>NC_064616.1:879681518-880306518 GCF_023898315.1 Schistocerca nitens | reverse complement strand
GCTGTCTGCTTGTAGCATCGTATCCGATGAATCTTGGTTGTCTGGTTTCGAGCAGAATGGAAGGTCTAAACCAGAGGCTCAGACAACTCTGTGATGATGGTATTGGATCTGAATTTCTTGACCTTCAGTCTCAGTTTCAGAATTGTAGGGTTCCTCTTAATAGGTTAGATGTGCACTACACCTAGGAAGCGACTGCTAGTGTAGCTGAGTACATGGGTTTTTTTTAGGTTAAAGAAACACCCGCTTCCCCTTGAGATCAGAGATGTATTGCATACCAAAATCAAAGGAACACCAACCACAGTGTTCTCAGAGAATGCTCGTCCTCTCTGATTGGATATAGAAAAGGTTAATATGATATTAACAAACTGCAGGAGCATCTAAGGAAAGGGCCCAGGACTGGTGTCATTTATTGAAGGTTATAATGCCCAAATAGTGTTAGGAACAGAAAGTTGGTTGAAATCGGAACTGCATAGCAACAAAATCCTGAGTTGAGATTGGAATATTTATCGTAAGGAATAGGTGAGTTGCCAGTGGCGGTGACATATTTATTCCAGTAAAGAACTCAATAATATAGTGAGGTTATAAGGGACACTAAATGTGAATTATTTTGGGTGTAGTTAGGTATTAGTGGTTGAGCATTTTGGAGAGAACTTGGAGAATATAGTTAATAATTTTCCTGATCATACCATTGTAATTGGGGTGACTTCAACTTGCTAGGTATAGGTTGAGAGAGTCATATTATCAGAACTGGTGCCAAAGACAGGGATTTGTGTGACATCCTTCTGAATGTCTTGCATAAAAATTACTTTGAGCATATAGTTGGAGAACCAAGACTTTAAGGTAATATCTTAGACAACCTTGCAACACACAGGCCTGAGCTTATCGAATTGGTTAATGTAGAGGAAGCCATCAGTGATCATAAATTCATGATAGCAACTATGACTACAGGTTTTGCAAGGAATGTTAAGAACTGTAGAAGATATTTTTGCTTAGCAAGAGTGACATAATACAAATTCCAGAGTATATGAGTAGTCAGCATCAAATATTCAGTGATGAGATGAAGATCTGGAGCACAAATGGAGGGGGAGGGGGGGGGAGGGAAGATCAAAAGCTTCGTTCAATATGTCAGAGACAAATACGTTCTGAGCAAGGTCTTAAGGGATGGAAAAGACTCACCATGATTTAATAGCTGTGTTAGAAAACTGCTCTGTAAACAAAGAGCTTTATCTCAAACTCAAGAGGTCAAAACCTAGCTAGCAAAAAAGCTGAATTAACAAAAAAAAAAAAAAAGAGCATAAAGGGAGCAATGAGAGAAGCATTCCATGTCTTTGAAAATAAAATGTTGTCAACTGATCTGATTAAAAAGCCAGAGAGATTTTCAACTTATGTAAAATCCATAAGCATTTCAAAATCATCTTTTCATTCACTCTGAGACCTTGCTGGCATCAAAACAGAAGATGACAGATAAGGCTGAAATACACTCCTGGAAATTGAAATAAGAACACCGTGAATTCATTGTCCCAGGAAGGGGAAACTTTATTGACACATTCCTGGGGTCAGATACATCACATGATCACACTGACAGAACCACAGGCACATAGACACAGGCAACAGAGCATGCACAATGTCGGCACTAGTACAGTGTATATCCACCTTTCGCAGCAATGCAGGCTGCTATTCTCCCATGGAGACGATCGTAGAGATGCTGGATGTAGTCCTGTGGAACGGCTTGCCATGCCATTTCCACCTGGCGCCTCAGTTGGACCAGCGTTCGTGCTGGACGTGCAGACCGCGTGAGACGACGCTTCATCCAGTCCCAAACATGCTCAATGGGGGACAGATCCGGAGATCTTGCTGGCCAGGGTAGTTGACTTACACCTTCTAGAGCACGTTGGGTGGCACGGGATACATGCGGACGTGCATTGTCCTGTTGGAACAGCAAGTTCCCTTGCCGGTCTAGGAATGGTAGAACAATGGGTTCGATGACTGTTTGGATGTACCGTGCACTATTCAGTGTCCCCTCGACGATCACCAGTGGTGTACGGCCAGTGTAGGAGATCGCTCCCCACACCATGATGCCGGGTGTTGGCCCTGTGTGCCTCGGTCGTATGCAGTCCTGATTGTGGCGCTCACCTGCGCGGCGCCAAACACGCATACGACCATCATTGGCACCAAGGCAGAAGCGACTCTCATCGCTGAAGACGACACGTCTCCATTCGTCCCTCCATTCACGCCTGTCGCGACACCACTGGAGGCGGGCTGCACGATGTTGGGGCGTGAGCGGAAGACGGCCTAACGGTGTGCGGGACCGTAGCCCAGCTTCATGGAGACGGTTGCGAATGGTCCTCGCCGATACCCCAGGAGCAACAGTGTCCCTAATTTGCTGGGAAGTGGCGGTGCGGTCCCCTACGGCACTGCGTAGGATCCTACGGTCTTGGCGTGCATCCGTGCGTCGCTGCGGTCCGGTCCCAGGTCGACGGGCATGTGCACCTTCCGCCGACCACTGGCGACAACATCGATGTACTGTGGAGACCTCACGCCCCACGTGTTGAGCAATTCGGCGGTACGTCCACCCGGCCTCCCGCATGCCCACTATACCCCCTGGCTCAAAGTCCGTCAACTGCACATACGGTTCACGTCCACGCTGTCGCGGCATGCTACCAGTGTTAAAGACTGCGATGGAGCTCCGTATGCCACGGCAAACTGGCTGACACTGACGGCGGCGGTGCACAAATGCTGCGCAGCTAGCGCCATTCGACGGCCAACACCGCGGTTCCTGGTGTGTCCGCTGTGCCGTGCGTGTGATCATTGCTTGTACAGCCCTCTCGCAGTGTCCGGAGCAAGTATGGTGGGTCTGACACACCGGTTTCAATGTGTTCTTTTTTCCATTTCCAGGAGTGTATGTAATTCGGCCTTCAGATATTGTATCACCGCGGAAGATTCTAACACAGTCTCTCTTTTCAACCATGGTATGAATGTCGAAGTGCCAGATATAAAGATAATCAATTCAGAGTAGAAAAGCAACCATATCCACTTACTAGTGGAAAGGCATCAGGACCAGATGAGATACCTATAAGCTTATGCAGAACAACTTGCTCCCCTACTAGCAGCCGTTTATCGTAGTTCGCTGTGTCAATATAAGGTACCTAGTGACTGGAAAAAAGCACAGGTCATTCCCATTTTCAAGAAGGGCTGTGGAATGACCACATAGAACAAATAGTAGGAAATGCAGATACCAGACTGACATTATTGGGAAGAAAGTGGCATTCAAGGCTCTTGATTGATTGATTCTTGAGTGTCGTCCATCAGTATGAGATCCTTACCAGGTAGAATTGGTGTGTGTGTGTGTGTGTGTGTGTGTGTGTGTGTGTGTGTGTGTGAGAGAGAGAGAGAGAGAGAGATCCAATGAAGAGTGGAGGAATGTTTAGTCACAGAATCATTTAGTCGGTGAAAGATCATTACAGAAGTGCTCAACAAACTCCATTAGCAAACATTACAAGAGACATTGTGCATTACAGAGAGGTTCACTATTGAATTTTTGAGAGGGTACTTTCCAGAAAGTCTGAGACAACATATTACTTCCTCCCACATACATCTCGCATAATGGACATGACAAGAAAATTAGAGCTGATACAAAGGCCTGCTGACAGTAATTCTTCCCACACTCGGTTTTTGAGTGAAATGTGTTAAGGGGGCATCAGTTAGCGGTGCCAGAAGTACCCTCCGCCAAAAAGCATGAGGAGGCTTGCAGAGTATAATGTTGATGTAGTTAAGTCACTTCAGCTACTTTTCTATGAGAGCCACCAATTCAGGTTGCTTCTGTGTCATGTTGGGAGTCGCATCGCTTGCTATATTGCATATTGTATCATCTGAGTGAGAACCACACCTCATTGCCTAATTGTGAAACTTTCATGAATTCTTGGTGCTGTTGCACTGTAGTTTAATAAAAGGACAACTTGAGTTTCTGCAATTTCACTGCAATATTTTGTCAAATTAAAACTTTTTTGCTCTAACAGTATTTCTAAACTGGGAGCTTATATGTAAATTTTGTAATTTTTGCTTGTAAGTAGACCATATTCTGTCACATTCACTATACTCAACTCCAGCTACTTATATTTAGGAAGATTGTATGTCCAAATCTTATATCGAAACTTTTTTGTACTGTTATTTATAGGTCATTCATACATTTTGAGATACAAATAACATGAAAATGGTTAACAACTTTCATTGTGTGACTAGATGAATAATTTTCTTTCTCAAACACAGTTTCGTACACTTGAAATGTGAGTAGCTTGTCATGCTCTTCCTTATGTGATTAAGTTTACAAACAGTGCATTCCCAGAAATGAGAAGTAAAAATGTTGATTTTGTTTCGTATGACTTTTAAAAGCAGTAGAGACTGAACTTGAGGAGATATTAATGCTGTAGAAACCAGAAATTTGCTTCATCTCTGTTTTGTATCTTACTGAGTTTTTGCTGAAATTTATTTGTAAGTGTAAAGTAACGCATTGATAGATTTGTGTGGAAACAGCAACATTAGTATGTGAGAAATTATAAATGAGATTATTGTTAAATATTGTATAAGGTGTTACTACTAGAAATATCACAGACATTATCTTTAATGTGACTGTCTCTGCAGCTGCAATGAATTTTTTAAATGATTTTGCGAGGCCTTCAGTTTACATTTTCTTTATTTGATGTACAATTGTACAGTTTTGGCATTAGGCTATTTTCAAGTATCTAAACCGGAAGCATTATGCATTGAGTGTATTAGTATCACTCAGGAATTAAACATAAGAACAAGTCATATCCCAAGATATACTAGGAGGATTATGGCCTAGCTAGTAGAAGATTCATTGAGGATACATAGTGCTATATATGTCTGGAAATATGTCCGTTTGTTATTCTGGGACCACAATACTTCTTGAGCTTTTGTGTGTGCGCGCGCTCGCCATTAAAGAATATTCTGCGACACATGATTCGTTCTTACATTTAATTCATGAGTGATATACTAATGAATTCAATGTCTAATGCTTCTGTTTTAGGTATGTGAAAATGGTGAAAGACTGAAATCGTAGAACCCTACATATAAATAAAGAAAAGTTACCTAAAGGCATCACAAAATCATTTAAAAAAAATTGCATACATTGTTTCATTTGGTAATTACTTTCCCTGCAAATTCAAGGGAAAATGTTCCATAGTGGCAAGATCTTGCAAAGTAAGCACATTTGCATCCTATCACTATTGTTCATCTGGGAAAAAGTGAACACTTGTTTTACAACTCAAATGTGTTTCTTATTATCGCTCATCCTCTCCGTTGTCTTGCTCAGCATGATTCAGCTATGTTCCCATAAGTATTAGCAGTGCTAGAGAATGTGTTGCGTAAGGACTGTTTCTGCTTATGATATTGTCTTAAAGAAGCAAACTTGGTAATGCTTCACAATTTCTAAATATGTATGGATGTACATCATAATCTCCTCCTCCCCCTCTCTCTTTCCATTCCCTCCTTTCATGTCTGTGTCCATTTCCTCCCCCCTCTCTCTCTGATCTTGAGCCTTGTTCATTGTTATTGCAATTGTAGTTTATTCCATTGTAGTTTTCTAATCATAATCTGATAGTGAAGGGAGGAAACAAAACAGCACATTGTTGTGTATACAATTTTTGTTTAAAAATACGTATAATGAGAGAGAATATATATGGGGGGAAAATTTTTTTCTGATGGTTTAAATCCCCTAATATTGTAGTTAAAACTGACTGCAAGAAAGAAAAGAAACCGAAAATTTTAACAGCAGGGCACAGCACGACATTTCCTTCTTTTTTTTGAGTCAGTTCTAACAGAAAACTTGCACATAGTTCTTTAGAAATGTATATAGCCTATATTCATCTGAAAGTTTATTAGAATATAATGTCAAAATTTTAAGTAAATGCTGTTGAGATTTTTAGTGACAATGTTAAACAGCCATGTTTCTTGGTATAGTAGTATAGATAATTATTACACAAAATTACTGCCCTCACTGTTTAGCACTTTTTATGTTCCCTATCACCCTTAACAATCATTTCAATAAGAATAGAGCTGTCATAAGTGCTATACCGCAGAAACTAATATTAAATGTTTAACACCCGCAATATAAAGGAATCATGTGGTTTTGTTAAATTCAATGGGTAATACATCTCCCTCTTACTGACACACACACACACACACACACACACACACACACACACACAGGTAGCATATCAACAATGTAGGGAAAGAAAGATTGCTACCTACCATAAAGAACACACATTAAGTTGCAGACAGGCACAGTTAAAATACTTACAGAAGAATGCTTTTGGCCACAGCCTTTGTAAGAAAAGAAGAAGGAAAAAAAAAAAACCATTCA
The DNA here is from genome assembly GCF_023898315.1 of Schistocerca nitens. Lineage (NCBI taxonomy): Eukaryota > Metazoa > Arthropoda > Insecta > Orthoptera > Acrididae > Schistocerca > Schistocerca nitens. The sequence goes on along the minus strand of NC_064616.1, from coordinate 880,300,139 downwards.
TATGCACAAGCAAGCACACCTCATGTGACCATGACCGCCATCTCCAGCAGCTCGGGCTAGGCCTAGCAACTGGAGTTGACAGTTATGTCTACACGAGGTGTGCTTGTTTGTGTGTATAAATTGTGTGTGTTTCTCTTTTGCTGATGAAGGCTGTGGCCAAAAGCATTCTGTAAGTGTATTATGCATTCAGCTTTGCAAGAAAATCTGTTTTTGTTACATTTTACATTTCCAATCAAAACAAAACTGGTGCTCTGCAACTGTTAGGGACACAATGTTGGACAGTTTCTGCTCCTCCTTGTTGTGGGCATGGCTTGTCTCTCCGTCAGCATGTTTCTTGCAAATTGTGTCTTAAAGGAGGAAGTGGTCATAAGAACAAACTGACTTAACCACTTCTGCTGTGCTGTTTTGCTAAAATGTTGGACTCTACATTAGATACAATTAAAAGGGAAGAATGATGGGGTCGAGTGGGGGTATGAAGCATAAAAAATAATTTCTGTGCTGAGAAAATGACTCTTAGAACTGATATACTGTCTTATTTCATCATAGGTGCCCAGGTCAGCCTAACATTCAGTTGAGAAACAGAAGTAGTCTTCTTTCTAGCAGACTAAACAGTTCAGTTGCAGCCTTTGGACCTCATTATCATCAAAGTCTGAAAGGTGAATAGCACTTATGCATTCTTTGGAAAACGGCATGATTATTGTTCCCTACAAAGAGTAAATAAGTAAATGTCTTTTATGCTGTGAATTACAATAAATAATATGGAAAGATGTGTCCAGCGTCATCAAAAATAAATTCAAGATAGGTGTACAATGTAATGATGCTATAGTCAATTACTAGGACCTGGGAACACACAGCTGAAAAGTGGTTCTGAACGTTTTTAATAACTGAAGGCAAGCCATCACACACATACATAGCAGTGCTTGAGAAGTGGATAGGGACATAAAACACTGAAATTACTATTTAGTGGGTTATGAAAATTTTCTCTCTTTCCCCCCCTCCCCCTTCCCCAGCTCCCACCCTAACTCCCTCCTGACTCCCCTCCCCCCGTATATACACATACAGAATGACCAAAACTTCTCATTATATCATAACAATATATTAAATGTTTAGGAAGTTCTAGGAGAAGAGGTCCAAATTTCAGATGGTGGTCAAACTGTCATATGAAGCAAAAATGTCCATAGAGACATAGGCTTTATTTCAAATAGTTCCCAAAGCAAATATTTATAACCATTATGGAATGGTTTTATATTGTTAGTTTTTGGAGTTACTAATATACACTCCTGGAAATTGAAATAAGAACACCGTGAATTCATTGTCCCAGGAAGGGGAAACTTTATTGACACATTCCTGGGGTCAGATACATCACATGATCACACTGACAGAACCACAGGCACATAGACACAGGCAACAGAGCATGCACAATGTCGGCACTAGTACAGTGTATATCCACATTTCGCAGCAATGCAGGCTGCTATTCTCCCATGGAGACGATCGTAGAGATGCTGGATGTAGTCCTGTGGAATGGCTTGCCATGCCATTTCCACCTGGCGCCTCAGTTGGACCAGCGTTCGTGCTGGACGTGCAGACCGCATGAGACGACGCTTCATCCAGTCCCAAACATGCTCAATGGGGGACAGATCCGGAGATCTTGCTGGCCAGGGTAGTTGACTTACACCTTCTAGAGCACGTTGGGTGGCACGGGATACATGCGGACGTGCATTGTCCTGTTGGAACAGCAAGTTCCCTTGCCGGTCTAGGAATGGTAGAACGATGGGTTCGATGACGGTTTGGATGTACCGTGCACTATTCAGTGTCCCCTCGACGATCACCAGTGGTGTACGGCCAGTGTAGGAGATCGCTCCCCACACCATGATGCCGGGTGTTGGCCCTGTGTGCCTCGGTCGTATGCAGTCCTGATTGTGGCGCTCACCTGCGCGGCGCCAAACATGCATACGACCATCATTGGCACCAAGGCAGAAGCGACTCTCATCGCTGAAGACGACACGTCTCCATTCGTCCCTCCATTCACGCCTGTCGCGACACCACTGGAGGCGGGCTGCACGATGTTGGGGCGTGAGCGGAAGACGGCCTAACGGTATGCGGGACCGTAGCCCAGCTTCATGGAGACGGTTGCGAATGGTCCTCGCCGATACCCCAGGAGCAACAGTGTCCCTAATTTGCTGGGAAGTGGCGGTGCGGTCCCCTACGGCACTGCGTAGGATCCTACGGTCTTGGCGTGCATCCGTGCGTCGCTGCGGTCCGGTCCCAGGTCGACGGTCACGTGCACCTTCCACCGACCACTGGCGGCAACATCGATGTACTGTGGAGACCTCACGCCCCACGTGTTGAGCAATTCGGCGGTACGTCCACCCGGCCTCCCGCATGCCCACTATACACCCTCGCTCAAAGTCCGTCAACTGCATATACGGTTCACGTCCACGCTGTCGCGGCATGCTACCAGTGTTAAAGACTGCGATGGAGCTCCGTATGCCACGGCAAACTGGCTGACACTGACGGCGGCGGTGCACAAATGCTGCGCAGCTAGCGCCATTCGACGGCCAACACCGCGGTTCCTGGTGTGTCCGCTGTGCCGTGCTTGTGATCATTGCTTGTACAGCCCTCTCGCAGTGTCTGGAGCAACTATGGTGGGTCTGACACACCGGTGTCAATGTGTTCTTTTTTCCATTTCCAGGAGTGTATGTTTGACAGTTATGCAATGTTGGTGCACACATAAGGTAAAATATGAAGGATTTCCATCATGATGGAGGAACATTCTGTGCGGCCAGCAGAGTGTCGTCTAGTTGTTCAACTGATACATTCCCCCTCCTGCCTCCCAAGAAAAGTAATTTTATTACCACTCATGTCTCCACAGTAAATGGACTGTGATCATATTACAGAACACACTACATCATGCACAGATATAGAAACAAACATGATAAAATTTTTTTCGCTGTACTGTGTGGGTTTTCCTGTGGGCCCTGGTCATTATTGTATGTGCTACTGATTCCATCCCATATAGATGTGCTTTCATCAGTAGATAGTATTAAACCAAGTATATCAGAATTGCTATTTAACTAGTGACAAAATTGAAATTGCTGAGGACTGTCTCACATGTGTAGATGCCGCACATGGTTTAGGTGAAATGGTTGAGGTTTCTACATGCAATATCACCACATGTGTTCATTCAACATGGACTTGCAAAAAATCACCACACCTTAACTTGCAGGGTTAAATTATGTTAATAATGTGCTACTGTTCCCACACTTTTTGTTGAATGTTTCATCTGAGCAAAAATGTAAACTGAACATCCAAAATCATTCACAGTGCATGTTAAAAACTCTGGAAAAATGTGACAACCCAGAATTTGACTTCTGTGACAGTGTCGATTATTTTTAAGCAGCAGTATTATCATTGCCATCACAGGAGTGGTAAATTTACACCATTTCTGCAATATATTGCAGTAGTGTAAATGTGCCATTTGTAAAGATCATATATACCATGAAACAGATATGACACTTCAGTCACGAAAGACTTCGTCATTTACAGAATTTCTCTTCCTTCCTTCCTTCCTTCCTCAACTCTGCTGTATTTAAAATCCTAGCAACACGCTTAAAGTTGCAATGGAGTGTGAATACAAAAGTGCAGTTGCATGGCAAAAATAAGATATTGAGAGCGCAGGTTTTGATGTAAGAGGAGACAGGGACTATATATAAACCTTGCACATGCAGCAGTCAGACCATGTACATGAAACTCATTCTGTCCCAGAAAACATTTGGAATAAGATCTATGACAGTTTGAATTTTACTTCAAAAGACTGTTCGTCGTTAACTGAGATATTGATTTCAATCTGTGTAGTGTATGATAATGAGGTACAGATCAGTATGTTGAGTAACGAAGAGACAGCAGTTTCAGTAATAGTATTAATCTTTGACATTATACAGTCACAATGTAATCAGTCTATTACTTTGTTCACATTTTCATCTACTTCTACATCTACACGATTGCTCTGCAATTCACAATTAAGTGCCTGGCAGGGGGTTCATTGAACCATCTCCAAGCTATTTCTCTACCATTCCACTCTCGAATGGCATGCAGGAAAATTAGCACTTAAATCTTTGTGTGGGCTCAGATTTCTCTTATTTTATCATAATCATGATTTCTCCTTATGCATATTTTTGCAATTGGAGGGAAAAGAGTTGGTGATCAAAATTTCATGAGAAGATCCTGGGAAAAAAGACGACTTAGTTTCAGTGGTTGCCATCCCAATTCATGTACCATGTCCATGGCATTCTTCCCTATTTCACGATAATACAAATGAGGTAGCCTTCTTTGAACGTCGTAGACATCCTCTGTCAGTCCCATGTGTTGTGGATCCCACACCGCACAGCAATGTTTCAGAACGGGGTGGACGCATGTTGTGTAAGCAGTCTCTTTAGTGGACCAACTGCATTTTCTAGGAGTTCTACCAATAAATTGCAGTATCTGGTTTGCTTTCCCCACAATATTATCTATGTGAATGTTCCAATTTAGTTATTCGTGTGATATATTGTGTAGGTGGAATTTGGTGGATTTCTTTTAGTACTCATGTGGATGACTTCCCATTTTCCATTATTTAGAGTCAATTTCCATTTTCATACTATACAGATATTATGTCTAAATCATTTTGCAATTTTTTTGATCATCTGATGACTTCACAAGATAGAAAATGACCGCATCATATGGAAACAATCTAATACAACTGCTCAAATTGTCTCCTGTGATGTTTATGTAGATCCGGAGCAGCAGAAAGCCTATAATGCTTCCTTTGAGAATGCCAGGTATTACTTCTGTTTTACTTGATAAGTTTCCATCAGTTACTACAAACGGTGAGCTTTCTGGCAGGAAATCAAGAATCATGTCACACAGCTGAGATGATACACCACAGGCACTCAATTTGTTTAGAAGTCGCTTGTGAGGAATGGTGTCAAAAGCCTTTTGGAACTCTAAAAATATGGAAACAATTTGACATTTCCTGTCGATGCCACTGATTACTTTTTGAGAATAAAGAGCAGCTTCTGTTTCACAAGAATGATATTATCTGAATACTCTAAGTATTTGTCAATAAACCATTTTCTTAGAGGTAATTTGTAAGGTCCAAACACGATATATTTTCCAAAATCCTACTGTAAATCAGCATTAGTGATAAGAATACGTAATTCAGTGGATTTCTTCAATTTCCTTTCTTGGGTATTGGTGTGACTTTTGTAACTTTCCATTCTTCAGGTATGGGTCTTTCGACGAGCGAGGGGCTGTGCACGATTGCTAAGTATGGAGCTATCATAACAGCACTCTTCTGAAAGGAACCTGACTTCTATACATTCTGGACTGGAGGTCTTGCTTTTGTTGAGTGATTTAAGCTGCTTTGCTACATCTAGGATGTCTACTTCTACGTTACTCATGTTGGCACTTGTTCAAGATTTGAATTCTGGAATATTTACTTAGTCTTCTTTGGTGAAGGAGTTGCAGAAAACTGTGTTTAGTAACTCTGCGTTAGTGGCACTGTCATCATTGTTATCATGCAGTGAAGGCATTGGTTTCGTCTTGCCAATGGTGTACTTAACGTACAACCTGAATCTCCTTGGGTTTTGTGCCAGATTTCAAGACATCTCACATTGAAGTTCATGCTAAATTTAGAGCTTCTGTAAAACTTAAGACAGTCTTGGGATTTTGCATTCTCTCAAATTTGTCATGCTGTTTTTATTGCTTTTGCAGCTGTGTTCTGCCTTGTTCTGTATACCATGGAGAATTAGTACCATCGCTTATTAATTTATTTGGTATATCTACCTCAATTGCTGTTGATACCATTTCTTTAAATTCAAACCCCATCTGGTCTAAAATTACTCAGTCAGATTGGAAGGAGAGGAGACTGCCTCTTAGGAAGGTGTCAAGCAAATTTTTATGTGTGTGTGTGTGTGTGTGTGTGTGTGTGTGTGTGTTTTTTCTTTTAAATACATGTACTGTATTTTTGTTTTTGGTAGATTTGGATGTTGCAGTATCCAGTCTTGCTACAACAGCCTTGTGGTCACTAATCCCTGTATCCGTCGTCATGCTCTCTATATGCTCAAGATTATTTGTTGGTAATAGGTCAAAATTGTTTTCGCAACCATTTACACTTCAAGTAGTCTCCTGAACTAAGTGTTCAAAATAATCTTCTGAGAAAGCATTCAGTACAATTTAGGATGACATTTTGTGCCTATCGCCAGCTTTAAATGTGTATTTTTGCCAACATATTGAAGGTAAATTGAATTGGTCACCAACTATAATTGTGTGAGTGGGGTACCTATTTGAAATAACTCAAGTTTTCTTTGAACTGCTCGGCAGCTGTATCATCTGAGTTAGGGAACTAATTAATAATGTATTCCAATTGGCAAGTATAATCTGCCCATACTAACTCACAGAAACTATCTGCTTCAGTTCCATTACAAGGTAAACTACTTGTGACAACAATAAATGTTCCACCACCAACTGTATTTAATCTGTCCTTTCTGCACACTGTTAGGTCATTTGTAAAAATTTCAGCTGAACTTATTTTTGGCTTTAGCCAGCTTCCTGTGTGTATAAGAATTCTATCTTTATTGTTTTCTGTTGGCATGTGGAGCTCTGGTTCTTTTCCAACACAGCTACAATATTTTACAACTACAATACAGACTGTTGCTAAGTGTACCTTTGTGTGTTTGCCCTGCACACTTTTATACTGATGCCCTTTCTGTAGTTCCTGGGACCCTAAAAAAAAAAAAAAAAACCACCCAATTTGCTGCCTCCACTACCTGTGTAGCTACATCCTGTGTGTAGTGGACCTGTGACCTATTAAGCAGAACCCAGAAACCAGTCACCCAATGGCTCAATTCGAGGAGTCTACAGCCAACAGTCACACAACCACCAGAGCCTCTGATTCGGAACCCTCCACTCAGCTCTATATGGAAGGACCACAGTTGGTACTGTTGATGATGCTACAGATGGTGAGCCCAGTTGGTACTGTTGACAATGCTACAGATGGTGAGCCCCTTCTTCTCGGGAGAAAGACTGGCAGGTTTTATCACATCAGCTAGCTACCAGAAACCGGAATCTCTTCTGATACAAAGCAACATGCATCATTGGTACCAACATGAGCCACTACCTACAGTTGGCTGCACCATGCTCTTCACAGCGTCTGGAAGCATCCTATCCATATCTGGAAAGACTCCCGCTGGTTTGCACACAGAGTGCACACTGGATTCCTTCTCCTCCTTGGCAGCCATATCCCTAAGAGGCCCCATTAATGCACCTAACATTGGAACTCTCAACTACCAGTAAACCTGTCATGCGTGAGTTCCGAGACCTTGTGGGCCAAGAGGCTTTTCGTAGAACAGAGTGAGCAACCACTCTATCTCAGGGACATCATCAGCAACAGATAGCACCCAAAACCTGTTCATCCGAAGAACTGGGGAGGCCCTCCGATCAGCCACTCGGAAAGTCTGTCGATGCCTACCGAATCTTGGAATGAACTCCCACTTGACCATACGTGAGGGGTCAACCTCAGTAGGCAGTAGCCAAGGTGGCCACAGTAGTGGACTGATCTGGCGACACATGGGATTTGCTGAATGCCCCTCGAATCTTCACATCTGGCCCTCCACAGTGATGCCCAGTGGCAGCAGCTTAAAGCTGTGTGACTGAAGCCAACACCTCCTGGAGCTGTGAGTGAAGGGTCACCAACTCCGTTCACATCCAAACACAGCTGTCACAGTTCTTATTAATACTGAAAACAGCGGAAACAAACATGTGCAAAATTAATTAGCGATGTGCTGCTGCAGTAACAAAAGTGTGAGGCCTGTAGCTCCTGCATTGGCTGTTCAAACACAAAACAAATGCCTGGCACAATGCAAACAGTGGTACTATGTACTTCACAGTAAATAAAATCCAAAACTGTGCCTGATAAATAAACAGATAAATATGACCTTAATGACTTTAAGCTAAAGAGCACAGAGGAAATTTAAAAATAAGTTGCTTCTAATGAGAAGCTTGACAAACATCGCAGATGAAAACAGTGTCCTCTAATGTGGCTGCTGCAGTAACAAAAGCTAGCACTCGACTTAGGCCTGTAGCTGCCATCCATATTAGTTGGGGCATTTATGTGTATGGCCATGGCTTGGTATTCTCCAGCTTAAGAACTGTATCCTTTCTGGAAACAAACGTGAGAGGTGTGCTGCAGATATGGTAAAACCTTCGCCACACAATATGGTGGTGATAAAGTGTTAGAGACACGCTGCTCCCATTGTTCTACATTTTTGATTTGTAAAAGACCCAAATGATGCCATTATGAATGTGTGTATACTGTGTTTTCTTTGCATAACAGCTTCTCCAGTCATGTTTTGATAAACACAGACATCATCACGAGAGACACAGTCAAATACTAACTTGAAATTTTTATCTATATTTGTAACTTTCCAGTAAATTATATACTTGGAGAGTAGAAAGAGTAGAACTGGACTAAAATTCATTTTGAATTCCTGCTGTTTTGATGTGAAATAGAGATCATAGAGGGTTAACAATTAAATACTCAATATAATTGGGAGGAGGCTGGATTGAAATTCTAACTTTCACTTATGTAGGTTTCCTGTAAATTTTCAGAATCACTGTGTGGCTAATTGCATCCCTTCCTGCAAGCCTGTTGTCCATAATTGATCACCTGTTTGCTGACAGAAACCTCGTCCACCACTCGAGCAAAAGACAAACCACTTCCTCCTATTAATTGAGTGATTATACTAAATTAATAAAATGATTATTATTATGTGATTTCTGTTTATCCAGATTTTAGTGCCTTGTCACAAAGGAGTAACTATTTTCTCTTTTTGGGTGTTGCAAATTCTTGTTCTTACACACATCTTTTCTTCGCAGGGCGCTACAACCTCCTGGGTGGAAAAGAGAGTGGCACTGTGGTGTCCGTGTAATTAAGAGCAATCGTTTAGTAGGTTTTATAAGTGCAATTCCTGCTATGCTGAGGCTATATAATGAGTAAGTTGTATTAACATATTCTAAAAATTATTATTAACGTATTAGTTAAAATGAACATTTTTGAAACTTACTGGCATTTTAAAACTGTGTGCCGGACCGAGATTTGAACTCGGGACCTTTGCCTTTCGCAGGCAAGTGCTGTACCAACCGAGCTACCCAAGCACGACTCACGACCTGCCCTAGCATGACTCACGACCTGCCCTCACATCTTCAATTCTACCAATACCTCATCTCCTACCTTCCAAACTTCAAAGAAGCTCTTCTCTGAACCAGAAGAGCTTCTGTGAAGTTTGGAAGGTAGGAGATGAAGTACTGGCAGAATTGTAGCTGTGAGGGCGGTTCGTGAGTTGTGCTTGGGTTGCTCGGTTGGAAGAGCACTTGCCCACGAAAGGCAAAGATCCTGAGTTCGGGTCTCTGTCCGACACACAGTTTTAATCTGCCAGAAAGTTTCATGTCAGTGCACACTCTGCTGCAGAGCGAAAATCTCATTTGGGATGAAAATTTTTTGTTAAGGCAGCTTAACAGAGTTGGGGAAAAAGACTCGTGCTCATGATTGTGATGTTTAGGAATAATGATAGGAGAACAAAAAATGTTCATAAGTGAATGGTGTGTAATTATGCTGAGTTGGATGTGTACAGTGTTAGTACATTAGCCAGATTACTGTTGTATAATAAACTTCGTTTTTCTTACATAGTGAATTTCCATGTTTCAATGTTTTTTAAATTACAGTGGTTTTCTGGTGTAACCTGAATGTGAAACTCAATAGGACCCAGTTACTTGTTGCCCAAATTAGATCTTGGTGACTGTTGACATTTTTCATATTATGTGGTCAACTGGCAGCGAAAAATGCAGTTGGATTTTTGTATTGTAATTGAACTACTTCTGAATTGTTTCATTTGTTGGTGCAAGTCTAGTGAAATTTCCTCTCGTTTGCATTCTTTATGTTATAGAATGTACCATTTAAGCATAATAAGAAAACATGCAATGAGAAAAATACTAGTCCTCGAGATTTTCCTTTAGAGTACCTAAGTAATTCGTCTCATATCAAACAATGACTGTTAAATTTTTAACTCAATATATGAGTTATAGTATCTAATTATGCTGATATTAAATGAAAAGTAACTAGACATAGCTAGAGGAATCTGTCTCCAGTATTTGAAAATACTTGGCACATCTGACTTTGCCATGTGGAAAATGTAGTAAAATTGTTGTCATAAACATCCAGATACAACTGCAATCACATTTTAATGGTATGGGTTTTAATGCTGTGCAGTCTGACCAAAGAGTCTGCTACAGTTGATGTATCTGTTGTCAGGACCTGAGAAATTACTTCTAATTTTAGTTGGTGCCATTACCATAGTGGCAAGAAGTGGTGTGCCCCTTTCCAACTATAATTCAGTTAAAAGTAACACCACAGTACTGCTAAGCCTGCCAAATTTATTGACACTTACTCAGCAATAAAAGCATTCATGTTATGGAATAGAACTTTTCACGCTTCTGTTTTGTGTGAGGTGTTTCCTTTTTCCCCATTGGAAAAGTAAAATGGTGTATGTTCTGTAGTTTCAAATTTATGAATATTTGATAACTGGAGCCAGTCTTTGCATTGTCATGCCCAGTGACACTAACAGATGTATCCTGTTTGTCATTAAACTGTTTTTTTACTAATTGGAATATTTTTGTGTAGTTAACACAGAAATGCATTTCATTGAGAAATTTTATAACTAAGTCAATTTACTAAAGTTCATTTTTCTTATCCCATGATTCACTTAGTTTCTGATGGTTTGTTTTTAGACAGCGGAAAATGGTTGAGATAAACTTCCTATGTGTACATAAAAAGCTGAGATCAAAAAGAGTTGCACCAGTTCTAATTCGTGAAATAACACGTCGTGTGAACCTGTGTGGAATTTTTCAAGCTGTATATACTGCAGGTGTTGTTTTGCCCAAACCTGTTGGAACATGCAGGTAAGCCTTATAACAAGTAGTAATCATTAACTGTTGTCAGTTGTGAGGTTGATATTAAATAGTGGCAATTGTGAAACTGAATAATTAAGTATAAATGTTGTGAAATAGATTTTCAGTTTGCACCACGTAAAACTTTTTTTTTCCAAAATTTAAAAGAACTGTAAATTGTTCTCTCTCCTTAATAATGTTATCTAGTAAATTAGCATTGTTGTTTCCTTCTCCTCCTTCAGTCTGAAGTCTGGTTCGATACATATCTACATGTCTCCGCAATATCCTTTCTTTCAGGAGTGCTAGTCTTGCAAGGTTCACAGTAGAGCTTCTGTAAAGTTTGGAAGGTAGGAGACGAGGTACTGGCGGAAGTAAAGCTGTGAGGACAGGGCGTGAGTCGTGCTTGGGTAGCTCAGTTGGTAGAGCATTTGCCCATGATAGGCAAAGGTCCCGAGTTCGAGTCTCGGTCTAGCACGCAGTTTTAATCTGCCAGGAAGTTTCAGATCTACATGTTACTCTATCCTGTGCAAGTCTCAAGTCTCATCATCTTCACTTTATTCCCCCCTCCCCCCCTCCCTCACTAATACACCACACCCCCTCTCACTAATACCATCTCTCCCTCCTCCCTCACCACCACCACCACCACCACCACCACCACCACCCCACCCCTTACTCTTTCTTCCAGTACGAAATTAATTGACAATTCCTTGATGCCTCAGAATGTCATATCAACTGATCCCTTGTTTTAGCAGGTACCTGACCCGGGAGACAATTGCGGGTAGGGGGGCGGGGGCAAATTCATATTCTTCAGGTGAAAAAACTTAGTTTCACAAAGCGCCTAGCATCCAGCGCATGTTGGTTTATCGATTAGTCATATGATTTTGAAACGCATCCCTGTTGGTTTTTGAACACACTCTTGAAAGTTGATTTCTGAATGAATCTAAGTTGATTTTTGAATGCGTGCATAGTGTACGTGATGTCTGTCAGGGGAATCCTTGTCGCATCTAGAAATAAACTTTCCTGCAGGCAAAAGGGGACTGGGCTATACGAGCTGAGTGGAGTAAAGCCGAACAAGTGAATGCCAATCGCTGTCTGATTATGTTGTTGATTGGGTTTGCGAATGATCAGCATTGTTATAGTTACTAGGGAAATCCATAGAGTCCAACTACCAGAGTGGAAATAAACGACTAACAGAAATAACAGGTAATAAAGATTATGTGTATCTAAGAAAATGAAATGTTGTCAGAAAATTTTTGACCAGATCGCTACACTAGTAAGGGCCAGTTGTACAGCCCCCATCTAGCAGCCACTTAAGTTCTATTCTGGAAGTAGCACGGAAAATGGTTTGTACGAAAATAACAACTCCTAACCAGAGAATAATCAGGGATAACTGCACCGGTGATTCTGGCAGGGTTAGTGAAGTTAATCGGCGTACAAGTTTAGACAAAGACATTGAGTCATAACAAAATTGTCTGTTAGAATGAGGAAGGAGAAGAAACAGGGACATCAAACAAATTAGGGAAGAATATGACGATTCCAAATTTATATAAAAATCTGGTACTACTACTTTTCAATCTCGTGCTCAAGAAACTGGAGCGTATGAGTGAAATGTGAAACTATTTTCTAACATAAAGCTTTTTGCTTGTAATAGGCCTAATAGGCATTTTATGTTGGTCTTCGTGAATTATATTCTGTCATGTTATAAAAATGACCATTTGTACCAAAACAGTCTCGTTTGTTTGGTGTGTGTTACAATTTCTGCAGTGTTAGAAAGGCTTATTTTGCTTTATCAAGCAGATAGTGACAAAATAGATGTAATCATATCGAGAAACCACACCGGTCTTAGGTACTATTTGTATTAACAGCTTACGCAGTATTAGACAACGATGTTTCGATTTTTCATGTAGCAAAATGTTTGACGAACTTTGATGACTTGATAGATTCTTTCGCAGAAAGGAAAGCACGCCATGTAAAGCTGCTGCAAGATTAGAGGGAAAACAATGCTAGGAGCTAAGGATTGAAGAAGTGTGTACTGTCTTGCTTGTCTCTTGTCTTTACTGGTTTTATGTATCCTATATTTAATTTTGTTACCCAAAACAGAAAGTTTTTAGCTAACAGGCAACAAAGAGTGCAAATTTTCTGAAGACTTCTTGTTCTCCTGATTACAAATAATCCCATCCAGTATTAATTGTGAGTAAAAAAAAAAAAAATGGCAGGATGTCAAACCGGGTGACTGGGAGCAGGAGAGGCACCACAGGACATTTCAATTTCCACAGTCCTGATTATAGTTTGATGGCATCCAGTACAAAATATACACGTTTAAATTCCACAGAGCGAAATACAGTGGCGTGCAATAGAAGAATGCTTGTGAAGAGGGGTGGCACTGCACTCTGGCACACTTAGGACCAAATGACGTGTCTTACATTTCCTCAAGCATATATGTTTTATGTATCAGACTCTTCAGAAAGATGTGCGTTAGAAAATGAACATATTTTTGAAAATTCTATTTTTTAAACTTTTGGTGACATATCTCAAACGCTCGAGGGAGGGGGGCACTATCTTAGTATTGCCCCGGTTCGAAAATATCGTAGATCCAGGGCTGATGCGCAGAGCAGTCTGTGTTATAGTGGGGAAGTGTCGTCGTCTCCACGTGACCAGTGTTTACATTTAGTGATTTTGCTGTTTCCTCTTCATTTACTGCTCTTACGTCAAATGAAAACAAAACGGATTTCTGTGGCCGGGAGCTATCAAGTGAATTAAAATACATTCACATAATTACAGAATGCTAATAGATGTTATTAGTTTCAGATTTTATTTTATTTCCACTTTTCTGACAGTCATGCATTAATTGCCTTGTAGAACAATGAAGTTATTTTTGTCGGTTTGCCAAACAAATTTGGTTTTTATTAACCTTTTACACTGAGGCAGTCAATGTGTTTGAAACGAAGTGTTTAGTTCCATACTATTGGCTAATTTCAACTGCTCGCTGCATTTCAAGCACACTCTTTCATCTTCTAGCACGTATGACATTGTGCCATGATAAAGAATCAAAAATGAGTTAATACAGTACTGGTACTCCAAGAAAATTTACATCCTGAAACCCACACTGAAAAGCTTAATATCAGTTCGAGCGCTACTGCATTGGGAATCTGGATATACGAATGTGATCTTTAAGTATGCGCCATTTTAGTATGGTTCACGAAATTCTGATGCTCTTGGAGTATCCTCTGATGTCTTTTTTGCTCTTATGACATAATGTAAGATCTTTTAATGTTTTACATATATGAACATATGGGCATCCTGCGTCATAGTAGCTGCAAAAGCGTGGTGGTTCCTGTTATCTGGCGCTCTCTGACAACTAGTGAAACTAACCTATTTCTAACATGTCGTGGGAAAATATTGCAAATTGTGGTTTGAGAAGTGTTACTTTGAAAGTAAATTTCCTTTTACGCAAGTTGAACTATGTACGAGAATGTACGATGAATTTCTTAAAGCTGTAGCTGTAGCTAATATATTTGTGGGAAACTTTGAGCACATGTCACTGGACTTTTACTGGCACATTTGTGTGATATATCTTAAAGTGTAACACGCGCAAAAAAGATCAATATTATATGTGAAGGCTTTCCTTTTTTTGTAGCAACGCTATGTATATTAATTTAAAACATTAACTTTCCATGTTTGTGTATCCGTGCTACTTAACAGTGATGTTGCTATTAGCTGACTACATCACGTGTCCTGGGGTCTGAATATCCACTGTCATTGGCTGGTGAGATCACATGACATGAGCATGTCATGGCTTAAAAAAGCGTATTGCAATCTCGATTACAATGGTTCGGAAAGGAACATGCGGTGTTTGGTGGAACTTGAATTTATACTTTCATAATAAGAAAATATGCAGCGTACATGTTGCTGCACATCAAAAATCTTTCCAAAAGGGGTTTTCTTCCCTGAGTTTTGTTTTATAAAGTGCCGGGAAATTCTATGCCCACACATAAAAACATAACCATTCAAAAGGATTGATAAGTTTTACAGTTCCGAGGGAAAATGACATGGAAAAAGTGTTTTCATCCGGGAGAAATTGTATTCTTAATCGGGAAATCTGGGAATTTTTATTTTATTTTATTTATTTATTTTTTTTCCTTGTCCGCATATACACCCTGATAGAGCTTCCCCCCCCCCCCCCCGCCCGCCCACTCCCCCCCCCCCCCCCTTCCACACACACAGAATTAATTAATTTCAGGCATAGCCATAACAATTTTCAAATCGTAATTTTGGCTTAAATAATTTGACTACCTTAATTTGTAAGTGGTTGCAGGTGACAAACTGAAACAAAACAGTCAGTGTAGAAACATAATACATCAGGAAAACCACACCATGTGGTAAAAAGGTATGAATTCATGTTTTATGTGTTTTTTTCAGATATCTGTAATTACGATTGAAAAACTAATATTTACATGTATACAAATACTAAAAGAACATTCTTTAACAGCCGTAAAATAAAAGCCCACTGAAGATGCTGCTAGTGCAGTGAAACATGTTTGGGTTAAAAAACAAAATTGTGTTTTGCTAAAGGCAGACCGTATCCAAAAACATACATACTGCTGTATATTCTTTATATTTGAAAATGAAGTGTTGTACAGCATTTTATACCAGTGTCATAGCGATGCTGCAAGCAGATTTTGTAAGGTCTGAACTTGTGTGAATGCTTTCATTCTAAATTCAGTATCTGTTTCTACAGTTTTACTGAGCATTGATAATCTGTTGTTCTTCAGATATTTATTAGAGGATCAGTAAAATAATTTTAATGTTTGTGTTTTTGACTCATTTGTCATTACTATGTAAGCATCCAACAACTTGGGAAAATTTTACTGATGTTCAACTTTTTAATGGAATGACAGAAGTATCTTGTTCCTCAGTACATAATAAAATGCATTTACTTCGCATGAATGTGTACTACTACTACTACTACTACTACTACTACTACTACTACTTTAGTTGCAATTCTGTGCTGTTAGGTCATCCTACGCCCCATAGACAATTTTCGGTTTGTATGGAATGAGTTTTAAAAAAGGGAGGGGGAAAAAAAAGGTAATTGTGTTACTTATTGAACGCTGGTCAAGTGCTTTTTGAGTTTTGAAAGGGTAGTAACACAACAGTTGCTACCAAAAACATTTGCAGTGTTTATCCATATGTATTAGCCATTTATAAATGCCAAAGCTAGTTTTCTAAGTTCTGATCTTTTCATTTTGATCTTTCTGACTCGTATTGATCAGGAACACCTACTACTTTAGACACGACATGTTAAGGTTGGAAGTGGAAGCAAATCCATCTTGTTCAATCAAGGAACCGTCAAACACTCTTAACCGACATTGGTTCGAATGAACGTTTGCAGCAGATTGGTAAAGATAAACGAAGCTAACTGATCCACCATATAAAACTTACTGCTTCAGTGGTACAATACAGAAGCATTTTTTGATTGCTTGATCACTGGAAATGAGAAATGAGTTCTCTGCAACAATAAAAAATGCAAAAGACATTGGTTGTCTCTTGAATAAATTACTGTGAAGTACAGCTAAGCCAGGTTTGTTAGTGTGTTCACGAGGTTGTTCATTTTAAAGTGCTGAAAGCTGGACAAACGGTGAGTTCATTTCCTTTTATTCCAATTGCTGCAACATTTTCTAAGTGACAAAAAATTTGAAAATGTGGATGATGTCCAAAATGCCATCTCCAGATATTTTGCTCCAAACCCAATTGATTTGTATCGTTCCGGCACTGAAAATTTGCACACGATGGCATAAGATTGGTGGTAATGGGGGTGCTTACATTGTTGTTGTTGTTGTTGTTGTTGTTGTTGTGGTCTTCAGTCCTGAGACTGGTTTGATGCAGCTCTCTAAAGCTGCATGCCCTCGGGAAAAATTACGGCTGTAGTTTCCCCTTGCTTTCAGCTGTTCACAGTACCACAACAGCAAGGCCGTTTTGGTTAGTGTTACAAGGCCAGATCAGTCAATCATCCAGACTTTTGCCCCTGCAACTACTGAAAAGGCTGCTGCTCCTCTTCAGGAACCACACGTTTGTGTAGCCTCTCAACAGATACCCCTCCATTGTGGTTGCACCTACGGTATGGCTATCTGTATCGTTGAGGCACGCAAGCCTCCCCACCAATGGCAAGGTCCATGGTTCATGGGGGGGGGAGGGTGCTTACATTATTGATTAAAATAAAAATAAAAAATTAAAATAAAAACTTTTTATTGATTAAAATAAAAACTCGTTAACAATTTATCTGTTTGAATTTAATGTAAAAAAAGGGTATTAATTTCCAGTACCCATAATTACAAAAAATCATAGTATTCTACCATTACTCTTGCTGTTTGTGAAACATAGACTGATGATCCAAAATGTATTGACCATCTGCTTTATAGCATAATATCCATAATTGGAATGCAGTGCAGCTAAAATTCTATATGATGTAGATTTGACAAGTCCTTAGTAGGTTTCCTGAGGCACGTGGCACCAAATGTCTATGCATGGGTTATGCAATCCCATAAATTGTGGGCCAGTGGCTTGTGGGTGCAAAGGTGGTGCCTTATAGCATCCCACATGTGGTAAATCAGTTTCCTGTAAGATCAATTTAGTGGCCAATACATAAACACAAGTTAACTGTCATACCCCAAAAACCACTGTATTGGGATTCTAGCCTTGTCACCTGGATAGCTATAGTGCTGGAAGATGCCATTGCTTTCAGGGAAACCATCAAGCATGAAGGGGTACAGGTGATCAGCAGTAATGTTAACATAATCCACAGTGTCACGGTGCCTTCAATTACTATCGTTAGATGCCATCAAAGCCCAGATGACTCTCTCTCATAGCATAATGCTACCTCAATGGCATGATGCATGTTTTAAGCAACTGTTTGCTCTGAGATGGGGGATCTGGATAGGGCCACTGACATCAACCTGATGTAACAGTAAATATTATCCATCTGACCAGGTGACACATTTCCATTGATCAATGTTCCAATCTCAGTGATACTGTATCCCCTTAAAATCGCAACTTAAAACATCATTGGGTCGATGTAAGAATGAAGTTATGAAGAATTCTGCAGACAGCTGGTAAAATTATTACTTTGATACACAACCAGTTTTAGGTCTAAAGCCACATCATCAGGTGCAACAGTATTAAAAGATCATAGTTGTGCCCATTGCTCCTAGTCAAGATATATTATTCAGTTAATATTGTCTACATTACATTGATGAATGAAGGTTCACAGAGATGAGATCCATTAATTTCCTAAAAATTGCTGGTGGGTGGCTCATGTTATTATAGACCCTTGTTTCAAAATTTGCCTGCGCTGTTCTGACGACAGGGCGATCCGGTGTTGGGAAGAGTAGAAGCGGCCCGCACATGCAACTAAGATGATTATGTGTATCCTGCTTTATAGAGTCAGCAAGCCTCCAATCTGCACATTTGGTGATGTGTGGGTGTCCAACACCTTGTCCCCTATGCATGATTTCACTAACTTCAACCACTTTCCATAGATGTTCACTATAGTAGTACTTGAACAGCTAACAAGCTTCGCTGTTTCTCAGATACTTGGGTTTTGGTGTCAGGCCATAGCAATCAGTCCTTTGTGAAAATCACACACGTCATTCGGTTTCCCCATTTGTAGCCATATTGCTGCTAGAATGATTCATCTCTGCTCCACTTCTACACTTTCCTTACTGTGTCACATGCTTGCAACACCACGAGCCTGCATTCACTTGTGGTGGACGGTGGTCATTATGTTGTAACTTATCAGTGTATCTTCCTCCTTCCACCACATGTAAAAACTCAAAATAGAATTATTTTTACAGTTGCTTGGAGAAGACCATTTAATAAATCGTCTACTTGTTCTTTCACTGATTGGTGAGGGCTGGATAACAAACCAGTTTACTTGCTCACAGGATTTCATGTGCATAAATTATTTTCATTACACAAAACACTTCCGCAGCCTATGTTCAAGCATTGAGCCTTAAGGAGTTTTGTATGTGGTGTGGTGCCTAAGATATCTGTTCATAGATTTTTACCAGAAGAAGAAGAAGAAGAAGTAGAAGAACTACTCTTGTGGATTTATCGCCAGATAGTTATGTATATGTAATTATGGAAGAGGGTATTTCCATTTAAATGTTTGTGTGTCTACGAATTGATAACACTCTAAATAATGTTATGCCATGTTGCTTGATCATTTCAATTAACACAGGTGACCAAAACTACGGAGAAAAGCTAGTATGTAATGTGTAAACTGAAATAATATTTAAATTGGGGGTAATGGACATCATAATTTCGAACAGATATCCTAGAAACCACATGAATGTCTTGGAGGAGCTCATCTACTTAGAAAACATTGCACACCTTAGGTGGTTTCGTGGCCTGAACTTGTCTAGGTATTCTGATGTAGATACACAGGTAGTCCGTGATTTCTATCAAATTTCTCTCAACCATTTACCTCCTCTCCTCTCCTCTCCTCTCCTCTCCTCTCCTCTCCTCTCCTCTCCTCTCCTCTCCTCTCCTCTCCTCTCCTCTCCTCTCCTCTCCTCTCCTCTCCTCTCCTCTCCTCTCCTCTCCTCTCCTCTCCTCTCCTCTCCTCTCCTCTCCTCTCCTCTCCTCTCCTCTCCTCTCCTCTCCTCTCCTCTCCTCTCCTCTCCTCTCCTCTCCTCTCCTCTCCTCTCCTCTCCTCTCCTGATATACACCCACCCTTTCCCCCCTTCTGACCCTCTCAAGCATTGTTACATCTGAACTCAGACTATAACAGCAATAATTTTATAAATGTGACAGCAAATCTTGGTGGAATTAATTTGATATTCTGTCTTGATATATACAGTTGATAAATAGTGTGTGATGGAGTGCTTTTATATAGGTACAGTATATATGAAATGTAAGTGTTTTATGTATGCAACAACTTATTAGGACTACATAAGACTGTCCTCCGTATTTTTAAAATAATGTGTTATTAACCTGAGCATCTGAGGTATCTGTGTAACATTGTTTTTCTCCATTGTTGCAGATACTGGCATCGTTCACTCAATCCTAAAAAGCTCATTGAAGTGAAATTCTCACATTTAAGTAGAAATATGACAATGCAGAGAACACTGAAGCTTTACAAACTCCCAGATACAACTAAAACACCAGGTTTCAGGAAAATGACAGCTGCAGACTTACCACAAGCTCATGTCTTAGTTAATGAGGTATTCATAAGCATCTTTCTTAAATATTATGATCAGTTTCTGTGAAAGTGGTGTGAATAGTTCAATTTTGAATCCAGATACTCAAAATCTGACTGTCCTAGTTTCCTTAGATACAAATTCATTTTTGTCCCTAGTAGTTTGCTGGTTAATATGTGAACTTGGATTTGCAGGATGGAAGTGAACATATAGTACAACTGTGTGTTTACTATGTGACATGTTCATAACACAATGGGTTTTCAGTAACCACTACTTTTGATAGAGGGAAAAATCCTGTGCTGATCCTGAAGTAACTTCCATGTTAATAGCAGCAGTACATTCCACAAAAAGCTTATGTTTTAATGCTATAGAGGGACACATCAGTGTACTGAACAATATTAGAAATGAGACCAGCACTTTGTTTCAGTATTTTGCAAACATTAAAATGATCAGATTCACTTGCCAATGTATCTGTTTTGTGCAGCAACTAGAGTTTAGCTGTACTGCAGTGTAAAAAATTTTACTGCAGTGTAAAAAATATTTTAAAATGTATACTAGGTATTGACAATGAATTACATGCAGATCAGTTGGGGATATAATTCTGTACTCCAGATACTAGGAAGAAATTAAATTATTGTCAATTGAGAGAAAATATTGGTTAAAAGCATGGGATTCATTGTATGAATGCCATTTCAAACTATGACCAACAAAATATATTCACTGTTTAAATGCTGAAAATGCAAGAGCCGCCATTAAATACCACTGCACGTTATTTGTAATTGGTGAAGAGTATGAGTGTGTTATCATGTTTCAGACTTGCTTAACTGCAGTACAATAATGCTCTTTTGACTAATTTTGATGATTAGCTACTTGAAACTTTGACTCACAAACAAGAAGAAAGGGAAATAGAGCACTCCCGTGGCTTAGGTACCAGTGATCACTGATTCCATAAATATTTTGTAGAATAGCTTTCTGAAACACAACTGTTACCTAAATTTTACATATATTTGGAAACATAACCCTGAATGAACCAACCACAAAAATAAATTTCTTTTCATGAAAATATTGCTTCAGTTGGTATAGGAAAAAATAGTACTAGTGAAAAGAACAATGCTGAAAAATAGTAATTCTTAGCAGCAATATTGTAGTCCTCTGTTAATGTCTGAAATTATCATCAGATTTTCTTCAGTCATGTAGATAGGCATCAAAAAGGGTGCATAGGAGTTGTCAAGAGGGGGCACTTGATCCCCCCATTCCCCCCTCCCCTTGCAACCTGCAGTACAGTGTTAGAATTCATTACAGAATTCTCATACACGATTGGTAACCATCAGTTGTTTGGGATATGATGAGTTTTTTGGGTCATCTACAAAATTTACTTCTTGCGGAATGACACATTCCGAAATTGTCATTTATATCAAAAATGCTGTTTGAGTTTTACCCCCTTCCACCTGGATAAATTTCTGTCTACGACCATGGACATTTATGACTACTGCATTTATTACAGGGTGTATTTTATAACAAATGTAATTAGTTTTGCAATCACTGTTCACAGTAGAGCAGAAGTTGATCAGGAAGTTTTGTGGCCATAATTAGCTGTGCATGTAAATTTCTGTTTTTTACTGTTGATTGTGCATGAAGTCCTATTACTCTGTACTCTATTTAAGTTCATGCTTTATATTATCAAAATTTTTGTTTTTCAGTACCTAAAAAGATTTGACCTGGCACCAGTTTTCTCAGAGGAAGATTTTCGCCATTGGTTTCTACCCCAGCCTGGCATAATTGACAGTTTCGTAGTGGAAGAAAACAATAAAATAACAGGTAGTAACACACATTTCAACTGAAAACCAAAGTAACAGCTATGACTTTTTAATTGTAGATGGTGCATTTTTGAGTTAATTGTATTGGTAGCAAGTTTATTACATTGTGATTCATCTGTTATTTTTATTTTTTTGTGATATTTATGTTGTGACGCAGATTACCTGAAATTGAAAGGTATGACTTGGTTTTGACTGAGGTCCAAACCATTTTCTCATGCAAACATCGAGGCATTCTACATGCCCATTACTTGTGACACTAAGAAGGAAATGATTGATAATTTATCACTTATGCACCTCGGTCAACATATTGGTAACGTGATTACTGTCATGGTCATAAAGATGTCAGGAATTTGTATGAATTTTTCGTAACAGGTCAGTTAGCGACTACTTTCAGCTGCCTTGTAGGCGGCTGCAGTTTTCCACATGTGCTGTATATGTTTATGAGAAATAGCAACAAGGTTTCATCTTCATAAATTATACTGGACCACTTATTAGCTAATTGTTTTCATGCTAACTGTTGATGGTCAAGCAAGCTGCCATGGTGTTAAAGATACTAGATTTGTATTTAGACACACACTTCCCTGTTTGACTATCCTGATATAGATTTTCTTGTATTTGCCTAAACCATTTCAGACAAATTCTGTAATGATTCCTTGAAAAAGGTCTTGACCGATTCTCTTCTCTATCCTTCCTGAAGCAAGCATGTATTCTGTCTGACCATACTGTACCAAGAGCTTCAATCTTTTAGCAGAAAATGGAAGAGTTTCTCTCGTAATCACGTTGCCACCAGTGGGATACTAATAATACTTCCTTTAAGTTAGTAAAGCTGTTATCAGCTCAAAGGTTGGTTTGAACACCACAGTACTTTGTGAGGCATGTTCCTATTGCAGGTGGTATGCCATTGCCTTCCTCAGACCATTGAACTGACGTAACCAGCTAATTATAGGGAGACCTACAGTTGAACATGGGCTCTGAACCATGGTGAAGTGAAAGAAATAGTCACACACAATCCTGACTCAACTTTGAACCTTGGACCTTTAGAATTAGTAGTCCGAACTTAACTGCCA
The DNA here is from genome assembly GCF_023898315.1 of Schistocerca nitens. NCBI lineage: Eukaryota > Metazoa > Arthropoda > Insecta > Orthoptera > Acrididae > Schistocerca > Schistocerca nitens. The sequence goes on along the minus strand of NC_064616.1, from coordinate 880,277,078 downwards.
AGCCACACCCACTTCCCACTTCCCCTTGCATTATTTTTTTGTTAAATGTAATATTTGTCCTTTTTATCAGATCATGATTTGACTTAATTTAGTAGATATTAATGCTATTGAATGCTGCAATTTATCTTGATTGGCTCAATTTGATTCACAGCTATGCAGTGGAACAAGCGTATGTAGTTGTTAACCAGTCAATGAACATTATTATGGACAAATTAATTTTCAACACTCCACAATATTTAATTAGCATGAAGACTGTAATCTTGCAGCATGTGTGTATTCCTTGCCTTTTTCATATCTAAAATTGTACTGTGAATATCTTTAATATGTAAGTGTAATAAGTAGTAAATTCTCAACATTCTTTCAGTTTACTTCCACTTACCTCTCAATAAAATTTTAACTTCATTTTTCTTTTTTTTCTTTTTTTCAAGATTTTGTTAGCTTTTACACACTGCCATCTACAGTGATGCATCATCCATTGCACAAAACTTTGAAAGCTGCATATTCTTTTTACAATGTTTCTACCAAGACTCCGTGGGTAGAGTTAATGGGAGATGCTCTGGTCTCAGCAAAGAATGTAAGTTAAATATTGTGTACTTAATTTTTATCTTATATAGATGCTAAGTAAATTAACTATTTGCAATAAATCAACAGCAAAGATATTTCTTTGACTGATGCTTCAGGTACTAAAATTTGGTCCATTTCTTATTGTTCTCATCAGTCTGGTTGGAATTTGTATAACGTGGTAATAATGATACATAAATTCAAAACAGTGTGTTCAACATGATTATTTGTGCAGATGTGGCACTGGAAAGCCCTGTTTGGAATGCAAGAAATAAAGGCACCCACTCCCTGTAATATTTTGTCGAGAATTGACATTGTGAGAGTGTTGCTGTGTGAAAACACAGGTTAATTCTTACAGTAAAGTAAAATAAACAACAAAAAAATGCTCTTTATTAAGAAAAAATAGTGCCATTACTGGTTTTGAGCCAACATGTTCACCAGATTAGTTTTCATATTTAAAATTACGTACAGCTTATGCTGGATATGTCATGTTTTCTGATTTTAGTTATGGTGAAAGTTCCATAGGGTACTGGTTCCCTACAACAAAAACAATGTGAGAAAATGGAGTGCTCTACTATAACCGGACCTAACAGTGAATTAAAACAATGTGAACAACTATTGATGTTGTAAGGATAATGAAATCTGGCTGCATACCAGTGAAAAGCATCAACATTTATTACACCATGAAAATCTACGTAATCTTCAACATAAACAACTTCCTAAGATAAGAACTGAGGTTATTGCTATTTGCATTGAAAATCCTGTCTCTCTCTGTTTCTGTGTTGACTGCTTTTGAAGCAGCTTATATTACACTGAATAGTAAGTTAGATTTAACACTTTCCTCAACTTTGAAGGTACAGAGAGTGAAAAGCCCAATTATATAAATAGATGGTGATTTACAAAGACAAAACAGTGCCAAATAATGTTTCCATCAGAAAAGTTACAATATGTACATAAATTTGATCATGTAAGAATTAACCTGTACTCCCCATAAAGTTGTGACGTTGAGCAGTTGGCAGTCACATACAGAAGACTGAAAACGTTGCTGACCTTTTGGACAACATGATTCTTAAGAGCTAACTAAAATAACACACACTTCCATGTATGCATGTCTACATTGTCAGTGCTGCAGCTACTTTTGGTTGAGGGCTTCTCAGGTAGACTGATCTGAGAGGAAAAAGAAGGCAAAGAGTGGAAAGAAGAGTGAAGGAATAGGGTATCTTATGACAGAGAGAAAGAGGCCACAAGGGAAAGAGGTATGAATGTGGCACCAAGTGGCTTGCACTGATGCAGGCAAAGAGAATTGTGTGTGCTACATGAAGCAAAGGAGATGGTGGGGTGGGTGTAGGCTCTCCACAGGAATATGACTCACGTGGCAAGGGGCTGAGAATAAGTGCGGCGTAAGAGCAGACCAGTGTATTTCATAGATTCAGTGAATGGCAGAATACCACTTTGAGAGGTGGTAACGATTGTGGGAAGGATGCTCCTCATTTCCAGGCATGATGATAGGTAGTTGAAGCCCTTGCAAAGAATGTGTTTCAGGGTGTTATTGGATAGTGAAAGAAGAGAGCTGATTTGCATCTGGTTTATGATGATGATTTGAGGATTATGGGCATGTATTGGGAGATCCAGTTTGTAGACTAGGTTTGGAGGTTGGTGTTTGTCTGTGAAGGCCTTGGACCTTCAGCATACTGGGCAAGAGATCAGTGATCACTGCAGATTTGTTGTCTAAGGGTGGTTAGACCATATTGGAGAGACGTTAGTGTGGAGCAATCAAAATGATGGTACTGTGTCTGCTTGATCTTACAGTGGGATCACTTCTCCCCCCCCCCCTTCCACCCCCCCTGCCAAATCCTGTAACCAAAAATCAACATTGAATGTTGCATTTCCCAGTTTGTATGCCTGTTCTTTCAGAACACTTGGCTAATTTCCCTTGCATTATTTCAGTTATTGCAAGAATTTAAAAATGTTGGCTGAATTTTCTCGAAAAATTAAACTGTGCCACGCCTAGATCTACATACATAATACTGAAAACTTGTAATTGTGGCAGTCCTATAAATAGTGTGATGTGTTCTGTTGTCCATGTTCAGCTGCCACAACTGTACTGTTACTTTCATGTATTATATGATGTATTACAGTAAATGTGCAAATGTGCTGTTAGTTCCAGTTCTTACAGCTGTTACTTTTTAAAAGGTGATACAATTCTGGTGTCATGGGAAAATATGAGTGCAGATTAAATAGTAAATTATTGCACAAAATACTGTCCATAGACAAGGTGTAAATGTGTAATTGTTGACTGTAGAGCTTGTGGTGTGACATTTAGCTGGACACAGAAAACTGAATCATCATTGTAACTTGTGTGAAGTCAAACAACCTGAAGTTGAAATGCCCTCACAGATCAGAACTGTGTGCCATACCAAGACTTGACGCCAATATCAAATCTCGCCCCATCGCACAGTTTTAAGCTACCACGAAGTTTCAAAATGGCACATTGTCGGATGTGAAAGGAAAGATTCATTCTTGAAGCTGCTGTTAAAAATGAATTGTTAAGGCTTTCATAACTATGAATTGCTGAGAAGAGTTATAGACGTGAAAAAGAAAGTAGCAAGGGAAGTAGCTATGTGGGTGTACCACACTTTGTTGCACAATTAAGTGTTTTAGGCTTACGGATTGTTTCTCTGATACATTTGAAAAGTTATTCAGGCAGAAGTTTTTATGCTCTCAACAACAACAACAACAACAACAAAACCAGTTATCACAAATGTAATTATGTTATTCTGTATGGAATAATGAATCAATGGTTTTATAAAAGCACAATTTATTTCAGTAATTATCAATCCATTCAGCCATGTGGATTTCAAGCCTGTGCCTGAACTACTTTATCCAGATAAAGATATCACAACTGCCTCTCTTCCTCACTCTCACACCCCTTTCTCCTTTCTACCATCTGCTCCAACACCCAAATTCAAATTTAAAAACTATGTTTTTAGTATTTATGGCTCAGATTTATCTGAAATTGCTGTATCAGAAGTAGATGCACAACAGGGAAGTGGTGTGTCAACAGTTACTGAAGGTGGATAGGCTTACATTTCAGTTACTAACACTATGCTGTGCACAGTAACAGACTGATCCTTCTGATTCATGTCATCTTCATTTTGACTAATGTGTTTGTTACTGAAGCCCAAAATTATAAAAGAAAGGATTTTAACAATGGAAACATTGATGATTTCATCTTCTCTCTTTATGTGTTGCCTAAAAACACTTTTTTAAATGTTTAATGACTGGCATATTCTAATTGGATTCAACTTCATCAGGACATTTATGTGAACTTGTGCTTACCTTGCTTCTGTATAACAAATCTACTCCCAAATTTTCCAGTGGTAGATACTACAGTGATTTTTAATTTCTGACATTAATTTAAAGGCCTTACATTTGGCTCTTTACTTGCATGAAATTCCGAAGGTGTATGGCGCCTAGTTCGATGTTGTATTCCTAGATTTCCAGAAGGCAATTTTTAAAATAGGAAGAATTAATGTAAGACATTGAGATGATGCAAAGGTTGCCATGGGGTTTAATGCTCACTGCATCTGTGTCATTTGATAAACCATATGTGCCTCCTGGTTCTTATAATCTGGGAATCACCATGTATATACATACATTTACAGGCTCTGAAATCATAACTTTGATGCTCTGTAGGCACTGTTGCATGACATTTCGAGACATGGGTTCTTATTAAAAGTATTATGTACTCACTCCCCTATACAAATCCTAGAATTTTTTAATGATAATTTCTGAACACCCTGTGTACTGAGGGAGGTCATTCCAGAGTCTGGTTCCTGCTATTGAGAAGAATTTCAAGAAGGTGGCTGAACGATGGAGTGGGACTGAAAGGATTTTGCTCTCATGAGAACAGGTGTTTCTGCCATGTTGTTCAGACACGAATGTTATGGTTGAGGAGAAAGAGGGGGGCAGTGTATGTTGATAGGTCAGTAGAGTAGACAGAGGGCACGGAAATCTCTGTACTTGTTTACACACAGCCAGGATAGCTATTCATAATACAATGAGCTGAACATTGCATAAATAACATTGATTGCCAATTCCAGGCATGTTGAGCCTTCATGAGAAAGGCCTCACTGGAGAATATAACTGTAATCAATAATCAAAAGTATAAATATTTCTGAAAGTTTTTTTCTCAGGCGAAGAGGGAAGAGCTTTTAGTATTTTTGTTGGGCATGGAGAGATGCTGATGTCTTCTTGCACATTGCAGCTATGTGCTCAGTTCAATTTATATTTTTATCTATTACTCCTAGATATTCTTTGTTGAAGGAGAGGTTGGTATTTGTCTCATTTGGGGTTAAAGATTTTTGGGATTACCAATAATTCGGGCTAATGAGCCTTGAATGGCTAACCAGTACTGCTTGGGTTTTGGTTGGGTTGAACTTTAACCTATGTCTTGTGCCCATTTTGATAGTGCAAACACATTGGCATTGAGATTGTTGATAACTATCATCAGGTTCATTGGTTTCACATGGAGATACAACTGGAGGCCACAAGCGTACATACAGTATTTGTAGTAGGACAAAATTAATGTCACATTGACATACAGTTAAGGGTATAGAACCTAATACTGAACCCTGTGGGACACCTGATACTGTTTGCATACATTGCTACTTTATGGTGCCAGACATGACACACTGCTGGTGAGACATCAGGTATGAGCAAAACCATTGAACTGAACTTGACAAGAAACTTAGGCTGTTAAGTTTGGCAAGTAAAATGTCGAAGTCAAGAGTGTCAGAAGATTTGCTGAAATCTAAGAAACACATGATAGTAGCCTCTTGTACAGCTGTTGCAAGCTTCAGATCATCTGTTATCTATATTAAGGGGGGACGTTGATGAAAAACACACACTATTTCAAAAATGAACCAAATACACAATTTTTGAGATATGGCAATTAAATTTTGCTCTACATTTTACATGAAAGTAACACATTTACATATAAAATCCTTTGATTATATATATTCAACTATTTTTAATGAAATTTGAAGTTTTATTTTCAAAAAATAATGTATGTTTATTTATTTATTTATTTATGCATTTATTTTACCTGGCAAGATTAGGGCCTTCAGGCCCTCTCTTACACCTAACCAGGCATACTCAGATTCAACAAATTTCAGTTTCTACAGAACATTAAGGACATATTACATGTTATACAGTATTAATGTTAAGAAAAAAATAGAGATTATAAACGTAGTACAATGATAATTATAACAATCAAAAATTAATTATAACAATCAAGAATAATAATAATAGTAATAATAATAATAATAATAATGACTATGTATATGAAAGTAAACATATTTTTCTTTTATGAATGTCAGTCCTATTGCTAGTTGGGAATTTTCTCGTTATATTCTTGCAGCTTGTGAGTTATTCTCATCAAGCAGAGACATAAGACGATAGATGGGGTGAAAGAGATATAGAAGAGGTAGATAGTTCCTTTTTCTCAGAAAGTGTTAAGAGATTTCTACAAAAGTTTCTCTTTTTCATCTCTCTATATGTTTAAGCTTCTCTCATGAGGTTTTTGGAATAAGTCGAATAGGAGAATTTTCATAATATTTTAATTATAATTCCACAAGTACAATTTTAAATTCATGTAAAATTCCAAGCACTTTGCCCTATATCTCAGCTTGCAATCAGAATTTCAAAATTTGCTCATGAAACGTTTATTAGATTTACAGAAATGTGTACAAAATTTCATAATTCTAGCATTCATAGAATCCGAGGAAAAGTTACATAAAAAACAAACTTTTCAGGAAACGCAATTTAAAGTTAAACGTAACTTTTTTCCCTATGTCACTTCTTCAAAAGGCACCACATTTGTACGCTAGGTTGTCTTTCCCTTCAGGGCTTCGTTTCTGGTTCCTTTGTCTTCTTTCCTGTACCAGGTCTTCAACTTTTCAGCTGCAGAGACGTGCTGTAAATCTATTTTTCTCAGGATGTCTTGAGTAAAATTTCCTATATTGAAGCCCATTCTTTCTAATACCTTCATCCTCTTGACATTCCCATCATTAAATACAATAACTGCACCATAAGTTGCAATTTTGACAACTGTAGCAGATGCAACTGTGTTTTTAGGGCATCGTTTCCATATGAGTGAATTTAGAGACTCATTTGGATTTTGCCATGAACACACTTTTTGAGAAGTGCTGGATCGGCCAAAGATGATTTATAAAACCGAAGAGTATGTATCATGGCCTTCTAGATGTTTCCCCCATATGTTTGGTTGAAAGTTATACACAGAATCATTGTTCACTGAGCTGGTATTGAAGTGCTGCTTCAAAACGTGGGCGTGGCAGGGAGGCTGCGTCACACTTTTAATTAATTTTCAGGCACTTCAGATGCGATTTCAACATTGAAACTTTTGGGAACTTATTGTCCATGAGTTATACTAACAAATAAAAAATAAATTGAAAATTGACATTTTTGGTCAATTTCATCAATGTCCCCCCTTAATGCAGAGATTGTGCTGCATTGTTTATGGAAACCTAATTGGTATTCGTCCAGTAGGTTGTTTGTGGTTAGGTGGTTTGCTAGCTGTCCAAGGCCTTGGGCAGTACAGGAAGAATGCAAATAGGTTGGTATTCAGAGGGTGCTTTGGCTCAGTCCCACTTAGGTAGTGGCTTAACTAGTCCCTGCTTCCAGTGCTCAGGGAAAACAGTTAGAGGGTCAGGGGGAAAAACCCAGGAAAGTAGTTTTTAGGAAACTTGAGAAAAAGCAATTTTAATGTGTGAACTGTGATTCCATCAGTATATAAGTACATATAACAATGTTTATTTCATAAATTAAACATATTGGCTACATTGAATGTGGAAGTAGCATTATAGGCTTCTATTGTGTTCACAGACTGAAATTATTTCTCAAAATGCAATCAGATGTCACTCTGTAAGGGAAAAGAAACAGGTAACTCAAGTGAAATAGTTGCAATAATTCCATAAAAATCACAACTAAATGAATTTCTGATTGTGGTAATTCAGTAGTTGTCGTATCATGTATATTTAGCTATGGGGCAACTGACTGAAGAACTTCGCAGAACTAGGATAGTAAAATCTTGTTTGTATGCTTGATATGCAGCGTCTGAGATTCCTGAGCTGTTTGTCCTTCAGTTAGCCAAGGTGCATGTTTCTATGTGACTACTCTGCAATTCACAATTACTTGACAGGAAGAGGGTTCACTGGACCACCTTAAAGCTATTTCTCTACTATTGCACTCTCAAACAGCATGAAGGAAAAGTGGACACACAAATCTTCCTGTGTGAGGTCTGATTACTTTCTTACAATGAACATTTCTTCCTATGTAGGTGGACACTAAAAAAATACTTTCACCAGCAATATATTTTTGTATTCAGAGGAAAAAGTTGATGATTGAAATTTTTTGGAAAGAATCCTACCGCAACAAGGAACATCTTTGTTTTAACAGTTACCAGCCCAACTCACGTATTCTATCCATGACACACACTCTCCAGTATTTCACAGTAATACGAAACGAGCTGCTCTTATTTGAACTCTATAAATGGTCTACACCAATCCTGTTTGATGTGGATTCCATACCACATAGCAATACTCCAGAAGAAGATGGACAATTGCAGTGTAGGTAGTCACTTTAGTAAACCAGTTGCATCTTGTGCGTGCGCCCATGCTGTTGCTGGGGGAAGAGGTAGTACTCTTAAAGTTAGTGTGAATGCTGTTTCCTGGTATGTGTTTCTGTGCTCCAGGCATCAATCTGCTATGAGTTAGTGGTAGCCTTTCCTTTATTCTATGTTTAGCTGCAATTTAAGGTAATGGAAATTCTTAAATTTTAGTTCAATTGACAGCCTTTAAATTTGTGAGATTCATCATGTATCCAAAATTTGGTGGATTCTTTTTGTAATCGCATGGATCACTTCACGTTTCTCATTATTTATAGTCAGTGCCACTTTTTGCACTATACATGTCTTGCCTAAATTATTTTTTAATTGGTTTCCATTCTGATGACTGCTGGCAATCTGAGAGCACTCCTCAGGTTGTCCCGTAAATTGTTTATATAGATTAGGAATGGCTTCATTGAGATAGGCCAGATATCAGTTCTGTTTTACATTATGGCTTTCCATCTACTACTACGAATTACTGTGTGATAGGAAATTGTGAATCCAGTGACACAACTGAGATACTTCATAGGGATGCAATTTGATTAGAAGTTGCTTGTGAGGAGCAGTGTCAAAAGCCTTCTGGAGATCTAGAAATACGGAGTCACTTTGAGACCATCCCATGTTGATAGAACTTATTACATCATATGAATTAAGAACTATTTATGTTTCACAAGAAAGATGTTATCTGAACATTTGCTCACTGTTTGTCAATAGATTGTTTTCTTCAAGGTAATTTGTAATGTTTGAACACAGTGTGTGTTCCAAAATCCTACTGCAAAGTGATGTCAGTAATGTGGGTCTGTAATTCAGTGGATTACGGGACTAACCTGATGCAGGTGGAAGTACTGAGCATTAGGGTCATTGAAATTTATCCAAGGGATCCAGTAAGCCCATTCAACAAATCTTTTATGTCACAACATCCCCACCCTGTTCAGAAGATACAGGCAAAAAAAGTAAAAGATCACATGGATAAGATAGCTCCCATTGGGTGGTGGAATGTAAATGGGTTCATTGCACGTATAAAGTCAGACCTCTAGTATAGGGCGTACCTTTGTTCATGTGTTTGCAAGTAACACATTTTAAAGTAATTGATGCCCCCTTTGTTAATAGATAGCCTCTGAGAAAAGGATGACCTAAATGTGGAAAGAACTAAAGGAGAGTAGTTGTTCTCTTAGATGCTACATACCTTTTCTCACCTTTTCCTGTCAACTTGAGCCTGCAACCACTTAAAATTACAATGTATGAAAGAGAGAAATTATTCTGGTTCTTGAAATAAGTTTTGCCACACCATAAGGTGACTTGGAGTGTAGATTTAGATGAATGCCTCACAGATACAAATATTTGTTTGAGCAGTGAAGATTTCATTGGTGGTGAGGTTCTATATTATGGTTTAAAATATATTGAGCAATTATTCATGGCACTGTTATGTTTGACAGATTGTGCAGCTACTGTCTACACTGTTTTTTTTTTTTTTTTTTTTTTTTTTTTTTTTTTTTTTTTTTTTTTTTTTTTTTGCTATGGCCGTATAATTGTGCCTAAGAACTAGCAATTCCTTAGACATTTTGGAATGTGTAAACCCAAGTGAACAACTGGGTCCCATTATAACTATGAGGCACATTAAATATTACAGATTGCTAATTTATTGGAAGTCTGGTAATGAAATTGGACAATGTTTTTTCTTAGGGAGGTTTTGATGTCTTCAATGCTCTAAATTTAATGGAAAACAAGGAATTCCTGGAAGCTCTGAAGTTTGGAATTGGGGATGGAAACCTACAATATTATTTGTACAATTGGCGCTGTCCGCCAATGGAACCAAACAAGGTATAATTTCAAAATATGTGGTTAATAGGCATGGTTTGGTTAAGTAATTATTTTGTAATGTTCACATAATTTAGGAAATTGGATATACAGTATTCATTGAAGAAATAGTGCAAGATTTTAAAAAATCAGTTTAAAGAGGCATTTGATATGAGGGAATTAAGTTTCATGATGCATTTTAATTTCCAGGAGAATTTGTCGCAGGGATTGTTTCACTAAGTATGTTAACAACACAGAAATCTTTCTTGTGCATACACAATTTGGTGTTTTTAAGAACTACTTGTATTCTCGAGAAAGAGCAGAAGCATTTTAGTTATAATAGTTTATATTGTAGACTTTTGAATAAATACAATCAAGTACATTTTTCCACTTAAACCCTCTGCTCAAAATAATTCCAACTTTTTTCTAGTAAATCATGACTGTATATATACACAATGAGAAAATATTTTTGCATTTATTCTTTATATAATCAGTGAGCTTATTTTTAATGTAACTAAACTTTACAAGCAAACTCTCATTTCTCTTCTAAGAACTGTTAAAAGAACAGGTATTCATTATAAGAGTAACTTATTCTTATATTTAACTTATTAAAAGTGTTTAGTTGCAGATTGTCTTTAAAGTTAACTATTATTGTGGAAAATCCCAAGGACAAGGCTAAAAACTTCTGTAAGAACAGACCACCACTTACTGTACAGAACTGGCACTGACCAGTAGAGAAATCTATAAAAATTGGGCAAATATCATGTGGCTATAGATACAGTCATGACACCTCAGTTGCGTTTTGATATTATTTCTCCTTTCATGTGACGATTTCCTCACTTATTTTTGTATACACTTGTCCAGGCCAGCTCATTATTTTCAGCCACTCACAGTATGAAGTTTTTACGCAAAGACTGACCTTCTCTGTTCTGCCATTTATGGCCCTTTCTTCCACCTACTATGTGAATATTCACATTTTTGTGGAATTTCCTTCATTTAATTTTTAATTAGATATAAATGCTTTGGAAACATTGTGCTGTGTATTGTTTGCCTTCAGACATATTAAATGGAGTCATAAGATTTACTGAAGACGCTGGAGACCCCAAAGACAGGGCTTCATGAGATTAAGAAACCTTGTGGGATGCTGTGGTACCCAGTGGTGCAGCACTGTGTGAAACAGGAAAGTATGGAATAAGTCTTCAGTCAGCAGTGCAGGGATAGCACCTGCACAAGAAAGGATGCTTGCTGGATGGGTGTGCTGGAAGGACAGTTCTCACCTGCCCAATATTAATTTCCCTACATTGAGAATTCCGTGCAACACTTACCAAGATGATGGCTGAAATTGACATAGCTGTCAGTGAAGTTGATCAAATCTTTGTTAAAGGTGGTATTGCTGAAGTTTCATAGACCATCTAATTCTGGATTATACTGATTTTTTGTGAGAAAGATCTGTCTATGCAATAACCGACCATTTCCCTGCACCACTTTTGTGACAGGTTGACATATTGATGTTGGACTAAGATTCAAACTTGGTTCACTGCTATTCTTTTATCTGAGACATTTGCTCACACATCACATACCAGCTGATGAATAATCAACCCAGTAAGTATCCCAGCAGTGTGCAGGAAAATATGTTCTCATTCAGCACAACTGTGAGTGCTTTGCAAACAGTCCAGAAAGTATCTCTGCAGAGAAAGAAGACTGAACGCTATGTAGGTTAGCTTTTCCAGAGTAGAACAATAAAGTGCTGTTACACACTGCTAATGGTGAAGTTACTGATATAACAGCTGTGCATGTGCATTGCACGTCTTCACACCACTTGCACAGTTATTCCAAGGTCTTTAGATTCATGTTTAAAGGAACCCTACCCCTTGGTAGACCTGACCAGGGGGCTCGCCATTCTTTGGCGCGTTCATGCTTGGCTACCACGAGCCCCCAGCCTTTGCAGCATTTTTTACCTTCCATGTTGCATGTCTATCCTCTTGCTCTTCTTTTTTTCCCTCCCTTGGGGAACCTGTCTGGGATGTTACTGGGAATGTTCTGCATTTTCTGTCACTGACGTAACAACAGTCTCACCTTTGTTTTTTGCTCCCTTTTCCTTTCTTTGTTTCCTTTCTCCTCTCATTCCTCCATTTCAGCGTTTGAGGTTCCTCTTTTTCTTCTTTTTCCCTGTGCGCTCCTGAAGGCCAGCCCACGCATCTGGCGTGTAACAGATGACGGGGTAATGCGTAAAGCGTAATTCCCAGCCCCGGGGCAACAGGTAGGGTTCGCACATACCCCCTGTTACAGGCCAGGCCAAGGGAGGGGTGATTACCTGAGCTGCAGCCTTCCCAAATTGCCAATTGGTCCCCGTCAGGTGTTCAGGAAGTGTGACCTGAGTTGTGAACAATCACCTAAGAAGGGTGCACCCCCTTGTGAAGGGAGTCCTCAGTTTGAAGGAGCACACCATCTGAGATGCTGGCAGTTGTGGGGGATTTTCTTGCAATGAGTCAATCATCTTCCCAATCAATGTCTACAAAACGTAAACGTAATGGGGCTAATGGTTCAAAGACCCTTCCTGTTGCACCATGGTTCCTCATGGTCTCGTATACCGAAGATGGTCAGTCCTTCACCATGGTCAATCCATTTATTGTTCAGAAAGGTGTTGATACAGTTACTGGCCCTGTGAAATCCTGCTCATGTTTAGGAATGGCACTTTGCTTTTGGAGACTACTTCTGATTCTCAAGCACAACTACTGCTTGCTGCCTCACTTCTTCACGGCTACCTTGTTTGTGTCGAGGTCCATAGAACTTCGAATTCTTCCCATGGTGTGATTTACACCAGGCTGCTCAGTGGTCTAACTGAGGCTGAAATCCAATCTTACCTCTCTGATCAGGGTGTCATTGCCGTCCTTTGTCATGAAAAACGTAGATTCCTCCTCACCTTGGATAAAGTGGTGCTGCCGTCGAGGATCAAAGCAGGCTATGAAATTCACAGTCCAGCCGTACATTCCGAACCCAATGTACTGCTAACAGTGTTATTGTTTCAATCACACTAGAACATCTTGTCGACACCCAGCCAAATGTGTAACCTGTGGTAGGGATGTGCATGAGGGTGATAGTCCATCTCCTTCTCCCCGCTGTATCAACTGCAATGGTGCCCATGCCGCCTCCTCCCGGGATTGTCCCATGTATCTTGATGAGCGGGCTGTCCAAGAGATCCAGGTGAAGGAAAAATTGCCTTACCCAGTCACTCACAAGTTACTGGCTAGTCACAAACCCTGTGTTTTCCCGTGTGGCACCTATAGTTCTGTTCTTGTTACCCTTGCTCCATGAAGGACATGGCGATGCAGACATGCGACCTGAAATTCAGGTCTGAGGTTGAGAAACCACCCAGTGTCAAGGTAGCATTGCCATCCCCCCCGTCCAGCTGTGCAACAAACCCTCAAAGTCTCACCTCAAGGGACGAAGCCACCAGCTTCACAACCAGTAGGCTGGAAAGGACAGGAGTAGTACTCCAATGTAGACTTCCTCCGTCCCTCCAGCCAAACAACACCCGAGTCTTCCTCCAACCGGAAAGGCTCGAAAAAGTCTACCAAAGGCAAACGATCTTCTCCATCGCCAACTCGAAGATCCTCTTCGGTGGTGTTATCACGTGGTACCTTAGCCCGGTCGTCCTCCATTTCACCGGTGCACAACACTGGACTCGCATTCGGGAGGACGACGGTTCAATCCCGCGTCCGGCCATCCTGATTTAGGTTTTCCGTGATTTCCCTAAATCCCTCCAGGCAAATGCCGGGATGGTTCCTCTGAAAGGGCACGGCCGACTTCCTTCCCCATCCTTCCCTAATCCGATGAGACCGGTGACCACGCTGTCTGGTCTCCTTCCCCAAACCAACCAACCAACCAACCACCGGTGCACACCACCAACCGTTTTGAGATGTTGCATCACCTTTCTCCCGCAGGAAAGCACTTTCTGCTTAACATTTACAACAACATCTGGGCAGAGGGCACATTTCCTGGACGCTGACGTGAAGCCACCATCATGCCCGGCTGGTATGGTGGATTGAGTCCCACCATTTACTGATGAATGCACAATATGGATTTCAAGCGTGGTGTTATGAAGTTGAACATCTCATCACTTTGTCCACCCATGTCATGAATGGTTTTCTGCAGAAATCCCAGACTGTGGTCGTGTTTTTCGATTTGGAGAAGGCCTACGACACCTGCTGGAGAACGGGTATCCTCCGTACTCTTTACACGTGATGCTTCTATGGCCACCTGCCCTGTTTCTTTCAGGCATTTTTAAAAGATTGAGTTTTCAAGGTGTGTGTGGGTTCTGCCTTGTCGGACACCCTTATCCAGGAAAACGGTGTGCCTCAGGGTTCCATCCTGAGCGTCGTCGTCTTTGCTATTGCCACTAACCCTGTAATGGCCTGTCTCCTGCTGGGCCTCTCCAGTTCCCCTTCCCCCCCCCCCCCCCCCATCTGTTGCAATTCTCCGTGGACCTGTCTCACTGAGCAGTGTCTTCAGCGATGTCTTTGATCGTCTTTACACCTGAAGCAACGACAATGACTTGCTTTTCCACTGACAAAACCGTCTGTATTAATTTCTGGTCACGCAAGTGGTTTCTCACACCATCTTCACATTTTGGGTCTGTTGCCCTTCCGTTTGTTGAAACTATTAAATTACTGGGGCTCAAGCTTTATCAGAAATGCTCTTAATCCTCCCATGTGTCTCACCTGGCAGCCCGCTGTACGCGTTCCCTCAGTGTCCTACATGTCCTTAGTGGTACTTCCTGGGTGCAGATCGAACCACCCTCCTCAGTTTGCACCGGTCCCTTGTCCATTCAAAAGAGACAACAGGTGCTTTGTTTATGCATCTGAACGTCCGTCCCTCTTACGCCGTCACAACTCTATCCACCATCGTGGCATCTGTTTGGCCTCTGGTGCCTTTCACACTAACTCATTTGAGAGTCTGTATGCCAAAGTTGCTGAACTACTCCTGTCCTACCTCCATGATTTTCTCCTCAGCTGGTATGCATGCCGTTTGTCTGCCATGCATGGCCACCCATCCTATGCCTCCTTCTTTGATGATTCCTTTGATTGTCAGTAGGGAGCACGTCCCTCTTCCTTGTTACCTCTTGAAGTCTGCTTTCAGCACTTGCTACGGTGGCTTAACTTTACACCACCTGAAACTTTCCCGGTGGGTGTGAACCCTTCACCACCTTGGCTTCGTGAAGCGACCCATGTTAACATTGGCCTTCATTCGCTTCCTAAGGACACTACTCCAGCCTCGGTGTATCACCTTCAGTTTCACGACCTTTACATGGAACTCCACGATAGTACACTACTGGCCATTAAAATTGCTACACCACGAAGATGACGTGCTACAGACGCGAAATTTAACCGACAGGAAGAAGATGCTGTGACACGCAAATGATTAGTTTTTCAGAGCATTCACACAAGGTTGGCGCCTGTGGCGACACCTACAACGTGCTGACATGATGAAAGTTTCAAACTGATTTCTCATATGCAAACAGCAGTTGACCGGCATTGCCTGGTGAAATGTGGTTGCGATGTCTCGTGTAAGGAGGAGAAATGCATATCATGTTTCCGACTTCAATAAAGGTCGAATTGTATCCTATCGCAATTGCAGTTTTCGTATCGCGACACTGCTGGTCATGTTGGTCGAGATCCAATGACTGTTAGCAGAATATGGAATCGGTGGGTTCAGGAGGGTAATGCGGAACACCATGCTGGATCCCAACGGCCTCGTATCACTAGCAGTCGAGATGACAGGCATCTTATCCGCATGGCTGTAACGGATCGTGCAGCCACGTCTCGATCCCTGAGTCAACAGATGGGGACCTTTGAAAGACAACAACCATCTGCATGAACACTTAGACGACGTTTGCAGCAGCATGGACTATCAGCTCGGAGACCATGGCTGCGGTTACCCTTGACCCTGCATCACAGACAGGAGCGCCTGCGATGGTGTACTCAACGACAAACCTGGGTGCACGAATGGCAAAACATAATTTTTTCAGATGAATCCAGGTTCTGTTTACAGCATCATGATGGTCGCATCAGTGTTTGGTGACATCGCGATGAACGCACATTGGAAGCGTGTATTCGTCATCGCCCTACTGGCGTATCACCCGGCGTGATGGTATGGGGTGCCATTGGTTACACATCTTGGTCACCTCTTGTTCGCATTGGCGGCACTTTGAGCAGTGGACATTACGTTTCAGATGTGTTACGACCCATGGCTCTACCCTCCAGTCGATCCCTGCGTAACCCTACATTTCAGCAGGATAATATACGACCGCATGTTGCAGGTCCTGTACGGGCCTTTCTGGGTACAGAAAATGTTCGACTGCTGCCCTGGCCAGCACATTCTCCAGATCTCTCACCAACTGAAAACATCTGGTCAATGGTGGTCGAGCAACTGGCTCGTCACGATACGCCAGTCACTACTCTTGATGAACAGTGGTATCGTAGTGAAGCTGCATGGGCAACTGTGCCTGTACACGCCATCCAAGCTCTGTTTGACTCAATGCCCAGGCGTATCAAGGCCGTTATTACGGCCAGAGGTGGTTGTTCTGGGAACTGATTTCTCAGGATCTATGCACCCAAATTGCATGAAAATGTAATCACATGTAAGTTCTAGTATAATATATTTGTCCAATGAATACCCGTTTATCATCTGCATTTCTTCTTCGTGTAGCAGTTTTAATGGCCAATAGTGTATTTTTGTATACACTGTTGGCTCTCTGACTGTGGGGTGGGGTATGCCTTTGTCATTTGCACCCGTGTCTTCCGATATTAGCTTCCGGCACACTGCTTAGTATTTACAGCCGAGCTCCTCACCTTCTATTGGGCCATGGAGTACATTCAGTGTGTCCTCTGTCGAGACTCACTCAGCGCCCTTCAAAGTCTGTGTGTACTGTACTCCACCCATCCCTTAGTGTAGTAGGTCCAGGAAAACTGTCACTTGCTCAGTCTTGGTGTGCCCAGTGTGATGTTTCTGTGGGTTCCTGGTCATGTCAGTCCGCCAGGAAACGAGGCTGCTGCAAGGCTGCAGTCCTCATACCTCAGCCTGCGAGTCCCTTCACGGGAATAAGCTCCGGCTTATTAAGCCTCTCCCAGTGGCTGGAACGACCTCCTCTAGGCCCTCCTGCCAGGAGTAGGTCATTTTAACTAGGATGTGTATCGGTCACTGCCTTTTTAACCATCCTCATTTGCTAAGTGGCGCTACCCCCAACACTTTCTACACATTACGCCCAAGTAATAACTGTCTGCCACTTCCAGATGGAATGCCTATTTCTTAACCATTTACGTTCCCGCTGGGGTTTGCCATCTGATTTATCGGCTGTTTTAGCAAATGACTCATGGGTTGTCGACCGTGTTTTTCTTTTTATCCGCCAAAGCAATATGGTGAAGGCCATTTAATTTTTAGTTTTGGACCTCCGTTTCCGTATGGTTTTTTTAGCTCGTTTTCCAAGTACCTGTTTTTAGCTGGCAAGTAATGAAACCTCACACAGAGAAAAGAAAGTAAGTTTCATGAATGCGGGCTCAGGGTGCGTTCCTGTTCATCAATCAACATATTTCATATTTCCTGTTTCTCCCAATAAATAACTCGTTTTTAGTCACAAGTGCCTAAATTGATATCTTGGAGTCCTGTCTTATTTGCATTGCTTCACCAATTGTTTTCTTTAATATTATTATTCATTCTTTCCTCCTTCTTCATAATTTCAATAGAAAATTTTATTGTTCTTGTCCTTCATGTTAGTTTACATAGTTAATAAATATAATTTAGTATTTGTTGTGTGGGATTACTACTAGATGTATCTTACATGTGATGTAGTGTGCACTGCTGTGTAACATGTTCTTCCTTTTGTCTTTTACAGATTGGTTTAGTGTTACAATAGTTGACAAGTGCAATCAGCAGCTTGGCAGAGACAGATCAGACTGCAGTCATGCTACCAGGAGTCTGAAAAGTCTATCTTATGGCATAAGAAATTTTATAATGGTGATAAATATCTATTTTTCTGGTCTTTCGAGTCATTTGCTGATATAACTTAAAGGACAATACAGGCATATAATTTTTAATTTATGTTTCTTCATGCATAGAGTACAAAGGTCAATATTCATTAAATCACTCATTCTTTCATTATATTGTGATTGCTTTATGCATAAGCTGAGTGAAATAGCGTAAGCTGTGATGAATCTTCTGATGCACTGCCATTAGTGCATATTTGTGAACAAAAAAAGTAAATGGCAGTCCACAAAAGTCCTATATTAGCTATTAAGACTGTTATTAAGCTGTGGCACTTCAGTATTTTGCAGAGAGCTTAGCATGTCTGTCTGATGATTTTCATTTTTTGAAAACTGTAAACCAATAGAGTGGAAATGAATTAGTGTCATGGAGAGAATTGTATAGTTCCAGAAATGTAATTATTAATCCAGCCAGTTGTTGACTGCATTAGTAGTAACGGGTACAGAATTCTAAGCTTTGTATTCACAGGTTCTAATGTGGTATACAATACAAAATATGATAATTTGGAATGTGTGACATGTTTGCTATTGACACTTCAAAATTGTTGTTGAAATGGGTGTGGTAGATATTTAAATAATTTACTTGTTATTTGTTACTATATAAAATATCTTAAATGTTTCATGTGTTGAATTGAGTTTGCTCATCTAGCTACACTTTTCCAGATTTCTCAATCACTTCTTTTAACGTTATCAGTCTCATACAGAAAATTGTTTCTGAATTGCTTCAGTAATATTAGCTTATTTACTTATCACCATTCTTTAAGTGAACTTTCAGCTTTTAACAGTTGACCATTTGTACGGTGCTAAAATGTACGTGAAGAGTTTCAGGATTTGTCAATTGTGCATTATCAAAAATTAAGCATAAATGTTTGTAAATCTCCAAGAAATTTTTGACTGTTATAACTAGGGCTTAACATTTCATTATAAACATTAATTATGAAATCTGAATGACTATCAGAATCAAAGTGTCATAAAAATAAAGATGAGAGAATATGGTGGCAGAGCTAACAAGAACTCTAAGAAGTTAGTTTTGAATCAATTGCCCATGTATGCGCGGGTGTGTGAGAGCATGCGCGGGCGCATGCGTTTACATCAATTAAAAGGTTTATATACTGTTCATAGAACAGTGGCCAGCTAGAGTTGCATGTTTTATCTTGGTGGTGTGTGTTTTGTATTGAGTGTAAGGGTACATGGAAAAGTGATTTGAAAAACAAATTATTTCAACATAAAAAATTAGTATCCAACATCTCAGTTTGTGCAGTATGAAGAAAACTTTACATGTTGTTGCTACATTATCATTACCACATTCACCATAATATTTATGGGTTCACACATGACATTAAAATTGTGCTTGAGGTAAAAGTTGTATAGTACTGGAGTGGTACCTCAACATTCTGTGGTCAATAACTTTTTGGTCTGTTCAAATTGTGCTTGCCTGTTGTGAACATTGGCTACTCCATTTCCTTTAGACATAATGTACCTGCTTCTCGCCATTTTTATACATAGAAGGCAAGAAATTCTTTCTCATACGAACTTTCATGTGTGCGCAGAATTTGTTGAAAGTTTTTCATGGGAAGGTCATACGCCTTCCTCAAATACATCAACCTATATTCTACCCAGAGTTGCTATGTAGGTAGAACAAAACTTACCAACAATTGTGTAGCACTTTACACTTATGTGTAGTCCTCAGGCAACTGAACTTCATACAAATTCCTTAAATTTCAGTAATAATGAAGAGTAATCCAAGATTTTTTTTAAAAAATTTGAGTTACATTCTTTGCCTTCTAGAATTCACAATCTTTTACCTGTATGCAGTTGCACTCCTAAATGAAACGTTAACCAAATATTACAAAAAACCTTATACTTCCCGAATAGTAACCATTGTTAATATTCATTTATGGTCTCAAATGTCTCCTGTACCATGGGGATATGGCCAGTTTTACTCATTAATTACTGAGCAAGTTAATTTCTATGTTTCAGACTTTATGCTGATGCTTTGTTAGTAGAAATTTCTGACTTTAGTTGATGACAGTTTCCATGATGTAATAAAATTTTAAAATGCCTATGAAAAGTTTTGAACTACCAACATATCAGCTGTGTGAACATTATTAATAAGCAACTTTTTCACACTTTTTGGATGTACATGACAGTTTTTATTGCCACACGTACATATTAATTAATTGGTATGTAGAGTGAAATAATGAATGAACAATGCTTGTATTGTTAAGTCGCAAAGTAACTTCCCATGTGGGCATAATTTGCTCATAGTAAAAGTGCTATCCAAGTAATGAAAAAACACAATTTTACTGTATATAGTTGTGTATTCAGCTTTTGTGATATTTTATGAAAAGTGTGGTGTTAAAATAATTGATTCCTAATCTCTAGTTTTGTCCATGGAAACTGAGCAAGATGGCACATTGGTCTACTATAGGAACACACACTGGGGATAACTCAGGCTGCATATCTGCATCCGATCATCCAGTCATTGAGAGATAATCTCAGGATAGGTGAATAAGTAGGGTTTCTGTGATTCCATTGAGTACTTAACGCAAATGCTTGTATGGTTCATTTGCATAAATTATGGAAAAATTTCCTTTTCTGTTCTGAGCTAGTGCTAGGATGATAGTGCCAAGTTACTTATTACCTTAATTTCAAAGGGGCACTGAACTTTGATGTTCCCTCAGTCTCTTTTTCGGAATTAATCAATCTCATAATAGATGTGTTTCTGACTTCTGTGCCATGCATTGCATATGACATCTTATGACTGTTGTTTGTATCAGCAGATAGTCTCTTTTACACAGTGCTATATTTTATCTTTACCCGCTTATTTTCAAACTTGTGATATTGTACAGAGTATCATATGGATTTCTTATTGAACCTGGTACCTCTGCAACCTTTCCATATTTGCCTTCCCATTTTTCCTGTTTTACTGTTGAAATAGGAAATGTTGGATGCAAAACTTGTAATTCATTAATGAGCATATTTCTGTTGACCCAGTCACAATCTTCTCTGTTTACAAATAAGTAATTTTTTGTGTTATCATTTGTTTTTATCTGTGAAATCATAATGTGGCAATATTAAGCACTTCATTTGCAAATTTAATGAATTTTGTATGTGAAACATAAGTCAGCATGCAGAGAATTTATAAATTATGTGTGCTCTTTTTGCCATTGTGGTAGATATGTGCCTTAGGAGGGTTTCTGTCTGAAATCAAATGCAAAATTACCTGCTCTTGGTTACCATTCAGTACCCATACAGTGTTAATCATGCAAAATTATAAATGAAGTGACCTATACAATACTAGTTTAGCTATAAAGTTTATTGAATTTTTCTATGAAAATGTGCAACCATAATTTTTGTTGTGTTTTCTCAAATGTGATACCTCGTTCGGGACTCTGTATGCAGCTTTGTACATACAATCAACTTTTCACACCTTTTGGATGTATGCAATATATTTTTTATTGCTACACTTGCATAATAATCAACGTGTAGAATGAAATGATTAATAACATTTGTATTATCCAATTGAAAAGTTACTTGCCATGTGGGCATAATTTACTCGTAGTAAAAGCTCTATCCAGATACTGAAAACATGCAATGTTCCTGTGTATAGTTGTGCATTCGACTTTTGTGATAATTTATGAAAAATGTGGTGTTCAAATAAGTGATCCTTAATCTTTAGTTTTGGCCGTGGAAAATGGCGCGTTAGTCAGCTACAGGAACACACATTGGAGAGAAGTGATATTGCAAATATCCATCCAATCATTGTGAAATAATTTTGCGATAGATGAATAAATATGATTTCTGTGATTCCATTAAACACTTAAAGACAAGTGCTTGGATGGCTCATTGGCATAAATCATGGAAACATTTCCCACTTTATTCTTGTCAAAGTAAGCTAGTGCTCAGTGTCTCATCACCTCTGTTTTAATGGGGCACTGGACTTTGATGTTCCCTTTGTCCCTCTCTCTTCTTCAGAATTAATTAATCACATAACATGTGTATTTCTGACTTTTGGCATCTCTTGACTGCTACTCTGTGTCAGCAGATAGTCTCTTACACTTTACTACATTACTTTATCTTCACCAGAGTCTTTTCATTACTTGTGATGTTGTGCAGAGTAACTTATGGGTTTCTTATTGAAGAACCTGGTCCCTTTGCAATATTTCCATGTTTACCTTCCCATTTTTCCTTTTTTAGTGTTGGAGTAGGAGACTTCGAATGCAAAGACTTGTCATTAATCAATGAATGTGTTTCTGTTACCCAGTCACAATTGTATCTGTTAACAAATAAGTGAATTTTTGTGTCTTGATTTGTGTTTATTGTAAAATCATAATGTGGAAATATTAAGCATTTCATTTGCAAATTTAATGAATTTTGTGTGTGAAACATATCAGTCAGCATGCAGAGAATTAATAAATTTTCTGTCCTCTTTTTGCCATTGTGGTAGATACGTGCCTTAGAAGGGTTTCTCTGTGGAATCCAGTGCAAAATTATCTGCTCTCGGTTATCATTCAATATCCATACGTTGTTTGTCATACAAAATTATAAGCAAAGTGACCTATACTAGTTCTGCTATAAAGTTAGTTGAATTTTTCTATGAAAGTGTGCAGCCATAATTTTTGTTGTTGTTGTTGTTGTTGTTTTTATTTAAATGTGATACCTCGTTCGGGACTCTGTATGCAGCTTTTGTACATATTGTGTGCATAGAGGACAGCAGTATGGTCTGTATATTTACTAAAGACACTAAATAATTGAATGTAAGGTATATTGGAATAAAAAAGTGAACTGAGAGAGTTGTCATCTTAACCAAAATTGGGTTTTTCTGTTGATATTAAAACATTCCAAAGAAATTGTCCATCACTTGACTTATGGAACCTGTTGTTTCACCTTGGAAGTTAAAAACTGAACAATGATAATGTGTTTGTTTTTATAATAATTGTATACCACCCAGGAGATCCGGGAAAAACCCGGGAATTTTTTTAGAATTCCAGGAATTTTTCATTTTTTCAGTTTTCTGTTAAATTTTCATAATTTTGACTGGTAAGAACCGATACTCTAACAAAGGATATTACTGTATCCCGCTACTGCAGAATAATCCTTCAACAGTAAAACGTAAATGAGAGAAAAAACAAAAATAACTTAAATTGCAAAGGAAATGCGCCATATACAGCAACGACACACAGTGGTCATGCAAGTGTCTGCCAACAGCAAAATGTGTCAAAAGCTTGAGAAAGACTATGCAATGCTTCAGAACAACAAATTGCCTCCAATGAGCGTGAAGTCACAACTGTTTACATTAGATTCATTTTAGCAGTTACCAGTGGGCTCATGCGCATGCACAGTTGAGTCACATTTGAGTTGTGTGCCAAATTCATATTCCTGACGGGGGGGGGGAACTTGTTTCACAAAGTGCCTAGCATCCAGCGCGCACTGGTCTATTGATTATTCGTATGATTTTAAATGCATCGCTGTTGGTTTTTGAAAATTTTTGAACACATTTTAAGTTGACTTCTGACTGAATCATAAGTTGATTTTTGAATGCGTGCATAGTGTACGTGATGCCTCTGTCAGGGGAATCCTTGTCTCATCTAGAAATAAACTTTCTGCAGACAAAAGGGGACGGGGCTATACGAGCTGAGCGGAGTAAAACCGAATGGATGAATGTCAATCGCTGTCTGATTATGTGGTTGATTGGGTTTGTGAATGAGCAGCGTTGTGATAATTACTAGCGAAATCCATAGATTCAAACTACCAGAATGGAGATAAACAACTGACAGGAATAACAGGTGAGAAAGATTGCATATTATCTTCTCAGTATATCCAAGAAAATGAAATTTTGGCCAGATCGCTGCACTAGTAAGGACCAGTTGTACAGTCCTTGGCAAGCAGCCGCTTAAGTTCTATGCTGGAAGTAACGCAGAAAAAGTGTTGTACGAACATGTAAGAATGCCTAACCGGAGAATAATTGCGGGATAACTAAACCTGTGATTCTGGCAGGGTTAGTGAGGTTAATCGGCGAACAAATTTTAACAATGTCAGGAATAGCTACAGAATTGGTGATGGCAAGACTGTTAGAACGAGGAAGGAGAATTATTTTCAATCTCGTGCTTGAGAAACTGGTGCGTGTGAATGAAATGAGGAACTGCTTCCTAACGTAAAGCTTTTTGCTTGTAGTAGGCCAAATAGGCATCTGATATTGGTACTTTGTGAATTATATTCTGACGTGTTATAAAAATGACCATTTGTGCCAAAACGGTCTTGTTTATTTGGTGTGTGTTACAAAATTGCTGCAATATTAGAAAGGCCTATTTTGTTTTATCTAGCAGACAGTGACAAAATAGATGTAATCAGATCAAGAGACCACACCAGTCTTGGGTATTATTTGTATTAAAAACTTTTTAGTATTAGATAATGACATTTCGATTTTTCATGTAACAAAATGTTTGGCGAACTTTGATGAGGTAATAGATTCTTTTGCAGAAAGGAAAGCATGCCACATAAAGCTGTAGCAAGATTAGAGAGAAAAAATGCTAGGAGCTAAGGACTGAAGAAATGTGTACTTTCTTGCTTGTCTCGTCTTTATTGGTTTTATGTATCCTATATTTAATTTTATGTCACACAAAACAGCAAGTTATTAGCTAATAGGCAATAAAGGGTGCAAATTTTCTGAAGAGTTCTTGTTCACCTGATTACAGATAATCCCATCCGCTATTAATTGAGAGATTTTTTTTAAGAGGGGCAGGCTGTCAGACTGGGAGCAGGAGAGGCACCACAGGACATTTCAATTTCCACTGTCCTGAATATAGTTTGATGGTATCTATTACAAAATATACACGTTTAAATCCCA
This sequence comes from Schistocerca nitens, assembly GCF_023898315.1. NCBI lineage: Eukaryota > Metazoa > Arthropoda > Insecta > Orthoptera > Acrididae > Schistocerca > Schistocerca nitens. Next base: position 880,252,144 of record NC_064616.1, on the reverse strand, counting down.
CGGAGCAAAATACAGTGACGTGCGATAGAGGAATGCTGTATGAAGAGGCATGGCACACTTAAGACCAAATAACATGTCTTACATTTCCTCGAACACATATCTTTTATGTTTCAGACTTTTCAGAAATATGTGTGGTACACGATGAACATATTTCAGTTTTTTAGTATTGACCCGGTTAGCAAATATCGTAGATCCGGGGCTGATGCGGAGAGCAGTCTGAGTTTTAGTGGATAGTCTCCATGCGACCCGTGTTTACATTTAGTGATTTTGCTGTTTCCCCTTAGTTTACTCTCACATCGAATGAAAACTAAGTGGATATCTGTGCCCGGGAGCTATCAAGTGAATTAAAATACATTCACATAATTACGGAAGGCTAACATATGTTTTTAGTTTCAGATTTTATGTTATTTCCACTTTTCTGACAGTCAAGCATTAACCGCCTTGCAGAATAATGAAGTTTTTTTTGTCTGTTTGCTAAAGAAATTTTACTTTTATTAACCTTTTCTGCCGAGGCAGTCAATGTATTTGAAACGAAATGTTGAATTCCACAATGTTTCAACTGTTTGCTGCATTTCAAGTGCACGTTTTCATCTTCTAGCATGTATGGCATTATGCCATAATAAAGAACCAAACATGATATAATACAGTGCTGGTGCTCCAAGAAAATTCACATCCCAAAACCCACACTGAAAAGCTTAATATCAGGTCGAGGTCTACTTCATGGAGAATCTGGACATACGAATGTGCACTTTAAGTATGCACTTTAAATGTGCGCATTTTAGTAGATTCCATGAAATTCTGATGCTCTTGGAGTATCCTCTGATGTCTTGTTTCTTTTATGACATAATGTATGATCTTTCAATGTTTGACACATACATACATATGGGCTTCCTAAGTCATGGTAGCTGCGCAAGTGCAGTGGTGCCTGTTATCTGCGCTCTCTGGCAACTGCTGAAACGAATCTATTTCTAACAGGGCGCAGGAAAATATTGCGAATGGTGGTATGAAAAGTGTTACTTTCAAAGTAAATATCCTTTAACGTAAGTTGAACTATGTGCAAGAATGTACCATGAATTTAATAAATCAGTGTGTTTGTCTCATTTAAAAATCAACTCTTTGATGACAAGCTATTTAGAAGAATTTCGAACCCTGAAGATCAGACATTTATGTCATTATTAAAAATTTCACTGGCAGATTTGTGTGATATATCTTAAAGTGTAACACGTGCAAAAAAGATCAACATTATATGTGAAAGCTTAGCTACTCTTACAGCTTACTAACCTTATAGACCAGTATTATATGTGAAAGCTTTGCTTTTCTTGTAGCAACACTATGTATATTAATTTAAACTATTAACATTCCCTGTTTGTATGTTCATGCTATTTCGGTGATGTTGCTGTTGGCTGACTACATAATGTGTCCTATGCTCTGAATATCGGTTGGCGAGATCATGTGACATGAGCTATGACTGGCTTAAAAAAGCGCATCACAATCTCGATTTCAATTATTCGGAAAGTAACATGTGGTTTTTCCAATGTATACCTTCGTAATATGAAAATACGCAGCGTACATGTTGCTGCACATCAGATATTTCCAAAACATGTCTTTTTTCCAGAGTTTTGTTTTCTAAAGTGCCAGGAAATTCTAAGCCTGTGTATAAGAATAAGAATCTTTATCAGCTGTTCAGTATTTTCTTATACAATGGGCTTAGTCAATAAGTTCAATTACAGTATAAAGATGGTTATATTCTCATAACAATGTATATATAAATCGTGTGAATGTTAGTGTAGTACAACAGCACACATTTGGAATTTTATATATTGTTAATTTTACAATAAAAAAAGAAAGCATTATACAAATTTATATTAAGCAGGGGATTATTCATGTTGATGACATTATGTCATTATCATATACATGTTGATAGTACTATGTCATTATCCTAAGATATTGATACAAATATAGAGCACTCGAAATAGGTCTATTATGCCTATATGTTAGATATTGTTTTTCCAAATTTAGGTCCTACTACAGGCAGAGGTACCTTTCTCTATGTTAAAACAGCAAATCTGCCATATTACAATCTTTATATTTATCAACTGAGTAAAATGCTAAAACCATAACCATTCAAAGGATTGTCAAGTTTTGCAGTTCCAAGGGAAAATATACTGTCACTTAACACAGAAAAAGTGTTTTCACCCAGAAGAAAGTTTATTTTTTAACCGGGAAATCAGGGAAAATCCGGGAATTTTTTTCCCTTGTCCGCGTTATATACCCTGAATAATAATACCAGAATGATGAATATATTTTATCACCAAAATAAAAGAAGAAATAAATATAAGCAATAAAGAAATAGTAGTAGACTTGGCATACCTGTAGCTGAGTGCATGCTGCAGTTACGGAAGTGTTGATGAAAACAATAGTTCAAATATCAATTTTTGGAGAAAATTGTTATAAACCATTCTTTGTAAGAATTAAGGGCAAAACCAGAGGTAAAAAATATATGTAATTATACTAGTGACAATTACAACCCGTGTTAATGGCAAAAGGATCCTAACAAAGATGTGACATGCTTTTAATTTGGTTACTAAGATCTTGCTTGATTGGTGTGTAAGGTCACTGTATTTTGAGAGTTCTTTGTAATCAAAGTATTGTTTCTCTCCAAGCATTAGCTGAATCAGTACATTTTTTGAGGAGACAGAGAAAGTCTCTCTCCTTTTATGAATAATTTCAGGAAGGTATATCTTTTCAGCAGTCATAGTTCTATATACGTGAACATGAAGACTTTTGTGCTCATAGACAGATGCCCCATCTTGATCTGTTTCAGTGCCTAACAGAAATCTTGTCTTAGTTCAATAATCATAATGTCCACGACAGGTGAAGACTGTTCACTGAATCTGAATTCCGGCCTAGACACCTGACTTGTATGAACTATGTTCTTTCAGGTGACAAATGCTAATGACAGAAAGTTGAAATTCCTGTCTGAAATACAGTTTTAACTCCGTATGAAATTAATAGTGATGTTGTTAGATGTTAAAGTGTCACTGGTTCCCCTCCCCATCAAAAAACATTGTGTAAGGCTGCAGTTATAGTGGAGTGGTGCGGCACGACCAGAGCCATGCGGCAGTATTGGGCTGTTGCTGTGGATAGTAGAGTTAGTACTGTTACTGGCACTTGTTTCTTTTGCTGTACTGTGGAGAAAATGGCATCAGCAGAAGCTTTCGATAGCAGCTGTTTTTGCTGAGTGTCCTTTATGGGGCAAGTGAAACCACCATCATCACAACTGATTCATTTTGGAAAAGTTATATGATGTGACAGCAGAATTACAGACTATAAGTACAGAATACGTTTCATTAATCTCTTATTTCTTTCACTTTCCTGAAATGAGAGGTGATAATATAGTTGAAGTAGCATAGCTTAGAAATACACGAAAATTGTGTTTTATATGAGAAAGTTTTCAAAACCATCTCATTTGGAGAACTATTGAAGTTTCATCCTCTATGATAAATGCCTTGCATAAAACGCTCGGTGCGTACTGTGTGTTGTACACCAGTATTCAGAGATCTCTGTAGGTTAATGGTGGAGATGTGAGAACATGTACATTTCACAATATTGTCAGTAAATTCTGGTCAAGTTTCTATTGGCTTCCAAAATATGCCCAACATAGTGCTCATTATTCCAAAAGTGCATTCAGTTAATCATTGTGGTCTGGAAAATTGTTTGTTGAAATGTTCATTTCACACATCTAAAACCAAATGACTGTAAGATTTCATAAAGTGCTCAACTGTGGTTATCCCTCAAATCCAGTTAATGCAAAAAGCAAGACAACTGATATCTTTAGTAGTGGAGAGTCTATCTTCATGTTGAGCTCCCTTTCTTGCATCAAGCATGCACTAGAAGAATGAAATCTACCACCATTGTTTTCATTCCCATAGCCTGCAACATCAGCTATAATGAAGTTCCCCTAAGGATCTGCAACTGCTTGTAGTAGAATTGAATGAAAATTTTTGTAACTATAAAACATTGTACTGAATTTTCAGAGAATTTGAGATAAATGTGTTCTCTGTCAGCATAACTGACTGCATTTGGAAAGTTCTTTATGTTATATAGCTGTATTTAGAAAAAGGCACTCATATCTGGAGTGGCTGGAGGCAATCTCACAACGCTTGGATAGTTGACTTCACAATTCTTGACGTTTGTGAATCCTGTTGTGAATGTCAGAGCCATGTCTGAAAAACTGCTCCTGGTTTATAAGAACCTATAACAATTCTTTTTATCAGCTATCAGTGGCCCTTAAAATGACATTATTTCATTGAAAAAATCTGTAGTTTCATGAATATCGGTTGGATATGGAAGTTATGCGTATTAATCATGTGGCAAAATATTCTTCTGTGCACTTACTATCATGTCCCAAAATCTTATTTCAGCATCTCAAACCATTTATGAGATAGGAGGAATGCTGCAAGTATTTCATTCTGACTTTTTCGCTGGTGTGAGAGTTTGGGACAAATCACTTTACGTATGATCCATTTTTTCAAGGTTGGTGATAGATATTAATAGCCTTCTTAGCTCAAAGAATAATTCAGTATGTAGCTACATTTCATATGCTGAAACATATGACCTAACATGCACCAAACGCAAATTCATGGCAACCTCTATGTTTCAATGCAAGCTCCTCGAACGTCTTGCAGCAGTTTAATCAATCCTGAAATTTCACAATAACTATGATGATTAATGAAATGATACGCAGTTCATCGTGAAGCTGACAAGTAAAGTTATGAGATGCGTGACACTTAAATCTTTTTACTGAGTACTTTCTTAGTCATTTGAGAAAGACTGCATATTGGCAAGCTTGCACATTTGCCATCCGCACAGTGTAGCAAGCCTGCCCCATTATACCTGGATGCGAAGCAGCACTGCAGCAGCTGACTTATGCACAGCTCCGCTCTCTTCAGTTTTGTCGCTCCACAGTAATCCGGGACTAAGGAAAATCATTGTTTAATAATAACTATTACTACTAATGTGTTACGTATCTGCTCTTGTGTAAAATGTTGGGTAGGTAGTGTACATACCATTAGTATCTTTGCATAAAAATGTCTGTCACTTAATCAATTGATGGTATCCACAACAGGTCACTGTTAGTTTGATGTGTCTTTCCACACATTTCTTTGAAAATTTGTACGTCAAACCTTAATGGATGACACATCTTTAGCAGTAACTGAAGTGCTGTATGATATATTACATATTAGGCACCTTTTGTGCCGAACCATGTGTGTTTACATTGTTTCCGTCATTTATTGTATGCTTCAGTAGTTAATTGGAGGAATGATGCCTGGTACCTACTTTGTCTTTGCTCACTGCTACACTACGTAAGCACCCCAACACAAATTTGCAGTTGGGATGACTAAGTTCCAAATAGCTCTAAAGAAAAGGATAAAAGGAAATAACACTGTCCTAAAAGAGAGGTTTTATGTTGCCGAGGCCTTGCAAAATGAACTGATGATTATGAAGAGGGCAATATTGTCCAAACAGGGGTCTTTAGGCATCTGTCAAACCAGATTTCAGTTTGAACTAGTGTTGACATCCAAGGAAGCTTATGCACCAGATTGTTAACTTACAGGGTGGCGCACGAAATGTGTTACCAGTTGTTTCTTTCACAATTTATGACACACATTAGATATCCCGCTGGGATCTCTATAGCAGTACCAGCAGAGCTTGGAAAAACAAGGAAAGTCATGTGAGCTTCATATTTTCATTGGATGTGTCATATTTCATATTTGTAATTCACGATACTGCCGCCTGGAGACTAGTAAGCAGCAATGGCTGACAATGGAAGACTGACGACACAGCAACAATCGGCAATTGTGTTACTTTTTCATGACACAAAAAGCCTTGTTGTGACTCAGAGGCGTTTTTGACAACAGTTTAACACACGATGGGTCCCTTGCAAGAAGACCATCCACAGGTTGTACGATAAATTTGTACAGGAAGGAACAGTATTGGAAGTGAAGCGACCTCGGACTGAGCCTGTTTGTTCGCTGGAGAATATTGAAGCGGTACGAATTGCTGTTCAGAGAAGTCTCAGGAAATCATGTAGAAAGGCAGCAGTGCAACTGGGAATATCCAGACGCTCCATTCAACGCATTCTTAAAAGTGACCTCCATATGTACCCATACAACATGACCTGTGCACAGAAGCTCACTGAAGAACACAAGCAACAGAGACTACTGTTTGCTCAGTGGGCGGAGGATAGGGAAGAAACCCTCAACAACGTTTGGTTTTCAGACGAGGCGCATTTTCATTTAGACGGTGTGGTAAACAAACAAAATGTACGCTTTTGGGCCACTGAAAACCCACAAGTGCTTCATGAACGACAAAATTATGCTCCGAGGATTACAGCGTGGACAGCAATTTCCAGTCATGGACTTATTGGACCCTTTTTCTTTGAAGAAACTGTGAACAGCGAGTGTTATTTGAGCATGCTTTTCAATAGCTTCATTCCACAGCTTCTTGCTACTGCCCTGCCCTTCAACACGCTGTGCTTCATGCAAGATGGAGCAAGGCCACATACTGCAAACACTGTGTTGGAGTTTTTACACGAGTATTTCGACATTCTGATCATTTCACTTAGGTTTCCAGGTCGCTTCAATGACGGACAAAATTGCCCCCCCCCCCCCCAATAGTCCAGACCTCAATCCATGTCACTTTTTTCTTTGGGAGTACCTAAAGGAAAAATTTTTCCCGAAACGTCCACGTGATTTAATGGAGCTCAGAAGACTTATTCTTCAAGCTTGCAGTGAAATTACGGAAGACATGTGCCGTAAGGTAATCACTAACTTCAGTGTTCGTTTTAAGGAAGTTAGGAAACGAAATGGTGGACATATTGAGCATGTGCTGAGTTAGAACAAATCTCCATGGACGGCTCTTCATTGTAGTATATGTTCCTTTCAGATTGTATTGACAATAAAGTTTATATTCAAAATCAAAATGGTAACACATTTCGTGCGCCACCCTGTGTAACATGGCTGTTGCTCTACTCATGCGGATAACAGTTCGTATAATTCAATTGATTCTTATGTTACTCCATAAATCTGCATTATGCAAAGAATTATACACACGGTTTTAGTGACCAACTATATCGTAAGCACATACTGTATTCCATAACAGGGATATTATTCCAAAATATTGTCCAAATTCACACTTTTGGTATGATTTAATGACAACATGGGACAACTTCACTATTTCCCTAGTCATACAAAATCACCAAACACTGTGTATTTTACAGTGTTGTTAATAAAGTTTATGAATATACAATTCATGATTGACACGCATCTATTCCAGAATGAATCACAGCTGCATGGAAGTTAAAGATGTTTTGATGATCTGTTAAATATGGTAATCAGTTTTGATTATTTTGATAACCAGCTATTCATTCATACCTCCAACTTTCCAAATTCACAATACAAGCATAGATACCCACATGACTTCCTGTTTTACTTCAAATAATCCTCCTAAACTCCTCCTGAACAGGCCATGGAGGCCCAATGGTAGCAACTGGCTGCTGTGTCATCCTCAGCCCATAGGTGTCACTGAGATGCAAGTGGTCAGTAAAACATTCTCCCGGCCGAATGTCAGTTTCTGAGACAGCAAGTAATCCTTCCTATCTGACAAAAATTTCATATCACTCATCTGGGCCACATTCCTTGTTGACAACCATATGTGTCTGCTTATGGAAAATATATTTTGTTTGTTTCTTCCCTTTTCCCAAATAAATGGAACCTTGTCATGTCTTGTTTGTTACATCCCTTATTTCACAGTGAATTAAGTTTTCTGTGATTTGCTAAAGACAGGTGGCCAGACGCTTCCTCAAAAGAGGACAAAGTGATTGTCCTGTCCCATGACTGTGCTTAGGCTCTGTATTCAATGACATCATCATCAGCAGGACATTAAACCCTTGAGAGAGAGAGAGAGAGAGGGGGGGGGGGGGATCCATTGCTATTGACCCTTGTGTACTTATTATATGTACTTCATTGCTCTGTTCTGTTTGGGGATACAGATCTTAATGTTTATGTTTGTTGTGATTGACAATTTTGTCTGCATGCATGTATGCGTTAGTACTGAGCATTAAAAAAATTACCTGGTCTTGGCAAGATCACTGACCTCCACATTACAATGTGCTACCAACACAATTGTTATGTGGGCATTACTCTCTATATCAGCAATTTTGACCTACTGTTTTTGATAACTAGTTACAATCTTCACCTCCAGTGGTAAACACTGCAGTCAGCTTTGGTATGTAGAGTTCCTGCAGGCTGACTACTACTCATCATCTTTGCAGAATTCCATAGCCAGTAGAAAACTTCATTACATTAACCCTCCAGCTGTGGGGAATGGGAAGTTGTTTGTTCAGCACTTTCTGGACATTTTCACGGGCCCCATGATTAATGCATTGGACCTAATTTCTGGGCTGTTTGTATGTGTAAAGCTGCTATTTTCCCATCAACCCTTTCTCTGTTACTCTGAAACATTGGCAGTTTTACTTTACACATTCTCTTGTTTTAACTGCTGATGGAAATGGACCAGTTTCATTGTATCCACATAATTGTAAGCAACAAATTGTTGCTAATAGTTTATGATAATATTATCAAATTTACATCTCAGCAGCAAGAAAAATTCTTCGAGCAAATAGAAAAGATCTATTGACTGCACTTGCAGCCATAAAACTGAAAAAGAGAGAAATCAGGGTTTCCCAAAGAGACAGTCATGGTGCTAAAATGGCAAGACAAAAAGCAATTTGCTCTTCGAGCACTATATGCAACCCATAATCGTTTATAACAGAAACAAAAAGGGCTGATGAAATAAGTATTGTATTGTATTGTATATTTATTGGTCCTGTGAATCATACACTGTACAGGGGTACATAATGATATAGGACAAGTCAAATAATTTGCAATAAAGTTTAACAGAAAAAGCTGTTGTATGGTTTTCAGTATATAGCAATATAACTCTAACATATGGGAATAACATTTCACAAATAAATGTTACACGCACACATTTCATACTTTTGGCCTTGATTATACACACACACACACATGTATGTAATAGACCACATATAATACACAGATAAATCTACATGTACACATTTCTTATTTTGGCCTTAATTGTATAAACTATTTAAATTTTTCGTGTGTAGATAAAAATTCATCAACACTATAGTAACAATTCTGTAGCAAGTAGTCACTCACTGCAGTTTTGAGTTTATGCATGCCAGTTATTGCCTTAATTTCTTTAGGTAGTTTGTTATACAGTTTTTTTCCTGCTTGCAAGGGTCCTTTTTGTTTTAGTGTTGTATGTGAAAACTGCATATGTAAATCTTGATTATTTCTTGTGTTGTATGAATGGATATTTTGGTTTTTTGGAGCAATCTTGTTATTTTCATCTACGATTTTCCTTATAAACATTATTGTTTCTAGGATATATAGGCATGGTAATGGAAGAATATGAAACTTTTTAAATGAGGGTTTGCATGAAGGTCGAGGTGCTAAGGCTCCCATGGCTCTTATAATTCTTTTTTGTGCAATAAAACAGCTTTTGCTGGGTGGTGAATTTCTCCAGCAAATTAAACCATATCGTAGTAGTGATTCTGCTTGGGCATAGTACACATTTTTTATGGCTTGCATAGATGTGCATCCAGCAATAATTTTTATACTATAACAAATGGTATTTAATTTACTACATAGGTGTTGTGTGTGTTTCTGCCATCTTAGGTCATCTTGGATCCAAACTCCCAAAAATTTGGTGCTGTTTACAATTTCAAGTCTTTTGCCTAACAGTTCTATGGTTGCAGTTAAAGGCTGTTTATTCTGCACTGTGTGTAGATGCATAGTGTTTGTTTTATGTGTGTTTATTATTAAGTTGTTCACTGCGAACCATTTTGATACATGTGTAGTGCTCTTTTTTATTTCATTTTGGAGCTCTTCTGGGGTCTTTCCTTTGATAAGTATATTTGTATCATCAGCATATTTAATGTACTTATAGTTAGGGCTGGATGGTTCCAGGTCATTTACAAACAGCAAGAACAGGATTGGTCCCAGTACGGAACCCTGCGGCACACCGTATTTAACACACTGTTTTTCTGATTGATAGGAAGTTAATTTTTTTCCTTCTTTGTACAAGACTTCAACTATTTGGTGTCTGTTTTGTAGATATGACTTTACCCATTCATAGGCTGGGCCTCTGACACCAACATTTTCTAGCTTTCTAAGCAAAAGTAACCCCCAACTATCTCTAGAGTATAATGATAAAATAGGTGGCATTGACAGCTCATAAAAAAATTTCTTATTATGACACCACAAGGAAACAGCAAAAGAAATATTACAAAAATATATTTCACCATCTTATTAATCAGTATCTATTCAACATATTTATTACACTGCAAAAAGATCCAAACAACACAAAGAAAACATTTTTGGAATTTAGATGGGAAGTAATTGAAGTGATTTTTGAGAAATGAATATGTGCATTACCTTGACATATACAAGCAACTTACAGTATAAGAAGACAGAGAAAGACACTTCATATCCCACATACAGTGTGTGATTAAAAGTAACAAAAATTTTTTGTTTCTTAAATAGTCTTATATTTAATCATAAACATGTCCCCTTCAAAGTAATCCCCCTCAGGTATAATACACTTGTGTCGGCGCTTTTTTCCCATCTTGGAAGCACTGCTGGAATTCACTTTTCATTGTGGTATTCAGCTCCTTCAGCGAGTCTGTTTTTATCTTATCAGTGGTAGCAAAATGACATCCTTTCATGGTTCCCTGTAGCCTTGGGAGTAGAAAGAAGTTGCAGGGGGCCATTTCATGTGAATAAGACAGCTGAGGCAATGTAACAGGTTTTTTTTAAAAAAACAATCATGAACAAGCATTGAGGTATGTGTAGAAGCTTTATTGTGATGGAATTTCCACGTGTGGTTTTGCCCCAGTTCTGGTCTTTTCTTCGGATTGCTTCATGCTAACAGCACATAACTGCTAGGTAACACCTTATTAATTGTACAACCATAAGGCAGGAACTCGTGAGGCACTGTCCCATTGTAATCGAAGAAAACGACGAGAAGCACCTTCAAATGTGGTTGGGCCAATCGGATAGATAGTATTGATGCTTCTGAGGACATTTCAGCAAGGAAGGGTCTTTCAAGTCGGTAAGTGATTGTCTGTAACTCGTGTAAGATGCACAGTGATACTATGACATCACCAGTAACTGATAGTCGACATTACAGTGTAAATATTCAGCTTGCTTATGCAGTGTCATGTACTGGAAGGGGAAAGAGACTTCGGGATTACGGAAGTGTCCAATTCCACCCGTCTGCTTTGACCCATGACATCATCATTATGGCGGAAATGGTTATTCTAAGCGTCTCGAATATGGTGCCTATGATGTCACTACATACACATGGCAACAAACACGGAAATACGTATAAATAAGGCAATAACATCTCCCTCCAAAAATACAATCAAACTAGTGCGACAACCGCGGGAAATTGGGCGTTTTAGGAAGGGGACAAGTAAAAGAAAACACGCCATGATCCCAAAACATACACATAAAAAAAAAATTGCAAGATCTACAGGAAGCGAGATCGGACACCTCCCTTGACCTGCAGCTGACGATACCAAAACACAGAAGCCTACGCTAAAATCTACGAAAATTGGAATCGGTCATTTCCCTTGACCTATATAGGTCAACCATAACTATTGATACGACAAAAACCAACACTACAACACCTCAAAAATCAAACATACCTATGTAAATTAAAACACATTCAGTAGGTCGGCCATCTCTCTCTCTCTCTCTCTCTCTCTCTCTCTCTCTCACTCTCACACACACACACACACACACACACACACACACACAATAAGACAACATCTACAAACCAGCTCATAAACTCCCTGCGGTACTGACATCACACACCACAACACAAGCAGACGGGTGGAATCGGACGTTTCTGTTGACCTCAGACTTTTTGTGTAGTGATAGATCTGCCTCCACCTCCACTGAGGTTTGACAGATACAGTAAATTAATACATAATGCTTTATGTGGTGTAAGTGAACATTCAGTGAAAAGAGTAGTAGAAGAAGCAGTGGCCTTGTCTGAGAATCCAGCATTGTAGCAGCATTTGATGGATCTTGGCAGAAGAGGGGCAATACTTCTCTGAATGGGGTTGGAACTGCCACATTTTTTGAAACTGGTAAGGTACTAGATTATGAATGTTTAACAAAGCACTGCCAGGGTTGTTCAAGTAAATTTATTGGCACCCATGTTTGTGTAAAGAACTCTGATGGCCCACGTGGAAACATGGAAACGAAAGGAGTTCTAAACATTTTTAGAAGATCAGTGGTCAGTCATAGTGTGAGGTATGCAGACTATCTTGGGGATGGAGACTGTAAAGGACACACTGATAAAAAAGCTTGAATGTGTTGGGCATGTACAAAAAAGAATGGGAGCTCAGCTGAGAAAATTATCTAAAGACTTCAGTGCAAAAAAATTGTCAGACAGAAAACACATAGGTGGTGCAGATAGAGAAATGTAGGAGATTTGGAGAACATGGGACGAGCTGTTTGGGCAACATGGCTTCACAGGGTGTCAACAGATGAAACCCCAAAGCAAGGTTTGTGTCCAAAAAGGTGAAGATTCATGGTGCAAGTACTGGTTGAGCGATGCTACAGGCATACGATATACCCACAAGTATTCCTCAACACTTGCTGTAATCGAGGGAATTAGGCCTATATATAGGGATCTGGCAAATAAAAATCTGCTTAGCAAATGGATGCATGGTCTCTCGCAGAATGCAAATGAAAGCTTCAACAGCTGTATATGGGAGAGAATACCCTAAACTGTATTTTTTGGGCTGACAGTGCTGAAGATTGGTGTAATGGATGCAATAACATTTAATGATTGTGCAATTTCAAGGATCAATGTTGTGAAGAAATTGAACGTCCAGACGGGAAGGAATATGGCTTCAGCTCTAACTGCTATTGATAAGTGGCAGGTAACTGAAGCAGACACACCTACAGAAGCTGCTACCAAGGAGTCAAGGATAAAGAAAAGAATGAAGAGTAGGGAAACAGAAGGACAACTGGAGTATGCAGCTGGAATGTTCTAAACGAGCGTAGTGGAAAGTTAATAAATCTGTAAATCTTTTTTAGTAATTTACCGAAAACTTGAATTTTCATCAATCAGGTACAGCTTTCTCCTAAACGACTGAAGTTAAACTCACAAAAATTGGTACAGATATTTTGAATGACTTGATCTACCTCCCTTGCCTACTATTTCCTGAAAAATTTGTAACATGAAGATGATGTCAGTGATATTTGAGCTAAATTTTTAAATATTTTTGTTGTAGTAAAATAAATTACTTGTCTTTTTCACAGATCAGCATCATGGAAGGTGTTTTTTTTTTTTTTTTTTTTTACAAGCTGTGCAGTCAGTGGTTCCAAAGAAAATGGTACCGCAGTGAAATAGTGTTCCGTTTTTTATACTATTAAAAATATTGTTGTAAGTACCAAAGTATAATATGACTTTTTGGGAAATGCTTTGACTAATGACCCTAATTGTGTGTAAGAATTTAGAGCTATCTCTCATTTATAGTTCAGTTGAACTATGAGGGTGAAGATAATGCTAAAAATACAGCCCGTTCAGGGGCACGTCCCCTTAATGTCAATTATTATAAATTCAGTTTCAGGTTTTCTTGTTACTTTCCTTTAATACTATCCTTACAACTATTGTAATTATTGTATAAAAATGCACTGTGATTCAGGAAAATCGGAAAGTTGCCCTTGGTTAGAGGGCTAAGTTGTGGGCACAACATTTCCACAAGGGTAGTAGAATCAACTATGCTGTGGGCCTCTAACAGATTTCTTTATGTTTGTTACATGTCCACACCTTCTCCCTGCATATACATATTTGTCTTGGAGGGTCACTCATTTTCAAGATTCCACTCAGTAAACTGTTGGCATTGTGAATCATACAACCCTTCAACTCTGGCATTGGTAATATGATGGTATCCACTGTGAGGTGGTTTAACTGTATTAGGTTAACACTAAACTGTTGAAAGTTTGTAACTTCTTCAATTCTTGTCAGCGGTAGGTCATACTTGGTCTTGTTACAGGGAGTTTCACAACAGCTTTCCTGTTCCATTGGCCTCATTCGACGTCAATATATTTGCTGTACCACAGTTCAGTGTCTCTTTTTAAACATTTTCTGATAGCAGTAATACGAGCTGCCCAACTGGACATGCAATATTAGTTATTTGCATATCTGAAAGAACAGACCTTGTTGACCTTCTTAATAATATAGGACAGTGGTAATAGACCAGGTCCCTATTGCCTGCTAGTTGGTGTTCCATTTCTTCACAGTGGGCAGGAAACGATATGGATTTAAAAAAATATTTTTGTTGGGTTTTCTTAAAATTTTAATGTGAACGGTTTGGTAAGTAATTATTATTATGTGCTTTAACTTGCTGTAACTCTGCCTTATAAATTTTATAAACTTAACTTCTGCAGTCTTATAAACCAACTTTAATGTGAAACCAGTGGGAGGTTAGAAAATTATACTCTAACCGAGATACAAATGTGGGCGGAAGGCAAAAAAGGTTGACTACTCCTGAAGTAGATGATTAATACACTGGGCTGTGACATAAGGATGTAGATATAAGGTGGTTTTAGTTGTTCCAGGGAATGTACATGGATATCAAATGGTTAATGTGACTATACATGATAAATGGGGAGTCTGTGTTCATGTCCCATTGTGGCACAAATTTTCATGTCACCAATAGGTAGTACATCTATACCTAATGCAGCTGATGATGAGTTCACAGTCATCAGATACATTTCAAATACAATATTAGGTTCATTACTTACAAAGTTATCATCAACAGTGTTATTTGTTCTTAGATTTTGTTGTTTATTAATGTGTGTTCATGTCTACACTGCTGGTTAGATTGCTGTCTTCACCCTAGATGGGTTCATAATAGCTCTTTTTGATATGAACCGTATTTATGTAACTCATTTTAGGCTTTTGTCATAATTCCATGTGTTAGCCAAATAAATCGGTCGAAATTTTGAAGCACACAACTTGCCATGTTTTGTTGTGTGTTCGAGAGGTGTCTGCCAGTTTCTTTCTTGATATTATCCACTGTCTTCTCTCTGGGGGAGCACAGCCTTGTTGAAGTACTTACTATGAGATCCATGCTGGCTGTAGTGCAGCTCCAGGCAGAGTATCCTATGCTAGATAGGCCTCAGTGGATGAATTGGATGAAATGTGTCCCACAGTGCCCCATATTACCTTATCCATACCCATTTCCTTCTCCAACTCCCCACATACCCAACCCCAAAGTGTAATGTGAAGCATGCCAAGTGGTGCGTGGCACATGGGAAAATGTCATTAAAGGAGCCTCGGGGATACTAAATGACCTCCCGTAGTAATTAGCCTTGTTTCAATAGATTGTTGATTCAATAGATTCCCAGTTCTCATGGGACTAAAATAGAGAACTTGGAAAACAAAACAAAAACTGAGGGTCTTGATGTGTCCTTAAACATTCAAGCATCGAGTTTGGAACCGATGGAAGCTGTTTCTGAAATTGGATTGGGCGATAGACTATTACAAGAAGGGAAACTGTTACTGAGAAGTTGGGCCAGGTCAACAACAAATCATTGTCTGGAGCTCAGAGGAGGAAACTTCTCAAAGAACAAGAAGAAAAGAAAGGCTTCCTAAATATAAATAGAAGAAATTGGTCCTGAACCTAAGAACTCAAAATTGTCTGTGTAAAGGGATAATGAGACCCCTTCTA
The DNA here is from genome assembly GCF_023898315.1 of Schistocerca nitens. NCBI lineage: Eukaryota > Metazoa > Arthropoda > Insecta > Orthoptera > Acrididae > Schistocerca > Schistocerca nitens. The sequence continues at coordinate 880,236,300 of NC_064616.1, read as the reverse complement.
CCTCTGTCGAGGAACAAGAGAACATGGGACGAATCTTAATACTCCTCCCACTTCTCAAGGTAAATGGATCCAGAAAAAGCCAAGACAAGAAATATGGAAACGGAGCTACAGTACTGCAGTCTTGATTTTTCAGGATGGCTATTACCCATTAGGGATATCCACTTCAGCGTAACCTAATGGCAGGTGGAGTTTGTTAAGATGGCTCTCTTTGAGAAGATTGGAGAGGAGGCAAGTCCAGGCTCCAAATTCAGAACGGTCTGTCTAGACAATGGAGCTCTTATCTTTGCAAGGGGATGGAAACAGTGTATTGGCTTAATGAGATGGTGCTTAAGATACCTTCATGGGAGGAGGCAAAGCTGCTGGTCAAGGCAGTGGCTGAGCTCTTAAAGACCGCAAAGACATCGATCTGGGTACTGAACTTCTTAAGGGTACTCCTCCTAAGACTCTGTTCGTAAAAATGCAGTCATAGACCCAGAAGGTCTCAACTGAGGACTGGAGGATAATCAACCTGAAGGTTGTATGGGCTGGACAAACCTTTGTTCTAGAAGTTGACAAAAGATCGCTTATGGCAATGCAAGAACAGGGTCTGAAATTGTACTTAGGATTCTCACAGGTTGCTGTCATGCTAATCGAAGAGATTAGAAGTGACCATGGCAGCAAGTTGGAGGCTGCAAGTGCTGCAGATAAACGTGCAACACAGTAAAGGATCAACTGCTGCCCTGAGTCATCTTCTAGGAAGACAGGAGATTGACTTGTGCCTGATTCAGGAAACATATCTTCAGGCTTCAGAGCTAAGTGGAGATAAGTTGATCTATTCTAGGAATCTAAAGAACTCCTGAATATGCAGTTATGTTAAGAATGAGAGTACTTTCATGCCAATGGCGGGCTTCTGTCCCAGGGATTTAGTGACCATGTGGATGAAACAACATGAGGAAGGAAGCACAAGAGAAACTGTATTGGCCTCCGCTTATTTTCCTTATGAAGACAGTACTGTTACTTCCCATCAAGTGAGGAGACTGGTAGACAGCTGCTCACAGCAGAATGAAAAACTGCTGGTTGGTTGTGATGCCAATGCTCATAACCTGGTGTAAGGAAGCTTGAATTTTTATCTGAAAGTAACCTGGAGATCCTGAACAGAGGCAGAGAACCTACATACATGAACAAAAGAAGGGAAGAAGTAACTGACATAACTTTCTGGTCCATTCTAATGTGTAGTTATGCCAAACAGTGGTATGTGATATTGGACCAATCCTTAACTGTCCACATGTGTATTAAGTTTGATGCCAAAATGTGTGTTAAACAGACCATTGTCTATGGGAATCCTGGGAAAACAGACTGGGAATCATAGGAAAGGCATCAACTCACAATCTGAAGTTGGAACTTTGATAACGAATCCAGTAGATTTTGAAGAAATGTCAGACACAGTGACATCTGCCTTATGCCTCATGTTTAATAAAATGCCTAATCACCAAGAAGTGCACAAACAGGAATATACAACAGTGGAACAATAACCCGTAATTGCAAAGCAAAGGAAGCGGGTAACAAGACTTTCAACCTTGCAGGAAGGAAAAGAGAGTGGAAAAAATATTAGGAGACCCTTGCCAAATGCAACCTTGTGATTAAGCAAGTGAAACTACCATCCTGGAAGGTAGTCTGTGAGGAAGTGGAAGGTATGGCTACTTACACCAGATTTCACAAAGCCCCACTGGAATACCGACTAATCGAGGAGGTATTCTGGAGGAGGAGGATGGTGAGTATACAAGGATAGCACATGAAATGCCGGGTGTGCTCCTCGAGACTCATTTCCCTCAGTGCACTCTAGCAGACAACAAAGACCAAAATTAAGTCCCTGGCAGGAACTGGTTGACAGATAATCAATGGGAGAAATGGGACTCTGCCATAGAATGTGTTTATTTAAGAAAAATCTAGTGGGTGGTGGGCACATTTCAACTGTTCAGGTCACCAGGCCCAGATGTAATCTCCCCAGCTGTACTGCAATAAGCACTCCTATGTAGTCTGTTTAGAGTTGGCCTAGTAGCAGGAGCAGCAGCAGCACTTATTCCTGAGGATTGTTTTCATTCTGAAGCCAGGGAGAATTTACCATGCCATCGTCAATGATATGTGACCAGTCAGTCTGTCCTTCCTTCTTAAGACATTAGCAAAACTGGTTAAGGTACGCATTAGGAAGAATAGGTTAACTGAGATTCCTCTACAAATAAACCCACACATTTCAATTTTGCTGGTATTGTTAGAACAATGGCGTAATGTCCATTGAACAGTGTGCAAAAGTGGTGCAGGAAACAGGAAATGAAGGTCAGCCCCAAGAAAACTGTTGTAGTACTATTTACGAGGAAGTGTATCTAGGACATGTACTGGAATCTTAAGCTTCTCAATGAAACTCCACCTGTAGAGGGGGCCAGTGAAATATCTAGGGGTAACCTTGCATGTGAAAAGTATCATGATCCCCTCACATAAGGAATATATGCCTGAAGGAGAAAGGCACCCATGAGCACTAGAAGAGCCTGTACAGGAGGTAGCTGCAAAGGAGCTAGGTAAGGTGCAGGGACTGGCCTGCTCAGCCATAACAGATGGAATTAGCAGAAGCCAATTGCTGTTGTGAAGATCATACCCTTTATTACACCTGTGTGTCAAAATGGAGTCAACAGCATGGGCATACAGGCAAAAAACTTGAAATAACTGGATACCTGTAGGATATCCAGAATCCACACCAAAATAGGGAATGTGGTAAATACAGGAATGGTCAGGAGAAATGCCGGCTGACTGTACAATTACTTCCAGTTGCTTCTATAAGCCTTATGACATAGCAATTGAAAGTAGGGAGCAGTGGAGGAATGAACCATAACACCGTGCAGTCATATTCTGGTTTACTGATAGGTCGAAAACAGGCGAAGGTACTGGGGACACTATATATAGTGCACAGCTTAGATTAGAGTGCGCATTCTCTCTAGGGAAGCCGGCCACAGTATTCCGTGCCGAAATATCTACTATCGGGGCATGCGTGGAGGAGAATTTGTGTAGGCACTACAAAGATCGTAGCATCTACATTTTTTCAGACAGCTAAGCAGCTCTGAAATCTCTATCGGCCCCTGCAATGAGATCCAAGATCATTGCAAAATGCCACAAAGCCCTTGTGAGATGAGGGGGAACTGACAAGGTAAATACTGGGGGGACCCTGATCACACAGGAATCAGTGGCAATGAAGAAGCTGATAGGTTGTCCAGGATGGGTGTGATGACTCCATTTACTGGACTGGATTCAGGTGATAGTTAAATCAAAACTTCAAAACTGGATCACAGAGTAACATATTGATTATTGGACTATGATCCAAAAACAAAAATATGGCAGAGCCATGTTTTAAAGGAATTTTTGTAATCCTGGTCTCGAACGGAAGAGAGACAAAACCCATGGCAGGACTAATGAAAGGCCATGGGAGCTATAATAAATACGTACACACAGTGGGTATAGAGAAAGAAGATCTGTAGGTGTAGTTCGCGTGGTGAGGGTGATAAAACTGCACCACATCTAATCTTCCAGTACAAAGCATTGGAGATCAGAAGACAGAATATTCAAGTCATCAAGTCGTGAAGAAATTACATCTAATAAAGAACTAGTGAATGGCCTCCTAATATTGCTAAGGGTACTGATTAGCTTTACCAGAATCATAGTCACTGAAACTGCACAATAAACTCTGTTTCATTGTGGTCAGTAGTGGGCTGGGGCAACTGTTGTTTTTATCTCCTTGTTCAAATGAAATTCATTGTGTCAAGTATATGGCTTTCTAGCTTGTTGATCAGTGTTAGTAGCAGAGTTTGGTATGTAACCTTGGAACTTGGGTTTAAGGTTTTCTTGTGCCGCTGAGCTTTGTAAGCCCTTATATCATAATGTCATTTATGATATTGTGCACCTCCAGGAATTTGCTCCCTACTAATTTATGAGTGAATGATGATGAAATTTAGTTTGTTCAATTCCAGTAGCAATGATGAATCAAACTGCCTCTGTCACAAAATTGCATCCCTCCAGTTCACAGTTCACACGCGGAAAAATTTGTCTGCTCTTCGCGAGAATTGCCGTGGCGATGTCTACCACGTGCAGCATTGTACCACTCTCGTCAATGTACAAAGTTGTCTGAGGTGGCACCATAGTCTCTCTAAATTAACCTGCTCCAAAAGGATTTTGTAGGTTAGGCCCACATCCATTGTCTTGCTAAAAGTTTTGTGTAGCCTCTTACTAGGCATGCACTTTTCCTTCGTAGTGCTCTTACGTACTTCCTTTTTGTGGACCTTCACATTAAACATATCAGTTGCTGTACTGTGGAAATCGTTTAGGTGTGCACAATGTCACAATATCAATAGCTTCTAGAATGACTAGAGACCATTTTAATGACCTAGTAAAAAACAGTTCCTGGAGATGACTGATATCATTGATGACTTGATGAAAAAGTGGCTTATGAAACCCAGTGTTGCAAGAGCCCTCAAATACAGATTGTATCACTGGGTGGCATTCCAAAACACAGTTGCCAGCATTGACCAAGTAGGTAAGAGGCCACATCTGCACCACAGTAGATGACATGAAGAAAGAAATTTTGTAAGGAAATCTCAAAAGTAGTTACACTAAGAAATTAATAGAAGTTTCTGTTTGACAAATAGGAGGCTTCTGATGCAATGATTGAGTTCTAGTACTGAATGGAAGTGCCCTTTGTTTTGGGGGCTATTTTTAAACTTCATATTCACCTGTTCTCTGAACTCTTCCTTGGTGACATTGTCACAAACTTATGTCTTGCAGAGCTCTCGGAATAATTCTTCATATTAGGTATATGGGACAGAGTTGAGAACTATTGATGGACACATTTTCCTTGGCAGTTTACACTAAATGTTATTTATGCTTGTGACCTTCCCATTTGCATACTTGCCGTCCACCTGCAGTTTAGTTGATGACTCCATTTGCAACTTTGTGCATTTATTCTATATTGATGTGTTTTTCTCTTAAGATTACTCAGTCTTGTGATATGGTTGTGAAACATCTTTGCACATCCCATTGGTATTTTTTAGAATGAGCATAATTTTATGTTTTAGAATACAAACAAGTCTTCAGTTTGAGGACCTTGATAACAACTACTATCTATTGGTGCAAAAGATATCATGAGTTTTTCTAGTTCATTCTTCAGTTTAATGATAATGGTAATTCCTGGATGGGAAAATATGTAAAATAAAGGAAAGGCAATCATTTACCTGTGGAAGATTGGCATGTGGCGTGCACACTGGCATGCGCGCGCGCGCGCGCACGCGCGCACACACACACACACCTGTGTGTGTGTGTGCGCGCGCGCGCGCGCGCGCACGCGCGCACACACACACACACCTGTGTGTGTGTGTTCCTCAATAGGTAAATGGTTGCTTTTCTCTTATTTTATGTAGCCTGCTTTAGTTTGGCATTCTGTGCCTGTAAATGTTCAGTATGCGAAGTTCCAAGCTGTTATTCAGAAGTTAACATTTCCAGCTAAAAAGCTTTTGCAGAGTAGTTTTATTACATTGGATGTGATCTTTCTCCTTTGAGTTCATTTTTTATTTATGACATAATACTGTCAACAAGATAACTTGTCCTTGTATGATATTTGTTCAAGAGTGCCACTAGACTGCCCACTGGGGGGAGTTGGGGTTTTGTTCCATCATATTGGTCACGTATTTATGAGCAGCTGTCCACAGCACTGCCTAAGATATTATCAGTAACACAGTTTGTCAATGTTGCCAGGCAATAGAACAGCTGGTAGTAGCAATTCTAACACCCTTCATTGTCGCTAGAGGGCTGAGAGCATTGTTTACTTGTCATTTACTGCTAAAGTTTTTTGGTTCAGTCATCAGGCTTGTCTGAAAAAGAAATGGGTCAATTGCATTTGGAGGCATGTTATTAGTTTTTCTTGTGGCTTGTTTACTCATGTTAAAGTTCTGTGAAGATGCTCAAGCAACTTAAAAGGGAATCCTTAGAAGAAAAGTGGAATTCTTGCCATGACTCATTAATAAATTTAGATATTATGTATCTCAGATGGATTTTAAAACAGTTGTACTGATCCTTCATATATTAAGGAGTTTGTTGACTGCATACAGAGACTTGTAGACGGTCACCATTGCCCCCCTTTTTCTACACTACTCCATGAACTACTGAGGTACACCACTGGGGACAACACATGCCGTACAAAGAATTTTTATTTAGGTGTAGAATGTTTCCAGAGATTTAAATTAAGAAATTTCGTTACGTATCCAAATGATAAAAGATGGATAACAATGAGACTGAAGTAATGTAAACTTTCGGATATTTCATGTAGAGTAACATTTGTCATGACCGTTGTTTGTGAGACAAGAAAATTCTCATTTTTTCTGTGATGCTGATATTATTTAAGTTCGTTCATTGTAGAGTGTGTCCCTGCAAGAATTGTCAATATTCATGTGTATGACATTAATGATTATTCATAGAAAAATGGCTTAGTAATAATGGACTCTAAAATGCATACCTCAAGAGCTATGAGCACTTTTTCAGTAGAAGAGATTTGTTTCACAATAGCAAAGATGTAGTGCTCATAGCTCTTAAGATATGCATTTTGGAGTCCATGATTACTCAATATTGTTGCGTCAAATGATCAGTCCTGTCATATCCCAGTTATTGATCATTCCTTCCAGGACAGCCTGTATGCAGCTGTAGTGTGTACTAAAATTATGTACTTTAAAAAATAAGACCAATTACTAACACGGACAATGGTGGCAGATCAGAGTAATGTATTTATTTAATGAATATTGTAGAGGACTGCTTTCTTCAGCCTCAGAGACAAATTGGTCTAGCTAATTCAGTTGTAGTGCATAAATGGTTTTTCTAATGGAAAAATCAGTTACCTACCCCTCCACCCAATAACTGATGTCTCAAGGAGACGTTTTGTGAATTCAGATTGCAAGAAAACTTACAAGAAAAATGTACAACTCAACTGACCTTCTTGCACTGCATGTGCAACTAAGTTATCCTTCAATTTTGATTGATGTAATATGTTGGCAAGAAACATAATAATGAAATGCATATCATCATTCAGTGACCATAGTGTAGAGGACGGAGGAAAAATTTTGGATAGCAAATTGCTATCCTGTGGGGTGAAATCAAAGTATGAGCTGTTTAATATAGTTATTTCATAAATAGAAGTTCCACAGCTACACTTAATTTTATTTATTATTCCAGGTCTCACCTCAACAGGTTGGCTGTATACAAGAACAAGCACTTGAGAATGCATTTACAAACCTGAAAAAAAAAAAAAAAAATCACCTCTGGCAATGTTTGTTAGTGTGAAAAATGCTGTCTTTCACTCTGTATCATAATCCATGTTAAACTGTAGGTCCCTCTATAACTTTCCAGGAAAATAAGTTCAAAAGTTAGAGGAAGGCAGCTGCATACGACCTGTAATAGGACTGTCTAGTAAAGCACTGTGGATTGAAAACCAACCCTTGGATTGAAGACACCTTTAAGGGGATACGGAATCACCTATCCCCGCAATGTTAATATATGCCTACTATAGGGAACATTTTCTCACAAACTACTGGAGACAGAGAGGTAAAAATTTTACTGTATGTGCATTCATATGTTACAACAATACTGAAACAACAGTTTATTGTCAAAGTATTTTCTTACAGAGATATTGTACATTTATTTTTAAGTAAATTTTTTCCATCGCTTTTTACTAGACTATCACCCCTAAGTCTTTTGTAAATCAAGTAATTAAAAAATCGTTGTTTCAGTATGTAATAGGGACCTATGTCACTACGTCATAAAAATTTCAGACTTCTAGGTTGACCAGTACCTGAGATAATGTTCCTAGATGAAGTAAAAAGTAAACTTACGGGAAACGGAGAAAGAAGATTAAAACATTCCTGATCCGTAGCTAATACCCCCTTCACAGTCTTCATAATCATCTTCAAGTCTTCTTTTGGCACCCCTCTGCACCTGTCTTGCTTTTTTCACTAATGTCTTGATTATATTATCAGCATGCCTTAGTCTGTGCTGATCTAAAAAGAACATAGCACGTACCGTACGGGAACCAACACACATACCCAACTTTTGAAGGACCTGGCATTTAGTTATATTTCCAAGATTGAAGGTTGCCACAGCATCATACACACCAAAATGTAGTGTATTAATTCCGACAAACACTGTTTTTGGGAGACGATGCCATATCACACTATTCAAGCACTCGTTGGGGTTCTGCGTTTTTCCGTGAAGACATTTCATCAGAAGACTTCTGTCAGCCAGATCTCTGAAAATGGGCTTTATTTCTGCCATGATGGCTGATGGTAGACTGTGGTGGTGAATGTATTTCTCTCCTGTTGTTAGTCCCCTATTGTATTTACACCAGCTGTTTTCACCTTTGGGGCACAAACCATGTTGTGGATGCTCATCCGTGGATGCGGTGTGGAAATATAAAGCCCATATAGCTCTCCTCATTTCTTCAAGATTGCCTGTATTTTGCCTGATTGCAAGGCCATAGCAGTTCTGAATGTGGTCTATTATGGAATCAGTCAATCTTCCTCTGCCATCCAAGGTTTTCCCATCATCTAGTTTTTTCCCTTTCATAACTGATTTTAACCTTCTCAGCCTGGCACCCATTCTCTTCTGCACATGTCCTATACATTCAAGTTTGCTTATATTTACACTGTTCCCATATGGTTTGCTTTCCAAAACTTCTTTGAATGCTTTAGAGTCACCATCTCCCAGATATTTGACATAGCGAACATTATACCACTGTGAAGAGCGATGAAAAATTTTCTTCACCCCAGCAACCTCCATGCCACCACTACTACCATAATAATTAGCAATACAGTCATCACTGTGTTCATTTTTCAGCCTGCCTGTGCACCTACAGTATTTAGACATTATTGCAACATCAATAACCTTGCCAGTATCAACACTAGTTGCTGTTACACCATTGTTGGAGGTGTGGCCCCTTTTCTGCCACGTGCCATCAAACGCCACTGTGAGGTCACGACTGCCGTCATTTTCTTCCACTGCTTCTTCCACAGCAACCTGCATTGACTTCTGTGCTACATCTTCAACTGCAGATCCTAGTACATAATTGTAAGCTTCAAACTTTGAAGGTGCACTTGGAAGATTTAGAACACCACATAGCATATCACCAGCTGCTTTGCCCTTACCAATTGCTCGCAATCCATAAACTAATCTAATATTTACACTATAAAGTTCAGTTTTCTTGTATCCATTATTTACAGTTACTGAAACCGAACTTGGAAACTTACAGCTGTATTTACAAACACTGCATATTAAATTAAACTGGGCAGCCAGGCCAACATGGGATTCTACTTTCAGAGAAACGTTTCCATGACATTTTTTGCAGCACAAACTGTTTTCAAGAGCTTCACACAATATATTCGTATCAATGAGTTCAAAAACTTCATTCCCTCTATCAAGTAAATTATATTTCTCTTCCAAATCTCTTAGTTTTTTATGAGAAGCACTGTTTTCATTTGGTGTAAGTTCGTTCGGCAAATCAGTAATAAGTGGATTCACATTTTCCAACAGTGATGATGATGAACTGCTTTGCTTTGCTAATGAATCATTATTTCTTTTCTTTTGCCAGTTCACACGCTTTTTAAATACTTTTGCTTTAGCTCTAGGCATTTTCACTGCGAAAAATGAAGCACTAAATACGAAATAACTCAACAACAACTACTTTCTTATATCACACTGTTTACAAAACAGTCCCGCCACAAAGTCAAAGAGTAACTTGAGGAAACCAGAGAGAAACATTTTCGGGCAACTAGTGTATAAATAGTCGCTGGAAACCGGGATATTTGAATTCATGTCACTTTAAAGGTACTGCCAAAAAGTTCATGGTCAGCCACGAGAGACGTGTATAACTAAAGCGCAATACCCGATCTCACAAATATATAAAAATAAAATAGTTATAATTGTAGTAGAGCTATGTATGATACGTCATTTTAAAGAGGAAACATGGCAGAATATAATACGCCAATAAAAAAAAATTCGATTTTTTAACCCAAAATCCGATTCCGTATCCCCTTAAACAAATAAAATTAAAAGTGTAGTTTTGCAACTTCTATACCCAAAACAAATAATTTATCAGTTATGGACTTGCAAATAGAATTCTCCTTTAAAGATAATATGGAAGATCATAGTTTACTATACCTTCCTCCAATTTGTGACCAATATACTGTAAGTACCTGTCATTTAGGTGATTTCAATGAGTGTATTGTGTAATGCTTTTTAATCTACTATGTGCCTAAGCTACAGATGCTAGTGCTAAATGCCAAGCACCCTCAAAAGCTCAGCTATAAATGATGCTTCATGTTGCAAGAAAAATTCAAAAAAGTAATTATGGTAAACTCTGGACACACTTCAGAAACCCTGTTCAGTATGATGGAGTGTTGCTTGTAACAGAGAAGGGGTTTTTTAGTTTCACAGTCTTGGTTGTGAGGATGGTTTGAGAACTGTGCTGAGGACTACCAAATCGCAACTGAATTGACCACTTAGTCTCTCATCTAATTCTTCATCTGTCACAGGATCTCAGTTCTGAGAGGAAGATTGGGAAGTCAGAAAAAACTCTCACCATTAGACTAAGACAACTGCAATAAAACAGCTAGTTGGGAGCGCTGTATTTCATAGATCCAAAATGAAAAATTTTCCGTGTAGTCCACTTTTTGCTCTTTTTTGTTTTTTTCCAGCGTCTTGATTCCTTCCTTTATGTGTAATCTGGAAGATCTGCAAAATACTCATCTACAGCTGTCATAACCTCCTCACTGACATCAATGCATTCAAACTAAAAAATATTTGACTGTCGAAATGTGGAAATCAGAGGGTGCCAAATCTGACAAAAAGGGATGATGTCATAATAATTTTCTTCTCAAACCCCTCAGTATTCCCATTGCAAAACATCTTTGTACAACTTCTTACCATGTAATTTTTCATCCAATTTGTTCATAGCTAATTCTTTAATTAAAATGTACACCCCCCCCCCCTACCTTTTTTAAATTTAACTTCTGATATGTGTGTGACATTTGGTATTAGACACACTTTAATTGTCAATCGCCTAATACTACATTGTGCACATTCTGAATGTTTTAATCTGTGATGGCGGCTTTGGGGTGTCTTTTGTGTGGGTAGTGTATGACAGAAGTACAGCCATATTAGAATTATGTTGCCTATGCAAAAACATTGGGATCAATGGTTAGGAAAGGGTGGAAATGACTGAGTGACAGATACATTACATAAAACAGATTTATTAATACATATCACAGCTCAGCAAATTACAATTGTGCATGCCATAGAACAATTGCCTTTAACATCAAACACCTCATAAGAACAAATTGTTATGCTGAAACATGATAATTATTCAAACCAGCATTAGCTCAAGATTATTAAACTACTCTTAACACAATTATTGATCCAACAGCAAAGAAGTTGTTCAATTGAAAGCACTTTACAGTTATTTACAAGAGCATCAAATAAGTTGTCTGAAGTGAAATTACACTACGGACACCAGAATATTCATAAGTCCCAATCTTTGGATAATGTAATTGTACAGCTGCTACTTCTACTTAAGTAATGGTACCACAAAATAAATTTTAACACAGCAAAATATTACACTGGTTGTACTCGGAACACCACCCAGCAATGAGCATAATGGTATAGTGAGCAAATTCTGCCTACTTCATTTGGCAGCCAGATCAACATTCAGAATTATTATTGTCAACCAAAATTATCAAAAACACTTCCTTCCCTTTTTCAGTGCTAGTTCAATTTCCAGGTGCTGTTTGTTACACGCAAATATTTGTAAAACCGGTTTCCAAGCCGTTTGTACAGCATAAAAAAATCTTGTAGTGTACCTGAAAATGCTGATTCTCCTACACCATTAAGGAAGACAATTTATAGAGACCTTACTCATTCACAAACAATGGTCAGTACATTCCACTATACATCATGACGACATCCAATAAGACAATACAGTGCCTTCTGTCTAGAGCCAAGTAAACAAGTTCTCTGCACTGGCAGTGCATACGTCGAGAGCTGCACTTGTTGCTTACTCGCCGTCACAGTCCTGAGTCACTATTCATCTTCTACCTCTATGCTGGCACAGTTAAAGTCTCACTTAGTGAGAGAAGTCACCTCAGCATCGATGGAGAGTATTGCCAACATAACTATAGTGCCGAACACGGCACAGGCCCTTAAAAAAAAAAACAACTTTGAATCTGAACTAAAAAATGAATTTTATGACACCATAGTACTCTAGTGTACTCATTTTCATAGCAAATGTACTGTTCAATAGTTAAAAAAAACTTTTGGACAAAACTACACTGCATGACAAAAAAGAGGAGCAGCCAGAAAGGAAGGAGAAAATGAAATAAAACCACACGGGTTGAGGAGGGGGTGTGTGTGATGTTTTTATAGTGATTACAAAACTGTGCCGAGTTTACAAAGAACTGTGCAGAATGAGCTCACTTATTAGTATGACATTGCACTTTCTCTGTTCTGGGTGCGTGCACCGATTGATTTGAAAAGAATGTCAAAGGGACGGTGTTGATGTCCGAGTTTGTCCCACACTTGTTCTATTGGGGACGGAGCTGGGGATCTCAACATCATGCAGACAGTCTTTATTATTCAGTCTTGAGTACTGTATACAGCCCTGGATTACTATCTGTCCCTTTCAGTTTGTATTTATGCAACCCGGACTTTGTCATACTGAATACTGTACACTAGCCCCTCTTCACAGACCTTGGTAACACAATGAGAGAAGTTGTAAGGCTAGGAGACTCTAGAAATCATTTATGCAACTCTTAATTCAGTATTGTAAACAGAACAAATTTTAAAAAATCACTGTGAACAGTGTCTACATTACAGTGGGAGGTGTACTGGAGAAAACATGCTATACATCAACATCTACACTCCGGGTGAGTACTTTGTGTACCACTGTTACTGCCCACACTGTTCCTCTTCCAGTAGCAAATGGGGTGTGAGAAGAATGATTATACCTTTATGATCATTGTGTGACATACATAGAAGGAAACGGTATGTTGGTTGACTCCTCAAGAAATATAAGGTCTCAGAATATTGTCAGTAAACAGTATCATGACACACAATGCTTCTCATAAGATGAAACTTCCTGGCAGATTAAAACTGTGTGCCGGGCCGAGACTCGACCTCGGGGACCTTTGCCTTTCGCGGGTAAGTGCTCTACCAACTGAGCTACCCAAGCACGACTGACGCCCCATCATCACAGCTTTACTTGTGCCAGTACCTCGTCTCCTACCTTCCAAACTTTACAGAAGGTCTCCTGCGAACCTTGCAGAACTAGCACTCCTGAAAGAAAGGATATTGTGGAGACATGGCTTAGCCAGAGCCTGGGGGATGTTTCCAGAATGAGATTTTCACTCTGCAGTGGAGTGTGCGCTGATATGAAACTTCCTGGCAGTAAAACTGTGTGCTGGGCCGAGACTCAAACTCGGGACCTTTGCCTTTCGCGGGCAAGTGCTCTACCAACTGAGCTACCCAAGCACGACTCACGCCCCATCCTCACAGCTCATATCAGCGCACACTCTGTTGCAGAGTGAAAATCTCATTCTGGAAACATCCCCCAGGCTGTGGCTAAGCCATGTCTCCGCAATATCCTATCTTTCAGGAGTGCTAGTTCTGCAAGGTTCACAGGAGAGCTTCTGTAAAGTTTGGAAGGTAGGAGATGAGGTACTGGCAGAAGTAAAGCTGTGAGGACACAGCGTGAGTCATGCTTGGGTAGCTCAGTTGGTAGAGCACTTGCCCACGAAAGGCAAAGGTCCCGAGTTCGAGTCTTGGCCCGGCACACAGTTTTAATCTGCCAGGAAGAGAGGGGAAGAAAACCAATGTGCACTCCGTGTGCATACCGGGGGGAGTCATTTCAGATGTGGAAAGGGTCCTTCTGGATGCCATGGAGGGTACAGGGTGCACCCATCTGCAGGTGGTTGCTCATGTCGGCACCAATGATGTGTGTCGCTATGGATCGGAGGAAATCCTCTCTGGCTTCCGGCAGCTATCTGATTTGGTGAAAACTGCCAGTCTCACTAGCGGGATGAAAGCAGAGCTCACCATCTGCAGCATCGTCAACAGGACTGACTGCGGACCTTTGGCACAGAGCCGATTGGAGGGTCTGAATCAGAGGCTGAGGCGGTTCTGCGACCGTGTGGGCTGCAGATTCCTCGACTTGCGCCATAGGGTGGTGGGGTTTCGGGTTCTGTTGGATAGGTCAGGAGTCCAATACACACAGCAAGCGGCTACACGGGTAGCAGGGGTTGTGTGGCGTGGACTGGGCGGTTTTTTAGGTTACATGGCCTCGGGCAAGTACAGAAAGGGCAGCAGCCTCAAGGGGTGCGGGGCAAAGTTAGGACATGCGGGGGACAAACAGCAATTGGTATTGTAATTGTAAACTGTCGAAGCTGCACTGGTAAAGTACCGGAACTTCAAGCACTGATAGAAAGCACCGAAGCTGAAATCGTTATAGGTACAGAAAGCTGGCTGAAGCCAGAGATAAATTCTGCCGAAATTTTTACAAAGGCACAGATGGTGTTTAGAAAGGATAGATTGCATGCAACCGGTGGTGGCGTGTTTGTCGCTGTTAGTAGTAGTTTATCCTGTAGTGAAGTAGAAGTGAATAGTTCCTGTGAACTGTTATGGGTGGAGGTTACACTCAACAACCGAGCTAGGTTAATAGTTGGCTCCTTTTACTGACCTCCCGACTCAGCAGCACTAGTGGCAGAACAACTGAGAGAAAATTTGGAATACATTTGACATAAATTTTCTCAGCATGTTATAGTCTTAGGTGGAGATTTCAATTTACCAGATATAGACTGGGACACTTAGATGTTTAGGACGGGTGGTAGGGACAGAGCATCGAGTGGCATTATACTGAGTGCACTATCCGAAAATTACCTCGAGCAATTAAACAGAGAACCGACTCGTGGAGATAACATCTTGGACCTACTGATAACAAACAGACCTGAACTTTTTGACTCTGTAAGCGCAGGACAGGGAATCAGTGATCATAAGGCCGTTGCAGCATCCCTGAATATGGAAGTTAATAGGAATATAAAAAAAGGGAGGAAGGTTTATCTGTTTAGCAAGAGTAATAGAAGGCAGATTTCAGACTACCTAACAGATCAAAAAGAAAATTTCTGTTCCGACACTGACAGTGTTTATGGAAAAAGTTCAAGGCAATCGTAAAATGCGTTTTAGACAGGTACGTGCCGAGTAAAACTGTGAGGGACGGGAAAAACCCACTGTGGTTCAACAACAAAGTTAGGAAACTACTGCGAAAGCAAAGAGAGCTTCACTCAAAGTGTAAACGCAGCCAAAACCTCTCAGACAAACAGAAGCTAAGCAATGTCAAAGTTAGCGTAAGGAGGGCTATGCGTGAAGCGTTCAGTGAATTCGAAAGTAAAATTCTATGTACCGACTTGACAGAAAATCCTAGGAAGTTCTGGTCTTACATTAAATCAGAAAGTGGCTCGAAACAGCATATCCAGACACTCCGGGATGATGATGGCATTGAAACAGAAGATGACACGTGTAAAGCTGAAATACTAAACACCTTTTTCCAAAGCTGTTTCACAGAGGAAGACCGCACTGCAGTTCCTTCTCTAAATCCTCGCACAAACGAAAAAATGGCTGACATTGAAATAAGTGTCCAAGGAATAGAAAAGCAACTGGAATCACTCAACAGAGGAAAGTCCACTGGACCTGACGGGATACCAATTTGATTCTACACAGAGTACGTGAAAGAACTTGCCCCCCTTCTAACAGCCGTGTACCGCAAGTCTCTAGAGGAACGGAAGGTTCCAAATGATTGGAAAAGAGCACAGGTAGTCCCAGTCTTCAAGAAGGGGCATTGAGCAGATGCGCAAAACTATAGACCTATATCTCTGACGTCAATCTGTTGTAGAATTTTAGAACATGTTTTTTGCTCGCGTATCATGTTGTTTTTGGAAACCCAGAATCTACTCTGTAGGAATCAACATGGATTCTGGAAACAGCGATCGTGTGAGACCCAACTCGCTTTATTTGTTCATGAGACCCAGAAAATATTAGATACAGGCTCCCAGGTAGATGCTATTTTCCTTGACTTCCGGAAGGCATTCGATACAGTTTCGCACTGTTGCCTGATAAACAAAGTAAGAGCCTACGGATTATCAGACCAGCTGTGTGGCTGGATTGAAGAGTTTTTAGCAAACAGAACACAGCATGTTGTTCTCAATGGAGAGACGTCTACAAACGTTAAAGTAACCTCTGGCGTGCCACAGGGGAGTGTTATGGGACCATTGCTTTTCACAATGTATATAAATGACCTAGTAGATAGTGTTGGAAGTTCCATGCGGCTTTTCGTGGATGATGCTGTAGTATATAGAGAAGTTGCAGCATTAGAAAATTGCAGCGAAATGCAGGAAGATCTGCAGCGGATAGGCACTTGGTGCAGGGAGTGGCAACTGACCCTTAACGTAGACAAATGTAATGTATTGCAAATACATAGAAAGAAGGATCCTTTATTGTATGATTATGTGATAGCGGAACAAAAACTGGTACAAGTTACTTCTGCAAAATATCTGGGAGTATGCGTGCGGAACGATTTGAAATGGAATGATCATATAAAATTAATTGTTGATAAGGCGAGTACCAGGTTGAGATTCGTTGGGAGAGTCCTTAGAAAATGTAGTCCATCAACAAAGGAGGTAGCTTACAAAACACTCGTTCGACCTATACTTGAGTATTGCTCATCAGTGTGGGATCCGTACCAGATCGGGTTGACGGAGGAGATAGAGAAGATCCGAAGAAGAGCGGCGCGTTTCGTCACAGGGTTATTTGGTAACCGTGATAGCGTTACGGAAATGTTTAGCAAACTCAAGTGGCAGACTCTGAAAGAGAGGCGCTCTGCATCACGGTATAGCTTGCTCGCCAGGTTTCGAGAGGGTGCGTTTCTGGATGAGGTATCGAATATATTGCTTCCCCCTACTTATACCTCCCGAGGAGATCACGAATGTAAAATTAGAGAGATTCGAGCGCGCACAGAGGCTTCCCGCGAACCATACGCGACTGGAACAGAAAAGGGAGGTAATGACAGCGGCACGTACAGTGCCCTCCGCCACACACCTTTGGGTGGCTTGCGGAGTATAGATGCAGAGTGAAAATCTCGTTCTTCTCATAAGATGTCTGTCACTGGAGTTATGTGAGCACCTCCATGAGGCTTTCAGGTTTGCTGAATGAACAGGTGATGAAATGTTCTGCTCTTCTGTGGATCTTCTCTATTTGCTCAATCAATAAATCTATCTATCTATCTAATCTGGTAAGGGCTACAGACTGTTCAGTAATACTTGACAACAGTTTGGTTGTGGGTTTTAAAGCTACCTCCATTGTGAGTGGATAACATTTCCTGCAGATTCTTCCAATGAATTTGCCTAGCATCTTTCTTTTCTACAGTCAGTTCTCTGTTATTATTACACCGTCTATTGCTCCATATGCAACCTTCCAAATATTTGATGTATTTGACTGCTTCCAGTTACTGTTCAGCAATCATTTAATCTCATCTATTTATGTGTAACACATTATATTTGTTTATGTTGAGTGTAAACTACCAGTCCCTTCACCAAGTGACACTCCTCTGCAGGTCTTCCTGCATTTTACTACAATTATGCAGTGTTGTGAGTTCTCTATATTCAACAGTATAATCTGTGAATAATAGCCTCTAGGAGTCCATTACATTATCCAAAAAGTCCTCAATGGTCCTACAACACTTCCTTGTAGACCTGAAAGTTACTCTATTAAGACTGACATGCTATTTATTTCCTAGGAACTCTTCAATTCAATCACAATACCGTCCCAATATTCCATACAGTCATATTTTGTTCATTAAGTGACAGTGTAGTATTGAACAGAATGCCTTCCAGAGCAAATCAAATTTTAATCACATAATACATTGCTGTGCAAAACTTAAGGACAAAAGTAACTTTAGCATGATATCACTCCCAAGTATCATAGCTTGATGAAGCTTGGAGAATACATAGAAAGAACTGTTACAATATGGTACAGAGGATAACTGAAAGATATCCACAGTTAGATGTACAGAAATGCCACTTTTATTCAAAGATAGTAATTACACTGAAGTCACCGCGATTCATGATGTTTCCCTAGACATTACAAAAGGCACTAATTGGTTCCTAACAGTGTACATGATCACCACAGATGGCAGTGCATATTGTCCGATGCTGACCACTAAGTCATTACGGAGTACTTGTGGTAAAGTGTTCCATTCCTCCACCAGCACAGTTGACAAATGTTGGATGGTCGTGGTTGTGCTGCAGTATGTCTCCCTAACATGTCTCACATCTGCTCAATGGGATGTAAGTCATGGGAGGGAGTGGAGGCGGGGGGGGGGGGGGGGGGGAGGGATGGGCAGGCCAATCCGCTTGCCAAATATCGTCTTGTTTCAAGAACTACCCCACATGTGCTGTTTGATGTATCATGCATTGTCATCCAGAAAAATGAAGTTGTGGCTGAATGAGGCTAAGAAGCGTCCATGAATCAGCATGGTTTTAGAAAACATCATTTGTGTGAAACTCAGCTTGCCCTTTTATCGGATGATATACTGATAACTATGGATGAAGGGCAATAGGCAGAGTCCATATTTCTGGATTTCCTTAAAGCATTTTACATGGTGCCCCAATGCAGACTGTTAACAAAGGTATGAGCATATGGAATAAGTTCACAGATATGTGAGCAACTCGAAGACTTCTTAAATAATAGAACCCTGTAAGTTGTTCTCGATGGCAAGTATTCATCAGAGACAAGCAGCAGCCCTGGAAAGTGTCATAGGACCGCTGTTGTTCTCTATATATACACAAACAATTTGGCATACAGGGAGGGCAGCAGTCTGCGGTTGTTTGCTGATGATGCTGTGGTGTATGGAAAGGTTTTGAAGTTGAGGTACTGTAGGAAGATAAAAGACGACTTAGACAAAATTTCCAGTTGGTGTGATGAATAGCAGCTAGTCCTAAATGTGGAAAAATGTAAATTATTGTGGATGAGTAGGAAGAACGAACCTGTAATGTTTGGATACAGTATTACCAGCATCCAGACTGACATAGTCATGCCGTTTAAATATCTGGGTGTAATGTTGCAAAGTGATATGAGGTGGAATGAGCATGTGAAAACTGTGGTGGGGAAGGCAAATGGTTGGCTTCGGTTTATTGGGAGAATTTTAGGAAAGAGTGGTTCATCTGTAAAGGAGACCACATATAGGATGCTGGTGTGACCTATTCTTGAGTACTGCTAGAGCTTTTGGGATCCATACCAGGTCGGATTGTAGGAAGACATTGAAGCAGTTCAGAGGAGAGCTGCTAGATTTGTTACCAGTAGGTTTGAAAAAAAATGTAAGCGTTACGAAGATGCTTCGGAAACTCAAATGGGAATCCCTGAAGGGAAGGCAGCATTCTTTTTGGGAAACACTATTGAGAAAATTAAGAGAACCGGCATTTGAAGCTAACTGCCAAACAATTCTGCTGCCTCCAACATACATCACATGTAAGGACCATGATGGTAAGATACAACAAATTAAGGCTTATATGGAGGCGTACCGACAGTCGTTTTTCCCTTGTTCTGTTTGCAAGTGGAACAGGAGGGAAAATGACAAGTAGTGGAACAGGGTACTCTCGCCATGCACCTTACGGTGGTTTGCGGAATATCTATGTAAATGTAGGTGTAGACTGCACCCCTGAGAAGGTGCACAGGGGCATGGGCACTGACATATAAAAAATATAAAAAATATAAAAAATATTGGAAGGGGGGGAGGCATACTGGGAGTCTTGCCCCGGGAAATTTTCTAAATTTTCGATGAAAAATAGTGAGTTTTAAAGTTTTTTTAAAACATTTTAGAGTCATATGATCAACATTAGAACCCCAAAAACTGGACTCTTGATAACTCGACACTCCGGAAAACTCGACAAGCCTGACACATTTTTTAGCTTTGAAAAAAGAAACAAAACATAAACACACATGGTATTTTTGTAAAAAGCTAATTTAATTTACAGTAATAATCATGCTTATAGACTATTACAGAGTAGTGAATATATAGCACTGAAAAGACCGAAATTATATTTAAATAAATCCTAAACTATCATTAAAAGAATAAAACATAAAATATTGCTGTCGCACTATGATTAATAAGTGAAATAGCTAATATTCCTAATACTTTCAGTCAAAAAGTATGTAAATAGTGGGTTTTAATTGGGTCTTGCAGCCTAAAAATATTAAAGTATTTGAAAATAACTAATACAGTACTATAGTAACATAGTAATACAGTACTAAACTAGTACTAATATTTCGAAACTGAAAATTTAACATTATGTATGTATTTAATTCTCTATTTTATAAAGATTTTTAATATTACTCTAAATGCTATTATTAGGGCTAGAGTGTCTTTAGAAAGGTACAAATGTCGACCGTCTGACTGGATTACTGAATATAAAGTTGTTGATGACTGGTTGGATATCCAATTCATCCAAAACATCTCGGTAGGCATGAAGAACAGCCAAGTTGTTCAATTGCGTCTGTCCCAGCAGTGAGCTGGCTTCATTGTTTTCATACTTCTTTGGTATACTTCGATTCCGAGGAAGCAAAGGATCATCAACTTGTGAAGGTTTTTATTTTAAACACATTTCCCAAAAGTGTTCAAAACTATCACGCCTTCCATTCAATATACAAATCAAGTCCTCATATATTTTTTCCAGATCAGCAACACTTAGATGTAGGCATTGAATTTTTTCATTCACGTCCTCTACTGGGTTCATTGCATGGCAATAAAGACATAAAAAGAAATAAGTCTTGAATTGTAACATTGACTCAAAGTAGTCTGTACATTTGTATCCAGCTTTACTGTATGGTTAAATGATGATGGTGTCCTCTTGGGTAAAATATTCCGGAGGTAAAATAGTCCCTCATTCGGATCTCCGGGCGGGGACTACTCAGGAGGACATTGTTATCAGGAGAAAGAAAACTGGTGTTCTACGGATCAGAGCGTGGAATGTCAGATCCCTTAATCGGGCAGGTAGGTTAGAAAATTTAAAAAGGGAAATGGATAGGTTAAAGTTAGATATAGTGGGACTTAGGGAAGTTCGGTGGCAGGAGGAACAAGACTTCTGGTCAGGTGAATACAGGGTTATAAATACAAAATCAGTTAGGGGTAATGTAGGAGTAGGTTTAATAATGAATAGGAAAATAGGAATGCGGGTAAGCTACTACAAACAGCATAGTGAACGCATTATTGTGGCCAAGATAGATACAAAGCCCACGCCTACCACAGTAGTACAAGTTTATATGCCAACTAGCTCCGCAGATGATAAAGAGATTGACGAAATGTATGATGAGATAAAAGAAATTATTCAGATAGTGAAGGGAGACGAAAATTTAATAGTCATGGGTGACTGGCGACAGTAGGAAAAGGGAGAGAAGGAAACGCAGTAGGTGAATATGGATTGAGGGGAAGAAATGAAAGAGGAAGCTACCTGGTAGAATTTTGCACAGAGCATAACTTAATCATAGCTAACACTTTGTTCAAGAATCATAAAAGAAGGTTGTATACATGGAAGAAGCCTGGAGATTCTGACAGGTTTCAGATAGATTATATAATGGTAAGACAGAGATTCAGGAACCAGGTTTTAAATTATAAGACTTTTCCAGGGGCAGATGTGGACTCTGACCACAATCTATTGGTTATGAACTGTAGATTAAAACTGAAGAAACTGCAAAAAGGTGGGAATTGGAGGAGATGGGACCTGGATAAACTGAAAGAACCAGAGGTTGTAGAGAGCTTCAGGGAGAGCATTAGGGAACGATTGACAAGAATGGGGGAAAGAAATACAGTAGAAGAAGAATGGGTAGCTTTGAGAGATGAAATAGTGAAGGTAGCAGAATATCAAGTAGGCAAAAAGACAAGGGCTAATTGAAATCCTTGGGTAACAGAAGAGATACTGAATTTAATTGATGAAAGGAGAAAATATAAAAATGCAGTAAATGAAGCAGGCAAAAAGGAATACAAACATCTCAAAAATGAGATCGACAGGAAGTGCAAAATGGCTAAGCAGGGATGGCTAGAGGACAAATGTAAGGATGTAGAGGCTTATCTCACTAGGGGTAAGATAGATACTGCCTACAGTAAAATTAGAGAGACCTTTGGAGAAAAGAGAACCACGTGTATGAATATCAAGAGCTCAGATGGAAACCCAGTTCTAAGCAAAGAAGGGAAAGCAGAAAGGTGGAAGGAGTATATAGAGGGTCTATACAAGGGTGAAATTCTTAAGGACAATATTATAGAAATGGAAGAGAATGTAGATGAATATGAAATGGGAGATATAATACTACGTGAAGAGTTTCACAGAGCACTGAAAGAGCTAAGTCAAAACAAGGCCCCGGGAGCAGACAACATTCCATTAGAACTACTGACAGCCTTGGGAGAGCCAGTCCTGACAAAACTCTACCATCTGGTGCGCGAGATGTATGAGACAGGCAAAATACCCTCAGACTTCTAGAAGAGTATAATAATTCCAATCCCAAAGAAAACAGGTGTTGACAGATGTGAAAATTACTGAACTATCAGTTTAATAAGCCACTGCTGCAAAATACTAACACGAGTTCTTTACAGATGAATGGAAAAACTGATAGAAACCAACCTCGGGGAAGATCAGTTTTGATTCTGTAGAAATGTTGGAACACGTGAGGCAATACTGAGTCTACGACTTATCTTAGAAAATAGATTAAGGAAAGGCAAACCTAAGTTTCTAGCATTTGCAGACTTAGAGAAAGCTTTTGACAATGTTGACTGGAATACTCTCTTTCAAATTCCGAAGGTGGTAGGGATAAAATACAGGCTGCGAAAGGCTATTTACAATTTGTACAGAAACCAGATGGCAGTTATAAAAGTCATGGGGCACAAAAGGGAAGCAGTGATTAAGAAGGGAGTGAGACAGGGTTGTAGCCTCTCCCTCATGTTATTCAGTCTGTATATTGAACAAGCAGTAAAGGAAACAAAAGAAAAATTTGGAATAGGAATTAAAATCCACGGAGAAGAAATGAAGACTTTGAGGTTTGCCGATGACATTGTAATTCTGTCAGAGACAGCAAAGATCTTGGAAGAGCAGTTGAACGGAATGGATAGTGTCTTGAAAGGAGGATATAAGATGAACATCAACAAAAACAAAGCGAGGATAATGGAATGTAGTCTAGTTAACTTGGGTGATGCTGAAGGAATTAGATTAGGAAATGAGACACTTAAAGTAGTAAAGGAGTTTTGCTATTTGGGGAGCAAAATAACTGATGATGGTCGAAGTAGAGAGGATATAAAATGTAGACTGGCAATGGCAAGGAAAGCATTTCTGAAGAACAGAAATTTGTTAACATCGAGTATAGATTTAAGTGCCAGGAAGTCGTTTCTGAAAGTATTTGTATGGAGTGTAGCCATGTATGGAAGTGAAACATGGAAGATAAATAGTTTGGACAAGAAGAGAATAGAAGCTTTCAAAATGTGGTGCTACAGAAGAATGCTGAAGATTAGATGGGTAGATCACGTAACTAATGAGGAGGTATTGAATAGAATTGGAGAGAAGAGATATTTGTGGCACAACTTGACTAGAAGAAGGGATCGGTTGGTAGGGCATATTCTGAGGCATCAAGGGATCACCAATTTAGTATTGGAAGGCAGCTTGGAGGGTAAAAATCGCAGAGGGAGACCAAGAGATGAATACACTAAACAGATTCAGAAGGATGTAGGTTGCAGTAGATACTGGGAGATGAAGAATCTTGCACAGGATAGAGTAGTATGGAGAGCTGCATCAAACCAGTTTCTGGACTGAAGACCACAACAACAACAGATGTTCTTCAAAGTTTTTAAATATTCTCAAGATACTATAAGCTCGCATACTCTATCAAGTAGGGCAAAGGGGTCGTAGACCAGCTTGGTCATTGGCGCTCTCACAGCGTATGCTTCTGAAAAGTCCCATCCTTGTTGGATTCCCTTACGGTGTTTATTAAGTCCTTGGCTAAAGCCATAATATCCCTCATAGACATAAGATGGCAGAGACTGTCTACAACTGCCAAGTCTAAACTGTGAGCAGTGCAGTGCACATAACGTGCTTTTGGTTGTATATCCAAAACTAACTTTTTTAGTCCTTTGAACTTACCTCTCATATTCGAGGCAGCATCATAGCACTGTCCTCTTAAGTTATTCATTGACAAAACAAGACGAGCAAAAATGTCTTTTAAAATACTAAACAGAGTTTGTGATTCAGTGTTGGAGGTCTCGTATAAGACAATAAAGTCTTCATTGATGATTAAGGAATCACCGACAGTACGAATACAAAATGACACTTGTTCATGAATCGAAGAATCACTTGTTTCATCAACCATAATAGAAAAATGTTCAGTCTTCTTGTCTGAAGCCAATACCTTTCATCTACATCTACATGACTACTCTGCAATTCACATTTAAGTGCTTGGCAGAGGGTTCGTCGAACCACAATCATACTATCTCTCTACCATTCCATTCCCGAACAGCACGCGGGAAAAACGAACACCTAAAGCTTTCTGTTCGAGCTCTGATTTCTCTTATTTTATTTAGATGATCACTACTACCTATGTAGGTTGGGCTCAACAAAATATTTTCGCATTCGGAAGAGAAAGTTGGTGACTGAAATTTCGTAAATAGATCTCGCTGCGACGAAAAACGTCTTTGCTGTAATGACTTCCATCCCAATTCGCGTATCATATCTGCCACACTCTCTCCCCTACTACGTGATAATGCAAAACAAGCTGCCCTTTTTTGCACCCTTTCGATGTCGTCCGTCAATCCCGCCTGGTAAGGATCCCACACCACGCAGCAATATTCTAACAGAGGACGAATGAGTGTAGTGTAAGCTGTCTCTTTAGTGGACTTGTTGCATCTTCTAAGTGTCCTGCCAATGAAACGCAACCTTTGGCTTGCCTTCCCCACAATATTATCTATGTGGTCTTTCCAACTGAAGTTGTTCGTAATTTTAACACCCAGGTACTTAGTTGAATTGACAGCCTTGAGAATTGTACTATTTATCGAGTAATCGAATTCCAACGGATTTCTTTTGGAACTCATGTGGATGACCTCACACTTTTCGTTATTTAGCGTCAACTGCCACCTGCCACACCATACAGCAATCTTTTCTAAATCTCTTTGCAACTGATACTGGTCTTCGGATGACCTTACTAGATGGTAAATTACAGCATCATCTGCAAACAAACTAAGAGAACTGCTCAGATTGTCACCCAGGTCATTTATATAGATCAGGAACAGCAGAGGTCCCAGGACGCTTCCCTGGGGAACACCTGATATCGCTTCAGTTTTACTCGATGATTTTCCGTCTATTACTACGAACTGCGACCTTCCTGACAGGAAATCACGAATCCAGTCGCATAGGTCCGCAGCTTGATTAGAAGTCGCTTGTGAGGAACGGTGTCAAAAGCTTTCCGGAAATCTAGAAATACGGAATCAACTTGAGATCCCCTGTCGATAGCGGCCATTACTTCGTGCGAATAAAGAGCTAGCTGCGTTGCACAAGAACGATGTTTTCTGAAACCATGCTGATTACGTATCAATAGATCATTCCCTTCGAGGTGATTCATAATGTTTGACTCAACACAGACTTTCTTAGTAGATCAATGATCTCATTTTGAACATCGTGGGATGTCCACTTATACCCCAAACATCCTAACCAATTTTTAAATTCAGGTGTGTCATTCTTTCGGAGTTCCAACAACTGAAAAAATTTTAGTTTACATCTTCATGCCCTCTAATTGCTAGTCCTTGTTGGCATAGAAATTGCACGGTAGTAAAAATAGTCTCAAGAGCTAAATGGCCTTTCCTCATATCATTATCTAACTGTTCATTCAGCTGGGAGGCCACACTGTGGTTAGTGATAGAATTTAGTTTCAGAACACCTTCTTTATGCATAAACGTATTTTCATGAAGATGGAATTTTTCCATAGCCTTTTTCCGGTTAGAAAATCCTACGGAAGTAAATGCATCTTCTTTTTTTTTTAAGAATATTGTAATAGATTTTTAGCATATGCATCTTTGCAGGTTTTGCAAAAAACTTTTTCGATAGATGCTTCATATTCTAGCCATGTATATTTGATCAAACAAGACTGCTGCAATGGTCTTTCCTTACCAGATTGTCCAGGTTTTGGCTGTGAATAGTTCTCGCCTGAATACGACGAAGCAGTTGACGACACAATAATTGTTGGAGGTTAACTTGCAGTATCATCAACTTCCAAGTGCGCCTTTTAGGTAACAAATTTATCCATTGAAAACTTAATTCACAATACACTAAGAGACTAAAGTAAATGGATAAAATATAGTCATATAAAATAGTCCACTAGAGACTAAAGTCAGAACACTAAACACATCTGCAGCATGCACTGAATGAAACTATACACACTGAATGACTGCGACGTCTAGGTGATGCGAGGCGGATGGTTCCAGGTGCTTCTGCTCCAGTCCTTTTGATGTCGCTGAGGCCCCAGGGCTGGCCCGCCAGTGCCAGACTTTAGCCGAAGGTTCACGCACTGGGACAAATTCTAAGTGTTCTCGCAGCACCGTAACACTATCATGATTCACACCACTCGTTTTCAGTTAACCTGTGTACTACTGTTATAATTATTTGTTTTAACTATTACTGAATGTATTTTAAAAGGTAAATATCGTCAAACATGGAAAATAAAAAATTCCAACATAATTTTGTGATTTTACAAAGCATAATATAACTAATAATTTTCTTAAATTATTGGGGGAGAGGGGGGGGGGGGCTCCGCCTCCCCAAACGAATTTTTGAGGGGGCTCGGGCCCCCCCTCAGGCCCCATGGAATTGATTCCTGTGCACAGAGGGAAGGAGTACAATATTACAATAATGTTGACTGGTGAGTGTACTGTGTTCAAAGATTTGGATGTCAGTATGCCCATGTAACATTAGACCTCCAACACCATAACACCTGCACCATCAAAGTGATCATATTTGACAATACTGGATGTACCTCACATGGTGAGAGGTGGGAGTGCAGAATGCACCCAGGAATATTGTCAGACAGGATTGTTTTGGTGGTCCAGATGTTATGGTTTGGGGGTGCATAATTTTGTATTGGCATATCGACCTCCAAATCTTTGAAAATTGGAAAATCACTGGTCAGTGTTATTGTCACACTCAACTACTTCCATGTGTACAACTTTTCAGGGGTGCATTCAGACGTGACTTAATGGAAGGCAATGTGCAACTACACCATACAGAGCAGGAGGAGCTCTTGGAAAGAGAAGATATTTGGTGAATGGACTAGCCTGCCCATTTCTCCAACTTAAATCCCATCACACTTACATGGGATGCATTGGGGCAACACATTGCAGCTTGTCCACATGCATGAACAACCATCCAGCAGTTGTCAAGTGCACTGGCGGAGGAATGGAGCATTCTACCACAAGAACTCCTTACTAACCTTAGGGCTAGCACAGGAGCACATGCATGCCATCAGTGGTGATCACACATCCTATTAAGAACGATGTCAAGCCTTTCGTAATGTCCAGGGGACCATCATGAATCATGGTGACTTCAGGGTAATTATCGTCTTTGAATAAAAGTGTCATTTCTGTTTGTCACATTGCATACTTCAAACAATGGAAAATCCAGGAAGGACTGTAATAATATGTGCAAAGGAAAGTTGCCACTCACCATATAATGGGGATGCTGAGTCGCAGATAGGCACAACAAAAAGACTGTCACAAGTATCGTTTTCGGCCAGTAAGACCTTTGTCAAAATTAGATGACAAACACACACATACACACTCATGCAAACGCAACTCACACACACGATTGCAGTCTCAGCTCCTGCTCGCAGTGCGGCCTCATTGCACATTTCTTTTATTTACCTTCTGTAGCAGTTCTATGTGTGGTCCAAGTTTCACCAAGCTATGTTACTTGGCAGTGACCCACCATGCTAAATTTACTTTGGTTGTTAAGTTTGGCACACCAGTGTATTTATAATGTTAAGTGCCAATGATGCAGCGACCATGCCAGAATTTGAAGATTTATCCATTCAAACTGCGGGAGAAAAAGAACTGCAAAATTGCATTCTTTTTGTCTCATACTTATTTTTTTTAATAGAAATTCAGACATTTTAAGTTTCTAGTCAACTTGATCAGATTTCCAGCTATTTTGTACTTAAAACAATTGTAGAGAAAGCTAATACACAGACAGTGGCATACAAGATAGAGGTAGATCTCATTTATTGCCATTATTCCCTTTGTTTGGTTATGATGGTTGTATATGTGTCAGTGGAAACTGAGTACAATCATGAGGTTGTTGATAAAGACCATTTGTGCTACATTCACATACATTACCACCAAAAATATAGGGCACAGTAGTTACAGTGGAGCCATATGCTCTTCTTTTTTTTTTTTTTCTTCCAGGTATTCTGTGACCACATTGTTTGCGTATGCTTTCAAAATGGAAGTAATATAATGTCTCTGTTAACACAATTGTCGATTGCAGAGGAAACAAAAGTAAAGAAAAAATGAGGTCATGCTTTTGTGTTGACACAACTTACACAAAAAGTAGGGAATTCCCATCAGTCATTCGAATGTTTCACAAGACCAACTGATAAAACTATATTCTGATAGTTCCTTTGGCTGTGCCACTCCAGATATGACTCCAATGAAAGGGTGTCCATTGTGCTTGCTCTGATTATAATGTGCTGGTTACACCAGCTGAATTTAGTCCCTTAACTCCCAAAACCAACCAACCAGCACCAGATGATGTTGATGCTCAAATTTAGGACACATGCTGAGATAGCTCAACCCTTCCTTCTTCATGATAATTGCCATAACTTTTCGTTTTGTTTTTATCATCACACCTCATTGTATGTGGCAATCTGTAGCAGGTGTACTACAGGTTGTCACATACAACCATTTTATGTAGCCTCAATCACTACAAAAATCTACACAAAGACTGCCAATACTGTAATGCTATTATTGAAGTGTAAACAACTGGAAATAGCAGTTTGAGCACGAAATTCTCAGAATTAATTGTGACTCTTGAGATCTCAAGGTGATTCCATCAACTTCACTACTGTAATGCAATCCCTCGATTCTGTTAGCGTGAATGTGAATACTACCTCAGTACAGAAGCAAAAATCAGTAAAATTAGAGTGGCTTGATAGATTATGAGTGGTGGTTTGCCACAAATATGCAGAGAGCTGCCACACTTGCACACAATGTGCATGCCTAAAGAGCTTACCCACCTAAATGCAATGTCCAGAGGAAAGGATATTCTAGCCAGCTGATTAACAAGGCACTGTCAGTTAGAGGTAAAAACCAGGAAGTGGATAAAGAGGACAGCATGTTGGCAAAATCTCAGCTTTTCTTCCCTTTGTTGACAATATTCCATCCAAGTGAGCCAGAATCCTCCAGAAATTTATGGTGAAAGTGATATTCTGCCCGCAGTCTAAAATTTCAGGTCATGTGGGATCAGTGAAGGAAGATTTATTATTGCATAGGGCTGGAATCTACAAAATACGTCACATAGGCCAGACCCTGCGGACTGCGGAAGAACGCTACACTTACCTTATGCAACCAACCTAGTCTGCTATTGCTGAACATTGTACCTCTGCCAGACGTTCAATGGAGTATGATAAAACAATAATTTTGGTCACACCAACACGATTTTGGGACTCCATTATTAAAGAATCTCTTGAAATATGTGTGGCAGAAAATCTGATGAAGTATGATAGTGCCACCAGTTGGATAATGCATGGAATACCATTATTTCCATAGTTTACTCTAGATGAAGAAGACAGTATGCCAATGGTTGCAGCAAGTCACGTCCCTCAGGAGAGTTGAATTTTCCAATTTCGCCATTGAGAGTGTTGCCCACTGGGTTGTGTGGTCAGCCTGCCAACACTATCTTGATGCGTGTGTGAATACACACAACACACTAATAAACTGCAGGATGGGGGGAACCTTCATTCTTTGGTGGCTCATCTGAAGATGAATAGGAGGTTCCTAGTTGAAATACCATGGATTATATTTGATGAAAACTGAGAGCTAGCCCAAAACTTCCATGAATACAGTTTTGCCAATTGGGATCACTTGGAACTTATTCCAAACATCTGAGTGTGTAAATGTAACATTCTATCAGGAGAGTTACATTACATGCCTGATTTAGTTGTTCTTGAAAAAACAGAATGCAGAATGTTATAATAGACAGTTCATGTAATAACCAAAGGGGTACTATACTATCTGCATGGGTAAAAAAGATACAGTAAGACATCTCTTCTTATTCTGAATGAATG
The DNA here is from genome assembly GCF_023898315.1 of Schistocerca nitens. Taxonomy (NCBI): domain Eukaryota; kingdom Metazoa; phylum Arthropoda; class Insecta; order Orthoptera; family Acrididae; genus Schistocerca; species Schistocerca nitens. The sequence goes on along the minus strand of NC_064616.1, from coordinate 880,205,853 downwards.
CCATAACCATGTCATTTGGATCAGAAGACTGAATTAACCCTTTTTACAAATGATATAAGCACTTTGGTCACACCAAGAAAAGAAACATCAGTAGAGAAAATAGTATATCACTTTTCTGCTAAAGTCATTAACTGATATTTTTCAAATTGACCCACCTTAAAGTTTGCAAAAACTGTAGCTCATATGATTTTGTACTGTCAAAAAACGTCACCTTTGTTTCATATATTGTACCAGCATAAACAATAAACAGAATAGAAAGGCCTAAGTGTGTGGACATATATAAGGATGCAAACCTAAAGTGAAAAAATGGCTTTCTCCTCAGAAATAATTGTCATCTTGAGGGCACAGAAAAAGTTAAATTAACATACTGTCATTTGCAGTTGTTCTAAGGGATAAGATTTTGTTAAATGTATGTATTAAAATCCACGGAGAAGAAATAAAAACTTTGATGTTTGCCGATGACATTGTAATTCTGTCAGAGACAGCAAAGGACTTGGAAGAGCAGTTGAACGGAATGGATAGTGTCTTGAAAGGAGGATATAAGATGATCATCAACAAAAGCAAAACGAGGATAATGGAATGTAGTCGAGTTAACTCGGGTGATGTTGAAGGAATTAGATTAGGAAATGAGACACTTAAAGTAGTAAAGGAGTTTTGCTATTTGGGGAGCAAAATAACTGATGATGGTCGAAGTAGAGAGGATATAAAATGCAGACTGGCAATGGCAAGGAAAGCATTTCTGAAGAACAGAAATTTGTTAACATCGAGTATAGATTTAAGTGCCAGGAAGTCGTTCTGAAGGTATTTGTATGGAGTGTAGCCATGTATGGAAGTGAAACATGGACGATAAATAGTTTGGACAAGAAGAGAATAGAAGCTTTCAAAATGTGGTGCTACAGAAGAATGCTGAAGATTAGATGGGTAGATCACATAACTAATGAGGAGGTATTGAATAGAATTGGAGAGAAGAGAAGTTTGTGGCACAACTTGACTAGAAGAAGGGATCAGTTGGTAGGACATGTTCTGAGACATCAAGGGATCACCAATTTAGTATTGGAGGGCAGCGTGGAGGGTAAAAATCGTAGAGGGAGACCAAGAGATGAATACACTACGCAGATTCAGAAGGATGTAGGTTGCAGTAGGTACTGGGAGATGAAGAACCTTGCACAGTATAGAGTAGCATGGAGAGCTGCATCAAACCAGTCTCAGAACTGAAGACCACAACAACAACATGTATGTATGGGATTCATATGTGAAGCAAGCATGTGTGAAAGCAGATAAAAATGTTAACTGCAGCTTTACAATACATTCATTCATTTGAAATTGGTTCTTAGCAATTCATTTGATTTTGAGCATAACAGAGACATTTATAAATGGAACACTAGAAGAAAAATGATCTGTGTACCCTCATGTAGATCTGATTTTGGCACAGAAAGAAGAGAGACATATAACTGACAACTTATCCCCAGAATTAAAAATTCAAAAGGGAATATTAGGGTTCTAGTATACTGCTGAGAGATGGGACCATTTTTGGAGCTAAAATGGATAACTGTATTCTGTATTATTCACCTGAGAGTATCTCAAAATGTTTATGCAAGGAACAGCATTTCGCACAGCCAATCGTAGCACTAGGTGATGGTATAGCCAATGAGCATGGGAACTGCTGCAAGTTAAACAGATCAGGACCTGATGATACAAGCATTATTGTCATGCCAAAAAAAGACACTTCACTAGAGAAAATGACATGAATTTCTAGAGGAGTTGATTTTGGTGAGAGATTGGGATCCCACGATGAGGGTCAGCCAGTAATGTCAGATTTTACAGATGATTCACAGCGTTCAAGAAATTGTATAGAATTTAAAGATTAGTTGGAGACAGTGAATTGAAATGAAGAAAAAGAGTGCGCTGGAACTTGAAGTGAATTTAAGAATATTAAAAACTTGAGTTTTGGAGAAGTGTGTGCTGTAGCTGTTGGTATCTGAAAGGGAGACACCAGAAACAGAGTATATTCAAAGTGAGAGTATAAAATCCTATGTTTTTGGAAACGGAATAGTCATGGCCAATATTAATTCTAAAGAGGAAAGGAAAATAAAAATTTGTAACTAGCAGAATTTCACATTGTGAATATTTTCTCTGCAGCACTTCGTTATTTTTAATTTTTGGGGACTTTGAATTGGAAAAGATTTGAAAGCATTTCTTTTACCACTTCCTCCATGAAAAGGGAGTGAAGAACTGACAGGTTGTGGCCTGTATATGTCTTAAATAAAATGAGAGGTTTGATGAGAGACCACTGAAAAAAAAGGGTCAGTTTTACCTGAGGCTCTATAAAGTCTCTTACCTTGTATCCCAGTGTAACAGAAGAGATAAATGTAGGCCAGGGACAATTTTGAGGTGAGTGCCATGATACTAGTACCAGATCAAGTGAATATTTCAATAGAAAGAGGAATTGCGTCGTAATTTTAATATATGCAAATTTTCATTCCATGAACAGTTCAGCTTGTGAGTATGTCATGATGCATTCTGAAGTGCTGCCAGTCACTTGACTGCGAGCAACACATGCAGAGCGTGTAAAATTTTGGTGTCCTACTGAGAAAACGGTCATTTGCTGGAGTCAGTGCATAAGGCATTGTTGATGCTATATTCACAATGGCATCTGGCTATGCTACTGTTACATTTACCAATGAAGTACTCATTCATATCACAGTGTTTCTGAATATCTCTCTAGAATTTGCATCCATTGTGTCATGCATACCTGTAAATAAAGATTTATACCATCTTTATTATTTTTTAAGTAGTGACTTTTTTGTACTTAGTTCTGAAAAAATAACTCAGTTTAGGTTTTAAAAAATATAACATACATGGAAGACATGAAACTGAAGCACTGAGCCATTTAGTTGGTGTATGTATATAGGGGGGGGGGGGGGAGTAATTTAGTGAAAGGTAATGATCATATGATTCTTCTGCTGCTTTTTTGTTGCCTTTGCACTACTATAGTTTCTAGAGATAATCCTTCATTAATGATGGTGGTGAGTGAATATTTCTTTTTAAAAACTGTTCCTTCAAGTCTTGTTCATGGTTTATCATGCATCTGTTTTAGCATTCTCTGATTTCTAGTTCTACCATGTATGATTTTCAAGACATGGCCAGTTTTACAGTATTGTGGTGTGCAGATTTTTGCCATCTTCCATAGCAGCTACTGTACTAGTTTTAGTCGTAAATGTAGTGACTGATGATTCTGTAACATGTTGAATACATACATTTTTTTATTTTTATAATTCTATAGGAATGAAAGTGGATTATATATTCAAAATGTTTACAGAATCAACACTGATGATGTTTTACCAAGAAAGTGAAATGTATCTGGTTAAAAACTTTTGTAATTTACATTTATAATACACTTAGGACATAAAAACAAAAGTAAGACTTATTTTTTATGCATTTTGGTAATGGGACATTGATGTTTAAGTCTGAAAACTTGATGCCTTGTGATATTAGTTTTCCAAACTACAAACATTTGCTACTTGCTTTGATTTTTATTGCATTTTCCTCGCTATGTCTGTAACTTTACACAGGTTTGTTGTTTCATTGCCTACTCAGCTGTTTCATCCACTCAGTCACACGGACACCTCCCTGTGCATTAATTGCCGACCACTGTTACAATGAAATTATTTACAGACAACACTCAATCTTGGACAGGTCGAGGGTATCGGCCATACCCATTTCGACGGAACCCACATGAATGCGAGATCAGAGTGCACTACTTTGCTTTTATCAAGATAGTTGGCGCTCCGGTCAAGACACTGGACTCGCATTCATTAAGGAAGGAGTTGAAATTATAGGTTTTCAGAGGTTTGCCTATATATATTATGAAAATAGCGAGATGGTTGTATTGAAAATGGCACGGCCTTTGTCCTTCCCATTCTTGTTCATTTCGAGCTTGTGCTATGTCTCTGATAACCTCGTCTTCGTTGGAACGTTAAAGCCAACTCTCCTTTTTTATTTTATTTTATTTATTTTTTTTATTTAAATAAATGGGCGGATAGCGTTGCTGTCGCCACTTCGATATTTATCCTAAGATGAGGAAACCGTGCCGTGTATGCTATTTGAGAAGTGACAGTAAATGTATAACGCTTTGCTTTTAATCTTCCTTTTCTGTCCGGCAATCTGCTAGTGTGCTACTACAACATATAGCGAGCAACCTGCACAACGGACTGGAACTGAACTCAACGAAGCATGCGCGTGGGAACACCTGCCCCCTACCCCAACGGTTTGTCTGGCATGTGGGCTCACATCGATCCAGACCACAGCAGCGTGGCTCTGCTGACGAAAACGTCACTCTGTATTAAGTTCTCGTTTTCCTTGTACCGTGTTAGTGGTTCGTAGAAAGGTAAACTACAACCATTTGAACAGCACTCAAGCACATCACTTAATTTTGTCTGGCAAGACACTTATGGCACTATACTTAGCAACAGACTTTGCTTTTTTACGTACATTAACTTATGTGTCCCTTCAAGAAAATTTCATTACTGTTTGAATCAAAATTTTTTAGCATTGCATATATTTTATGAAATTTTTATCTCTTTTCCGAGCCGTCGATGTTTGAGAATGATATTTCGTGACTTTTTCATCTTCATTATTTCCAGTTTCGCTGAAAAACTGCTGGCATTTCTTGCGCAGTTGATCGTCAAACTATTTTCTTCAAACTTTTGATGTTTCTAATTTTTAGAGTGTCTGTTGCATTTAAGACAAATTATGTAAAATTGAATGATATGACCTCATTGTGGAGCCGTTAATGGATACTAGGGTACCTATGTTACGCGATGACTTCTCGGCCTGTGAGAATGATCGAAAGATTTGTTTATTAGTTTTTTTATACAGCTTGCAGAATTTTCATGATCTTATCTTTTAGCAAGGTTCTGACAACAGCAGCGTTGTATTACTATTTTAAACAATGAATGAAGAATTTACTGTTCGTAAGTGGACTTATCCCATATCAATTGTACAATCTACTGTACTGACTTGATCCAAGGAGCCAATTAATAACAAAAATAAAATAAATAAATAAAGTGGCTTCCTTTTATGTTAATTAAAGGGCTTTATTACTAAAATACTAAAAATATTGTGCTTATATCTGGAGGTGCTGTATACCTAATTCTCAAGATGTCATTCTGTCTTTCATCGCACGGCTTGTGTTTGCGAGAATGCAGCTAATTTTCCTGAGGATCTGAATTCATTTCTAAAGTCTTCAAGTTTTTAGCAGTCATCAAATACTGAGATGTAAACTATCTGGTCGAATACATATATTTTTCTGATTCGAATCGCCCTCTGCTAACCAATATCTAGTTTTAGTGCTTTTCCTAAAGCTTTTTTAGCGAATAGTGAGATGTTAGCTCGTACAAAACCACCGGCATTTCGTAATAGAAACCGAGCTGCTGCCGCGCCTGTACGATATCTTGTAAGTGGGGAGGGGGCTAGACTTTGGGGTATGGGATATTTTTAATATTTTGGAAGACAAATGGCGACTTGTAAGTAGCCATTAAAAAGTTCCCATTCCGATCCTGTTAAAAACCTGCATAATACCGACTTTTAAATCATTCGCTTGAAAGAAAGACGCCTGGCTACACTATATTTTACCTTTTCCTGAGAGCTGGGGGTGGTGGCGGTCCCCCTTTTCTCCAGGTATGGACGCCCTTGGTTGCTATTACGTCCTCAGTATTATTGTAGTCATAACGCCGAAGAGATCTTAAAAACAAAACACATTGCGCACACTGGGCCGGTTTTCAGTAGCTTATCCAGGATCTTCACAGGTGAGGGGGAGCAACTCGTGTGAGTTCCGCGGTAAATGACGAAACAGTTTACAGATTCACGACTCTGGGTATACTTGCTACTAGTCAATATTCATGTTCTTGCTTTGCTCGGACTGACACTAAATTGATACATGTGTCTTTGAAAGCGGGGCACTATGAAAGTTCAGTCTGCGAAGATTATTTCTAAAGGAGTGAGTTTTGCTGTCCTCCCCTACACATCGTCGGGTATGTTTTTTGCCGGTTTTGCTTTGGAGTATCTTTCTATTCTGTTACACGATTCCCCCCTATAGACCCAGTTACTCGGAGGTAGGTCGTGACTTTGAGAAAGGAGTACCTATAACCTATTAACGACATAACCGTCCCCGTCAGAACATTATTTGTTTGCTACCTGCTCCATGTGCTGTCTACCAGTTACATGTTTACTAATGCCTATTTGAGCCTTATATTGTCAAACACTTCAAACCCCTTGCCCCATGCTTAACTTATAACCAATGAGTAATTTAAAGAATTTGCCAGGTGCTAGTAGGACTCGCGCACTAACGGTTCCACATAGAGTTAATTACGTTTGTAGACAGTTCATCCATTCAAGAAATCGGGGATCTCGGCGATTTTTCCGTGTTATCGACGTTGCCGCAGGCAAGATGTCGATCCCAGAGATTCCTAGATTTTCGAGAATGTTTTAATTTCAAGTTTGAAGTCGGATAACAAATGACAAAAGAAATGTTTTTACTGTGATATAATTACAAATTAACAACTTCGGATTTTTCTCATTACTTGCACTGTGAAACCTTTCTTCTTATGATTCGAGACCAACGGGAAGTACCCTATAGGTACTGATGAGTGAGTTTGCTAGAATCAAAATAAGTGACATAAATGGTCGTATCTTTTGACTACATTCACTAAGAAGCTTAACATTTTTACACCACCAAAAAATTATGGACCTCAGTATGTGACATAAATTTCAACTTGATACGTGTAGCTGTTTATGAGAAAAAGGGTTTTGAACAGTCGGATAGACAGCCCGATGGACAGACGCTCAACAAAGTGATCCTGTAAGGGTTCCGTTTTTACATGTTGAGACACTGAACCCTAAAAAAGACTACAGCCAGTAAAATGATGCCGTTCCTTTGCTGTGACGTCAGTGTTTTACTCTTTCAGTAACAGTATTGAAGGTGGAAGGGGAGGAAAAGCAAGGGAAGGGATTATTGATCTCTGCTGCAGCGGGACATTAAGTGGAATCAGCGGCGACGAGTGAAAATGTGTGCCAGACTAGGTTTCGAACCTGGGATCTGCTGCTTACTAGGCAGGTACGAAAACCAGTGCGCCATCCGGAACACAGTGTTATGGCAACTGCGCGGCCTCTCTCGGAACGCCTCACAGCCGACTCACTTTTCCACAGAGTGCCATCTATCCACAGTCCCTGTCCATTTCCTCCATGCTCGCTATCCAGAGATTACTGCAGGAGGTAGGACGTACTTGTGCGTCCGCATATTATTGATTCGCCTAGATTGGCAATGGATCCACCTTCTTCAGTGCTTTACGTACTGTATTACCCTATCAATATCTTCGTATACTTTATCTATCACGTCATCATGTGTACCTAAATCATCGTTGTTGGTTTGGTGTCGATAACAACCCTGTACATTCTAACATCGCTGCATGTTGTGAACTAGGATTGTTGATATTTTTAAAAATATCGAGAGGCCGATAGCAAAAGCTTGATCTCTGTGTAGCGAACATGGAGGAAATGAAGAGGGGCTGTGGATAGGCGGCGCACGGTGGGAATGTGGATCAGCCTCGAGGTGTTTTTAGCAAACAGAACACAGCATGTTGTTATCAATGGAGAGACGTCTACAGACGTTAAAGTAACCTCTGGCGTGCCACAGGGGAGTGTTATGGGACCATTGCTTAAAAAAAAAAAAAAAAAAAAATGGTTCAAATGGCTCTAAGCACTATGGGACTTAACATCTATGGTCATCAGCCCCCTAGAACTTAGAACTACTTAAACCTAACTAACCTAAGGACATCACACAATGCCCAGCCATCACGAGGCAGAGAAAATCCCTGACCCCGCCGGGAATCGAACCCGGGCGCGGGAAGCGAGAACGCTACCACACGACCACGAGCTGCGGGCCATTGCTTTTCACAATATATATAAATGACCTAGAAGATAGTGTCGGAAGTTCCATGCGGCTTTTCGCGGATGATGCTGTAGTATACAGAGAAGTTACAGCATTAGAAAATTGTAGCGAAATGCAGGAAGATCTGCAGCGGATAGGCACTTGGTGCAGGGAGTGGCAACTGACCCTTAACATAGACAAATGTAATGTATTGCGAATACATAGAAAGAAGGATCCTTTATTGTATGATTATATGATAGCGGAACAAACACTGGTAGCAGTTACTTCTGTAAAATATCTGGGAGTATGCGTGCGGAACGATTTGAAGTGGAATGATCATATAAAATTAATTGTTGGTAAGGCGGGTACCAGGTTGAGATTCATTGGGAGAGTCCGTAGAAAATGTAGTCCATCAACAAAGGAGGTAGCTTGCGAAACACTCGTTCGACCTATACTTGAGTATTGCTCATCGGTGTGGGATCCGTACCAGATCGGGTTGACGGAGGAGATAGAGAAGATCCAAAGAAGAGCGGCGCGTTTCGTCACAGGGTTATTTGGTAAGCGTGATAGCGTTACGGAAATGTTTAGCAAACTCAAGTGGCAGACTCTGCAAGAGAGGCGCTCTGCATCGCCAGGTTTCGAGAGGGTGCGTTTCTGGATGAGGTATCGAATATATTGCTTCCCCCTACTTATACCTCCCGAGATCACGAATGTAAAATTAGAGAGATTCGAGCGCGCACGGAGGCTTTCAGACAGTCGTTCTTGCCGAGAACCATAGGCGACTGGAACAGAAAAGGGAGGTAATGACAGTGGCACGTAAAGTGCCCTCCGCCACACACCGTTGGGTGGCTTGCGGAGTATAAATGTAGATGTAGATGTAGGTGTGCCGAGACAGTCTGTGCAGTTGCGACAACACTGTGTCCCAGATGACGCAGTGGTTAACGCACCTGCCTTGTAAGCAGGAGATCCCAGGTTCGAATCCTTGTTCGGTACACATTTGCACTCGTCGCCGCTGATTCTGCGTAATGTCTCGATGTAGCTGACATCAGTTATACCTTCCCTTTCTTTTTCTTTCTCCCCTCATCCCCCTCTCCACCTTCAATTTACATATAATTTATCACAGCTGCGGATTCTGGGTGGTGTCTGTTCTTTTGGACACCACGCATTCGTATAATTTCAGTAACAGTGGTTGCTGCGTTTTTGTACTTTGCGCTTTTCCTGCGTCTGTCCAAGTGATTCTCAGTTACAGTAACTGCGTAGCCTCGAACTAGTTTAAAACTGCGTAGACATTTTCACGTATACTATAGACCAGGGCTTCACAACATACGTGCTCGCGGAGCAAGCTGTGAGCAGCAAGGCGCGAGCACGGAGCAGCGCGAGCACGCTACCCCCACTACCGGAGCAGAGCGGAGAGTAGGGAGAGTCACGTGAGGTACACAACAGCTGCAGCCAGTCGATGTAAATCCGCGGCCACCTGCAGGGACATCACTCACGAATTATTACTGCGACAAATGAAACAAATAAAGGAGAATGTACACGTGCCACATAATTTTATTAGCTTAGTGTATGCCTCTACCATCTGTAGACACTGAAACTAAAGAATTCCACGACAATCCTATATTTTCAACACTTTCTTCAACACTACTTAAAATATCACCTCCGGTTGTAGTGTTTTTCATGGCTACTACATCGAGGAGCTCCTCCCTCACCTGAAGATCTCTATTAACACCTCTAATAAATATGGTAAGCTGCGCTGTTCCAGTGATATCAACACTTTCGTCCAGAGCTAGAAAATACGCCATAAAATCTTTACCGATATTTGCAAGCTGGCTCTGGACGTCGTCTGCCATGTCCTGTATGCGACGCATAATGGTCATGTTAGATAATGGCACAATCCGAAACTGTTCAACTTGAGATGGACACAAATGTTCCGCTGCAACTACCAAACATTCCTTTATTAAATCGCCATCAGGTAAGGGGCGCAGGGATTTTGCTAAAAGCATAGCAGTTTTGTAACCCACTCTGAGAGCTGCCTCAGTTGATTTTTCTTCGTCGTCCAGATCTTCTTCGGATAGCTTCCTTTTAAGTTTAATAACTTCCTGTGCATGATCTGGTCAATCACATTTTCCACGTCCGTAGTCTTTCGCGTGGTACGACATATAATGTCGCTGCAAATTAAATTTCCTAAAAGAATTCAGCGTTTTGTGACATACTAAACATTTTGCAACACCATCTTTTTCTGTAAACAGATACAATTCCCCCCAATGGGGGTTGAACTGCGAAAGCATGGTTGGGGTTACACAACAGCGACTTCACATGATTCTTAACCAGCGAAGTGACTGTTAAGAGCTGGTCGTAGTACTTTAAACGTTACACAGTCGGCGCGAATTCAATAGGCACGCTGCGGCCCTATTCAAACGTGCGCGCGCATTTCCCCTCCCTCCCCTCCCTCCCTACTCCACGACCTTGCAGCTGCTCGCGAGCACGTGCCTGAGCAGACGCGAGTACTCGCGCTCAAAACCGGCCGGTTGTTAAGCCCTGCTATAGACCTTTCCTACGTGTCACTCCCATAGAGATAACTGGAGCTAGCATACAGGTAGATGCATGTAAAGCGTCATCCATCTGTGAACAGATTGGGAATAAGCTTTCATATATGGCACTGTAAGAAGTACTGTATGCTACACGCCTTGTCGTTATTTCAGATATGTATCTGATCAGGACAGTCAGATGATTGAGGAGCGAGACTCTTTACATTTCAATTTTTTAAAAATCTTTGATTTAACAAAGCACAGTACAACCATAGTCCATTTTACAGTCCAACGAAGATAACATAATCCAACTTTGTAGACTGAAATTACTGAAGCCCGTAAAATTCTAGTATTGCTGGATGCGAGGAAAGTAGTTCACTTTATACACTGACGGTAAGAAATCGCAACACGAAAATATAATTAATGAAGAGTAATGAAAATTTGGGAATACATTTAACTAGATAAAATATTTAAGAGATTAACATTGAAAGATCACAGGTTAATGCAAGCGTGAGATAAGCCATTGCAAATGTCAAATGCTGGTACATCAATTGACCAGTGTAACTGACAGAATGTTGAATGCGAGCATGCAAACGTGCATGCATTGTGTCGTACAGGTGCCGGATGTCAGTTATTGGGATGGAGTTCCACGCCTGTTCGACTTGGTCGGTCAATACAGGGACGGTTAATGCTGTTTGTGGATAACGCTGGTGTTGTCGTCCATTGATAATAATAATAATAATAATAATAATAATGGTTTATTTGTCCATAATAACTTTTACAGTCGTGGACATAGTCAGTCAGTACATACATGAACAATAATAATAGTTTAGTAGTAGAAATAAAGTACATACAACATTAAAAATCCTTGATGGAGTAAAAACATTTAGCAATTAACAGCTGCTTTATTTTATTTTAAATATGTTTCCTTTTAACATTTTTATGGTATTTGGCAGTCTGTTGTAAAAAATCTTCCAGCAGGAAATGGATTATGATCGGTTGCTTTTTTATTTCTGAATTTTATGTGGTAATCCTCTTTCTTCCTTGTATTATAACTATGGATATCACTATTTATTATACTGTGCTCCATATTTTCTTTTACGAACAGTATAGCCCTCAGGACATATAATGAATACACTGTTAGTATATTATACTTAATGAAGTGTTCTCTACAGGACTGACGTTTACTAATATTCACTATTATCCTAATTGCTCTCTTCTGGGCTCTAAAAGCCCTATCCATGTATACCGTTCGCGCCCCGCCCCAAATCTCAATACCGTATTGTAGGTGGGAGTGTCTTAAGACTGGTGACGCTATTATGCTAGAAAGGCGTTTTAGCAGGTAGGTATTACACGAGATCTTTTTACACATGTAGCTGATGTGCTCCTTCCATGTAAGATGTTCATCAACTATAATACCCAGGAATTTATGTTTATCAATTGTTTCATTGATAACTCTGGCTCAGTATCCACTTGTCTTGATTTGTAATTTACCATAAACTCCATTAGAATTGTCTTTTCCTTATTTAATGCCAATTTATTTTTAGTCATATATTCTATGATGAGGCTAGTGTTCTTCATATTATTTTGCACTGCTAGCTGTTTTGTAGGGCCCCAGCTTATGAAGGAAGTGTCGTCGGCACAATTCACAATGTCTGCATTATTTGGAATTATTATATCATTGATGTACACAATGAACAGAAAAGGCCCAATAATACTTCCCTGAGGGACTCCACAGTTAAGAACTTTATAAGATGATTTTACTGTTTGTATAAGTCCCCCCGCTTGTATGATACAACTTAACACATTGTCTCCTGTCAGCAAGGTACGATCTTAACAAATCTAATGCCATTCCTCTGACCCCATAAGTTTCTAACTTATGTAGAAGAATGGAGTGATTTACAGTATCAAAAGCCTTAGATAGGTCTAAGAAGGTGCCAATAACTTTGTTTCCATCATCAAGTTTATTCAATACTGCTTGAACAAATGTGGCTATGGCTGTTATTGTAGACTCATATGTGCTCGATTGGGGACGGATTTGGTGGTCGAGCAGGCCAAGGCAACATGTCGACACTCTGTAGAGCACATTGGGTTACAACAGCCGTATGTAGGCGAGCGTTATCCTGCTGGAAGATATCCCTGGAAAGCTTGTCATGAATGGCAGCACAACAGGTCGAATCACCAAAAAAATGGTTCAAATGGCTCTGAGCACTATGGGACTTAACATCTGAGGTCATCAGTCCCCTAGAACTTAGAACTACTTAAACCTAGCTAACCTAAGGACATCACACACATCCATGCCCGAGGCATGGATGTGCGCCTAGAACCGCTCGGCCACTCCAGTCGGCTGGTCGAATCACCAGATTGACATACAAATTTGCAGTCAGGGTGTGTGGGACAACCACGTGAGTGCTCCTGCTGCCATACGAAATGGCACCCCAGACCGGAACTCCTGGTGTAGGCCCAATGTGTCTAGTACGCGGACGTGTTGGTTGCAGGCCCTCAACTGGCCTCCTTACTAACACACGGCCATCACTGGCGCAGAGGCAGAACCAGCTTTCATCAGAAAACACAACAGACCTCCACTTTGTCCTCCAATGAGCTTTCGCTTGACACTACTGAACTGCAAATGGCTGTCGCTTATGGTCAGTGGAATGCACTCTAGAGGGCGTCTAGGTCGGAGCTATCCTTGAAGTAAGAGTTCGTTGTGTCACTACGCTACCAACCGCTCCGCAAATTGTTGCAGCAGCTGCGATACGATGCACAAGATTCATACACCGAACATGATGGTCTTCCCTCTCGGTAGTGCCACGTGGTCGTCTGGAGCCCGATCTTCTTGCGGCCGTACATTCTCGTGACCACCGCTGCCAACTATCAAGTACAGTGGGTACATTGCTGCGAAGACTTTCTGCAATATCGCAAAAGGAACATCCAGCTTCTCCTAGCCCTGTTACACGACCCCATTCGAACTCAGTGAGGTGCTGATAATGGCTTTTTTGTCGTCTTTAAGTCATTCTGGACTAACATCAACTCATCACGCCGAATTTCAAAGGTAACTAACGCTCACGATCGTTAAATCGTGTATTTAAAGCAAACCTGATTTGCATCTTCATAGCGGCGCTTCTTGCGCCACTCTTACGCGATTGGCGTGAAAACTGAATAGACATCTTTCAAATGTAGAAACACGCGTACCAACTTTCGTTTATGTCGTACTATTCCTTGATATTGTGACTTTTTTCCGTCAGTGTATATTGCTTACGGTTTAGTCTTCTAATCGCGTCCGGTATTACTAGTAAATGTATTGAGATCCAGGCGTTTAATGTAGCGAGGAAAGGGCTGAAGTATTTGTATGTTGTTTTGTTCCTTATGAGGATTATAAGTGACGGTACCCTAGAAAAACACTCTCGTAAGTGTCTACTTTGTTTAAAAGACGTAACCGTTCTTCGGCGAACGTGTTGTCGATTAAATGTCGTGACTTGACACCCAGCGTAACTACAAACAGAAAGGAGCACTTTACTCGCTGTACATCTTTGTGACTAGATGCCAGACTACTTATTGTATGTTTAGTCCCCCTTAAACATCCCAACAACCACCACCACTTATTGTAGGTTGTTGATCGACTGACAACTTTCAGTACCAGAAATAGAATTCTCATTAGCATTTTGCTTTCGCACCAGTGGAGAGCAAGCGTTGATGCTGGCAGCTCAGATACAACTACGAAAGCGAAGTGCGGTGAATGGTACGAAAACAATGCCGCCACTTAAGGACAAGACACAAGGCTTATCTTGAAACGCCTTCGCCACTTTGGATGGAAACGGTGTTCTGTATCTTCTCTTATACATAGTGTGCTATTATTCCGTTATTACCGATGTTAATGCATATGCTGTTGCTATTATGTAGTAGCTAATTTTTGTGTGATGGAGGACACCCAATATTATTTCTGACACGCTGAAATGGATAATTAACAACGTAGAATACAATACTGATGTATCTTCGCAATTTCCGTTAATTTTTTCAACATACCGACGTAAAAGAAGTAAGCGGAAAGAGCAAACGCAGTTTCAGGTAGTAACTGATTCCTGACGTAGCTGACAAAAAGATTTTTTCCATATGATGCTTGGGTGCGCCTTCAGCGTGCTGCGTCTTATGATGCTTGGGTGCGCCTTCTGCGTGCTGCTTTGATCGCACATAATCGCAACGGCGGGGTTGAAAGTAAACTTGAAAAGAACCATGATTTGAGAGTTCCATAATTTTAAAGAGAAACTGCAGATTTGTCATCTCCCTAACACCGCCTCTAGTATTAATAATGGCCCCAATTCGACGAGGAAGAGTGCACAAATTACTTCATTTGGGACATGTGCGTCAGAAGCCATTCATTGACGATTAGATGCCCAGGAACAACCAAACTGCTACGTTTCAGCAGCTGTTCCAAATAGTCCTAGACGTTTTCTGTAGCTCTTAGAATAGGTAATTTAACGGGCTAATCAAAATGGCTCTGAGCACTATGGGACTCAACTGCTGAGGTCATTAGTCCCCTAGAACTTAGAACTAGTTAAACCTAACTAACCTAAGGACATCACAAACATCCATGCCCGAGGCAGGATTCCAACCTGCGACCGTAGCGGTCTTGCGGTTCCAGACTGCAGCGCCTTTAACCGCACGGCCACTTCGGCCGGCAACGGGCTAATCGAGGAGCGATAGGGTACCAGAGTGTTTGTCAAACCAGAACTTGCATGAATCCCTGCGAAAACGGCTGTCGTCATTTAGGAATACGGGACTGTTCGCAGAATACTCATTGTGAAGACGTAGAAGAAAGGGTAACACTTGTTCGCCGACAATGTTGAAACAATATCCTGGTTAATGTTCATGTTTATCTGAATGAATGGTCCCAAGTCACCGTATGAAAATAACCCCAAAACATCACAGAATTGCGTCGGGTCTCATGAACACCATCTACACACTATGGATTAAAAGCCTCGTTGGGCTGTCTGTGTACTCTACCGCCTTGCAGCATATGAAAAGAGGCAAAACCGGGGCTCCTCGGACCGCACTACACGCCTCAAATCAGCTACTGTCCAGTTTCTGTTTTGTTTGACGTAGTGAAGACGTAAGCTGTGACGTTTTGCGAGGTACCCGACCCCAGATGTCCATGTCCATTGCATGCAATTTCGTTCTCAATGTTCATACGGAAACTGGCTCAGAGAGACCTACGTTGACTGACTGCAGCAATTCCTGTCGGGTTCGAATCAGGTTGTCACTAACTGTTGTCTTAGGTCGCTGTTGGTTAGGATCTGTGTACAAGCACTGTTTTCATTCCGTGTTACATAGCTACGAGTGGTACATCATTCCGTGTAGACATGTTGGACATTCGGGACTGATACATCACAAATCAGGCAACTTCATTCACATTGTTGTCATAGGCACGTCGAAAAACAACAGCTCCTTTCTGCACTTCTGTCACGTCTCGCCTAGTACCCATCTTACTATGCCGATTGTGCACAATCTACTGGCGCATACACTCCACTTGACTACCATTACTTGCACCAGCGTTGGAGGGTCACGTGATCGCCTAATACCAGTTCTACGCTTAAGTCCTGTAACACCGAGTAAGCGGCACGAAATGTGAGATGGAGCGCGGACAGTCTAACAGTATAGACTGCCCGCACCAGTTATTGTGGCCGAGCATGACCGAATACTAGGTAATGTCTGATTAATACGTTAAACATCCTGATCTGCGCGCAACTGCTACCAGTACAGGCTTCTCATTCGTCGTCTGTCTGTTATCCTGAAGCATGAGGAAGTCAGTGTAGTAACATTGAAACCAATGCATAGACACTGAAGAAATGAGAGGGCTAAAAAGCGAACTATGGCATAAATTTCTGTTGGTTGTAGAGGAAAACAGAAAGTCACCTGGGTACGTATCGCGCATGAACTGCTCTATACTGTTGTATTTCCAGTCGGAAACTACTCATTTAAAGAAGCACACTGACACAGCTCCTTCAGTCACACCAGCAGGAAAGTAAATGCTACATCCCTCTTATACAAGCAGACATTTCAAAGAATAGGTTGACTGAATATGAAACAGAACACTGCCTTCTGTTATTAATAAAGTTATTAATAAATCATTTGCTACAGCCGCCGATATGTGACTGATTCACACAACTAGGTGCATCGTCCGCAGCTCGTGGTCGTGCGGTAGCGTTCTCGCTTCCCACGCCCGGGTTCCCGGGTTCGATTCCCGGCGGGGTCAGGGATTTTCTCTGCCTCGTGATGACTGGGTGTTGTGTGCTGTCCTTAGGTTAGTTAGGTTTAAGTAGTTCTAAGTTCTAGGGGACTGATGACCATAGATGTTAAGTCCCATAGTGCTCAGAGCCATTTGAACCATTTGTGCATCATTTGACGCTTTCAGCATATGACATTAATACGGATTGGTCTCTTGTGAATAATACTTTATTCCCGGACGTTAAGAAGATGGGAGCAAATATTAAAAAAGAAATATAAGAGAGTATGGCTGACTGGACCGTCTCGCCGGACATGTTGCATAATTTATTTATTTTTTTGTCAGAGACTAGGATGTCAGTATAACAAAAGCATGAGAATATGAAGAAAGATTCTTTGTGCTGCTCGTTGTATTAACACAGCACTTAGCCACACTTTCGATGAAGGTAGGTTTTTGTTAAATGATGCCCCAAAGATTGCAGGAACAATAAGTATCGAAAAATACGTTGTATGGTACATGAAAAAAAGTGGTCTCTGCTTATCTTCCAAACAAGAGGTCAGTACACGTCGAAACAGCTATCAGACTACGCTAGAATCCATACACACTCAATTAACGAAGTTGCTGCTTGGTAATGACGGAAAATAATTCTGGTTACAGTTTTATAACAATTAGTTTACAGGAACATTTGTGGATTTCCTGGAACCATTTGAAGAGGGGACTGATGAAAAGGCGAAAAAGAACCTACAATGTAGTTAGTTCTTCCTTGGTTTGACAACAAATCTGCTGTGTAAACGAAAATGATTGTCAAATAGTGTGAGGTGTGTTACATTACTGCAGCTGCAAGTACTGTTTCATTATGATACTTAGAAAGGATAGATTTGCAATTAACTAGCGTAATTGATGTGTACTTGACAGATATGTATTTGTTAATATGAGATACAAGGGATTAAAAATCAAGCCCTTACTTTTGTACATAAGAAAGTCGTCATGACCTCTAACCATAAAATTGCTACGTTCTTTTGGTAGTCTTCCCGTGATACCTACATACTTGATACAAATGATAAGCAGGAAATTCTTAGGGGTGTGCGACAAAAGTGTGCTAGTTTTACAGCTACTACATGCAATCATTAACGTAATCGTTCTTGTACAGTTAGTGCAAATTGTCTTATTGCCAAACGGAAATATTATAATTTGTATAATATTTTATCAATGTGAAATACATTTTCTCAGGTACACCTTCATGCAGTTCTGTATTACTTCTCTCTCCGTTGCTTATTAAGAGAGAGCCGTCAAGTGTCAAGTCTCATCGCCTCCCAGAAGGAGAGATCGTTTCAATTACTGTAGAACAATGCGGGAATAATATCAAAATGTTAGAAGTAGTCACAATCAACCTACGATAGCCCGTTACAAACAGTATTGCAATGTGCTGAAAAATGTTATTAGGAAGGCAAAGAGTATGTGGTACGCAAATAGAGTAGCGAATTCATAGGATAAAAGTAAAACCATATGGTCAGTTGTGTAGGAAGTGTCAGGTCGACGATATAAAGTCGATTCGTAGTAGAAATATTTCTGTTACTGACAAGTCAGATACATGTACAGTATTTAACAATCATTTGCTGAGCATTGCTGGTGAATTAAATAAAAATTTAGTTTCTATAGGGAATCATGCAAGCCGCGTGGGATTTGCCGAGCGGTCTGGAGCGCTGCAGTCATGGACTGTGCGGCTGGTCCCGGCGGAGGTTCGAGTCCTCCCTCGGGCATGGTTGTGTGTGTTTGTCCTTAGGATAATTTAGGTTTAGTAGTGTGTAAGCTTAGGGACTGATGACCTTAGCAGTTAAGTCCCATAAGATTTCACACACATTTGAACATTTGAATCACGTAACTCTCTTGGAAAATGCCTTTCCGAGATTGATGTCTGAAATACTTCTCTGTGATACTGACAAGGGGGAGATTGAGTCAATAATGAAATGATTGAAGACTAAGGATTCTCATGGATGTGACTGAGTCCCTAGCAGAATATTAAAGTACTGTCTGTGCTGCTCATGTTAGCCCTGTACTTATTTGTAATTTTTCGTTTAAGAATGGTCGGTTTCCCATTCGGCTAGACATTATGTGCGAATGAGTTATTCAGTCATCATGGAGTCGTATATCGGTGCAGAGCGTTCACAGTGTTGTTTATGGTTCATGAAGCCAAATCCGCTACTACAGTTTAGAGAGAATTCAGGACTAAATATCGCAAGCCACCACCTCAAATATAAACTGTTATTAATTGGCACAATAGTTTCACCGAAACTGTCTATGTATCACATAGGACGCCAGGTCAGTGTCGGCCTGTAGTCTCTGATGGAGCAGTTGAACAAGTTCGGCAGTCTGTCCGGTAAGGTATCCACATCGACCATTTATAAATAAAACCAGAAGATATACTGTAGCCGGCCGGTGTGGCCGAGCGGTTCTAGGCACTTCAGTCTGGAACCGCGCGACCGCTACGGTCGCAGGTTCGAATCCTGCCTCGGGCATGGATGTGTGTGATGTTCTTAGCTTAGTTAGGTTTAAGTAGTTCTAGGGGACTGATGACCTCAGATGTTAATCCCATAGTGCTTAGAGCCATTTGAACCATTTATTCACACTTTTCACTTGAAGTAAATTTGTAGTTATTCTTGATGAGCGGTAGATCACTGACGCAGTCTGGATTTAACTGGTTGTCCCGATTTGCTAATAACATAGCAGCTTCACTAAAGCATCTTTCACTAGGTGCCTTTGTTGCTGGGATATTTAAAATACGTCTTGTAACTGCAGCCATGAGCGGTAGATCCTGTTCATGTCTGTTCCACCACTTTAACGTGTAATATTCATCTCCAACGTGCACTAAAATATCAAGATCTACATCATCTGCAGCGGCGGATTTGCCATTGCCCCAGTTTTTTTATTTTATTTATTTTACACGTCTAGTTCCGTAGGACCAAATTGAGAAGCAAATCTCCAAGGTCATGGAACGTGTCAGTACATGAAATTACAACGTGAAAGTAATAACAGATAGAATAAAATGTTTATCAACCCAAAAAATTCAAGCCATAAGTTTAAGTAAACGCAATCAACAATAAACATAGGAATCAGCTTAATTTTTCAAGGAACTTCTCGGCGGAATAGAAGAGTGACCCATGAGGGAGCTCTTCAGTTTCGATTTGAAAGCGCATGGATTACTGCTAAGATTTTTGAATTCTTGTAATAGCTTATTGAAAATGGATGCAGCAGTATACTGCACACCTTTCTGCACAAGAGTTAAGGAAGTGCGATCCAAATGCAGATTGGATTTTTGTCTAGTATTATCTGAGTGAAAGCTGCTAATTCTTAGCAATAAGCTGATATTGTTAACAAGAAACGACAGTAAAGAATATATATTTATTGAGAGGCCAATGTCAGAATACCCAGACTAGTGAAGAGGGGTCGGCAACAGATTCGCGAACTTACACCATTTATTGCCCGGACTGCCCGTTTCTGAACCAGAAATATCCTTTGAGAATGGAAAACTGACAGTGTTAGGCGGAAACAGTACTTGAAGATATACCGCATTCAGTGCTGTATTAAACATTTCTGTCAGTTATTTACCCTTTTCACAATTAATGGTTACTTTTGTATAACTAATTTATAAACACCATGTAATTTAATGTGAATGGTTCCTTTGAAAGGGCACGGGCTATTTCCTTCCCTAATCAGAGATTGTGGTCTGTCATTATTCACTTCGTCGTTGACAGGATGTTAACACTAATTTTACTTTTTAAGTAATTAGAGAAACAGCGAAAACCTAGACCGGGATAGCCGGCCTTAGATTTTAAACTGGCTGCTTCTTAATAACATTCATTTGTTCACTGCACCACCTCCCGCGTCCGCCTGCTTAGCTGGGTGGTAAAGTGCTTGCCTCCCATGCACTGGGCCTGGGTTCGATTCCTGGTTGGGTTGGAGATTTTCTCTGCTCGTGGACTGGGTGCTGTGTTGTCCTCATCATCATTTCATCCTCATCATCGGCCACAAATTGCCCAATGTGGCGCCGATTGAAATAAGACTTGCACTTGGTGGCCGAACCCGAATGGAACATCCCGGCCAACAATGCTCATACGATCATTTCATTTCATCACCACCTCCCTCGGTAATTTCTGTGTGAGCACAGCAGAGCACAGGCTCCCAATGCGAGAACTACACAGACCACTAAATCGGTTCGCGGAGCCTAAAATCTCATACAGTTTATTCTGGCGGTCATTGCGATTTAATAACGCTAAATAACAGAATAACCACGCAGGGTGTGTGCATGTTTTTTCCTCCTAAGAGTAAAAATTTCGAACCCAAACGGTACCATCTTGATGCTATTTTGACAGACGTTGACATTTTGAGAAACATGGCTGTAATACAATTACAAACATTATAATGGATCATCTAAGCTGTAAGGACCTTCAATTATAATAGAACCAACCACCACGAAACGTGTTCATGCACCTTGGTGCCCAAGCAGGGATGTTTCTTTTAATTTTTGTTGCTGCCTATCGATAACGAATTCATTACGGACGGCTCTCAAGTTCTGAGTGCACAAGGATGGGAAAGAAAATTTATCGTAATTTATTCGAAGAAACCGTTCTGGCTTTCACCATAAATGGTTTAGGGGAACTACGGAATCAATAAACCTGGATGGCAAGACGGTCAGTTCCCGGATGCGACTTCACTATGCTTATCTCTGCGCCGTCTCGATCGTGCAGAACTGCCAGTCGACAGCGAAGTCATCACAGACGGAAACCACTACCAGTGGGTAAACCATCAGTCGTTGTATTTCACTGTCGGTACCAATACACTCGCTGTATCCAGAATTTAAATAATCAGTGTATTATTATTAAGCCAACTTGCGGCCATGTGCTGACGTCATGGTTTGTTAAATTTGTGACTTGCCTGCACTTGAACTGAATTTTAGAGAAAGAAAGCACAGAATGAAACCAATAAGCACAGAGAAAAAGCGAAGAAAGGACACGCCACATATTCGCTTGAAAATTACAGAAACATATTTATTTTTTAGTGAAATAACTCATATATTATCAGCTACAGACAAAGAACTCCAGAAAATCTGGTCATGCGTTTTCAAAGGCATATCTGAACTGGAAGGGACTAGGCTGAGGGTCCTCTTTTTTATCGCCCCATGCACTACATTTTCTTTCCGTTTCAATCATGGACAGCAGTACGTGAGCTGATGACTGCTTCATCTGTCTATGTTCGACCTGTAATTAATCGTATCTTTGGGCCGGCCGCGGTGGCCGAGCGGTTCTAGGTGCTTCAGTCTGGAACCGCGCGACTGCTACGGTCGCAGGTTCGAATCCTGCCTCGGGCATGGATGTGTGTGATGTCCTTAGGTTAGTTAGGTTTAAGTAGTTGTAAGTTCTAGGGGAGTGATGACCTCAGATGTTAAGTCCCATAATGCTCAGAGCCAGTTTTTGAATCGTATCTTTACGATTACTACGGAAATGGTCCGTGCGTGCGTGCGTGCTCTCCTGTGTGTGTTTGGGGGGGGGGGGGAGGGGGGGGGGACAGGAGAACCGCAGTGTACTTCTATATACTGTTCAAAATTATCTTAGGATTGGCAGCTGCAAATAAAGTAGAGAAGTAGAAGCAAGGTCGTCAATGTGAGTGAGAAGAACAAGACTTCGACGTTAGTCTGGTGGCCAGGACATTACCATACAAGGTCGGTCGAGAAAAGTATTTGCACATTACGTACCAACACCAATAAACAAAATGTCTCCGTAAAGTAGACAGTAGAAAGCTTTAAATATACATACAAACATTATGTAAATGTTCTCAAGGAGAATTTCTAGAAAGAAGACGAAAGATGGAAAATCACCAGAGATGAGTGCTATTGGGAAACGTCGTGTGGATATGTGGATTTTCAATTTAGATTCATTTGCTAAGTGAGGATGAGATTTACTGCCAGTCTTATGATTATTATTGAAGAAAGAAACATTTGATGATGATGACTTTATTGATCGGTCTAAAATGAAAATGGCCTTTATTTCAGTTTTTGATAACTTCGGCGTCCACTATGGCAACTTGTTGTTTATGTTTTTGTTAATGATGGTGGAAAGAGAAGCTATTGTCATGGAGGGGCCGATTTTTGAGGCAGATCCATTGGGTGAATATTAGCGATTTGATGTGGCTTTGGACAGATGACACAACAAAAGGGACAACGGCATTGTCTTCAGAGAGTCGGCACAGTTGTTACTCCAGGAAAGTCTTTCCTCGGACTGTCTACTGCTTTTGAAGCTGAATAAGATATGACATTATCATGAGGAAATGAATCATCATACATTCACAAAGCGGTTCTCTAGAATCGCCAATGCCACGCGACGGTAAACCACGTGAAAGAGGGAGAAGGATATTGATTGGCTTCAGCGACGAAACGTGAAACGAATTGAGAATTAAAAAGAAGAAAAGAGTGGAGCTTACAGAACTTATATGGTCTTCTTAAATCACAGTTTCCCCCAATACAAAATCGACGAGCTGAAAAAAAAATGGAAAGCCTAAAGAGAAGAAGAAAGCTGACTGTCATACACAATGCACCACAGAAGAAAAAACCCTGGGAGAGAGGAAGTGTCTTCGAAAAGCCGATTAGGAAGTTATCATGTCGCTATATAACGTGAAACCTCCTCTTAGAAAAATTTATGAACTACTGTGCTGGTAAACCCCTTACGTTATTTGATTTTCAAACAGCTGAGCGAAACTGAACGTACTCAGACATTTCTCTCTTTACTTATTCTGATCGTCACTAAACTGACACACAATATTTTTAGCGCAACGCAGTCTGACTTTCAATAATCCCTACAAAAGAATGGCCCTGACTAACAATAACCTATACCTTTCATGAATCACTTACCTCACAAAAATCTTCGTTACTCGAACTACTGCAATACAGCGAGCGCCAATACTGCCAGGTAAATAAAAGATACTAACTACTGAAGGCACTAACTACTGATAGGCATAGTTAGCAAATTAAAGATTTTGATAGAGAACAAACAATGTATTTACCTTAATAGTGTTCAAAAGTCATCATATATATATATCTATCAATTCATGACATCCATCTTTACAAATTTCCTTGTTCTGGCCGACACACGTCCAGATCGTCCGCTTATAGCAACCTCTCAAAATTCTGGCATCTCTCTCCACATCCACCACTGCTTGCGGCTCACCTCCAACTGCGCAACGCTACGCGCTGTTCACATCCAACTGCCCAACACTACAGTAGCGAACATTCCAACAATGCTAACCAGCCACAGACTGCACACAGCACAGCCAGTGATTTTCATACAGAGTGCTACGTGACGTTACCAACATAAAAACCTAAACAGCCTACTTACAAACGGCAGTAGTACTTCAGAAACAACTGTGATACTGTTAGGAATAGTGTCAGCTATTGGCACAGAAATTATGCTCATGTGAATACAGCAGTATGTTTACTGTGGTACGTGGTAACAAAGCAAAATTATAACTTGCTGCTTAAGTGCTGCAATACTGATGTAATGTTCTGTATAGAAATACTTCCTTCAGTGAAGAGGGATATTTAAGATAAGTTTTCCCGTCTTGTTAATACACACATGTCTTAGTTTTAAATTTATTACTTTAGAAAAAGTAAGATGATTACAGTATCTAATGTCATTGAACATGTACACTGCCAGTCAAGCGTTTCTCTTTTCTTTTTACATAGCCTCTGCACAATTTAGAAGCATGTTTTGGATCATTGTCCTGCTGCAGAACAAGCCCGCGACCAATAAGTCTTTTTCCAGATGGAACTGCAGTGTTGATCACTATCCATTGATATTCTTCCTTCCTTTAATGATCCATTAATCCTCACTAGATCGCCTACTTTATCACCCTCAAAACATTCCCACAGCATGACTACCTCTCCGCCATGCATCGCCATTGGCGTCACTGACTCTTCATAAGTTCTCCACGAAGTCGACGAACAAACATTCGACGACGGCTTCCAAATACTTCAAACCTAGATTCTTCCTCGAATAACACCTTGGATCATTACTGCAAGCTCCATTTTTTATGTTACTGTACCAATTGCAATCTTGTCACCTTATTTCTTTTGCGTAAGAAAGGTTTTTTGGTCGCTATGCAGCCCTTTAAACTTTATTCACGACCAGGCAATTCACCCGTGGTGTCATTCTGCTCCACGACAATGCAAAGCCTCATACGGCCAACACAGTCGCGGCACTCCTGCAGAAATTCAAATGGGAGCTTCTCGCCACTCTCCATACAGTCCGGACCTCTCTCCCTGTGATTATGCCATTTTCGGTCCCGTTAAAAAGGCTCTGAGGGGCAAACGATTCACCTCAGACAACGACGTCCAGCTGTATGTGCGGAACTGGTTAACATCGCAGAATTTTATGAGACAGCCATTCACCGCCTTGTGTCACAGTGGGACAAGGGTCTCAACAGCCAGGGTCAATACTTCTAACATACAGGTACTGGTTTCTGTAATTTTGCCTCCACCGCGTTTCTTTTTGAATGCCCCTTATATTTCTACCCTTTCACACTGAGTAGTCCTGAAGTTTCAGGGAGTAGAATGAAACATAACACGAAGGATTATGTTTCATGTGGCACGTGGCAACACTATTTCGCACCATCGCATAAACGCGCTGTTGTGTCTGACCTGAAGTAATTTTGAACAGTCTTTTCTTGGAAATTTCCTGACAGGTTTTTGTGAGATAATAAACACACTGTCAGCCGTTTTCCACAACAGGAAGTTGCAACAAAATGTTGCAAAGAATGGTAACAAGAGACTCATAAAAGGAAAGATGATTAAAACTGGTTCAGACACCACAATGCTTTGCTAGGTATGGTCCCATTGGACGTGGTATGTCCCTACTTTCCTGTAATCTATGAACTGACTTATCCAGTCCATTACAGGGAGACCTACCGTTTAACGTAGGCTGTGAATCACAGAGCAACTTGTTAGTTTTCGCTTTA
Source organism: Schistocerca nitens (assembly GCF_023898315.1). Lineage (NCBI taxonomy): Eukaryota > Metazoa > Arthropoda > Insecta > Orthoptera > Acrididae > Schistocerca > Schistocerca nitens. The sequence continues at coordinate 880,180,175 of NC_064616.1, read as the reverse complement.
ACAAACCATTATCAGAGGTGAAACAAATGGTAGGTCGCAGAAAAAACAATAGGACCAAATGACATTGAATTCTGGATCTTTGGATGGGTAGCTCGACACTTACACATTACGCAAGGAAGCCTCGCTTATTGGTCTTACAATGCCATTGGGAGAACAGATGCAACCAACTGCAGATTGTGGTGCACGTGGAAACAAGCTTAATAAGTATAGAGTAGTAAGTACCTTCTGCCATAAACTTCACACTGGATTGCGGAGTGTGAATGGAGATGCAGATATTTAGTGGCATCTTCGATTAGGTCTACTCGCCCAGGAAAGTAATCCGTATCTGTTTTTACTCGGAAGAACGGCATCGTATGGTAAATAGACGATTTGGAGACAAAAATATTTTAGAAAACTTCAAACAATTATATTACTTTTAACCGGTCGAGAATCGCAGTTATCAATAAGAATGAGTGAAGGAAGGAAGATTAAGGTTCACTGTTCCGTCGACAATGAGGTCATTAGAGACGGAGCATAGGATTGATTTGGAAAGGATGGGGAAGGAAACTGGGCGTACCCTTTCAAAGGAAACATCCTGGCATTTGCTGCAAGAGATTTAGAAAGATCAGGGACAACTTAAATCTGGATGTCCGGATTGAGATTTGAACCACCATCGTCCTGACTGCTGGTGCAGTGTCTTACCATTTCGCCACCTCACACGAACTGCCTGCTTACGCTATTCTGCAGCGTACAGTTGATGAGAAATTCAACTCTATGCTGAACAAAAGGGAAATGACAAGTAAAGACAAATAAACGATCAGAAACAAATCAAGCCAGCTATTTGTGACTATCGCAGTCAGATGCCGTTTCAACTTGATTTTAGAGTGAGTATACAGGATTATTTCTGTCGGTTATCGCTTCGTCAATATCTGATAATAGTTGTATGTAAAAACATAGTTGTATTGTGGTTTGGGTTTCGCGTTAACCTGAAGGTGCCCTCCAATTGGTCGGATTAGTCAGTTCAGGGGCCGGAAAAAGGCAACATCACCTTTGAGTGGGACCGTGGTGTTTAAACTAAGCTTAGTGTTGCGGATAGATAAACCTTTTTCAAGAGCGGGTGTAAAGAATGACAGCTGCGGTACCGAACTGAATGAGGACCTTTCCATTCTGTGGCGTCACCCGGACTACAATGGCTCCTTTCGTTAAAAGCGTGGAGTAAACATATCACTGCAACGCAGCGAGATTATATCATCTGTTATTTGCTGAAATAAATGCGTGTGCATAATAATAGAGATTCAAGATCCTTATTCTGTTCTACGTACTGCCATACCTGTTATCTGCCAAAAATTTGGCATTCTTAGCAGACACGCTTCGCCAAACTTTTTAAAGAAAATTTGGTAACATGCAGTATTTTCGCGTTCGCACTTGCAAGTGCACAACAATGCCATCCCCGCTGTGGCTTAGCGCCCTGAAAACCGACGGCAAGTAGCTCCTGCTGAGCGGCTCAAAAGCCACTTGGGGGCAACTTGCACACTATGAGAATTGAGATTATATCTGAAGCGAATTACGTCCAAGCTAGGGAAATAAGTGAGGTCATGAATCTTGCGAGCTCCTTCCACGCTTTCATAAACATCTGGGTTCATCTTAACATTGAACAAATCTAATGTCGGGCCAAGTCTGGGTAAACAGGCTGAGATCGTCACACTAATCTAATGAATTTTAGTTTTGTCACAAGCAACTGAAAAAATATCGTTCGTCAGGCATCTGCCATGTTAGCACGCGTTTGTCTGAGTGCCCCATCACACACCGTGACGTATCCCACTATTAAACCTGTTACAGAAGTTAGTCATTTGGCCTGCTTTTAATTGGTTTTCCCATTAAGTCAGGGGAACTTTTAATAAGGATACAAAGAATTTTCTCAGAAGGAAGCATCTTACATACGGTTGCAACGTAGTGGAAGAGGGAGAAGACGAATGGACCTGCATGTGTCTGAGGCAAGAACAAATCAAACTGTAGACACAATGATGATTTGCTAAAATTCCAAAATGTTAAAGAAATTTCGACTTTTATTTACAACTAGATAAATTGGTTTTCTCGGAGGGAAGAGGGCAGACGGGGAAAAACACGCAGTCTTAGCAATTAACCGCTTGGTATGTGAACTTCATTTGGATAGGTGCACCAATTTTTACGATAGCAGCTTTACTGTAGCGATAGATGATAAACAGTTGCCACTTTCTAAATCGAATGTACAGAGATTGTACCCTAGTCCGCAGCTCATGGTCGTGCGGTAGCGTTCTCGCTTCCCGCGCCCGGGTTCCCGCGTTCGATTCCCGGCGGGGTCAGGGATTTTCTCTGCCTCGTGATGACTGCGTGCTGTGTGATGTCCTTAGGTTAGTTAGGTTTAAGTAGTTCTAAGTTCTAGGGGACTGATGACCATAGATGTTAAGTCCCATAGTGCTCAGAGCCATTTGAACCATTTGATTGTACCCTAGTGAGTGTTATGGTTCAGCGACGGCAGCCTTGTTCTTAACATGCACAGTGAAAAAAAGTTAAGCTCTTAGAAAGAGAGGTGTAAGTGAAATGAGACTGCACACATTACCGAATTACGTTGTATTATTTCAGTGATTAGAAACCAAAATTAAATGAGCACAGTGCTGTCCATTGTCAATAGGATGCTGAATCTCGTAAATGCTGCACACATGCACTGATTCCAGTGAGAAGAGTGTCACGCAGCCGTTGTATCCTCACGTAGGTAAATAGGCCTACAAACTCTCGATATCACTGATATTGTTCCTGAACACGAGTTGACGGACTAGCTGGCCCCACACACGTTCTATTGGAGGCAGATTGGCTTGGTTCAAATGGCTCTGAGCACTATGGGACTTAACTGCTGTGGTCATCAGTCCCCTAGAACTTAGAACTACTTAAACCTAACTAACCTAAGGACATCACACACATCCATGCCCGAGGCAGGATTTGAACCTGCGACCTAGCGGTCGCGCGGTTCCACACTGTAGCGCCTAGAGCCGCTCGGCCACTCCGGTCGGCCGAGGCAAGTTGAGGCATCTTGCAGGATAAGGGAGTTCCTCAACATCATGCAGGAAGTTCATAGAGAGAACTGTACATTCTATTGAAAGATCATACCAGGATACTGTCTCATGAGTAGTAACACACGAGAACACAATGCCAGAGAGTTGCCGCAACACCGTACATGGTCATTGGAACAGTGGTCCCAGGTTATGTTCACGGACGAGTCGAGGTATAGTCTGAACAGTGGTTCTCGCCGCGTTTTCATCTGGCGTGAACCAGGAACCAGATACCAATCACTTAGTGTCCTTGAAATTGACCTGTATGGAGGTCGTGGTTTGATGGTGTGGGGTAGGATTATGATTGATTCACCTACACCCCTGCATGTCTTTGACAAAGGAACTGTTACACGTCAGGTGTATCGCGACGTCATTTTGCACCAGTATGTCCGCCTTTTCAGGGGTGCAGTGCGTCCCACATTCCTCCTGATGGATGATAACGCACGGCCCCACCAAGAGCCATCGTGGAGGCGTACCTTGAAACAGAAGATATCAGGCGAGTGGAGTGGCCTGCCTGTTCTCCAGTCGTAAACCCCATCGAGCACGTCTGGGATGCTCTCGGTCGACGTATCGCTGCACTTCTTCAAACCTTCAGGAGCTCCGACAGGCACTGGTTCAAAATAGGAGGCTATACCCCAGCAGCTGCTCGACCACCTGATCCAGAGTATGCCAACCCGTTGTGCGGCCTGTGTAAGTGTGCATGGCGATCATATCTCTTATTGATGTCGGGGTACATGCGTAGGAAACAGTGGCGTTTTGTAGCACAAGTGTTTCGGGACGGTTTTCTCAACTTATCACCAATACCATGGACTTACAGATCTGTGTCGTGTGTGTTCCCCATGTGCCTATGGCATTAGCGCCAGTTTTGTGTTGTGCCACGTTGTGTGGCATCACATTCTGCAGTTATCCTTAATTTATGAGCATGAGTGTATATTTTGGTGTTGTGAGTTTTTTCCGTCAGTGTATTTTGTCTCATGGAGTTTCAGTAGGTGTTAGATTCCAAATTCAGAGATGTTTCTTCCCCAGGTCGTTTTAAGATTTATGCTGGCGCTTGATGTGGTTTTCATCGGCGACAGTGCTTTGTTAGAGTAGTGAATTGCATGACATTTCAGTTTCAAGTTAAGCTGCACATCTCGTCTACCACCCGCTTCCCCACAAGTATCTCGAACAGAACGATCTCCTCCCTGCTACCCAGCAAAGGTCATGTGAAACCCAACTAGCACTTCTCTCATATGGCATTGTGAAAGTCATGGATCGAGGCAGGCATGTAGATGCAGTATTTCTCGATTTCAAAGAAGTGTTTGACTCGGTATCAAAAGGACAATCGTATGGGGTATCAGACGAAATTTGTGACTGAACTGAGGATTTCTTGGTAGGGAGAACGCAGGTTGTTATCTTCGATGGAGAGTCATTGGCAGATGTAGAAGTACGTTCGGGTGCACCGTGGGGAAATGTATTGAGTCCCTTACTGTTCATGTTATATACGAGGGTCGTTCAATAAGTAATGGCCCACAACCGTGGTGAACATCTATAAACGTTTGTGTGCAGTGTATGGCGATGCTGCAGTTTATAGGAGTGCAGTTGGGCGATGGGTAAAGAAAGTTACAGCCTCAGGAAATGCAGAAACAGAGCTCCACGATCAGCCACGCTCAGGGCGTCCTGTCACAGCCACTGCTCCAGACACACTGAATCGTGCGGTATTGGTGCCGACCGGCGCGTCACAACTCGACAATTGCCTCTACACCTGTCAGTCAGCATTGGAAGTGCGTCTGCTATGATCGAGACTCTCGGACATTCAAAGAGGTGCTCGCGATAGGTTCCACAAATGCTCACAGCAGATCACAAGATTCAAAGAAAGGCCATTTCATCTGAATTGTTGGAGCGATTTGAGACCGACGGAGAGGCATTTCTGTCACGGATCGTTACGGGGGACGAAAGCTGGGTGCACCACTTTGCGCCAAACAAAAAGGCAGTCCATAGAGTGGCATCATCCACATTCACCACAAAAGAAGAAATTCAAGACAACCCCCTCTGCCGGAAAAGTCATGGTGACAGTCTTCTGGAATTGTGATGGCGTCATTCTCGTGGATGTGATGCCAAGAGGGTCAACCATAAATTCCGAGGCACACGTGAAACTCTGAATAAACTCAAGAACCGCTTCCGACGTGTTCGATCAGACAAGAATCCAGCAGAAATCTTGCTCCAACAAGATAATGCACGCCCACACACAAGTCTGAGAACACGGGAACACGCCACCAAATTTGGTTAGACACCATTGCCTCATCCATCCTATAGTCCAGACCTGGCACCCTCTGACTTCCATCTCTTTGGGCCGCTTAAAAATTCTCTACGGGGACCACACTTTCAAGATAACGAGAGTGTCACTCTGCAGTGAAAACATGGGTACGCCTACAGGACAAGAGCTTTTACCAACAGGGAATACATGCTCTTCCACAACGTTGGCGTACGGCCGTAGAACGTGATGGCGACTACGTAGAAAATTATGACACAGAAAAGACATGTTGATGTATATCGTCACCAAATTCTGACTCTTAACAATAAATATGTTCTGAGAAAAAAAAAGTGGAGTATTTCTTATTGATCGACCCTCGTATTAATTACTTGACAGACAATATTAGCAGTAACCTCAGAATTTTTTGCAGAGATGCAGTTATATATAATGAATTACTGTCTGGAAGAAGGTATGCAAATATCCAGTCAGATCTTTATAAGATTGTAATGTGGTGCAAAGACTGGCAACTTGCTTTAAATATTCAGAAATGTAAAGTTGTGCACCTCACAAAACGAAAAAACATAGCATCTTAAGCCCATAATACGAGTATCAGTGAGTCACAGCTGGAATCTGTAAACACATACAAATATCTGGGAGTAGCAGCATTGGCATGAAACGGAAGTATCACATAGGTTCACTAATTGGTTAAGCAGACTTCGGTGTATTAGTGAGAATATTAGGGAAATGCAGTCATCCTACAAAGGAGATTGCTTACAAACCACTCGTGGAACCCATTCTAGAATACTTGGCTCTGAGCACTATGGGACTTAACATCTGAGGTCATCAGTCCTCTAGAACTTAGAACTACTTAAACGTAAATAACCTAAGAACATCACACACAGCCATGCCCGAGGCAGGATTCGAACCTGCGACCGTAGCGGTTGCGCGGTTCCAGACTGAAGCGCCTAGAACCGCTCCGCCACACCGGTCGACTCTAGAATACTGCTCAAGTGTGTTTTACCCATATGAAACAGCATTAGCGGGAGATATTGAACGTTTACAGAGAATGACAGTAAAGATGGTCACAGGTTTGATGTACACGTGGGAGAGTGTCACAGAAATGTTGGAAGAACTGTATTGGCAGACTCTAGAAGATAGACGGAAAGAATCTCGAGAAAGTCTACTAACAAAGTTTCAAGAACCGGCTTTAAAAGATGACTCTAGGAAAATACTACAACCCTCTACATATCGCTCCCACTGGAATCGTGAGGACAAGAGTATATTAGTTACAGCAGGCATAGAGACATTTAAAGAATCATTTTCTTCTCGTGCTGCATACTTGAATGGTACGGGAAGAAGCCCTAATAACTGGTACAGTGGGACGTACCCTCTACCATGCACTTTGCAGTGGTTCGCAGAGGATAAATGTAGATAAGCAGATGAGGCGATACACTGGTTGCAGTTAGGCAAGGGTGTGTCATCCGGCACCACTGGTGCGTATTGTGTCACCTCCAGGAGGCTTCATGCATTCATAAAATGTCGCATTGCAACGTGCTTCACATTCTATTTTATACTATAGGTCTTCTGATAGCTTACAGGATGTGATACGTCGGATGAAGACAATGACATACCACCTCTGTAGAGGCGAAGAACATAACACATCTGGGTAACCGAGAACTTCATCAAGCATCATAACTTGAAATCTTGCATACTGTGTTTTCATATTCAAACATACATCAGTGAAACTCCTGGCATATTAAAACTGTGTGCCCGACCGAGACTCGAACTCGGGACCTTTGCCTTTCGCGGGCAAGTGCTCTACCATCTGAGCTACCTAAGCACGACACACGCCCGGTACTCACAGCTTTACTTCTGCCAGTACCTCGTCTCCCACCTTCCAAATCTTACAGAAGCTCTCCTGAAGGTGGGAGACGAGGTACTGGCAGAAGTAAAGCTGTGAGTACCGGGCGTGTGTCGTGCTTAGGTAGCTCAGATGGTAGAGCACTTGCCCGCGAAAGGCAAAGGTCCCGAGTTCGAGTCTCGGTCGGGCACACAGTTTTAATCTGCCAGGAAGTTTCATATCAGCGCACACTCCGCTGCAGAGTGAAAATCTCATTCTGGAAACATCCCCCAGGATGTGGCTAAGCCATGTCTCCGCAATATCCTTTCTTTCAGGAGTGCTAGTTCTGCAAGGTTCGCAGGAGAGCTTCTGTCAGGTTTGGAAGGTGGGAGACGAGGTACTGGCTGAAGTAAAGCTGTGAGTACCGGGCGTGAGTCGTGCTTAGGTAGCTCAGATGGTAGAGCACTTGCCCGCGAAAGGCAAAGGTCCCGAATTCGAGTCTCGGTCGGGCACACAGTTTTAATCTGCCAGGAAGTTTCATATCAGCGCACACTCCGCTGCAGAGTGAAAATCTCATTCTGGATACAACAGTGAATTCGTACGTTTTCTCAGTGAGTATGTAGAAAAGTTGAAGCGTCATTTAGAACACTCTTCTTTGTTTACAGGAGTGTCAAATGTAATATATACTGACTTCACTGTTTTTATTTCAAACATGATCAAAAATAAAATGAAAAAGGAGATAAGTGAATCGAATTTTGTGTTAGCTATTCTGGATGAAACAACTTTTGTGCGTAATTACTCGCAAGTCTCCTGACTCCTCAGTACTTCGTTATGTCACAGCTGTTGATCAAGTCCATAAGAGGTTTTTAAAACTCACGAGCAAGCTAGGAGTTACGATGGAGCTGCAGTTATGTTTGGCCATTTCAGTGTAATGCAATAATCACGTTTTCCGCTGCAACATTCGTTCACCGTTTTGTTCATCGACTGGATTCAGTGCTACCGCAAGCCATATCAAATATTGTAGATTTTTTTCCCCTCAGTTTGAATGGTCTTGCCACAGTTTTTTCAGGTCAACCAAAAGAATCTGGGCTGTAGACGAGAAAGTAAAGAAACTCTGAAATGCTTTGCACTTAACCCTGCACTGCTGCTGGTGGGTCTCCCGGACCATGACTTGTGTGAGCGATTCGTTTTAGTTAGGTTCACAACACTGCACACGAACAGCGTTCCTTGTAGCTTCCTATCTTACACAGCTGTGCCATTTGCTCGTCAAGTGACGGCGGAAGTCCACTGTCTAGGAGTGCTTGTAGCGTGTTTGGGTCCGCCAGACCGACCATAGCAAGTAGGGAAGTACTTGTTGGGGCTGTAGCACCCAGAGTAGCAATGATGGTGTCGTTTGTCCCAACACAAATACGTTTGTATCACACATTCAAATTGCTGAATCAGCCTATTTATTTCAGACGAGGGCTATAATGGATGTAACAGAAGATCTGTGTAACGATGCACTGCGAAATGAAATCGTTAGTGACGGATCAGGTGACGAAGGTGTAGACGTAGACGTCGAACTGTATAGTGAACACGATACGGAAAGCGACAGAAGTGGGGATGACAGTGATAGATATCAGAACAATAAGAAATATTTTGTTGGTAAGGACAAGCGTACTAAATGGATGAAAGACATGCCTACTCCTCGTATCAGACCGAGGTCACATAATATTGTGTCACATATTCCTGGTGTGAGGGGAATGGCAAAGAATAAAAGGACAGAAGTAGAAATATAGCGGCTGTTTTTCACAGATGAAATAATGGATGAATTAGTGATACATACTAACCAATGTATCGAATCCGCTAAGTCGAAATACTCTTCGTCTCAGACCTTCATTCATGAGACAGATAAATGTGAAATTGGAGCATTTCTTGGTCTGTTGTATTTAGGTGGAATCTACAAGGTTGGTAGGGTTAATTTAGAAGAACTCTGGGACAGAGATGGAACAGGATTGGAATTATTCTAGTCTACAATGACCCTATAGAGATTCAGGTTTCTGGCACAGTTTCTGAGATTTGACGATAAGTCAACGAGGTCCGACAGGCGAAAATTGGATGAATTGGCACCTAAACGAAGTATATTTGATTTATTTAGCAAAAACTGCATAGCACACTATTCTCTTGGAGAATATGTCACTGTAGATGAAATGCTTGTCAAATTTCGAGGACGATATAGTTTTCGAATGCACATTCCGTCCAAACCTGGCAAATATGGAATAAAAGTATTCAATTTAGCCGATACAAGAAAGGCGTACATGTCAAATTTGGAAGTTTATTTAGGTGAGCAGCCAGATGGACCTAAGTAATAGTGCAGCTGATGTCGTCAAAAGGCTGTGTAATCATATTTCCAAAACATTAAGGAACATAACGAGCTATGAAATGACCCTGTCACTTCAGAAAGACCATAAATTGACACTTTTGGAAACATTAAGGAAGAACAAGATGGAAATTCCCCCAGAACTCGTGAACAGAAGAGCTAGAAATGCTTTTACAAGTATCTTTGGCTTTCAGAAGACGCGCATATTAGTGATTTATGGACCAAAGAAAAACAGGTGCCTACTTCTAACGAGTACTATGCGCCATGACAACAAAATATATGCAACAACGGGGGAAGAAATGAGGCCGGAGATGATAACTCTGTATAATGCTACTAAGGTTGGGGTAGATTTAATAGATCAGATGTGTGCCACCTATGATGTAGCAAGGACTAGAAGGTGACCGTTGATCTTATTCTTTTGCTTACCGAATGTGGCAGGCATAAATAGCCTCTTCGTCTTCAGAGCTAACAACCAGGGGGAGACCAAGAGGAGAGACTTTCCGAAATCGTTTGGGAAGGCTCTTGTCAGAGGCCAATTACTACACAGGGCTGGCAGTGAGCATATCAACCGACCTCTCAAAAGATCTGTCAACAGACTGGCGGGGGTCAAACAGCAAGACGGTGGGAGTGTGGTTCAAAATGGTTCAAATGGCTTTGAGCACTATGGGACTTAACTGCTGTGGTCATCAGTCCCCTAGAACTTAGAACTACTTAAACATAACTAACCTAAGGACATCACACACATCCATGCCCGAGGCAGGATTCGAACCTGCAACCGTAGCGATCGCGCGGTTCCAGACTTTAGCGCCTAGAACCGCTCGGCCACAACGGCGGGCGTGGGAGTGTGAACCAGGGTACGGTGCCTAAGGGAGGACGGTGCTACGGGTGTGAAAATAGCAAAACGCAATATATTTGTTACAAATGTTCTAAGTTTGTGTGTCTCAAAAAACACTCAAGTTTAATTTGTAAAGACTGCATGTAGTGGCCTGATGTGGTGAAACGACATGTGGAAACAGTACGTTCAAAAGACATTGTGGAGACTCTCCGTTTACTTACAACTTTTTCGTAAATGTTTTCTACTCAGCTGTTCATACATGTGTTTAGTTTTCGTAGCTTTCATTGTTCTACTTTGTGCGCTATGACACACGACAGTCACATTGTGTAACCATTTCCGTCCTGTAAAGTATGTAAATGTTAGAATCACTGTCTAATTTGCTTACGTAGTAATAAAGGACAACAATTTACTCAAACCCAAAGCAAAACGTGTTTGTTCACTTCATCTAGACAACATACGTGAATCTGAAGCCCTTTTGTGCTCCCTATTCTTAACAAATCAGACTGATACGCAGATCGGGTCTGTGAGACCTCTCGTAGCAACGGTGGTACAATGAACACAGCAGCAACACAGGGTTAAAAAATATAATGCTTAGTGGCTGCGTTCCAGTTGCTTTAGCACTTTAGTTCCAGGTACGAAGACATCTGTTACAAACATGATAATATGCCTAATTGAGATCAGCCTTGTAAAACTTACAGCAACTGTCTATCTTCAAGTTATATCAGTGTTCCTCATACGTGATGACGTATCGCCACTGCTGCCAGTGCGGCTGTGACCCCGAAATAAAATTTTTTAGCAGATGTTGGAAATAGTATGACCTGTCCTTCCTCACTCTCCATTATTGCTGTCGCTACGTTCAAATGGCTCTGAGTACTATGGGACTTAACATCTTAGGTCATCAGTCCCCTAGAACTTGGAACTACTTAAACCTAACTAACCTAAAGACATCACACACATCCATGCCCGAGGCAAGATTCGAACCTGCGACCGTAGCAGTCCCGCGGTTCCGGACTGCAGCGCCTAGAACCGCACGGCCACTGCGGCCGGCGCTGTCGCTACGTTTAAGCTTTGATTCAATGATAAATATCCATCTCCTCTACAGTCCTATATTCCTATTTTAAGCAGGAAGTATTACTGAATATGGAAAGCGATAAGTTGAGGACTGCGGTAAGAGACTAAGCGAATCGGCATTATGCTTTACATTCGAGTGACGACGAATCATATCGAACCCAAGACTATATTATTCCCGGATGAGACGTATTACCCACGCACAAAAACTAATGCCGTGACTTGGCTTCGTGGACATGCAGTGCATTATTTGTTTCAAGACGACACTAAGGACACTTTAGACTTCTGGAACTATTTGCAGGAACGACATTGCAAGATCCTCCGTAACCCAAGTATCGACAATATTTTTCCAGTTATTTATGGAGTGCGTTCCATGACCCTACGTGCAGCTGGATCATCACGGGTAAGAGAAGCTAAAATTACAAGACGATGATAGAACACTACACGGTACAACGTGGGATCTACCTTGATCATTGCGAGAAGTCATACCTGGATGATACAGCAGATGGAGAGTTTCTTCGTGACCCCTCGCACTGTGTAGCAGTATCTGCCCCCTTTCTTCTTTTTGTGCCCAGTGCGAAAGGTTCTCGCGGTTTTTGTTTTCCATCCGGTGCAGGATGTAGTATCGGTTAATGGTGGTACGGCTTCCACCCTTTGGTTTTATTTAATGACCTCCTAAGCCTCACACTTTGCTCTCGTTCTTTTTGCCCTTTGATACACCTATAAGTATGTTTTCAGTTATGTGCGTCCCCAATTCGACACAACGAGTGCACTTATTAGTTTTAGTTACTTACTGCTTAAAAAAAACCAAATTAATGAATTAAATAAAATTAGAAAAAAATAAACAATAAAACCATAGCATCCCTTGTATCACATCCACAGGGATGGGAGGGAGGAGACATTGTGGCCAGGCCTCAGGTTGCGACCCCTGCCCACCTTGTCTCCGCCACCCTGCACTCCACGACCTGATACATAAAAAAAAAGACGGCCTCTAATAACCCCCAATTTCCCCCCCCCCCCCCCCCATTTTACACACACAAACTCACATTTAAATCTACATCTATGCTCTGCAATCCGCAAACCACCTTGTGGTGTGCGGCAGAGGGTATTTTTTGTACCACTGCTACTTAGTCCCTGTCCTCTTCCAGTCACGAATGGTCTGCGGGAAGAACGACTGTTGGTAAGCCTGTGAGAGCTCTCTAATCCTACGTTCACGATCCTTCAGCGAGTGATACGTAGGAGGAAGCAATATATCGGGACTCTTCTAGGAACGAAAGCTCTTGGAATTTTAATCCTACGTTACAGTGTGATGCACAACGCCTATCCTGCAGCGTCTATCACTGGAGTTTGGTGAGCATCTCCGTAACGCTTTCGCGGTTACTAAATATACCTGTGATAAAACGTGCTGCTCCTCTTTGGATCTTCTCGATTTCCTCTATCAATCATATCTTGTACGGGTCCCACAATGACGAGCTATATTCAAGTATTGGTCGAACGATGGTTTAGTAAGCTAATTCCTACGTGGATGGATAACACATCCTGAAGATTCTTCCAATGAATCTCAGTCTGGCATCTGCCTTACCTGCGATTAATTTTACATTATCATTCCACTTTAAACCGGTCCCAGATATTTAATGGACGTGACTGCTTCCAGTGATTTTTCTGCAATCGTGTAACCATAAAGTAATGGGTCCTGCTGCCTAGTTACGCTCAGTACGCTACGTTTGTTTCTGTTGAGGGTCAAAGGCCAATCTCTCCACCAATCGTCGACCCTCTGCAGGTCTTTCTTCATTTTCCTATAATTTTCTAGCGTTGCGAGTTCTCTGTATCTAACAGCATCATCCGCGAAAAGCCTCATGGACCTTCCGATGTGCTTCACTAAGTCATTTATATACAATGTGTTTATTACTGGTACAAAAATAAGGGTCGTAGAGGACAATGGAACAAGCAAAGAGTCCTAATAAACGTACGGGCTGAGGCCAATGGTTTCCCAAATACGACATATGCACAAGTGTAGTCATGCCAATTCAGTAACACTGGTACTGCCTAAGACCGTGTTTATTTCTAAACACAGCAAGTGAGGCGTGAATTGAAAAGTGATAAACTGCCTGCATTTGGTTTCATCATCGTTCTGGAATCATAAGTACTGGAGGAAACTGTGTCGACAACAAATGTATCGGATGTGGCTCGCCAATACTATGGCCCCCCAAGTCCCCGACTAGAACTCGTTGGGTTTTGTGTGTGTAGGTATTTAAATGATTCGGTGTATTACAGCCCAGTTGATAGTGTCGCTGAACTCCGCAAGTTCATTGTAGATGGTTGTCAATGCTTTCGGGACACGACTGGGATTTTTTAACGTATGGGCATCGATGAAGAGACGCGCTGAAGCCTTGCCTTCACATTAACGGTGGCCGTGTGAAACGCTTGTTGTAATGCGTTTGTCCTCAAGAGTATACCTAAAGTTTATACCCTCGGGAACTCTGATATAAGGTGTTCATGTACTCAGCCGTGAAACGCCCCGCCAGGGTAGCCGAGAGCGGTAACGCGCTGCTTCCTGCACTCGGGTAGGCGCGCCAGTCCCGGATCGAATCCGCCCTGCGGATTCACGACGAAGGCCGGTGTGCCGGCCAGCCTGGATGTGGCTTTTAGGCGGTTTTCCACATCCTGCTAAGTGAATACCGGGCTGGTCCCCTCGTCCCGCATCAGTTACACGACTCGCAGACATCTGAAACACATTCACGCTATTTCACGATTTATACTAGATGCAGAGAGCTGGGGTACACTAATTCCCTCCCGGTGGGTATGGGGTGGCGGCAGGAAGGGCATCCGGCCACCCCTTAACGTTAACATGGCAAATCCGATTAACCATGGCCGACCCAGCGTCACCGCGGGACAAGGAGCAAGCGATAGCGATAGTACTCAGCTGTGAAGCGTCACATAGGGGAACCATTGGTTTCTGGGGTGTGTATTAGATTATTTGCTTTTTCGTTGTCCTCTACCGCCCCCTTCGTTTATGTCTATCACAGTGAAACAGCGTGCATGTTATGAAAGGCAGTGGTCCTATAATACTCCTCTGGGGTATGCCGGAAGTTAATACTACGTATGAAGATTCTCTCCATTAAGAAAGACGTGCTGTATTCTTTTTGCGAGGAGCTCTTCCATCTAATCACAAAGCTGGTATGATATTCCGTGCAAGCCCGCATCTCGTGGTCGTGCGGTAGCGTTCTCGCTTCCCACGCCCGGGTTCCCGGGTTCGATTCCCGGCGGGGTCAGGGATTTTCTCTGCCTCGTGATGGCTGGGTGTTGTGTGCTGTCCTTAGGTTAGTTAGGTTTAAGTAGTTCTAAGTTCTAGGGGACTTATGACCACAGCAGTTGAGTCCAATAGTGCTCAGAGCCATTTGAACCATATTCCGTGCGCTCGTACTTTATTCACTAGGCGACAGCGCGGAACTATATCGAACGCCTTCTGGACATAAAGGGACACGACATCAGACGCGGTGGCGGTATGGACTACGTTTTGGGCCTCTTGGACGAACACTGGGAGCTGTGTTTCACACTATCGTTGTTTGCGTAATTCATGTTGATTACTACAGAGGAGATTTTCAGTCTCCAGAAATGTCAATAATATGCGTGCATAAAACATGTTCCAAAAATTGTACAATAGAACGCACGTGAGCGCGCGCGCGCGCGCGCGCGCACACACACACACACGCACACACACACACACACACACACACACACACACACACACACCAGAGCGCACACACACTAACGAAAGCAAAAGAAAATAGACATGAAGATGACGAGTCATGTATACAGTAAAAGGGCTAGAAATGTGTAAATATCTGAAACGGAAGAAGGAGGATTAGGGTTTCGAGTCCCATGGACTGCCGTTTCGTTCGAGATGTAGTGCAGCCTCGAACTGAGGAAGGAAATCTGTCGTGTCCTTTTAATAGCAGCCATCCTGAGATATGCCTTACGTGATTTTGGAGAATAGCGAAAAATCTTAATCTGGGTTGTCGGACGGGAACCTGAGATGCTATCTTTCTGAATACGGGAGCAGTGTTTTAACCACTGCTCCACATCAGTCTGAAATTAATGATACGTAGTTGGAGATAGACTTTTGCGATCTTGTTCTTTTTTCTGGCCTTATCCCGTATCTTCATGCTGTTGACACATTATTTTATGTATGCGGCAATATTAATGGTAAGGGTGGCCGGATGCCCTTCCTGTGGTCACGCCTCCCTCCCCCCCCCCACCCACCCACGTACCCTCGGCGAACCTCTGC
Source organism: Schistocerca nitens (assembly GCF_023898315.1). Classification (NCBI taxonomy): domain Eukaryota; kingdom Metazoa; phylum Arthropoda; class Insecta; order Orthoptera; family Acrididae; genus Schistocerca; species Schistocerca nitens. The sequence continues at coordinate 880,164,487 of NC_064616.1, read as the reverse complement.
CCCTACCAGCACCACCTAGGGACGGAATTTATACAACCCTCCTGTTTGCGTCTGTTGTTATCGCGTGTGAAAATGTGAGAATGTCTTTGAAGTGTTTACTAATCGTGTATCTGGGACGAAAAAAAGATTCAAATGGCTCTGAGCACTATGGGACTCAACTGCTGTGGTCATAAGTCCCCTAGAACTTAGAACTACTTAAACCTAACTAACCTAAGGACATCACACACATCCATGCCCGAGGCAGGATTCGAACCTGCGACCGTAGCAGTCGCACGGTTCCGGACTGCGCGCCTAGAACCGCGAGACCACCGCGGCCGGCTATCTGGGACGGACGTGGGCACCAGCCACCAGCAGTTTTCACCTCTCGGATGTTGGAAAGCATCTAAAAACCACATCCAGGGTGGCTGGCATATTTATTTATTTCTCAAGTAAGGCCCTGCTGCCTGTTCTTATATATTAATAGTACATATCGTGATTTTACGTATTATGTCATACAAATTCAGTTTTATCACTAATACATTTTTTGAGAATTTTACAGAAACATAATACTAGAGAAAAAAGAAAATACAAAATAGTACAAATGTATATGTAAAATTTTGTTTAAATTTGTTGCTGACATAAATAATGATAATAAAAAAATATACATAATAGGTTGTGGATGTATTTTAAGTTAAAATTAAAGTTATGTTTAATGGAAGAAATAACAGATGACAATAAATTTAACTTAAATATGATGTCACAGTTCTTCCCTTGATACATTCTGTGTGTTTGGTATACATTTATTACATACGTTGTCTTGATTGTAGTAATACTTAATTGATAATGTATTAATTATGTTACAACATGTTTCCGAAACTAAGGTAACAGTGGAGACAGAGTTGATTTAATATAGTCAGCTGCATCATGTGTGACGGCTCGATAAAACTTGGAGAGTCATATCTGAAGCAGCGAAAGAAGAAGAGATGTCACAGATTCAGATAGTTACATGTTAAGAAACAGTATAACAACCAACTACATAGAGAGTTATGTTTTCAGATAGATTAGATTTAATGTTGTATGTGTATCTCATCTTCACTTCCTAGCGGTCTTCGTCGTTAATCCTCCCAGCGATTCGGTCTGGGACCGGCGCGCCTAACACGCGTGGTTATCCGGGAGGGTCACATGCACTTTTTCGGTCATTGTTTTCAAATACAAATGGTAATTCACAATGGTAACTACAAGTCATAGGTAAATCTGAACAGGTTTCTGAGCTAAAGGACATGTACTTAATAACACGACTTGACATTAAAAATTTGCTGCAACATAAACATTCATTCTCGAATGCGAACAGCTAATCGATGAAGAGTTAATTCCTGCAGAAATTGTCTGCAACGAAATCGTTCGTTAAGTTCAAAAATTACTTTTGGAAAAAAGGAACCCTGATGATATTTCCGCTGCTGCCATCGCCTCCTGAGACTCAAAACGAAGTTTCAGTACAGTGATCTGTATCATCTTCATTTATGTATGCATCAACCCCTTATTATGTTTATTGCAGCAGGATCCAAACCACTTACTGTCAAAGAAGAGTGTAGTCAAAATATCTACATTTACATACATACTCCGCAATCCACCATACAGTGCGTGGCGGAGAGTACCTCGTACCACAACTAGCATCATCTCTCCCTGTTCCACTCCAAAACAGAACGAGGGAAAAATGACTGCCTATATGCCTCTGTACGAGCCCTAATCTCTCTTATCTTTGTGGTCTTTCCGCGAAATGTAGGTTGGCGGCAGTAAAACTGTACTGCAGTCAGCCTCAAACGCTGGTTCTCTAAATTTCCTCAGTAGCGATTCACGAAAAGAACGCCTCCTTTCCTCTACAGACTCCCACCCGAGTTCCCGAAGCATTTCCGTAACACTCGCGTGATGATAAAACCTACCAGTAACAAATCTAGCAGACCGCCTCTGAATTGCTCCTATGTCCTCCCTCAATCCGACCTGATAGGGATCCCAAATGCTCGAGCAGTACTCAAGAATAGGTCGTATTAGTGTTTTATAAGCGGTCTCCTTCACAGATGAACCACATCTTCTCAAAATTCTACCAATTAACCGAAGACGACTATCCGCCTTCCCCACAACTGCCATTACATGCTTGTCCCACTTCATATCGCTCTGCAATGTTACGCCCAATTATTTAATCGACGTGACTGTGTCAAGCGCTACACTACTAATGGAGTATTCAAACATTACAGGATTCTTTTCCCCATTCATCTGCATTAATTTATATTTATCTATATTTAGAGTTAGCTGCCATTCTTTACACCAATCACAAATCCTGTCCAGGCGTCACCTGCTCTTTTTTCCAGTCGCTCGAGACTTTACGTTGGGCAAGAGATTCGCGATAAATGCAAGCTAAGTAAGGAGCCAATGCAGTAGAGTACTCTCTGTAAAACCGAATTGGAATCCCACCAGGACCTGGCGATTTATTTATTTTCAACCCATTCAGCTGCTTCACAACCCCAGGGATGTCGATCACTCTGTCCTCCATACGGGAATCTGTACGAGACTCAAACGGCGGTATGTTTGTACGATCCTCCTGCGTGAAAGGTTTCTCAAACGCTAAATTTAAAATTTCAGCTTTCGTTTTGCTGTCTTCCGTTGCCAGGCCAGACTGATCAGTGAGTGACTCGATGGAAGCCCTCGACCCGCTTACCGATTTTACGGAAGACCAGAATTTCCTTGGGTTTTCAGCAAGATCTTTTGCTAAGGTATGACGGTGGTAGTGGTTGAATGCTTCGCGCATCGCTCTTTTTACAGCAGCACGAATCTCTACTAACTTTTGCCTGTCCTCATTCTCCCGATCTTTCTTGTACCGCGAGTGCAACTGCCTTTGCTTCTTGAGCATTCTCCGAATTGCGCTGTGGGTGGGTCTTTTCCGTCCGTAACCAACTTTTTCGGCACATACTTGTCCAATGCGTGATTTACAATGTGTTTAAAATTTACCCATAATTCTTCCACGTCCATCGTGCCGGAAGTAAATGAAGTCGATTCATTTACTAAGTGGGATGCTAACAACTGCTTATCTGCTCCTTCTAGTAAGAATACTCTACTAGCCTTCTTGACCGGCTTTTTAACTTTCGTAACCATAGTCGTAATGACAACATCATGATCACTAATCCCTGTCTCAACACTGACACCGTCGATGAGGTCTGGTCTGTTCGTGGCTACCAGATCTAAAATATTTCCATTACGCGTTAGCTGTCGATTTAGCTGCTCAAGACAGTTTTCGGATAATGTGTTCAAAAGTAATTCACACGACGGCTTGTCTGTACCACCTGTAATGAATCCATAGACATCCCAGTCTATACGAGGTAGGTTGAAGTCGCCTCCGACTAATATAGCATGATCTGGGTACTTCTGCGATACAGAATGTAGACTCCCTTTGAATGATTCTAGAACTGTCACGGTGGAACCTGGTGGCCGGTAATAACACCCCACAATAACTTTATTTCCCCTATCCCTGTTAAACATGTCCAGATAACTTACTCTACTTCGACCACAGTAGACACAATATTTTTGTCAACTGCAATGAAGACACCACCTCCTACGGTGTCTAATCTGTCTTTCCGATACACGTTCCAACCCTCACTAAATATTTCAGAACTTCCTATCTCAGGGTTCAGCCAGGTATCAGTCCCGAGAATAATTTCCGTGCCACACGCTTCCTGGAGGGCAGTAAATTCAGGAACTTTATTCCGAACACTCTGGAAATTTACTGCTAATATCTTGATAGCTGAAGTGTCTTTATACTGAGTGCGGCCTGATTTCCCTGCATGCACGTCGACTGGTGAGTGTTCATCAGGACACCTCGCACTACTGCCTAGCCTAAAAAAAACCCATGTGCACGCCACAAGTACTCTGCTACCCGAGTAGCCGCTTTCTTTGTGTAGTGCACCCCTGACCTATCTAGGGGCGTCCTACAATTCCCCACCCAATAGCCCAAGTCTAGAAATCTGCAGCCAAGACCGTCACAGAGTCGATAAAGCCTCTGGTTGAGACCCTCCACTCGGCTCCAAACCAAAGGACATCTACATCTAAATGACTACTCTGCAATTCACATTTAAGTGCTTGGCAGAGGGTTCATCGAACCACAATCATACTATCTCTCTGCCATTCCACTCCCGAACAGCGCGCGGGAAAAACGAACACCTAAACCTTTCTGTTCGAGCTCTGATTTCTCTTATTTTATGTTGGTGATCATTCCTACCTATGTAGGTTGGGCTCAATAAAATACACTGCTGGCCACCGTAAATGCAACACCAAGAAAGACAAGAGGTAGCACAACAAGATTTATTTTGTAGATAACATGTTGACCAAGTATCAAATGATTACGTTTACAGACGTCTGTGACATGTGGTTCCTGCCAGAATCAGTAGCCAGAGTAGCCGCCACACGTCTCGGCATTGAGTCAAAGAGACGTTGGATGTGTTCCTGGGGTACAGCAGCCCAAGCAGCTTCCACACGTTGCCAAAGATCATCTGGTGTGGCAGCTGGGGATGTAATCTGGGTTACTCGTTGAGCAACCATGGACCACATGTTTTCTATCGGCGAAAGATCCGGAGAGCGAGCCGGCCAGGGAAGCAATTCAATCTGGTTATTGACAAAGAACCTTTGGACAATGCGTGCCACGTTGGTCGTGCATTATCCTGTTGGAATATGGCTGTGGCCGAGCCCTGAAGGTAAGGAAGGACAACTGGCTCCATCACCTCGGATATGTAGCGCCGGCTATTTAAAGTACCGGCAATGCGTACTAGAGGCGTGCGAGAGCAATATCCAATGCCGCCCCGTACCGTAATACCCGGTGCAAGACCAGTGTGGCGGTGCATAATGCAGCTGTCCAGCATCGTCTCTCCACGGTGTCTCCACACTCGAATCCGACCATCGTGGTGCTGCAGACAGAAGCGTGCCTCGTCAGTAAAGACAACGTCATTCCATTCTGCCGTCCACATCCGTCTGTCATCACACCATTGGCGACGGAGACGTCTGTGGTTCTGCGTCAATGGTAGACGAAGCAATGGACGTCTTGCGGACAGACCACTCTGCTGTAAACGGCGTCGAATGGTACGCGCAGCACTGGATGATGCGTTACAGACGCAATGTGCTGTGCTATGGTTTAGGATGTCACTGAGCGATTCGTCACTGCCATGCGCAATTTGCCTATCAGCACGTGCAGTGGTGCACCGAGGTGAATGCGATCGACCACGTCGGTCCGTCGTACCCTCCTGCATCCAACGGTCACATATCCGCATTACAGTTGTTTGGTTTCGTCCAACACGACTAGCGATTTCTCTGTATGATAATCCACAATCTCGGTAAGCCACTATCCTTCCTCTGTCGAACTCGGATACTTGATCGAAAGATGTTCGCTGTTGTCTACGAGGCATAACTGATCGTCTTGTGAAACAACCACAAGGTAAACACACGTGCCGAACGTACACTCGTCGAAATCGCCAAGCCTTAAATGGCGCTATGAGGTGGCGCCACAGGCGCGCGTGATGTGCGTCTGCGCTGAAATTCTAATCAGTTGCATATCTCATCGCTGCAAACCCATGGTGTAAATTTCACTTGATTCGGATGCTTCCTTCAGGGTGTTGCATTTACGGTGGCCAGCAGTGTATTTTCGCATTCGGAAGAGAAAGTTGGTGACTGAAATTTCGTAAATAGATCTCGCCGCGACGAAAAACGTCTTTGCTTTAATGACTTCCATCCCAATTCGCGTATCATATCTGCCACACTCTCTCCCCTATTACGTGATAATACAAAACAAGCTGCCCTTTTTTGCACCCTTTCGATGTCCTCCGTCAATCCCACCTGGTAAGGATCCCACACCGCGCAGCAATGTTCTAACAGAGGACGAACGAGTGTAGTGTAAGCTGTTTCTTTAATGGACTTGTTGCATCTTCTAAGTGTCCTGCCAATGAAACGCAACCTTTGGCTCGCCTTCCCCACAATATTATCTATGTGGTTTTTCCAACTGAAGTTGTTCGTAATTTTTACACCCAGGTACTTAGTTGAATTGACAGCCTTGAGAATTGTACTATTTATCGAGTAATCGAATTCCAACGGATTTCTTTTGGAACTCATGTGGATCACTTCACACTTTTCGTTATTTAGCGTCAACTGCCAACTGCCACACCATACAGCAATCTTTTCTAAATCGCTTTGCAACTGATACTGGTCTTCGGATGACCTTACTAGACGGTAAATTACAGCATCATCTGCGAACAACCTAAGAGAACTGCTCAGACTGTCACCCAGGTCATTTATATAGATCAGGAACAGCAGAGGTCCCAGGACGCTTCCCTGGGGAACACCTGATATCACTTCAGTTTTATTCGATGATTTTTCGTCTATTACTACGAACTGCGACCTTCGTGACAGGAAATCACGAATCCAGTCGCACAACTGAGACGATACCCATAGGCCCGCAGCTTGATTAGAAATCGCTTGTGTGGAACGGTGTCAAAAGCTTTCCGGAAATCTAGAAACACGGAATCAACTTGAGATCCCCTGTCGATAGCGGCCATTACTTCGTGCGAATAAAGAGCTAGCTGCGTTGCACAAGAACAATGTTTTCTGAAACCATACTGATTACGTATCAATAGATCGTTCCCTTCGAGGTGATTCATAATGTTTGAATACAGTATATGCTCCAAAACCCTACTGCAAACCGACGTCATTGATATAGATCTGTAGTTCGATGGATTACTCCTACTACCCTTCTTAAGCACTGGTGCGACCTGCGCAATTTTCCAATCTATCGGTGAGCGAGCGGTTGTATATGATTGCTAAGTAAGAAGCTATTGTATCAGCGTACTCTGAACGGAACCTAATCGGTATACAATCTGGACCTGAAGACTTGCCCGTATCAAGCGATTTGAGTTGCTTCGCAACCCCTAAGGTATCTACTTCTAAGAAACTCATGCTAGTAGCTGTTCGTGTTTCAAATTCTGGAATATTCCATTCGTCTTCCCTGGTGAAGGAATTTCGGAAAACTGCGTTCAATAACTCCGCTTTAGCGGCACAGTCGTCGGTAGCAATATCATCGGCACTGCGCAGCGAAGGTATTGACTGCGTCTTGCCGCTTGTGTACTTTACATACGACCAGAATTTCTTCGGATTTTCTACCAAATTTCGAGACAATGTTTCGTTGTGGAACCTATTAAAGGCATCTCGCATTGAAGTCCGTGCCAAATTTCGCGCGTCTGTAAATTTTAGCCAATCTTCGGGATTTCGCGTTCTTCTGAACTTCGCATGCTTTCTCCGTTGCCTCTGCAACAGCGTTCGGACCTGTTTTGTGTACCACGGGGGATCAGTTCCATCTCTTACCAATTTATGAGGTATGAATCTCTCAATTGCTTTTGCTACTACATCTTTGAATTTGAGCCATATCTCGTCTACATTTGCATAGTCAGTTCGGAAGGAATGGAGATTGTCTCTTAGGAAGGCTTCTAGTGACACTTTATCCGCTTTTTTAAATAAAATTATTTTGCGTTTGTTTCTTGTGGATTTGGAAGAAACGGTATTGAGCCTAGCTACAACGACCTTGTGATCACTAATCCCTGTATCAGTCATGATGCTCTCTATCAGCTCTGGATTGTTTGTGGCTAAGAGGTCAAGTGTTTTCGCAACCATTTACAATTCGCGTGGGTTCGTGGACTAACTGCTCGAAATAATTTTCGGAGAAAGCATTTAGGACAATCTCGGAAGATGTTTTCTGCCTACCACCGGTTTTGAACAAGTATTTTTGCCAACATATCGAGGGAAGGTTGAAGTCCCCACCAACTATAACCGTATGAGTGGGGTATTTATTTGTTACGAGACTCAAATTTTCTCTGAACTATTCAGCAACTATGTCATCGGAGTCTGGGGGTCGGTAGAAGGAGCCAATTATTAACTTAGTTCGGCTGTTAAGTATAACCTCCACCCATACCAATTCGCACAGAGTATCTACTTCGAATTCACTACAAGATAAACCACTACTGACAGACACAAACACTCCACCACCAATTCTGCCTAATCTATCTTTCCTGAACGCCGTCTGAGACTTCGTAAAAATTTCTGCAGAACTTATTTCAGGCTTTAGCCAGCTTTCTGTACCTATAACGATTTCAGCTTCTGTGCTTTCTATTAGCGCTTGAAGCTCAGGGACTTTCCCAGCACAACTACAACAATTTACAACTACAATTCCGACTGTTCATTGATCCAAGCACGTCCTGTATTTGCCATGCACCCTTTGAGATTGCAGCCCACCCCGTACTTTCCCGAGGCCTTCTAACCTAAAAAACCGCCCAGTCCACGCCACACAGCCTCCGCTACCCGTGTAGCCGCCAGCTGAGTGTAGTGAACTCCTGACCTATTCAGCGGAACCCGAAACCCCACCACCCTATGGCGCAAGTCAAGGAATCTGCAGCCAACACGGTCGCAAAACCGTCTGAGCCTCTGATTCAGACCCTCCACCTGGCTCTGCACCAAAGGTCCGCAATCGGTTCTGTCAACGATGCTGCAGATGGTGAGCTCTGCCTTCATCTCGTAAGCAAGACCGGCAGCCTTCACCAAATCAGGTAGCCTCTGGAATCCAGAGAGAATTTCCTCAGATCCAAAGCGACACACGTCATTAGTACCGACATTGGCCACCACCTGCAGCTGGCTGCACCGTGTGCTCTTCATGGCAATCGGAAGGACCCTTTCCACATCAGGAATGACTCCACCCGGAATGCACACGGGGTGCACACTGGATTTCTTCGCCTCCTTAGCCGCCATATCCCTAAGGGGCCCCATTACGCGCCTAACATTGGAGCTCCCAACTACCAATAAGCCCACCATCTTCGATTGCCCGGACCTTGAAGGCTGAGAATCATCCTCTGAAACAGGGCAGGCAGTTGCATCTGGCTCAGCCAGAGACAGTACCTGAAACCTGTTTGTCAGACGCACCGGGGACGCTTTCTGATCAGCCTCTGGGGACGTCTTTCGCTGCCTGCCACGCCTTGGAACGACCTCCCAATCAACCACAGGTGAGGGCTCAGCCCCACTGCGGGCAGCAACCGGGGAAACCACAGCGGCAGACCGATCTGGGGACAGACGGGACGAGGTTGACATCCCCGTGATACCCAAGTCCGGCTCCCCACAGTGGTACCCATTGGCAACAGCCTCATGCTGCGCAACCGAAGTCAGCGCCGCTTGCAGCTGTGAGCGAAGGGATGCCAACTCAGCCCTCATCCGAACACAGCAATCACAGCCCCTGTCCATTCTAATCGATGTTGAACAACAGTTACTGAAACACGAGTCAGTGCCTAGATAACGCAAGGGAATCACGCAAAGAATGTATTAACTAACCTGTACAAATGCCTAACGACTGCGCTACAGTCTGCCTGAATTTACGATTACAGTAACTAAAACTCGAAATTACACCTCATATACGAAACTCACACACAATTTAAATAAGGATCTACGAAGTAAACACTAAAGCGCGATGCTACAACTCTCAAATACTATAATACGCCCGAAATTTAAGAATTAAACAATGCAAGTACCCAAAAACACGCAAAGAAATTAAGAATTAAACTATGTAACAAATAAGTAAGCCAGGGGTATACGACTTGCTGCTGCAGCTGCTTATCCAACGGCGGCAGGGAGCACACTGGCTGTGACCAACCGACACTGGCCGTTCAAAACAAAAACAGAAGACAGACGACTACGCGAATTTACACTATTCAGGTACTAAGGCGCGATGCTACAACTCTCAAATACTATAATACGCCCGAAATTTAAGAATTAAACAATGCAAGTACCCAAAAACACGCAAATAAATTAAAAATTAAACTATGTAACAAATAAGTAAGCTAGGAGTATACGACTTGCTGCTGCAGCTGCTTATCCAACGGCGGCAGGGAGCATACTCTGGGAACGATGCTGCAAATAGAGAGCTCTGCTTGCACCCCGCGTGCGAGGCCAGCGATCTTCACCAAATCCGCCAGCCGCCTGTATGAACTGAGGATCGCCTCAAAACCCAAGCGACGGGCATCATTGGTGCTGACGTGAGCAATTACTTGCAGACGAGTGTACCCCGTACGCTCGATAGCCACAGGTAAGGCCGCCTCCACGTCTTGGAGACTGCCTACAATACGTTTGTCCCTTCTCTTTTACAATACTGCTGCGCAGTGTGGCATCCTTACCAGATAGGACTGACGTATTACATCGAAAAAGTTCAAAGAAGGGCAGCACGTTTTGTATTATCCTGAAATATGTGAGAGAGTGTCACTGAAATGATACAAGATTTGGGCAGGACATCATTAAAAGAAAGACGTGTTTCGTTCCGACGGAATCTTCTCACGAAATTCCAATCACCAACTTTCTCCTCCGAATGCGAAAATAATTTGTTGACACCGACCTCAATAGGGAGAAACGATCACCACGACAAAATGAGGGAAATCAGAGCTCGTACGGAAAGATATATGTGTTCGTTCTTTCCGCGCGCTATACGATATTGGAATAATAGAGAATTGTGAAGGTGGCTCAATGAACCCTCTGCCAGGCAGTTGAGTGTGATTTGCAGAATACCCATGTAGATGTAGATGTAGATGCATAATTTCCGGAAAATGACGCATTAGTTCCCGTCTTCGATGGAGATCTTTCAGCGTTTTAGCAGACAGACTGCTGCGGTCCATGTGCGTTCGATCGTGTAGCGTGCTGAGGTTATTCTGTGAAGCGATTTGTATGGAATAATGTCTCTTGATTCCAAAGAAAGCACGCTTAAATTTATAGGTGATTACATACAATGAAAAGTCGTGGAATGCCGCGTCCACAGGTTATTGAAATAAAAATCTCAGATGTAATGCTCTGAGCATCAAGTATTAGATAAAAAGTATCTTATCATATTGATGTAAAGAATAAGATACCGTAAGTTTCGAAGTAAGAAAACAGAGAAGAATAAGCCAGATATTTATGAAAAGTGTATATGAAAACTGTGGACGAATATTCATGCTATGGCGACTTAATAGCATAACAACTGAGGAGCCTGACATCCGAGCAAAATAAACTAGAAATAGAAATAGAAATGTAGGGCATCGATGACGCAAAAAATACAAAATTTGAAAACGCAACGTCCGTTCTAGTGGATTCTGGCGTCTATGAAATTACCAAATTTTTCGAGTCCGAGGATGTTAATCTACATATAATCTTTCATGATTAAAACTGGATAAAAAACTTTTTATGAAATAAAATACAACTGACGCGCTGAATGTTAATTAACCTTCTCATAACGACTAAGAATCATCCTTAAGTATTTCTCAGTTTCAGGAATAATCACTAAAATGCTTTCTTTCGAAATGCGAAATAAATAGTTCAATCTGGTATATAAGTGGTTGGTTACTAGCTAACAAAATGTTATTGCCAGTCTTATCGCTGCAGTTTCCCAAGCAGCAAATCTAAAATCTTACTGCAGCCTCTATCTAAAATTTGCAAATAAAATGTTGTCCACACCTTGCATTTATCGTACCTATGCTATTTAGATACTTCTTTACCTATAGTCACTGTTAGGTTTTGTTTTTCTGTCGCCTATTCAACACAATAAATGCTGCACAAGGACCCAAGCAAAGAAGGGGATCCATAGCAGAGTGCTTGTGCAATTAGGCAACGTATGGGCCCGAAAACGTCCGTGGTTTCCACAAGTTTTTGTGCATGCCCTTTAATTCCCGTGTGCCTGCGACTGCGAGCGAGGAAAGAGCCATCGTGTGGACATATTTTACCATCAATAGTGTGTCATTCTGTTAAGTTTTAATACACCGTGAAAGGGTTTAAAGACAATGCAGGATATTGGCGCACAGTCTGGCGAGCGCCAATTCTAAACCACCCCGTTTTGCAACTGCAAGCGCTGAAATCTATCGCCGTAAAGATCGAAACAGGCTATATCGGGGCCTACAGCCATCACCCTAGCGTGATTAATCGACCTCGGTTACACTGGAAGTGCAGCTTGCGATGCGGCGGTGGCGGGGGTGAGGAGACGATTGGTTGGTGGCTGATGGCGGCGGGGGAGGAAGGAGATTCACACGTATGCTACGAGGATGATAACATAATTTATTCCTTGCACAAGCAATTTGAACTCTTTTGTCTACTTCGAGGTGAGAGTCGGGTCCTATACTTTTGCTGATGGTGCATTTCCTATTTGCGGTATCATGTTCTGCAAGGGATAAGGTATCTCATTCCTGCAGCCATTACTCAACACAATAAAAAGTTACATGTATCAGACAAAAACAAGTTTAGTAATGCCGTTATCAGTGAGGCCATAATTCATACTGACCTACAAGAACCATGTTCTTTGAATTGAAGTTACCATCGAGCTGTGGGCAAACGGTGCATTCAATTTAATGGATCTATACACTGGAAACACACTCACACACACACACACACACACACACACACACACACACACAGGTGCAGGGGACAGTTTAGTTAGGTGACTTGCTGTTCTGGCAATTTACGATTATTGCATTTAACTGGCGCACCTTTTTAAAAAGAAAAACGGCAGGTTCTCTTTCTCTCGCACGTTTGGGAAACGAAACTCTACAAATTCAGTGATTCAACTTCTCTAAGTCCTGTATTCCGTCACGGAAAAAGCTCCTAGCATCTGGAAACTGTCACGTCACCTTGGTCTGAATAATGCCTGCTCTTCAAGCTCAAAGCCAAGCTTTATGTTAGTAAGATTGTGTATGTCTGATCGACACTTATGTTTGACAACTTGGTGACAAACACCGACAGGACACAGCTGCTTTTGAAAACGATCGCGTGCCGCATGAGAAGGAGTACTCCCTGGTCTTAGCAGCTGTCATTCTCTGCACACCTTGTGACTTCACGTTACATTTCCAGACTTGTATTTTCATATATCACGATAGGCATGTCACTGCAAGAAAGAGCAGATGATCAGTGAGATCCGCGCTGACAGCTAAACTGCGCAAAACAAAGGGTTCAAAATGGTTCAAATGGCTCTGAGCACTATGGGACTCAACTGCTGAGGTCATTAGTCCCCTAGAACTTAGAACTAGTTAAACCTAACTAACCTAAGGACATCACAAACATCCATGCCCGAGGCAGGATTCGAACCTGCGACCGTAGCGGTCTTGCGGTTCCAGACTGCAGCGCCTTTAACCGCACGGCCACTTCGGCCGGCAAAACAAAGGGCATCGGGAACCGTTAGTTACAGTGTGTTCCACAATTCCTATTACAGGCTTCTAGAAGTTGTAGAGGGGACTTAGTAGGTTAAATTTTGATGAGGAACCCATGCCCGGAAATGTACAGCTTGGATTAAAATTAGTTTGAACATCGGATCATTTTCAAATCTTCCACTTCACAGAACGCACACAAACTGAGAAGAGGGCGCCGTCGTCAATTCGTGCTATAAATATGACATCACATACCATTTCTGTTCGACAACAGCAACGGCTGCGACAAACTGGTACGATTGTAAATAGGGGGTTAATGTAGTGCTCCATGGACGCGCCACACTCTCGCCTCGAAGACGACGTCTTTTCGCCACGTTGAAGAGAACCCACGGCGAGTACTCGAAACATTGTCCATGATCCATTAGAGCACAGAGGGGAGAGCTCGTTGTCTCCGCTGAGTTGTACACTGAAGCGGGAGATTTGAAGGCGATCAGATCTTTAAACTTATTTTATATCCAAACGGTACGTTTCTGGACATGGATGGCTTATCAAAACATTAACTACTAAGTATCCTCTATAACCCCTAGAAGCCTGTAATAGGAATTGTGAACCACCTTGTATTGTAGTCACGCTGGCCGTACTCAAACACGAGCCGGCCGTTGTTGCCGAGCGGTTCTAGGCGCTTCAGTCCGGAACCGCGCTGCTGCTACCGTCGCAGGTTCGAATCCTGCCTCGGGCATGGATGTGTGTGATGTTCTTAGGTTAGTTAGGTTTAAGTAGTTCTAAATCTAGGGGACTGATGATCTCAGATGTTAAGTTCAGAATGTTCAAATGTGTGTGAAATCTTATGGAACTTAACTGCTAAGGTCATTAGTCCCAAAGCTTACACACTACTTAACCTAAATTATCCTAAGGACAAACACACACACCCATGCCCGAGGAAGGACTCGAACCTCCGCCAGGAAGTCCCATAGTGCTTAAGAGCCATTTGAACCATCCTCAAACGCGGAACGTTACGTTTGCCTAATAGATGACAGCAGAGATCAGCACCTAACAAAAAAAATGTGTAGTATTTATGTTTACCTTACGAACAGATTAAGCAAAAATTGATCGTTTCAGTATGATTGACGTATTCCCAGAATACACACATAATTCTCTGCAAATGATATATGCAGTCATTATGAATAAACACAAACTCAGTCTTTTTCGTGGTTGGGAGGGGAGGGGATCGGATCGGTGGCGATTTTTATAACCGAGTACTGAACGTCCAGACTTCCCGAATCTTGACGCCTCGTGATGTATCGAATGTTCAGGTAACTTTAGGGGTTGCAGCTTGATAACGTTCTCGACAACCACTGATATTTCGATAGACGAACACCTCGCCATGTTTAAGATACAAATGAATCGACAGGGAGGGTTTCGGGCCACCCTGTACCACTAACATTGCCAAACCCAACACTTCACATGCCGACTCAGTGATGAAGATACGGGATAAGGGCCAGAAAAATGATTATGGTGTTATTTCTATTGTAAAAAAACTTATTTTCATCTTTTCATGCACTACTTTCTTTTGTGTGGGTATTTTATGATTAATTCTCCCCTATATTTCTTTTCTACCATTATTTTTACGTCTTTAATGCAAGTAATGTATAAATATCAAGAGCTCAGATGGAAACCCAGTTTTAAGCAAAGAAGGGAAAGCAGAAAGGTGGAAGGAGTATAGAGAGGGTCTATATAAAGGCGATGTGCTTGAGGACAATATTATGGAAATGGAAGAGGATGTAGATGAAGATGAAATGGGAGATTTGATGCTGCGTGAAGAGTTTCACAGAGCACTGAAAGACCTAAGTTGAAAAAAGGCCTCGGTAGTAGACAACATCCCATTAGAACTACTGACAGCCTTGGGAGAGCCAGCCTTGACAAAACTATACCATCTGATGAGCAAGATGTACGAGACAGGCGAAATACCCTCAGACTTCAAGAAGAATATAATAATTCCAATCCCAAAGAAAGCAGGTGTTGACAGATGTGAAAATTACCGAACTATCAGTTTAATAAGTGACGGCTGCAAAATACTAACACGAATTCTTTGCAGGCGAATGGAAAAACTAGTAGAAGCCGACCTCGGGGAAGATCAGTTTTGATTCCGTAGAAATGTTGGAACACATGAGGCAACACTGACCCTACGACTTATCTTGGAAGATATATTAAGGAAAGGCAAACCTACGTTTCTAGCATTTGTTCAAAATGTTCAAATGTATGTGAAATCTTATGGGACTTAACTGCTAAGGTCATCAGTCCCTAAGCTTACACACTACTTAACCTAAATTATCCTAAGGACAAACACACACATCCATGCCCGAGGGAGGACTCGAGCCTCCGCCGGGAACAGCCGCACAGTCCATGACTGCAGCGCCATGGACCACTCGGCTAATCCCGCGCGGCTTCTAGCATTTGTAGACTTAGAAAAAACTTTTGGCAATGTTGACTGGAATACTCTCTTTCAAATTCTGAAGGAGGCAGGGGTAAAATACAGGGAGCGAAAGGCTATTTACAATTTGTACAGAAACCAGATGGCAGATATAAAAGTCGTGGGGCACGAAAGGGAAGCAGTGATTAAGAAGGGAGTGAGACAGGGTTGTAGCTTATCCCCAATGTTATTCAATTTGTATATTGAGCAAGCAATAAAGGAAACAAAAGAAAAATTCGGAGTAGGAATTAAAATCCATGGAGAAGAAATAAAATTTGAGGTTCGCCGATGACATTGTAATTCTGTCAGAGACAGCAAAGGACCTGGAAGAGCAGTTGAACGGAATGGACAGTGTCTTGGAAGGAGGATATAAGATGAACATCAACAAAAGCAAAACGATGATATGGAATGTAGTTGAATTAAATCGGGGGATGCTGAGGGAATTAGATTAGAAAATGAGGCACTTGAAGTAGTAGGTGAGTTTTCCTATCTGGGGAGCAAAATAACTGATGATGGTCGAAGTAAAGAGGATATAAAATGTAGACTGGCAATGGCAAGGAAAGCGTTTCTGAAGAAGAGAAATTTGTTAACATCGAGTATAGATTTAAGTGTCAGGAAGTCGTTTCTGAAAGTATTTGTATGGAGTGTAGCCATGTATGGAAGTGGAACATGGACTATAAATAGTTTGGACAAGAAGAGAATAGAAGCTTTCGAAATGTGGTGCTACGGAAGAATGCTGAAGATTAGATGGGTAGATCACATAACTAATGAGGAGGTACTGAATAGAATTGGGGAGAAGAGAAATTTGTGGCACAAGTTGACTAGAAAAAGGGATCGGTTGGCAGTACACATTCTGAGGCAACAAGGGATCACCAATTTAGTACTGGAGGGCAGCGTGGAGAGTAAAAATCGTAGAGGGAGACCAAGAGTTGAATTCACGAAGCAGATACAGAAGGATGTAGGTTGCAGTAGGTACTGGCAGATGAAAAGGCTTGCACAGGATAGAGTAGCATCGAGAGGTACATCAAACCTGTCTCTGGACTGAAGATCACAACAACAACAACAACAATGCAAGTAAAACTTTGTTACATAAGCTCACTAGACAAAATACCAATGACCCACCTTAATATTGCACAGTCGTCGCTTTGGAACGATGTGGGTGGTGTAGAACTGATACAGGCCGTCATGTGACTCTCTACTGCTGACGTAAGTGATGATAGTGAAATGGTGTGTATGCGCCAGTCGGCTGTATGGAATCAACGCATTAAGGTGGATCAGCGCGAAGACATTACAGAATGGCTTAAAGGAGCTATCGTGTTTGGACGTGCCCATGATCACACGGTGAATGAATTTGTCCGATTTGTTCGTGTATCGACGCAGACTGTCTAACCTGTCCGCAAGGAATGGTGAACCACTCGTAGCCATGTAACACGGCGTAATAACAGTAATTTTAAAAACATCCTTACCGACGGCGACCGAAGACGAGTGTTACGTCTTGTCAACAACAGCCGGTTTCAAACCCGATAGTAATTGCTATAGTCAGGGAATGCAGGTCCATCTCAACCTTTCCGAATGCTCATTGCGAAGACAACTGCACACAATGGATTTTCGGAATTCGGAACCTCGCAAAGGTCTGCTGCTCAAACCAGCACATGGAGCTGCACATCTTTGCTGAGCCAAAGAACACAGAAACTGGGCAGTAGCTGATTCGAGGCGTGTAGAGCGGCTCGACGAGCTGCTGGTTAGCCTCTTTTTCAAATGATGCGAGGCTTCCAGTACAACAACGGCCCAATGAGGCGTTTAACTCCTTTTGTATGAATGATGCACTTCAGGCTGGAGGTGGTTATGTAATGTTTTGCGGGGTGTTTTCGTACGATGAGTAGTGAAAACTCATTCAGGTTACCATTAACATGAACCAGGAGACGAGGTACTGGCAGAAGTAAAGCTGTGAGGACAGGGCGTGAGTCGTGCTGGTGTAGCTCAGTTGGTAGAGCACTTGCCCGCGAAAGGCAAAGGTCCCGAGTTCGAGTCTCGGTCCGGCACAAAGTTTTAATCTGCCAGGAAGTTTCATGAACCAGAATGTTTATTTCAACATTCTTGGTGAGCAAATGTTGCCCTTTCTTCAACATTTTATCACTAGCCTGCTGTGGACAGACCCCTTTTTTTCCAAAATGGCAACAGCAATGTTTACAGGACTGCACGCAAACTTTCCTAGTATGACGAACACTTAGGTACCCTGTCGTACCTCGACTGACTCGCTAAATCACCCCATCGTAATACCATCTCACGCTATCTGGAACAGCGGGTGAAACATAGCAATCTACAGGGTGACCCAAAAGTCTGTTGGCATTTGAAAATGCGCTGATTCATGGAATAATGTAGATAGAGAGGTAAAAATTGACACGCTTGCCTGAAATGACATGGGGTTTTATTGGAACAAAAAACGCGTGCACAAATCGGCCAACAGATGGCACTGGACAGCAACATGTCAGTAATGCCGCAAGAGAATCGTGTTCAAAAGTGGTTCAAATGGCTCTGAGCACTATGGGACTTCACTTCTGAAGTCATCAGTCCCCTAGAACTTAGAACTACTTAAACCTAACTAACCTAAGGACATCACACACATCCATGCCCGAGGCAGGATTCGAACCTGCGACCGTAGCGGTCGCGCGGTTCCAGACTGTAGCGCCTATAACCGCTCGGCCACCCCGGCCGGCAAGAGAATCGTGTATAAAATGAGCTGTAGTGAGAGAGGGAGTCAGATGCGCCAGCTGTCGCGGAATGTTGACTTTAGCAGAAGAGACTCTCAGCGATGCTTTACTATCAGAATAGAGAATCAGCTACTGCAAGTTTATGATCCAGTCTCCGTATGCAGGGTCCTCGAACGGGTAAAGGTCCTGTGACAAATGTCGCTGTGAAGAAAATGATCACGATGATCGAGGCAACGGGTTGTTTAGACGATCGGCCACATAGTGGGTGACCAGACGCAAATGCTTCTGCTACTCGAACGGTTCAGTTAGAAATTGAGATTTTAGTGGGTTCATCTCCGCATGGCGAAGTCACCGCTCGTGAAGTCGCACGTCGCACTGGCATTCCACGCATTATTGTTTGAAGAGCACTAAGATGTACCCTCCAGTGCTATCCGTACAAAATCCAGCGTAATTATGAGCTCTTAACAACCAGTTTTGAGACATACACAGATAGAATTTTTGGTGCGAGCACTTAAAAAAATGGTGCAAGATGAACGTTGGTTATCTAACGTGTTGTGGACCGTCGAAGCCAGTTTCACACTCTGAGAGTCTGTCAACATCCACAACTGCAGAATTTGGGCTACTGAGAATCCTAGCACTGTCTCGGAAATCCAATTGTATGACGAGAAAGATACGGTCAATGCAAGTTAGCCAATTGTTTCATTTCTGTCTTCCTGTGGTCTCTGCCCCCGTTTCAGGATGTCTGTTTCATATTTTGTGATGTTTCGTCGTTACAAACTGGATATCATAACGTTATTTTGTAAGAAAATGCTGTTGCAATGATCTTGGAAGCTCTCTGTCCCTCGTATATCTGCCTGATTCATTAGACATGTACAGTTTTTACATGTTGGTTCACTTGTGCACTGTCGCCAACGTGATGATCAGTACAAATGGAAACTAGTTATTATAACAAAAATATATTCACTGAGTAGCTTATGGAGTTCTCAAAATGATATTCCTAAAATATGTGAAAACTGCAGAATACTGTTCATACAAGATATTTTGAATCATCTGGAGAATACTCTCAGATTCCGATAACCGACAGAACCACCCATTTCATTTGTGTAAATAATAAGTGTGGTTACTTGGAGCAACAGGCGATTCAGACAGACTTCCGCAAGAACTTCATTCAACTGAAGGGTCTGCCTATTTCAGAAAATTTTGAGTTTTGTGTGATATATATATTTAGACATTGATGAGTCAAGTGCTGCAAAATTTAACAACACTACATTTTTGTGCCGAAATATCTTCTCACTACTAAAGCATAGTACATCTGAAGAAATAAGTAGTTTATGATGAGATAGACCCAACAAAATTCCGAAAACAGTGGAAGGCCGTAAACGATAAAAAAAAAAATAAAAAAAATGGCTCTGAGCACTATGGGACTTAACATCTGAGGTTCTCAGTCCCCTAGACTTCGAACTACTGAAAACCTAACTAAGCTAAGGACATCACACACATCCATGTCCGAGACAGGATTTGAACCTGCGACCGAAGCAGCAGCGCGGTTCTGGGCTGAAGCGCCTAGAACCGCTCGGCCACAGCGGCCGGCATAAACGATCCTTAACCGCTCAATAGTCCCCTAATACTCGTGGCAACTGGATTTAGCAGTTGCCAAACTAATCGTCTACCTCTTGATATTATCCAAAATGGACGTGATACGATAACGACTACACTGGCGAGCAAAACTTAAGGACGAAAGTAACTTTCGCATGATGTACCACTGCCAAGTAATATAGCTCTATGAAACTTGGACCATACATACAAAGAAATACTACGGTATACTACGGAAGGTAACTGAAAGAAATATGCAATGAGACGAACAGAAATAACACTTTTATTCAAAGATATTAATTACACTGAAGTCACTGTGATTCATAATGGTACCCCGTATGTAACAACTGCCAGGACATGGCTCTTAATAGGGTGTGTGAGAAGTAAAACAAGGGGACGCCACGCCACTCTCCATTGTTGCCAAATTAATTCAAGATGGCGGATCCAAGATGGCGGCGATATATATGGCAACATCACTATGACGTCATGGCGGGAAGTTCAAATTTTGGCGGGAGAATAGGCCAATTGGGTACCTTCACTAACCTAACCCCCTCCCCTCCCCTCCCCCATAAATGGTGGGTAGTTCAAATTCCATCAGGACAATGCAACACACCACAGCTACCTGCACTAACCTAAGAAAATGGCGGGAAAATAGCTCACTTGGGCTACCTCCACTAACCTAAGTCATCCGACCGCCACCTCTTCCTAGGATTTGGCGGGAAAAGGGCTCATCCTGTGCTGGATAGGATGGACGTAAGTATTTTGCAGGCAGGGTTTATTTAAACGATTTGAGGCAGTAGATCCATCCAGTGTGTTCACCATGAGGTCTGGAGTCCAACGGACCTAGTAAACAGTACTGCCACCAGAGGGTGCTGTCGTCCCTCCCTTGAAGTAATCCAAGATGGCGGTCTGGAGGGGAAAAATGGCAGGAAAAGGACTCAGCCTGTTCTGGGCTGCTGGAGAGAGGAAGGAGTGTACTTTATTTATTTTTGGAACAATTTATTTAGGCACGAATTTCACATAGTTTGCTTCTGAGCCTGATACAAAACACTCGCCCTGGCGTGCTTGGGGTCTCAGTAAATAGTCTGCAGACCTGCAAACAACTCGTAAATTACCGAAATAATGCAGTATACAGCATACAGATACAAACCACTCGTTAATCACCGAAATAATGCGTCATACTGATGTACAGATATGCAGACAACTCAGAAACTATCGAAATAATGTAATGTACAGCCTACAGACATGCATTCAACTAGTAAATTGCCAAAATAATACATGTAAAACGCTTTGCAGGCATGCTCACAACGCTTAAACAGCCGAAAGTAATGCAGTGCACAAACACTCAGTGCACGTAAAACATGCTTTCGAACTATCAGCAGTCACAATGTATCAGTGAACTGTTCTAACCCGCAGATGTGCAGACAATGCCACGATCCCCTGCTGGAGAGTTCTTAGAGTGTTATACTGACGTCACATGTCTATGTAAATAAGAGGCAAATCACCCTCTGGGACGCGGGCGCGTGTTTACCATTGCTGGCGCGATAACTCTCTACCTATCGATACTGACGTCACAGGCCACACTATAGAAATCTGTTCCAATGCTTCCCAGAATAGCACAGGGTGCATTGTTCCTAGTGATCCTAATGGGACATGCGAGACACCTCCGGCCATGTACGTGCTTACCCAGCCACCACGCATACCTGCTGGTCCAGTGCAGGCCTACTTGCCAAGCGGGAGATGTCTGCGTAGCTACTCACCCACGCAGGCGCAGTTAAATGTTATACTGATGTCTCATGTCTATGTTAATAACAGACAAGCTCTCCTGTGGATGCGCTATAGAAATCTTGAATAATGCTTTCAGGAACTGCTGACGAAAATAGCCTAGAATAACACTGAATGCTTTCTCTCTCGCAATCCTAACGGGACAGCCTGTCCATTACTTATCAGTAAACTTTCACAGAAATAGTTGACCCTCACTTTTGTTGTAGCTTTCGTGATGTCCCAGCTTGTCTGAATGGAATACCTGTCCTAACAGGACCTATTCACGAAAATAACGAGGCACATCGTCCATCTTGTGTTATCCTTCCTGGAAATCGTTAAGTGCTGCTTTCAACAAATATATCCGAAACACAAACGTTCTCACCACTATGTAGAGGCTCCTATGTCCCAGCACAAAGGATGTTTTGTGAATGAATGGAGTATTCTGATTGGCTCTTACTGAATTTACCCGCCAAATTATGATGCTGCCGGTGTGGAAGCAGTGTCTGCCTTTTTTTCTGGAGACGAGACTTTCAGCGGAAAAAAAACTATTTTGTACAGTTCGCCATATTGCACTGACAGTTAAACCCTGCAAAAGTGATCTACAGATCGTCAAATACATCCCATGTATTCACCGTGCTGCTGTGCAGCGCCGATGGATGAAACTACCACTGTAAACGTGGCCCATGACCACAGCTGCGGAAGAGCATGTCAACCAGACAGAGAGGCCTGCCAGCCGTGGACGACCCCACATCCCGGGAGAATGCTATCAATACTCCCAGCGCAAACACTTGTCATATTGAATCTTGTCAAATTTCCGCAGAGTATACACGCGACACACGCGGTCCCGAAAGCAACTCAACGCAAACTAGGTATTAGTTGAGTATTCACCCGCCCAGGGGGAGCCACGAGCCAAATCGACATAAGCCATAAGCTTTCTCGGACTCTCTGAACTGATGTACAAAGAATGGGTAAGCCCCATCTTGGAACAAAGGCGTTACTGTTTCTGGCTCCGACGTGTTTGCATGATGCTACGCTACAGACTCACAAGAATACTGGGAACCAGACACATATTTATCAGTGTAGCTTCAGTTAAATATTATGATTGCTGCCGTAGTCTGACACCGAACAATGTATTGGATATGTCTCCTGTTTACGACTGTGGTTCTGGAACGAATCTCAGTATCAATAGCACACATAATTTTCCATGTAAAAAAAAAAAAAATCTTTCACTCTCCTTACGGCTATCGATGTGCTGAATATATACCTCCGTCACGATAGGACACGCAGTAGCAACCACCAGACACTCGTACATAGACCGCAAAGACTGCTGTACAAAGGCTGGGTCGGTTTCCCTAGGCACAAAGGCGTCACTGCTTCTGGCCCCGACCTATTTGATTGCTTGCTTTCTACACACATCTCCAGACTCTGGGATTACAAGAATACACGTATTTTCGCGTGGTTTGCCAGACTATCATGCCATTTTCGCGATACTTCTTAATATCAAGCACATACCAGTATCCTACCGATCGCTCACGCAACATAATTCCGAAGATATAGACTGGAAATTATTTCTCTACAAACCCGAAACTTTAGCGAGGTGGAGTGTGCTGTAAACCATTGAGTAACTAGAAATTTAGCCTGTCTGCGAAGACCTTTACGTGAAACCTCGATGAAAATAGAGGAAACTGATATTTCCACTCGCGAATACCACTGTCGGTGATATAACAGATTCCATATCATCCTTATAATTCACAAACTCAGCTAAGGTGTTTCTCATGTCTACAGAAACAGCAAATGTGTCTTCCATTCGTCTTTCACTTGCTAGGTGCACATACCACAATCGATGTTCTTTCAACTAAATAAGGATGGGAAATGTGAAGAAGAAGTCCAATGAACAATTTACATGGGAGGGAATAATGGTCTAGTGCAAAGACATGTCCATATTGAATCTTCTCAGATTTCCACGTGACCACGAAAGCTGTCCAACACATACTAAGTATTAGTTCGGTATTCGGCCGTCTAGAGGACGACATGGTTAAGTCAGCTACATTCCTGTATCCCAACACGCCTTTCCCATCTGGACGACTCCTGGCGTTAATGGGAAGACCACTGCCGGCGCGCCATGCAGCCCTAGACAGAATTGTCCTAGGAAATCGGTCACATATGTATTTGATCGCTATACTTACAATTAAATGTTACGATTGTGGTCTCAGTTGAACGACACTCGACAGTGAGCAAAGTATCAGAAATACATCCTGCTGACGGCTGCAGCACTGGAACTATTTCCCTTTGCTATCACAGTATTCCACGTCAAATCCATACCTTCCTTATGACCAGACATAGTCATTCCCTTTGCATATGTAGGAAAACGCACACACATACTTTATAAGCCTGATGCTCATGGCGAACCTATCACGCATCCCCTACTGCTAAGTATAATACTTCGCCAATAAATGATTGCTGACAATATGAAATAATACTTAGAGAAAATCAGCGATGGGTGGACCTGTCTCATAAGTTTTTCATGCGAGTGGTATCACTGTGTCTTAGAAAGAGAGGCATAATCGTCTTACAAACCGCCAGATGTTAAAAATCCCGATCGCAACAACTACTGTATGTTACGGTCATAAGTGGTCTTGGTTCTACAGGTGCACACAGGTATCCATGTTAAAAGTTATACTAGCTTTATAAACCGAGGTATGACATTACCTCTGAATGAAGTGGTTTTTTCCAGACAAATACCGTGACAGTGAATATAGACGGTGATCGCCGGAGTGTATCAGACTAAAAGTGCCGTTACACGTCGCTGACAGTGCGACCTCTTAATAAAATTATCGAATTTAGAAAGTGATTCGGCTAAGGGACGTGGTATGAAACCGGTATTTGCAACTCTCTCACGCCGCCGCCGCTAGGTATTTCTCCAGTATTTGTAATGCATTCTGTCTCGATATCATGTCAGAGGTTCGGTGCTTTATCGACTGAGTTATAGGCGATGGTTGATTGAGAAGGATCACAAACAGTAGATGGTGTGCTGATTGAGGTCGTAAGAAATGTACACTAGCTTTTCAGATCTCTAGTGTTACGATATCCGCTAAAAATACTGTCTGGGATTTGGAATCGAGTCTCTCCATTCAACCACATACGTGCGTTGGATCCTACTGAGCAGTCCTTTAATGATTACAGCCAGTAGTGAATCATACTTCTGGCACTCTCATATCTCGAAAAGAGTCACCTTTCTCGAACCTATCTGCTACAGTAAAATTCCAACATCGTTTTAGGTAGTCCCTCGGGACCCATTCACGTCTAACACCCCAACATGCTAGCTTTGTTATTCTGTACCATCCGACAGAGAATAATTACAAACTATAAAATCCCCACTAACTTCATCCGATAGAGAACTCAATAACATTTTTATCGCATCTC
This sequence comes from Schistocerca nitens, assembly GCF_023898315.1. Lineage (NCBI taxonomy): Eukaryota > Metazoa > Arthropoda > Insecta > Orthoptera > Acrididae > Schistocerca > Schistocerca nitens. Next base: position 880,139,330 of record NC_064616.1, on the reverse strand, counting down.
TCTCCTCCTACATATCGAAAATAAATACCGTCTGCATGCCGACATTGAGCACATGTGATGATCCTATTCAATATACAGCTATTGATCCATTGCACAGATCAGTATAACGGTGCATCGCCTGTACTGTAGGAGGATTAGCGTATCCAAAAAACTATAATATAAGTCGAAGAGATCCTTTTCGTGACCCTGTGTCATTGTTTGAAACATCGTTTTTTGTGCTGTAACACTCTTTATACACTGCCATACATCGCCACGACTTCGAGGTCTTTGCCAGGTTCTAAACTGACATTAACACGTTCTAATCCATTGCTTCTCACAGAAAGCTAGACGTCACATGGTATAAGACATGTTGTTACTGCTGCTACCATAACACACCACACACACTGGATGATTTTAAATAAAAGACAGTTACAAAGTAAGGTAACTGGAAGAGTTTGACGGCGTTGTGGGAGATTTCAAACTGCTGTCCGAAGGTGATTGACAACCTCTACATTTAGACTCATCTGTAACAGTAATGGAAGAGCTGATGGCTCTGCGTTCCGTTTCGACTGATTCCTCATATTGAAGTCATGTACGCGATCACTGTTTCGGTGCTAGTGACTCCCAGAAGGTGTCGCCCCTCCACTAAAACTCATTCTCCAACTCAAACAAGCGATGTCAGTCAATAATTATGTGGTAACCAACAGCGTACCAGTGGACAGATGGGATAGGAAAGACACCATCGATGTACTGAAATAATAAGCATCACAGTTGATAGTGCAAACAATTTTACAGTAGTTTCAATACCAACCAATGATGCGACAGCACGTTTCCCAATTTCAGTATTATAGCTGAACCGTCCCTTCTCTATTTTGCGAGTATCATTGCGAATGTAGATAGATGACTGTGCAGTACGTCCATTCGGTGTTAATTCTCGAACATATACATAATCAAAGTATACCAGACAGCGCTCTACATATTTATAGCACCGCAAGCATAGTGCTTAATTTTCAATCTATCTCTAAGCGGATGGGAGACACAGAGCATTCTCGCAGTCTGAGGATAAAATTAGAGACTGAAAAACCCACTCGCACTGTCTTTGACCAACGCGCCCTGCAGCACCGTTACCGATTTAATCTACAGCCGATCAGAAGTAGACCACTACGTTCCACGTCCCGTTAATGAATGGATCTTGCCGAGTCCTCGCCCATCCAAGTTCAGATGGTTCAAATGGCTCTGAGCACTATGGGACTTAACTTCTGAGGTCATCAGTCCCCTAGAACTTAGAACTACTTAAACCTAACTAACCTAAGGACATCACACATTTCCATGCCCGAGGCAGGATTCGAATCAGCGACCGTAGCGGTCGCGCGGTTCCAGACTGTAGCGCCTAGAACCGCTCGGCCACGCCGGCCGGCGCCCATCCAAGTACACAAGATTTCTTCAGATGCGCCCATGTCCAGGAGGTTAGCACTCCTTATCGATGTATAGTGTAACAGATTTGAAAGTGTTGTGACGGTTAAGAAGAACAAGAAACTTCATGTGTTCCCACACCATAATACGCAGACCATCAAAACGGTCACGTTCGACAATGCTGGACGTACTCTCATATGGTGAGAAGTGGGAACACGCAATGCACCCAGGAATATACTGTAACAGCTCTTTCTATGTTTGGTCCAAGTTTCATTGAGCTATGTTAGTTAGCAGTGACACATCATGTGAAAGTTACTTTCATTCTTAAGTTTTGCACAACAGTATAGATGAATCTCATATCGTGAGATGTTCATGGAGCCATTCTGTCTTAATTAGTTAGTAATAAGGTCAATTGTCTGCATAAATGTACAGAACTGTCATGGGATGCTTTAGGCGAACAAACAAGTGCACTTGGTAGGTCAGCAGGGTTCTTTATCTTACGCTTATTGGGGTTGATGGCAGAAACAAAATCGATCGAAATTCATCACAAGGCAGACGGTGAACGAGCAAAACCCCTCTGACAGTCTCAGGAGTTGGTTGGCGTAGCTTTCCCTGCAAAATGGGGTGACCTTTGCCTTTTTGGGGTAACTTTCGCTAGGATTCTTCCACACCATGCACTGGAATAGTGGATCCAGGTCTGATATCCGGTGACAAGCCGAGTGAAGTACAAATCTCCCTCTCTCTGACGAATTTCCAGAAAAATTCTGGCCGGATCCATCCTATGCTGCTTGTGGATCTCACTCAGCAAACGTGGCATCCATCTTGCATAGATTTTGTAGTGGTGCAGACGGTCTGTTAGGGTCTTTGCGACGGCTGAGTGTCAAATTGCAGCCCCAGAAGGTAGCCGCTTTAGGATGCTGTAAACGGTAGCGCGACGCTATTCCTCCACAACATTGCATGTGCAATAATGGCATCATCACACGTCACTGCAGTAAGCCTCCCTGTGCACTGTTCGTCATGCACATCTTCATGCCTCCCACAAACTGTACACGCCAACGTCGAACCATTTTAATGCTCAAACAGCCGTCCCCGTAGACAGAAGTTAACTCCAGATGGATATCGACAGCGGATAGTTGTTTTCCTGCGAAAAAAGCGAATGACAGAGCACAACTCACAAGTGGACACACTTCGTAGTGGTAACGCCACGCTAGCTGGCAGCGTACTGGGGTATGCATCGCAAGCTGGTGTGAGCACCTTGTATGCGGTTTATTTTACAGACACAACACGCTTTCCCAGAACCCTTCTAACATATACAAGTCTTCCATTCGTCTTCCCTAAAACTGACTTTATGTAGTCTTTCCATTTCATATCACTTCGTAGTATTGTTGTTGTTGTTGTGGTCTTCAGTCCTGAGACTGGTTTGATGCAGCTCTCCATGCTACTCTATCCTGTGCAAGCTTCTTCATCTCCCAGTACCTACTGCAACCTACATCCTTCTGAATCTGCTTAGTGTATTGATCTCTTGGTCTCCCTCTACGATTTTTACCCTCCACGCTGCCCTCCAATGCTAAATTTGTGATCCCTTGATGCCTCAAAACATGTCCTACCAACCGATCCCTTCTTTTAGTCAAGTTGTGCCACAAACTTCTCTTCTCCCCAATCCTATTCAATACCTCCTCATTAGTTACGTGATCTACCCACCTTATCTTCAGCATTCTTCTGTAGCACCACATTTCGAAAGCTTCTATTCTCTTCTTGTCCAAACTAGTTATCGTCCATGTCTCACTTCCATACATGGCTACACTCCATACAAATACTTTCAGAAACGACTTCCTGACACCTAAATCTATACTCGATGTTAACAAATTTCTCTTCTTGAGAAACGCTTTCCTTGCCATTGCCAGTCTACATTTTATATCCTCTCTACTTCGACCATCATCAGTTATTTTACTCCCTAAATAGCAAAACTCCTTTAATACTTTAAGTGTCTCATTTCCTAATCTAATTCCCTCAGCATTACCCGATTTAATTTGACTACATTCCATTATCCTCGTTTTGCTTTTGTTGATGTTCATCTTATATCCTCCTTTCAAGACATTGTCCATTCCGTTCAACTGCTCTTCCAAGTCCTTTGCTGTCTCTGACAGAATTACAATGTCATCGGCGAACCTCAAAGTTTTTACTTCTTCTCCATGAATTTTAATACCTACTCCGAACTTTTCTTTTGTTTCCTTTACTGCTTGCTCAATATACAGATTGAATAACATCGGGGAGAGGCTACAACCCTGTCTCACTCCTTTCCCAACCACTGCTTCCCTTTCATGCCCCTCGACTCTTATAACTGCCATCTGGTTTCTGTACAAATTGTAAATAGCCTTTCGCTCCCTGTATTTTACCCCTGCCACCTTCAGAATTTGAAAGAGAGTATTCCAGTCAACATTGTCAAAAGCTTTCTCTAAGTCTACAAATGCTAGAAACGTAGGTTTGCCTTTTCTTAATCTTTCTTCCAAGATAAGTCGTAAGGTTAGTATTGCCTCACGTGTTCCAACATTTCTACGGAATCCAAACTGATTGCGCGATGTGACGTGCTCAAGATATTCACCACTAATGATGTAATCATATAACATTCGGTTCTTTCTCTTTGTTATAGGCACCATTTTACATACATCCACGTCTAAAGAGAGCTGCCATTCATTACACAAAGCGGATATTTTGTCCAAGTCCTTATGCAATTCCTTACCATCATCCAAAGACGATACTTCCCAGTACTCAATTTCATCGCCAGTGAACAATCGTTTACTGTAATGCTGCTGACAATATCTGAAAAGTAATTCATTTATACTGAAAATATGAGAGGTCCTTTCAAGCTTCCCTGGTGAAGCCCCGATGTTACTTTCCTTGCCGGCCAGTGTGGCCAAGCAGTTAAAGGCGCTACAGTCTGGAACCGCGTGGCCGCTACGGTCGCAGGTTCGAATCCTGCCTCGGGCATGGATGTGTGTGATGTCCTTAGGTTAGTTAGGTTTAAGTAGTTCTAAGTTCTAGGGGACTGATGACCTTAGAAGTTAAGTCCCATAGTGCTCAGAGCCATTTGAACCATTTTTTGTTACTTTTCTTTCTGTGGAACATTCGTTGTTCAGTATAACGTACTACGTTGTATTAGTCAAACATTGCTCGAGTCAGTCATATATTTCATCTCGTTAGTAGTTGTCGAAATACAGGAAATCCCTTAATCGTTATAATTTTCAGTTTTGAAACTATTCAATTGTGCCTGTCATATTTTACCTCTACATTAAGTGCTATATGTGATATGAATCTCCTGTCTGTGTGTCTAAGCGTTCATATTTTATTTATTTCATCTTATTTTAATTCAAAATATACAGGATTGAATTTCTTAAAATATACAGACAGTTTTTATGGTTTTTGTTTCAGGTGGACAATCTACGTTAGGAGAGGAACCTTAAAAAACGATTTATTAATTCGCTGACTATAAACAACCAGAGGACTTAAGAATTCTAACTACTGCTTGCCCGTATCGGCTGAGACTCGACAAAGAAGTAACAGCATTGCAAATAACATTTTAATTCTGCTATGTGGATTGAAGTAAGTAGAGTCAGACAGAATTCACTATATCCGAACAAAATTTTGTACTGCATCTTTGTTTATTACGAAATTTTGAAATATTTCTAATTTTTCTGCTGCAGAAAAATCTTTAGTTGGCTATGGGTCTGTGGGAAAAGTTGACGACGCTCTTTGGAAAAAAGAAAGAGGTGAATGTTCTCGTCGTTGGACTGAACAATAGCGGCAAGTCAACCGTAATCAACCATTTCAAGAATGAAGAAGACAGAGCCATGGAAATTGTACCTACAGTGGGATTCAACATAGAGAAATTTCAAAGTATGTGGTTTTTTAGTTAGTTTGGTACAGAAAATAAATGTTTGTAACTCTCTTGTAAGAATACACGAACAAGTTGAGAAGTGGTCCTTTTGCTTACGAGTTTTGTAAATTTGGTGTTTATAACGCGGTAAATAATTTAACGTTGCGAGATAAGTGATACATGATTACCATAATCTGTTAACTACATGATCTTACAACAGGTTAATTTGTCAATGTGTTAATGATTTACACGACATTAAAAAACACAGCACAGCCTTAAGGTACATTCTGCGTAATTAGTATCAACACAGATTTCATTTGCAACTCCGATTGCTCAAAATGGTTCAAATGCGTAATTAGTATCAACACAGATTTCATTTGCAACTCCGATTACTCAAAATGGTTCAAATGGCTCTGAGCACTATGAGACTTAATTTCTGACGTCATCAGTCCCCTAAAACTTAGAAGTACTTAAACCTAACTAACCTAAGGAAATCACACACATCCATGCCCGAGGCAGGATTCGAACCTGCGACCGTAACGGTCACGCGGTTCCAGACTGTAGAGCCTAGAACCATTTGGCCACCCCGGCCGGCTCCGATTACTCACACTCAACTGGTAGAAGCAAAAAATTAGTAGAAAAGCAGCATATTTTGATTTTGAGATCGCCAAGTTTTTCAGTCACACAGCAGTTAAAAGTGTGACCAGCCACAGATCCATGTTTTAGCACATATGCTTCAAATTGCGTGGAATACTAATGTGTGTTTCCTAACGGACCAAACTGCTGAGGTCATCGGTCCCTAGACTTACACACTACTTAAACTACGTTATGCTAAGAACAACACACACACCCATGCCCGAGGAGGGACTCGAACCTCCGGCGAGACGGGCCGCGGAATCCGCGACATTACGCCTCTAACCGCGCGGCCACTCCGCGTGGCGGAAAACATATTTGTGACTAGGTCTCCCTGTCAGCTAACAGGAGGTCTACAGAGGTTCAAATGAATAAAATGACAAGGTCTAGTAGAAATTCTTCAAGAGCTCAGGTCGAAAACCAGTACTAACAAAAGAAGGGAAAGCTGAAAGGTGGAAGGAGTGCATAGAGGGCCTATACGAGGGAAATAAGCTAGAAGGTAAGATCATAGAAAGAGCAGTGAACATAGATGAAGATGAGATGGGAGATATGATACTGCGAGAAGAATTTGATAGAGTATCTGAAAGATTAAGTCGAAACAAGGCCCCGGGAGTAGACGGTATTCCGTCAGAACTACTGATAGTCTTGCTCATAGTTGCTGAAAGGTGTTACCGAACTATCAGTTTAATAAGACATGTTTGCAAAATACTAAGACGAATTGTTTGCAGAAGAATGAAAAAAATTATAGAAGCAGGCCTCGGGGAATATCAGTTTGGATTACAGGGAAATGTAAGAAAACACGAGGCAATTCTGATGCCACATTAGAATACAGATTAAGGAAAGGCAAACCTACTTTTATAGCATTTGTAGACTTAGAAAAAGCTTTTGACAATATTGACTGGAATACTGTCTTCGAAATTTTGAAGATAGCAGGGGCAAAATACATGGAGCGAAAATCTATTTGCAACTTGTGCAGAAACCAGACGGCAGTTGTAAGAGCCGAAGGGCATGAAATGGAAACAATGGTTGGGAAGGGAGTGAGACAGGGTTGTAGCCTATCCCCTATATTATTCAATTTGTGCATTGAACAAGCAGTAATGGAAGCAAAAGAAAAATTTGGAGTAGGAATTAAAGTTCAGGGAGAAGAAATAAAAACTAAGGTCTGCCGATGACATTGTAATTCTCTCAGAGAGAGCAAAAGACATGGAAGAACAGTTGATCGGAATGAACATTGTCTTGAAAGGAGGATATAAGATGAAAATCAACAAAAGCAGAACAAGGATAATGGAATGTAGGGGAATTAAATCAAGTGAAGCTGAGAATATTAGATTAGGAAACGAAACACCTAAAGCAGTAAATGTGTTTTGTTATTTGGAAAACAAAATAAGTAACAATGGCCGACGTAGAGAGGATATAAAAAGTAGACTGCTAATGGCAAGAAAAGCATTTCTGAATAAGAGAAATTTGTTAACATCGAATGTAGGTTTAAGCGTTAAGAAGTCTTTTCTGAAAGTATTTGTCTGGAATATAGCCATGTATGGAAGTGAAACATGGACGATAAACAGTGTAGATAAAAAGAGAATAGAAGCTTTCGAAATGTGGTGCTACAGAAGAATGTTGAAGATTAGATGGGTAGATCACGTAACTAATGAAGAGGTACTGAATTGAACTGGGGAGACAAGAAATTTGTGGCACAACTTGACCAAAAGGTAGGAACAGTTGATAAGACACGTTCTGAGATACAAAGGATCATCAGATTAGCATGGTGGGAAGCGTGAAGGGTAAAAATTGTAGAGGAAGGCCAAGAGATGAATACAGTAAGCGGCGGCCGGAGTGGCCGAGCGGTTCTAGGCGCTACAGTCTGGAATCGCACGCCGCTACGGTCGCAGGTTCGAATCCTGCCTCGGGCATGGATGTGTGTGATGTCCTTGGGTTAGTTAAGTTTAAGTAATTCTAAATTATAGGGGACTGATGACCTCAGCAGTTAAGTCCCATAGTGCTCAGAGCCATTTGAACCAATACAGTAAGCATATTCAGAATGATATAGGTTGCAGTAGCTATTCAGAGATGAAGCGACTCGCGCGGGATAGAGTAGCACGGAGAGCTGCATCAGACCAGTCTTCGGGCTGAAGACCACAAAAACAACAAACGAAATATGTTCAGTTAGCAGTGTCCGCTTTGAAAGAAGGATCCATTTGAGTACACACACGTCTAAAATCGTTCCTTCCAGTGTCCAAATAATTTCCGCATGGTGCGTTCTGTGAGGCTGGATAGGAGCTCACTCTTATTTACCTTCCATCGAGCGTAAGAATATCTGTAATAAATTTAGAGACCACTCCCACTAAGTTAACTGGTATCATTAAACGTCTCACAGAATAAGAACACTGTTCGCGTACTAATCCATCTTGAGCCGGCCGCGGTGGTCTCGCGGTTCTAGGCGCGCAGTCCGGAACCGTGCGACTGCTACGGTCGCAGGTTCGAATCCTGCCTCGGGCATGGATGTGTGTGATGTCCTTAGGTTAGTTAGGTTTAAGTAGTTCTAAATTCTAGGGGACTGATGACCACAGCAGTTGAGTCCCATAGTGCTCAGAGCCATTTGAACCATTTGAATCCATCATGACAAATAGTTCATTAGTATTGTGAGCAATTGCATTTCTTTATTGTCAGAGTATAAGTACACACTATCTGATCAAAACTGTCAGGACACCCCTATGTAATGCGGAACTGACCTCACATGTTACGAGAGGTGGAACCGCCAGCATGAAAGGAGGATGGGAGTATTGTGCTGTCAGTAGAGAAGCATTAAACAACAGAATCGGTCTGTCAAGACAGCTCAGAGACTTCGAACTTTGACCAGTCATTGAGCTTCACCTGAGTAAGAAATCCACGAGGGACATTTCAACCCTTCTAATGCTGACCAAGTCGAGTTTGGAGATGTGACTGTTAAATGGAAACGCGTAGGAACAACCACAGCTAGATCAAGACACAATGACTGTGCGTAGGGTGCTAAAAAGAATGGGGTACTACGTTCGACCAGCTTCTCATAAGCCACACAGTTCTGTAATCAGTGCTAACGGACGGTTGAGGTGGTGTAAAAAAGCGATGCTACCGTCCAGTGTGTCTGGAAACGAGTGATTTGGGATGATGAATCACGCTGCTCCTATAAAAAGCAGACGAAATGGTCTGGGCTTGTCGAAAGCCTGGAGAACTTCATCTGGTACCACGTGTAGTGAAGTACGGGACTTGGGGTATTACGTTATAGGGATGTTTTTCTTGTTTAGGGTGTGAACACTTTATCGCACTTAAGAAAATGCTAAATGCTGAAGAATATGAGCACATTTTACAGCACTGTGTACTGCACACAGTAGAGGAACAGTTCGGAGACGATGACTGATTGTATCAGCGTGACACTGCACCCTGTCATAAAGCAGTAACTCAGAGGCAATGGATTTCGGGTAAAAACATGAAAAGGACTGACCTGCCCAGAGGCCCTATCTGACTCAAATGGAATATATTTGGGATGAATTAGAACATCGACCTCACTCGAAACCCCAGCGTGAACGTCACTTCCATCTGTAGTTTTGTCTCTTGAGGAAGAACGGGCAGCCATTCCTCGACAGACATTCAGACACCTCATTAAAAGTGTCCCCAGCAGAGTTCAAGCAGTCATAAAGGTAGATGGTGGACACACTCCATATTAATGTCCATAATAAGAGTCCGGACATTTTTGGTCAGATAGTGTATTTCGAAACCCCGAAGTCATGACATGTACAGCAACCAATGGTTCAAATGGCTCTGAGCACTATGGGATTTAACCTCTGAGGTCATCAGTCCCCTAGAACTTAGAACTACTTAAACCTAACTAACCTAAGGAGATCACACATGTCCATGCCCGAGGCAGGACTCGAACCTGCGACCGTAGCGGTCACGCGGTTCCAGACTGTAGCGCCTAGAACCGCTCGGCCACCGCGGCTGGCGTACAGCAACACCTCATTCGTTTATCTGTTGTCGAATTATCGGTATCCGAAATAAGACTTGTGAAAAAAATTTAGCGTATGAAAAGTTGTAAATACTTGGTACCATAATGAATTTAATTCACTGCCCCAGTACGTTTATTTAAAGAAGTTTCAAGTCTTGTGTAAATACAAACCAGAGGAAGAGTGATCGAAAGAAAGAGAAACCGCCCAAAGTCAAATCTACATACAGGATTAACCCCAACACTACCGACAAAATTTCGCAAGTTGTTCAGGGATATTATGGCATAAGGAACAAGGATTCTCCGTTGTTTCGTTACAGTGTAAACGCTTTTCGTTTGATTTCTTACCACCATGTATCTTTGTATCTGTATAGCACTGAAAATACACTCCTGGAAATTGAAATAAGAACACCGTGAATTCATTGTCCCAGGAAGGGGAAACTTTATTGACACATTCCCGGGGTCAGATACATCACATGATCACACTGACAGAACCACAGGCACATAGACACAGGCAACAGAGCATGCACAATGTCGGCACTAGTACAGTGTATATCCACCTTAGCTGTAATGCAGGCTGCTATTCTCCCATGGAGACGATCGTAGAGATGCTGGATGTAGTCCTGTGGAACGGCTTGCCATGCCATTTCCACCTGGCGCCTCAGTTGGACCAGCGTTCGTGCTGGACGTGCAGACCGCGTGAGACGACGCTTCATCCAGTCCCAAACATGCTCAATGGGGGACAGATCCGGAGATCTTGCTGGCCAGGGTAGTTGACTTACACCTTCTAGAGCACGTTGGGTGGCACGGAATACATGCGGACGTGCATTGTCCTGTTGGAACAGCAAGTTCCCTTGCCGGTGTAGGAATGGTAGAACGATGGGTTCGATGACGGTTTGGATGTACCGTGCACTATTCAGTGTCCCCTCGACGATCACCAGTGGTGTACGGCCAGTGTAGGAGATCGCTCCCCACACCATGATGCCGGGTGTTGGCCCTGTGTGCCTCGGTCGTATGCAGTCCTGATTGTGGCGCTCACCTGCACGGCGCCAAACACGCATACGACCATCATTGGCACCAAGGCAGAAGCGACTCTCATCGCTGAAGACGACACGTCTCCATTCGTCCCTCCATTCACGCCTGTCGCGACACCACTGGAGGCGGGCTGCACGATGTTGGGGCGTGAGCGGAAGACAGCCTAACGGTGTGCGGGACCGTAGCCCAGCTTCATGGAGACGGTTGCGAATGGTCCTCGCCGATACCCCAGGAGCAACAGTGTCCCTAATTTGCTGGGAAGTGGCGGTGCGGTCCCCTACGACACTGCGTAGGATCCTACGGTCTTGGCGTGCATCCGTGCGTCGCTGCGGTCCGGTCCCAGGTCGACGGGCACGTGCACCTTCCGCCGACCACTGGCGACAACATCGATGTACTGTGGAGACCTCACGCCCCACGTGTTGAGCAATTCGGCGGTACGTCCACCCGGCCTCCCGCATGCCCACTATACGCCCTCGCTCAAAGTCCGTCAACTGCACATACGGTTCACGTCCACGCTGTCGCGGCATGCTACCAGTGTTAAAGACTGCGATGGAGCTCCGTATGCCACGGCAAACTGGCTGACACTGACGGCGGCGGTGCACAAATGCTGCACAGCTAGCGCCATTCGACGGCCAACACCGCGGTTCCTGGTGTGTCCGCTGTGCCGTGCGTGTGATCATTGCTTGTACAGCCCTCTCGCTGTGTCCGGAGCAAGTATGGTGGGTCTGACACACCGGTGTCAATGTGTTCTTTTTTCCATTTCCAGGAGTGTAGCTGCACAACAGTGCAAATGTTGACTGTCTCCACTGTGTGTTGTATTTGGAAACAAACTTTTTCAATTCACTCACGATACTTGCTCTTGACAACAGTAACGCCCATTTTACTCTGCGCCCTCATGCTTGAGTTAATTACTGCTCGAGTATGTCTCAGGTTTTTTTTTTCTTGCGAGCTCCTTGTGCCTTTACAGTTATGAACAGCAGTACGGATAGGTTTACTTATGAAGGTTTGTGAAAGTTGCAGAAGCAAAAGTACTGTGACCTGCTGTCGATTCGGGAAATGTTCAGAATAGCGTCGTTATGCCGCTATCCATACTGCTGCGTGTATCGCTCTTAACGTATAACTAACACTGCTAGGAAAACAAAAATGGTTCAAATGGCTCTGAGCACTATGGGACTTAACTTCTGAGGTCATCAGTCCCCTAGAACTTAGAACTACTTAAATCTAACTAAGGACATCACATACATCCATGCCCGAGGCAGGATTCGAACCTGCGACCGTAGCGATCGCGCGGTTCCAGACTGTAGCGCCTAGAACCGCTCGGCCACACAAGCCGGCCCAGGAAAACAAACCCGAAACAAAACCGAACAGAACTAAATGCAAGTTTGAGGGCTAAGAGTAAAGTGGGAGTTACTACTATCAACAGCGAATAACGTGAGTCAATGAGACAAGTTTGTTTCCAAACAATACACTGCTTTTGCTGTCGACATTTGTACTGTAGCGCAGATATTTTTAGTGCAATAAACAGAGATGAGAAATCAAATAAAATGAATTACTTTGTAACGAGCCACCGGATACCACGGGGTCTTGTACCAAAATACTCAGAAAACATTTTTGAACAATTTCCGAAATTTTCTCGGTGGAGTTAACTTTGTACTGTATCTATGTTTCAGCTTTAGCACTGCCAGATCCCTAGCATTTTTCTCAACCTATCCAGTTTTAGAAGCAAAATTGTTGGTAATATATCTGCAGAAATTATATAAATGCCTAGCTCTTCAGTGGTCCTAGACAGGATCTTGGGTAGGTATGGTAAGAATTAAGGTATAGAGATAGGCCTTACCCGATGTGTAAGTGTTGCGCAATAGCGCATAGACCACTGTGCTCACTGAATTCGCAATGTACGTATGTAGTATTGTGTTTTTATTGTTATGGATGATTTCAGAAATGAACGAAAGCAAGAAGTAACAATATCTTAGCTGTCTCGTCGAGATTTGGATCGCTTCTCTCGAATGGCGCCAAGGACTACAGAGATGTTTGAGATTTACTCCAAGACATAGGAGCAGAATCGGATCATAGGCAATATTTGTCACTATACTTCATGACCTTTCTGCCCAAACTGTTGTGATGAAACTTCTTTCATCTTTAGGATTCGAAATGGCGCCCTGGGACTCTGATCTAGTAGATGGCCAAAACTGCCCTTCAGACGCCTTTTAACGTTGAGATTCACAGGCACAACTGGTACACTAAATATTCAAAAATCAGTCTGGATAGCATCTTGGTATTCAGGAAACACTTAAAACCGCAGCAGTAAATGTACTAAGTCTCCACACTATAATTCAACAAACTGCCAGAATGTGCAGTGATTCATCCGTGACATACAAATACCTATATTTGGATCTGGTTTTCATGACATCTGAGTCATCCGTTATTCCTATGTGGTTGAACAGCTCCCAAGTCTAACTTAGAGTCTACCACCTTAACTGTTGTTGTTCTGCCTCCAGTCCGAAGAATGGTTTGTTGCAGCTCTCCACATTACTCTGTCCTGTGCCTGCCTCTTCAACTTACATCCATCTGAATCCGCTTTCTGTATTCATCCCTTAGTCTCTGTCTATAATTTTTACCCCCTCCCTTCCAATACCAAACGCAATTCCATGATGTCTCAGAATGTCTCCTATCAGCCGATCGCTTCTTTTAGTCAAATTTTACCATAAATTTCTTTTTTTCTCGACTTCGATTCAGTACCTGCTCGTCAGTTACTCGATCTACCCATCTAATCTTCAGCATTACTCTGTAGCGCTACAGTTCAAAAGCTTCTATTCTCTTCATGTCTGAACTGCTTATCGCCAAAGTTTCACTCTGTACAAGACTATACTCCAGACAAATATTTTCAGAAAAAAAACTCCTAACACTTAAATTTATGTTACATAGTAACAAACTTACCTCTTCCAGTGCGCCTGTTTAGCTGAGTGGTTACCTGCTTGCCTCCCATACAGCGGGCCCGGGTTCGATTCCCGGCCGGGTTGGAGGTTTTCTCCGCTCGTGGACTGGCTGTTGTGTTGTCCTCAGCATCATTTCATCCTCATTCCCGGCACGCGAGTCGCCCATTGCGGCGTCGACTAAAATAAGACTCGCACTCGGCGGTCGAACTTACCCGGATGGGGCCTCCAGGCCGGCAATGCCATACGATCATTTAATTTTTTTCTCTTTACCAAATAAGCTTTTCGTGCCATTTTCAGTCTGCATTTTATATCCTCTCTGCTTCGGCCATCGCCGGTGATTTTCCTGCCCAAATAGCAAAACTCGTCTACTACTTTTGGCGTCTTAATTCCTTATCTAATTTCTTCAACATCGCCAGATTTGTTTCGACTACATTCCGCTACACTTGTTTTACTTTTTTACGGTTCGTCTTATACCCCCTTTTCAAGACACTGTCTATTCCGTACAACTGTTCTTCCAAATCCTTAGCCGTCACTGACAGAATTACAATTTCACTGCCAAACATTAAAGTTTTTATTTCTTCTTCTTGCACTTTAATTCCTTCTCTACATTGGTCCTTGGTTTCTTTCACTGCTTGTTCGGTGTACAGAGTGAATAACACTGGGATTATGCTGCAGCCCTGTCTCACTCTTTTCTCAACTGTTGCTTAACTTTCATGTCCTTCGGCTCTTATAACTGCTGTCTAGTTTCTGTACAAGTTGCAAATAACGTTTCGCTTCCTATATTTACCCCTGCTACCTTCAGAATTTCAAGGTGTGTAGTCGACTCAACATTGTGAAAAACTTGCTCTAAATCTACAAATGCTAGAGACATAGGATTGCTTTTCTTCAGTCTTTGTTCTAAGAGAAGTCGAAGGGCAGTACTGCCTCGCGTGTTCCTGCATGTCTCCGGAACCCAAACTGAAGTTCCCCGAGGTTGACTCCAACGACTTTTTCCATTCTCCTGTAAATAATTCGTCCCAGCATTTTGTATGCATGAGGGTCACATTCACACTTGCCAGCATCTGCCTTCTTCGGGATTCGGATTATTACATTCTTCTTGAAGTCTGAGGGTATTTCGCCTGTCTCATATCTCTTGCACACTAGGTGGAATAGTTTTGTCGTGGTTGGCTCTCCAGAGATCCTCAGTATTTCTGAGGGAATGTCGTCTACTTTCTTTCGACTTTCGACTTAGGTCTTTTGGTGCTATGTCAAATTCTTCTCGTAGTACCGTGTCTCCCATCTCATCTTCACCTACTTCTTCAAATCTGTTTTCGTTATATAGATCTATACATTCCTCCCACCTTTCAACTTTCCCTTTTTTGCTTAGTACTAGTTTGCCATCGGAGCTTCTGATATTCATGCAGCTTCTTCTGTTTTCGTCATAGATTTCTTTAGTTTTCCTAAAGGTAGCATCTAATTGCCCCTAATTATCTATGCTTCCACGTTTTTGCTTTTCTCGTCTGGTCATTCCTGCTTTTCCGTTTTGTACTTCCTGTCCGTCTCATTGTCTTAACATCTATATTTCCTTTTGACTCCATTTTCTGGATTTTTATATTTCCTCCTTTCGTCAGTTAGCTTCAACATCTTGTGCGTTATCCAAGATTTCTACTGCGCTTTGCCTTTTTTGCCTATCTGATTCTCTGCTGTCTACACTATTTCAACTTTCACAGTTAGGAATTCGTCTTCTATTGTATTCCTTTCCCTTGTTTCAACAATTGTTGTCTGAAGTTCTTCTAGAAACCTCAATTACCTCTAATTCTTTCAATCTGCCCATGTCTCACCTGCTTGATTTCCTACCTTTTTGCAATCTCAACTCCTTCTAATCTGCAATTAATAACCAATAAATTATTGACGGTGTTCATATCTGTCCCTGAAAATATTTTGCAGTTTCCAATCTGGTTTCGAAGCCTCTGTCTTCCCATTACATAATCTATTTCAAACCCGGCTGTGTCTTTAGGTATCTTCCATGTGTACAAACTTCCTTCATGATTTTAAAGCAAGTATAAGTCATGATTAAATCATGCTCTATGCAAAATTCATTAAGGTGACTTCCTCTTTCATTCGTTTCCCCTGTTCCATGTTCTCCTACTATTTTTCTTTCTCTTCCTCTTCCTGCTATCGAATGACAGAGACATTTTCGCTTCTCTTAACTAGCTGAATAATTTATATTATCTGACCATACACTATTTCAATTTCTTCATCATCTGCGGAGCTGGTTGCCACATAAACTTGTGGTATTGTTATGAGCGTTCACTTGGTGTGTGTCTTGGCGAAAATAATGCGTTCACTATCTTATGCACAGACGCTTGCTTTCATTCCTATTTTCTTATTCATTAGATCCACTCCTTCATTACCCCTATTTGGTTTTGTATTTATATCCCTGCAATAGCCCGATCAGGAGTCCTGTTCTTCCTGCCATCGTACTTCACTAATTCCCACTATGTCTATCTTCAGTCTATCTATTTCAGTTATGAAATTGTTTTGCCCTCCTAAACGATTAAGAGATATAACATTCCACGCTCCTACCAGTAGAATGTTGTTTTGTTTTTTCTGACTACATCATCTTAATGAGTACTTTCCGCCTGGAGATCCAAATGGTGGACTATTTTACCTCCGTAATACTTTCCTCAGGAGGATACCGTCGATAATTTAGGATACAGTAGAGTTGCATGCCCTAGGGAATTATAACGATTCTAGTTTCCTTCTGCTTTTAGCCGTTTGCAGTACCAGCATAAGAAGGCCCTTTTGGCTACTGTTCCAAGGCCATATCAGTCGATTACCCAGACTTTTGTACTGCAACTACTGAAAAGGTTGCTGTCCCTCTTTAGGAGCGACATGTTTTTCTGGCCTCTCCACAGATACCGCTCTGTTGTTTTTGCACCTACGGTAAACAATCTCTATCGCTGAGACACACAGGCCACCCCATCTCGACGAGGTCCTAGGTTCATGAGATTCCCGGCTCAGCTGTAATATGCAAATGATCTCTGGTATAACTAAGTAGGTTTTCTCGCTGTAATAATTTATGGTATTCTTTTCATGTTTGCGGCTGGATTAGAAGATCAACTTGCAACAATATTTCAGGATTCACCTCACCATCATCAATCTAAACAACTGTACGTTCGTCCGTTGAGCAAGATTAGGACTCTGTTAAAGATGGTATGAGGCTGAGATGGTCTGGTGTTACTACAGGAAAGCTTATGTAGGCCAGACTGTTCACACTCTTCACGACAGGCCTGTGGAACATGCCCGCCACACTAGGTTGCAACAACCGGAATAATACGAAGCGACGGGGCACTGCTTGATCGAGGGACACTGCGTGAAATATGAGGAGACACAGGTAGCTGCTGCTACATCCCGCTATTGGGACTGTGAACTTTAAGAGGCAATTAAAATTAGTAATAATCGTATTAACAGAACAATGGCTTCAGCTTAAGCAAGACATGAAATCCTGTATTAACCTGATTAAAAATAAAATGTACTTTGGCTCACCTGCGAGATAGTTTTGAAAACAATTTTCGATAACGATAAGTCTTTGTTACCTGCTGTTATCACGTGGAGCTATTGCATGCTTTTCATTACGTTGGGGCAGCACTAAAAGCTTCAGCATGCTGTATAATGTTTCCCTCTTTGGCGTTGGCATCGTTTCGGCAGATGGCGGCCAGGTAGATACCTGAAATATTATGTCAAGTTCATATTAGGACCTGATAGCAAGACTCAGAAGAACATTATAATGCGACTAACACCATCCTGTCCTGAGCAATTTCATTCCTCCACCACTCTGGACGAAAAACGCACTGATCCTGGAGTCTTGGAGTACAACCAAAAAATCAGCAAATTGTGCCAGTTGATCCATGGTCCCCCCACCACCACCACCCGCCCACCCTCTGTTGTTCACCAGGATACCAACTGCTCAGAAGCTAGCTGAGACCCGTCTAGATCTTCAGTAAATGTAGATTCGGAATGCTGGCTTCAGTTTGTCTCCAGGAAACAGAAGGGTGCGTCAGATGATAATCGATCTAAAACAACTTGGATAATGGGGAAAGGATATGGAATGTACCGTAGTTCTATGCTGATGTTGAGTGGGACGGAATGTCCAAACTCTGGTGGTAAAGCTTACAGCGAAATGATCTCCATATTGTTGTAAGAGTTGTCTTCCGAGAATTTTGTAGGGAGCGGATGATTTCTTTACGACAATTGTCGAACTCACCGGTGGTTGCAAAGCATAAATAATGTTGATGTTTTATAATGATTTCATGTTTTAGTTATCTTTGCAGATGAAAATGTGCTCACTACGGCAGTGGACAGATAGGGCCACGCGGCTACTACGGTCGCACGTTCGAATCCTGCCTCGGGCATGGATGTGTGTGATGTCCTTAGGTTAGTTAGGTTTAAGTACACTACTGGCCATTAAAATTACTACATCACGAAGATGACGTGCTACAGAGGCGAAATTTAACCGACAGAAAGAAGATGCTGTGATATGCATATGATTAGCTTTTCAGAGCATTCTCACAAGGTTGGCGCCGGTGGCGACACCTAAAACGTGCTGACATGAGGAAAGTTTCCAACCGATTTCTCATACACAAACAGCAGTTGACCGGCGTTGCCTGGTGAAACGTTGTTGTGATGCCTCGTGTAAGGAGGAGAAATGCGTACCATCACGTTTCCGACTTTGATAAAGGTCGGATTGCAGCCTGTCGCGATTGCGGTTTATCGTATCGCGACATTGCTGCTCGCGTTGGTCGAGATCCAATGACTGTTAGCAGAATATGGAATCAGTGGGTTCAGGAGGGTAATACGGAACGCCGTGCTGGATCCCAACGGCCTCGTATCACTGGCAGTCGAGATAACAGGCATCTTATCGCCATGCCTGTAACGGATCGTGCAGCCACGTCTCGATCTCTGAGTGAACAGATGGGGACGTTTGCAGAACAACAACCATCTGCACGAACAGTTCGACGACGTTTGCAGCAGCATGGACTATCAGCTCGGAGACCATGGCTGCGGTTACCCTTGACGCTGCATCACAGACAGGAGCGCCTCCGATGGTGTACTCAACGACGAACCTGGGTGCACGAATGGCAAAACGTCATTTTTTCAGATGAATCCAGGTTCTGTTTACAGCATCATGATGGTCGCATCCGTGTTTGGCGACATCGCGGTCAACGCACGTTGGAAGCGTGTATTCGTCATCGCCATACTGGCGTATCACCCGGCGTGATGGTATGGGGTGCCATTAGTTACACGTCTCGGTCACCTCTTGTTCGCATTGACGGCACTTTGAACAGTGGAAGTTACATTTCAGATGTTTTACGGCCCGTAGCTCTACCCTTCATACGATCCCTGCGAAACCCTACATTTCATCAGGATAATGCACGAGCGCATCTTGCAGGTCCTGTACGGGCGTTCCTATATACATAAAATGTTCGACCGCTGCCCTGGCCAGCACATTTTCCAGATCTCTCACCAATTGAGAACGTCTGGTGAATGGCGGCCGAGCAACTGGCTCGTCACAATACACCAGTCGCTTGATGAAGCTGCATGGGCAACTGTACCTGTACATGCCATCCAGGCTCTGTTTGACTGAATCCCCAGGAGTATCAAGGCCGTTATTACGGCCAGAGGTGGTTGTTCTGGGTACTGATGTCTCAAGATCTATGCACTCAAACCGCGTGAAAATGTAATCGCATGTCAGTTCTAGTATAATATATTTGTCCAATGAATACCCGTTTATCATTTGCATTTCTTCTTTGTGTAGCAGTTTTAATGGCTAGTAGTGTAGTTCTAAGTCTAGGGGACTGATGACCTCAGATGTTAAGTCCCATAGTGCTCAGAACCATTTTTGTAATACAATACTAGTTAAATCTTTGAAATTATTGCTGATTTTGTTTAGAGATTTTATCATCAATCTGGTCCAGCAAGAAGTGTTGTTCTAAATATTGTATTATTTCAGCGACGTTACGCGACTTTAGTGGTTGTCCCTGTAAGTCGTTGTCGTTGCAGACCAGAACGTGGCCTTCACGGCAGTGGACATGTCGGGGCACGGCCGGTACCGCGACCTGTGGGAGCACTACTACAAGGACTGCCACGGCGTCATCTTCGTGGTGGACAGCAGCGACCGGCTGCGGCTGGTGGTGGTGCGCGAGGAGCTGGACCTGCTGCTGCAGCACCCGGACGTGGTGGGCCGCCGCCTGCCCATCCTCTTCTTCGCCAACAAGACTGACGTGCGCGAGGCCCTCTCCAGCGTCAAGATCGCCATCGCCCTCGGTCTCGAGCGCATCCTGGACAAGCCGTGGCACATCTGTGCCAGCAACGCCCTCACTGGTGAGGGGCTGCAGGAGGGCGTCGAGTGGCTGACGAAGCAGGTTAGGGAGGTGGTCGAGAGCAAGTCGTGAACGAAGGTTCCAGTGTCACAGTCTTCGCATTCCGTCCAGTCAAAGTCTGATTATTAAATGTAAAATTGCTTCAATAAAGCATACTCTAAAATAAAACACGGTGCTCATTCATATGACCACTCTACACAAACAATTACATCCCCTTCCCTTATACAGATGTGGAATACTGTTATTCCACGTATGTGTCGTATTTAGTGATTCTTAATATGCAGGCCACAGTTATGTCAATTCTTTCCACTGTTATCTGACCAACAGAGTAGGCGATTTCGGCGATATTATGTTTGTCGCAGTTGAGCGCCCCACAAACCAAACGTCATCATCATCATCATCATGTTTGAATCATTTGTAAGCTTATTTATCCGTCGCTGACATAGAAGACCGCAAATCTTCTTTCCTTCCCGTCTGGGCAAGCTGTGCAGTGACTAGAGTACATGTAAAGCTCACTGGGACAGGATAAATGCTAGCTACAATGAAGTCGATAATTCGATTGTAATATTGGCATTTTAATTTGATATCCCCCACAACTGACAAAATTTACAGAAAAATGTGAATTTCTTTGTCTACCAACACACTCCTGAGAATGGCACATTAACAATTCACAATTACGCGCCCCTGTTACCGGCAGCTGCGTTGATAAATACTCGGCACCTCGCAAGGATAACTACCAGATCAAGAATAATAGGTAAGTTGTTGGAAGTGGTTAAGCGGTGGTGAAAATCTCGCTTCTGAGCACACAAAGAACTCTAACCGCAGAACTCTGCACGGAACACGCGGTGATGCAGTGCTGCGATACAGACCGTATATCTCCCTTCGAAGACGATGGCCAAGACGCCGTCTCCAAGTCCGTACCGCTCGATGGCTGAAGGCGAAGTCCACTCTCTCCACAATCCTCCCGTCTCCCACGCGTACGAAAACGCGGCGGAAGAATACTCAGATTCGGCCAATGTCGAACGCTCTATCACCGCCGAAATCCCTCCAACGGCATTTCTGAGATGTACCCAATGATCGAGTAGGTCATAACGCCCCTAGGCAAACGAAATTCCCGTCTTCGCCACGTGTTGCCCAGCACAGGTGGCTCCGGATGCCGGGCTATCCCCAAAAGCGCCGTATTGTCCCGCTACCTGCCGCCCACGGCGGCCCGGCGAGCTACGGCCAGCTACAGACTTTATATTCCACAATTCTCAACTTCCGACACTTTTCACCAAGGCTTTAAGTTAGTGCCTCATATTTATCATAATTCAATAGAATCATGATCTGATGCCCATGCCAGTCCCTTTACTATTAATACTAATGTTGGTAAGCTAACGTGTAAGTGCACATGTCCTGGCACCTTACACATTCCCTTGTTGCTTCAGGTAACACCATACGTGTGATTAGCCCTCGGACGCATAACACGAGTCTTTTGAACCTGGAACCTCTCATTTGTTCTACAGTTTTAAAAGTAGTTTGTTTCACTTTGTTTTCTGTGTAGTCCTTCGACACGCACCACCCGGTAGCCGCGTGCATTAAAGCCCTGCTTCCAAGAAGGGGAGGAGAGCGGCACCGGATCGAATCCGTCTGGCAGATTACTGACGAGGGTCGGCGTGCCGACGAGCCCGGATGTGGCTTTTAGGTTCAAAATGGTTCAAATGGCTCTGAGCACTATGGGACTTAAATTCTGAGGTCATCAGTCCCCTAGAACTTAGAACTACATAAACCTAACTAACACACATCCATGCCCGTGGCAGGATTCGAACCTGCGACCGTAGCGGTCGCGCGGTTCCAGACTGTAGCGCCTAGAACCGCTCGGCCACCCCGGCCGGCGGGTTTTAGGTGGTTTCCCACATCCAACTAAGTGAATACTGGACTGGTATTTAGTCCTGCCTCAGTTACACGTTTCGCAAATATTTAGAAAATTTTCCCAGACTTTCACATTAATAACACTACACACAGACCTGGGGGGGGGGGGGGGGGGTACGGGGAGGTGACAGGAAGGGCATGCGGTCGCCCCTTATATTGAGCACGACAAATCCGTAAATACCCATTTCGACCGTGCGCTGATGTGGGACAAACGTGTAAGAAAATGAAGAAGTACTCCATGGAAACACAACCGACTTTCTTGGGAAAGAGCATTATCTGATGCAAATCAAATTTATTATGATTATTTTTCTTTATTAATACTGTAATTCTACATATCTGATGCATGACAGGGTTCTTTAAGACCCTTTAGCAAACAAGTCGTGTTTCGAATAGTTCATTTATAATGAATATGAAAGGCCCTTTATGTTGTCAAGACTAGTGACAACAATCAGAGGAGCAGCACAGCTACACTCAGTTTTGAGAAATCAGAAATACTGCAAAAATTACAAGCTAGTATTCTATTGACAGGTAATTGTGTTTATTTACACCTACAGGGTGTTTCAAAAATGACCGGTATATTTGAAACGGCAATAAAAATTAAACGAGCAGCGATAGAAATACACCGTTTGTTGCAATATGCTTGGGACAACAGTACATTTTCAGGCAGACAAACTTTCGAAATTACAGTAGTTACAATTTTCAACAACAGATGGCGCTGCGGTCTGGGAAACTCTATAGTACGATATTTTCCACATATCCACCATGCGTAGCAATAATATGGCGTAGTCTCTGAATGAAATTACCCGAAACCTTTGACAACGTGTCTGGCGGAATGGCTTCACATGCAGATGAGATGTACTGCTTCAGCTGTTCAATTGTTTCTGGATTCTGGCGGTACACCTGGTCTTTCAAGTGTCCCCACAGAAAGAAGTCACAGGGGTTCATGTCTGGCGAATAGGGAGGCCAATCCACGCCGCCTCCTGTATGTTTCGGATAGCCCAAAGCAATCACACGATCATCGAAATATTCATTCAGGAAATTAAAGACGTCGGCCGTGCGATGTGGCCGGGCACCATCTTGCATAAACCACGAGGTGTTCGCAGTGTCGTCTAAGGCAGTTTGTACCGCCACAAATTCACGAAGAATGTCCAGATAGCGTGATGCAGTAATCGTTTCGGATCTGAAAAATGGGCCAATGATTCCTTTGGAAGACATGGCGGCCCAGACCAGTACTTTTTGAGGATGCAGGGACGATGGGACTGCAACATGGGGCTTTTCGGTTCCCCATATGCGCCAGTTCTGTTTATTGACGAAGCCGTCCAGGTAAAAATAAGCTTCGTCAGTAAACCAAATGCTGCCCACATGCATATCGCCGTCATCAATCCTGTGCACTAGATCGTTAGCGAATGTCTCTCGTGCAGCAATGGTAGCGGCGCTGAGGGGTTGCCGCGTTTGAATTTTGTATGGATAGAGGTGTAAACTCTGGCGCATGAGACGATACGTGGACGTTGGCGTCGGCGTCATTTGGACCGCAGCTGCAACACGGCGAACGGAAACCGGAGGCCGCTGTTGGATCACCTGCTGCACTAGCTGCGCGTTGCCCTCTGTGGTTGCCGTACGCGGTCGCCCTACCTTTCCAGCACGTTCATCCGTCACGTTCCCAGTCCGTTGAAATTTTTCAAACAGATCCTTTATTGTATCGCTTTTCGGTCCTTTGGTTACATTAAACCTCCGTTGAAAACTTCGTCTTGTTGCAACAACACTGTGTTCTAGGCGGTGGAATTCCAACACCAGAAAAATCCTCTGTTCTAAGGAATAAACCATGTTGTCTACAGCACACTTGCACGTTGTGAACAGCACACGCTTACAGCAGAAAGACGACGTACAGAATGGCGCACCCACAGACTGCGTTGTCTTCTATATCTTTCACATCACTTGCAGCGCCATCTGTTGTTGAAAATTGTAACTACTGTAATTTCGAAAGTTTGTCCGCCTGAAAATGTACTGTTGTCCCAAGCATATTGCAACAAACGGTGTATTTCTATCGCTGCTCGTTTAGTTTTTATTGCCGTTTCAAATATACCGGTCATTTTTGAAACACCCTGTAGATACTATCAGATGAGTATATGTTTAGTTTCATAAGCAGAATAATTATGCTAGGCACTTTTCTCCTTACTTTTAGCGTGAATACCTGTGGGAAGCAAAAACATGATCTGAAATTAGCACAAGTGATCGAAATTTTGAATTAACGTTTTCTGAATAGATTGAAGATGAACCTTCTTTTATCAGGAAGATAGCAACCATTCACATTGTACATATTTAAATTCTGTAAACGTTCTACCAGGCGAGCTCGGAAGAGAATAGATTATGTGCTAGTCGGTATGTCAACAGGGAGTGCCGCCTATGCAGCAGACCTCAGAATGAGGTAGACGGAAACGCACACACTGCTGTGCGATGTAACAGTCACTGTGAGGTAACGCTAAGTAACTTCACTGCCTGAGTGTCAGTACAAAGTCATCTAGACAGAAAAGGACCGAGCTCACCGACCCAGAATTTTTAATGAATTAGCACAGAGAGTCAAGGAGCACTGACAGGTCCGGTAAATGAGAACAAAGGCACTCATACACTCAAAGCCACCCCATTTTATGCGCGGACTCAGCCCGTTAAATAGAGAGGCTTTCGGAGCTAAAGAACAATTTCTATCACGCTATCATTCTGTCTGTGTTGCTAGAACCAGAGAGACTGACAGTCTGTTGAGTCTCAGTGAAACCACGGCAAGCTGGTCGGTATGGACAGCGTGCTGCTTGCTTGCTGACTTCAGCACCGAGATGCAACCAAACTTAAGCACACCACAGCCATGGTCTACTGATGCTGCTTGCTGCATCATCGCGGATGAGAAGACTGGTGAGTGGCCAAGCCTGTTCCACTACTGAGCCACCAAGTCTGACATGCAGGCTGCCATCTTCACACTGACCAGGCAAGGCGAATCTGAGCAGCCTGCTGGCTGACTCATAGCATCTGCGGCAGTCTTGTTCGATCCTTGGTGGTTGAGCAGGGCCTAATCTCCATGACAACCAACGTCCCGGTACACCACAGTCGGCAGTCTCCACCTGAGTGCACGACGGGCTGTCTTTGAGAGCACCGAGGTGGGAGCTGTGCTGAGTCATCATGGAATGTCTGGGCTGGCAACAATTTTATCGTCTTGCCACCGTCACTGGCACTCTGATCTACGGCAGTGACATCACGATTTGCTGACGAGGTGTCAGCATTCCCTCGCGGTATGTGTGCTTTCACACGGCCACCGACTGCAGCTCTGAAGACACTCATACCCGTATACACTTTGCACAATAAACAAATGCTATTAGAGAAACCGTTGTATCACTGACGCCTGTGTGGATGCACTGGAGCACTCACCTCGCCCTAATCTCGACCATCTGATCACAGCATGTCACTAGCCCGCGGGTCGCAACACAGTGATGGTCCATAATGGACCTGAATCTTCTACGGTACCGGGTGAAGCAAGCAGTAAAGAAACAGACGAGACAGGCGAAAAATATGCTTATCTCCTTACCGTTCGTATTGGAATTCTGTCGAGTAAACCACCGCCCCCATTCAGCAAAATTAGAGTACATAACACGAAATTTCCACCTGATCTGTGAGTAGTAAGAGATCCTTAATCTCTCTTAATGATGCATGGGGTTATTTTATCTCACAAAGAATGTTAGAAAATAGGATCATTGCTAGCAGCAAGAACAGCTTTAACACAATGTAATGAATGGATTACTGATTATTGCTGATGTTGGTAGAAACTGAAAATGTGGCAGGCAGAGAACCATTTCACCATAGCTCTACCAGCACTAGTTACTAGGCCACATTTCCAGTTAACAGATTTGGAGATGTCAGAAGAGCCTCGAGATTCGATGACAAACGGACCAGAGAGGTCAAGAACAACACACAAATTCGCCAAATTTGGAAAATTTTCATCGGAAACTAGCAACAAAGGTTGCATCCTGATTAAATTTTAGCTATAGATGAACAGTATGTCCCCTTCAGAGACGATTGCAGGGATATTCAGTATATTTCCAGCAAACCAGACAAATACCTCCCTTTTCTTTTCCAGAGCTCTCATAATCGAGTATTTAAGTCTTTTCAGTGAAAGACATTCCTGAAAAAAATGTGCTACATTAGTCAACAAGTACATTGCTTACTTTTTTAATTTTATTTACGTTTATTCAGCTGGAAAACTCTTTGAATCACTTAATATCAGTAGTATAGCTACGAGCTTTCTGGCCCACTGACCGAGTTCAGGGGGCCTTCGCTTAGTGGCGCTGCAGTCTGTTGCTACTAAAGTGAGTTGAGGAAGCCTCAATTGGTCAGTACTGCAGTCGGAGGCTATTTCGCTCTGCTAATGATGCTTTCATGAAAAGTATTCAAAAGAACTGAACTGTGTATACTATTGTCACAACGTTGTTTTTTCAAGTCGGAAATGTCTGTATTATTGATCAAAAATGTGTAAAGATATTGCCAATACTGGTGTACCTTTTAGTATTTCCATGTCTAAAATGTCTATTATTTATCAAAAATATGCAAGCTTTGTCAGTAACACTCACTCAAACACTCTCTCTCTTTCATAAATGATGATTTTATGCTTCACTAAAAACAGTTTGTGTCAAATATGGTATCCAAACTTCTGTCTCATCAGTAAATTTCATCTCTCTCACATACACACACACACACACACACACACACACACACACACACCCATGTGTGCAAACAACATCAAAAATACATAAGTACACTCCTGGAAATTGAAATAAGAACACCGTGAATTCATTGTCCCAGGAAGGGGAAACTTTATTGACACATTCCTGGGGTCAGATACATCACATGATCACACTGACAGAACCACAGGCACATGGACACAGGCAACAGAGCATGCACAATGTCGGCACTAGTACAGTGTATATCCACCTTTCGCAGCAATGCAGGCTGCTATTCTCCCATGGAGACGATCGTAGAGATGTTGGATGTAGTCCTGTGGAACAGCTTGCCATGCCATTTCCACCTGGCGCCTCAGTTGGACCAGCGTTCGTGATGGACGTGCAGACCGCGTGAGACGACGCTTCATCCAGTCCCAAACATGCTCATTGGGGGACAGATCCGGAGATCTTGCTGGCCAGGGTAGTTGACTTACACCTTCTAGAGCACGTTGGGTGGCACGGGATACATGCGGACGTGCATTGTCCTGTTGGAACAGCAAGTTCCCTTGCCGGTCTAGGAATGGTAGAACGATGGGTTCGATGACGGTTTGGATGTACCGTGCACTATTCAGTGTCCCCTCGACGATCACCAGTGGTGTACGGCCAGTGTAGGAGATCGCTCCCCACACCATGATGCCGGGTGTTGGCCCTGTGTGCCTCGGTCGTATGCAGTCCTGATTGTGGCGCTCACCTGCACGGCGCCAAACACGCATACGACCATCATTGGCACCAAGGCAGAAGCGACTCTCATCGCTGAAGACGACACGTCTCCATTCGTCCCTCCATTCACGCCTGTCGCGACACCACTGGAGGCGGGCTGCACGATGTTGGGGCGTGAGCGGAAGACGGCCTAACGGTGTGCGGGACCGTAGCCCAGCTTCATGGAGACGGTTGCGAATGGTCCTCGCCGATACCCCAGGAGCAACAGTGTCCCTAATTTGCTGGGAAGTGGCGGTGCGGTCCCCTACGGCACTGCGTAGGATCCTACGGTCTTGGCGTGCATCCGTGCGTCGCTGCGGTCCGGTCCCAGGTCGACGGGCACGTGCACCTTCCGCCGACCACTGGCGACAACATCGATGTACTGTGGAGACCTCACGCCCCACGTGTTGAGCAATTCGGCGGTACGTCCACCCGGCCTCCCGCATGCCCACTATACGCCCTCGCTCAAAGTCCGTCAACTGCACATACGGTTCACGTCCACGCTGTCGCGGCATGCTACCAGTGTTAAAGACTGCGATGGAGCTCCGTATGCCACGGCAAACTGGCTGACACTGACGGCGGCGGTGCACAAATGCTGCGCAGCTAGCGCCATTCGACGGCCAACACCGCGGTTCCTGGTGTGTCCGCTGTGCCGTGCGTGTGATCATTGCTTGTACAGCCCTCTCGCAGTGTCCGGAGCAAGTATGGTGGGTCTGACACACCGGTGTCAATGTGTTCTTTTTTCCATTTCCAGGAGTGTATATTGACAACACTGTTGTAGCTTACAGTATTTGCAGGTCCAAAATGTCTGTATTATAACAGGTGGTTATGATTAAACTTTCCCTATTTAACTCGTCCTTCAGGTAGCCCCACAACCAGCTATCACAGGGGGTGAGAACAGGTGATCGTGCCGGCCAAGCATTTGGAAACGATCAGCTGATAATTCTATCGTTTCCAAATGTGTTTCGGAGAAGCATGTGCACTTCACGAGCGATGTGCGGTGGCGCCTTATCTCGCATGAAAACTGTTCAGTTCAATGCATCTCTTTCCTGTAGGGCGGATGTGACATGCTGGTAAAGCATATCGCAGTAACGGTGCCAGTCACGCTGCACGTCTTTGGTCCTTGAGCACCAAACTGTTCAAAAAAGAATGGGCGATGATGAACGTAGCCGTGAAGCCACATCATATGGTGACACATTCTCCACACATAGGAACTTCATGGACAGTGATTGGAGGTGAAGATCCCCACACTCGGCAATTCTGTGTGTTCACCTCTCCCGTCAGAGAAGAATGAGCTTCATTTGTCCATAGGATGGTCCAGGACCAGGCCTCGTCAACTTCAATCCTTGCGAGAAAGTGGAGAGCGAAGTCAACACGTCGTTGTGCGTCCTGTGCTGCAAGCTGCTGTATAATATGGATCTTGTACGGATACCATTTGAGAATGGTTCGAAGCACCTTCCATACAGTGGACCATGGGATGTTCAACTGCCGCGACATAGCATGCGCACTGCCTGATGATCAGGAATTCCACGCAGCGTTGTCTGCCATAGCAACAGCGATTTCATAAACTACCTGTGGTGCAACAGGTCGTCAGCCTCTTGCTGGAGCGACGCCCAGTTCTCCAGTTGATTCGAACTTCTTCATCATGCTCTGCACAGCAGGTAGGAAAAAGAGAAAGAGGGCCCTTCCGTAATCCTTTCAGCCGGCGACATTCTCGAAGTGCAGCTGCAGCATTACTCTTGTTTTGATAATAGAGCTTCACCAACAATGCCCTGCTCCTTTTGTCCAAACTCATGTTGACACGCCAACAGGTGCACTGCGACTGGTCAGGTTTGAGAGACTATGAATCATGATGACTGATCGTGGCACCTGGTGGCCATAATTGGAACTGGACAGTGGCAATGTGACGCATGGAACTCACGCATCTCATACTCTGGACATTAACGCTACCAAGTTTGGTTCTTGTACAGTAATTAGTTTCCGTGTTATAACGTGTCAAATAGGGAAAGTTTAATGATAACCACCCCTGTATTATTTATTAAAAATACGTAAGCTCTGTCAGCAAACCACACACACACACACACACACACACACACACAAAATGAAAATGTCTGTGTTATTTATCAAAATACATGTGGCGCTACTGATATAACTTACATATTTTACTTGTTAAATTGCACTTGGTGATGAGCAAACTTCAATCTTTGTAGCACACTTGGTGCAAGGAACAACGGAGTCACAAATTAAATATTTTCACATCTAAATTGTTTGTGTTACTGTTATGTACAGTACTAAATAGATGATAGCTAAAATAATATGTTAATCAGGTAAGACGGTGATAGTTGGCAGTTACAAAGAAACAAATGAGCATTCAGAACTCAAACTGACACTAGAAGCTGACAGTATATGTGTGCCGTAAACTGACAGTTGGTGTTAGCTACTGCCAGAGTCAGGTTATTGTATAACTTACAGGTTACGATATGTCTGGCACCTAAAATATGACTGTGGGCTCTCAAATTAAGTGTCAGAATTCTATTCCCATAGCTAAAGTACCTGTTTATTTTTCTGTACAGTACGAAACATATGTGACTAAAATAACACGCTAAGCAAGTAATGCAGCAATAGTTGACACTTCTCATTAGGCCTAAGTGACGCTATGATACAGATGGTACAAAACTAACTTTCATCACCTGACCAAGCACCATTTTAGCGGGGAAGAAGCTGCTGCATCATGTCCTATGCTAAAAGAATGCATTGCTTAAAAGAATTAGGGGAACATGGTTTGGGTTTCTGCCATACTCCACTGAGCAATAATTGAGGACAGGGTATACAACTGCCTAACAGGTTCAGACCTCAAACTTAATGATGTAACAAATAATGTTCTGCAGATAAGTAACTCTTGGTTCAGAGCTAAAAGAATGGCTCTTAGCCGCAATAAATCATTGTACTTCCAGTTTATTTCATAAAATTCAGCTAATTTGTATATAACCTCGGAGCCACCATCTTAGCCATGCTCAAAAGTAGCTGGACAACACGAATTGAGGAAACTGGTGCCATGTTCAAAAGTATCCAAATGATATGAATTGTGCAAATTACAGCCATATTCAAAAGTATCCAAATGAGCTTAATTATTTATCAAAAATGCGTAAAGATATTGACGATATTGACGTCACTTACAATATTTCCATATCTAAAATATCTGAATTATTTATGAAAAATACACAGCCTTCATCAGCAACACACAGTCACAATCCATAGGATGGTCCAGGACCAGCCCTCGTCAACTTCAATCCTTGCGAGAAAGTGGAGAGCGAAGTCAACACGTCGTTGTGCGTCCTGTGCTGCAAGCTGCTGTATAATATGGATCTTGTACGGATACCATTTTTATTTATCAAAAAGATATAAAGATGTTGACACTACTGGTGTAACTTACAGTATTTTCACGTCTTAAATGTCTGTATTATTTATCAAAAATATCTACAGCTACATTTGCATCTACGTGACTACTTTGCAATTCACAATTAAGTGTTTTTCAGTGGGTGCATCGATCCACCTTCAAGCTATTTCTCTACCATTCCACTCCAGTAGAGCCACCGGGAAAAAAGAACACTTAAATATTTCCGTGTGACCGCTGATTTCTCTTATTGTATGATGATGATCATTTCTCATTATGCAGGTGGGCACCAACAAAATACTTTCACACTCTGAGGAGAAAATTAGTGATTTGAATTTGATGAGAAAATCCTGCCACAACGAAAAAGTCTTTGTTTTAATGGTTGCCACCACAATTCGTGTATCATATGCGTGGCCCTCTCTCCCCTATCTCGCGATAATACAAAACGAGCTGCCCTTCTTTGAACTTTTTCGATGTCCTCGGTCAATCCTGTTTGATACGAGTCCCATAACACTCAGCAATACTCCAGAAGAGGGCGGACAAGCGTAATTTAAGCAGTCTCTTTAGTGGACATGTTGCATTTTCTAAGTGTTCTGCCAATAAATCGCAGTCTTTGGTTAACTTTCCCCACGACATAGTCTATGTGATCGTTCCAATTTAAGCTATTCGTAACTGTAATCCCTAAATACACTCATGCTCATAAATTAAGGATAATGCTAATACATGGTGAAACAGCGCTCTGGTGGGCGGTTTGCGGGTTTAAATCACCTCGGGGTATGACCATGCGGCGCATTTGACCTGCGGTCGTCGCAAGGTGGCGCTGGCAGAGGTGTGTTGGTGCATGTCAGAGTATGGTGCAGCGAGTAAGTGTGCAGGAGTTTGCAGACGTGTTAATGGTGACTGTGTGCTGAAAATGGCTCAAAGAACACATACTGATGACGTTATGAGGGGTAGGATACTAGGGCGACTGGAGGCTGGTCAAACACAGCAGGTCGTAGCACGGGCCCTCCGTGTGTCACAATGTGTGATCTCAAGACTATGGCAACGATTCCAGCAGACAGGAAACGTGTCCAGGCGCTACAGTACGGCAGTACGGGACGTCAACAGTGTACAACACCACAAGAAGACCGATATCTCACCATCAGTGCCCGCAGACGGCCAAGGAGTACTGCAGGTAGACTTGCTCGGGACCTTACCGCAACCATGTTACCAAATTATACTCTTATATTTCACGAATTAACTACACAACAAAACACCATTACAACCTCGATCGTTTGCATAAAAAGAGCTGAAGTGTCTGACAGGTGTCGAAAACAAGGTGGAAACAATCATTTACCGCCGGCCGCGGTGGTCTCGCGGTTCTAGGCGCGCAGTCCGGAACCGTGCGACTGCTACGGTCGCAGGTTCGAATCCTGCCTCGGGCGTGGATGTGTGTGATGTCCTTAGGTTAGTTAGGTTTAAGTAGTTCTAAGTTCTAGGGGACTGATAACCACAGCAGTTGAGTCCCATAGTGCTCAGAGGCAATTGAACCATTTGAACCAATCATTTACCGCGTCATCCTGGGTGCTTTTATTGGTCACTGAGAGCTTAAATAACGAGTATGCCTTCCGTGAGCGTTTATCGCTACATGACACCTACGTGGCATACTCCGTGTAAGTCTACGAAGGTCACCCTGTGCTGTCCGTTCCCATTCTTCAATGAGAGGTCTTGGAGAGTCTGTGGTGGAACGGAACGACCACGAATACATCTGTCAAACATGTCCCACATAAGCACGATGGGGTTTATGTCGGGAATCACCACCAAGCATTTCTTTACTTTAGTGTCCAGACTTCGCAAGACATCCCTATTGACGCCCGCCACATAGGCCCCGGCATTCGAAGGAATTCAGGGCCACAACCCTAGTGACTAACTTAAAGGTTAAATTGCACTTTTTATCAACAATATTTCATCCTTTGCACCACACTTTACAGAAACCAAAAAATTATCTCTATTATTTATCACACACTGTCATGTTATGGCACGTAAACTGTCAGACACTTTAGACATTTTACACCTAGAAATAACATTGTGACCTTTGATATAAATGTTGTATGTGTGTGTGCTGCTGATAAAGTTTATTTATATGAAGGAAAAGTGTGAAGTCATCCACATGAGCAATAAAAGGAATCCGCTAAGTTTTGGTTACACAATAAATCACACGAATCTAAAGGCTGTAAGTTCAGCTAAAAACACTCATGCTCATAAATTAAGGATAATTGCAGAATCTGGCACTAATAGCATAAGCACATAGGGAACACACACGACACAGGTCTGTAAGTCCACGGTATTGGTGATAAGTTGAGAAAACCGTCCCGAAACACATTTGCTACGAAACGCCACTGTTTCCTACGCATGTACCCCGACATCAATATGGGATATGATCACCATGCACACGTATACAGGCCGCGCAACGGGTTGGCATACTCTGGATCAGGTGTCAAGCAGCTGCTGGGGTATAGCCTCCCACTCTTGCACCAGTGCCTGTCGGAGCTCCTGAAGTGTCGTAGGGGTTTAAAGACGTGCAGCGATACGTCGACCGAGAGCAAGTTTGAAGACTATATCTCCAAAATCGGCTACTTAGTAATATTATTATCTATAGCCTG
Source organism: Schistocerca nitens (assembly GCF_023898315.1). NCBI lineage: Eukaryota > Metazoa > Arthropoda > Insecta > Orthoptera > Acrididae > Schistocerca > Schistocerca nitens. The sequence goes on along the minus strand of NC_064616.1, from coordinate 880,105,716 downwards.
TTTAGCCTTCGACGTCACATTTTAGAATTCGTTAGTGCAATAAAGCATGCCAAAAATCAATACGCAAGTATAGCTTCTAAAAGCACCAAATGCTATATATTAGCTTCATAACCACTAGGATGAACAAGATGGCTGCTCGGTTACCTTATCTCAAAGACAATAATGGATGAGGGTCCACACAGAGAAGAGTTAGACCTAAGAAATTCGATCTTTGCTCCGAAATAAGATTATCTGTAGTATTTATCAAAATATGTAAAGATATAACAATACAAAACATGGCTGGTGGAATGCTTCTAAATCAAACTCTCTCAGCTTCAACACCAAATGTGCAAGTCTACTCCACATATCGATTAACCCCAACAACCACGTCAGTGTTGGAAGTATGCAATGCGGTATATAAGGCTCAACATGTCCTTTCCTGTGGTAGAGTAGTTCGTTCTGCTTTGTTCGATTATCATGACATGTAAATGACCGGACATACCCTATCATCTACATCTTGAATTAATACAAGCCAATACATAATTACTAGCGTCAGATGACGACACGAACTCCGTTTCATAATACAGAAATACTAATACTGGACTAGTTGTCAGAAAATCATTCAATTTTTCAAATGCTTTTTGACACCCTGATGTCCTCTGAAACTTTATACCTTTCTTTAATATGTGCGTAAAAGGTTGCACTATTTCTGCAAATACTGGGATAAATTTCCTGTAATATTTCGTTGATTCTAAAAATGATTTTAATTCATTGCCTGTCTGGAGTGTTGGAAAACTCTGTATAGAGTTCGACAAACTAGGATCTATTCATACTCTGTCTTGGCTGGATGTATGCCCCAAGTAATTTACTTCTTGTGGCACAAAATTAACTTCCCTATGTTAAGGGTTAGATGTGCTGCTTGTTATCTCTTAAGAACCGCCATCAGCCATTGTGCAAGCACTTCATACCTTCACAAACATAATAATATTGTCTCGATATTTCATACAATATTTTAGCTTTAATCCCCTCAAAACTCTGCCCAACAAATTTTGGAATGTAGGTAGTGCACTTTTCAAATCAAAATGGTATCTGTCCAGAATGGTAGTGACCCGAAGGAACCATAATCCAGTTTCTAGGCTATCCTCTGGTACTACTTCCAGTTGATGACAGACACTCCATAGATCTATAGAAGAAAATACCTGCATTGTCCCGTATTGTCCAAGGTTTCGGTTACATTCGTCATTGGATACGAATCTGTAATCATACGACTATTGAAGTATCTGTAGTTGCAGCAGAATCTTCTTCGTTCTGTCCTAGCTTTTATTCGGTGCACTGGTGCACCCCATGAGCTGGTACTCTCCTCAATATTTCTATAGCGTAACTGTTGGTTAATAAAGTCCTCCATCAATGGTTGGAGGTGATGGGCCACACAGTGTGACTTGTAGTGCAGTGCTGACTTGCTTCCAGCTGGGTTTTTGTGCTGAGTCACCACTGCCGCTTGTAGCAACCAATGAGGATTCAAATGGTGCAAATGGCTCTGAGCACTATGGGACTTAACATCTATGGTCATCAGTCCCCTAGAACTTAGAACTACTTAAACCTAACTAACCTAAGGACATTACACAACACCCAGCCATCACGAGGCAGAGAAAATCCCTGACCCCGCCGGGAATCGAACCCGGGAACCCGGGCGTGGGAAGCGAGAACGCTACCGCACGACCACGAGATGCGGGCCAATGAGGATTAAACGATTCCTCAGATACTAACAAAATTGGTTCAAATGGATCTGAGCACTATGGGACTTAACTTCTAAGGTCATCAGTCCCCTAGAAATTAGAACTACTTAAACCTAACTAGCCTAAGGACATCACACACATCCATGCCCGAGGCAGGATTCGAACCTGCGACCGTAGCGATCGCACGGTTCCAGACTGTAGCGCCTAGAACCGCTCGGTCACACCGGCCGGCTCAGATACTAACATAATCCCTGCATCACTACTCTCTGCATTTCTTTTAAATGCTTCAGCTTCTCACATAATGAAGTTACACTCGTTACTTGCCTATGGCTTGTAGTTTCAATTCGCCCTGTGTAGATAATTTTCATCTATAACATCTAAACTAACGATCAAGTACCCTCTAGACAAATCCAAGACTTCAGTTTGAAAATTATCAATACCTACTTTCCTGTATGCGTATAATACTCCTGCAAATGAAACACTGTGTCTTACCTAACTCATCGTTTTTTCCTAATGGCTTAAGCACACACAGGTTTACAGGCAGTTCTGTTCCTACGCTCACCTGTATCAGTTTCCCTGTACTTTGCAGTATCATATAACGCGAATGGATCCCTGGTGATCTTGCACATAGTTCTACCTAAGTCATCTTTCATTAGAGACGAGTCGTCACCGACAACAGTTTTCCCCAGGTGGTGCAGTGTTCCACCGAGTTTTACCATGTGTCGTCCAAAGTCAACTTTAGCATGATGCTTATACAGGAAACCTAGCCCCATCATCGTGCAGTACCCATCACATATGAGGGGCAAAAGTTCCATATTTTCCTGGAATTGCTTTTCTCCCACCTTAAAAATTAACATGGCCGAACCTAGTAAATGCACGTCATTACTACCAACTCCACATAACCTTGACTGTGGGGGATTTACCCGCCACTTTCCCATAGAAATGGTTCAAATGGCTCTGAGCACTATGGGACTTAAGATCTATGGTCATCAGTCCCCTAGAACTTAGAACTACTTAAACCTATCTAACCTAAGGACATCACACAACACCCAGTCATCACGAGGCAGAGAAAATCCCTGACCCCGCCGGGAATCGAACCCGGGAACCCGGGCGCGGGAAGCGAGAACGCTACTGCACGACCACTGACATGTGCGCACCTGTATGCTAACAAAAAACTTCTGTCCCCTATCCTCCACAACGCCAATTAAGCAACTTTCCGCCTCTGCATACGTTTCTGCAGCATTCCGTTCCGTTTATAAGTCTTCACATCCGCCATCAAACGTAGTTTGGCCATTTACAGTAACTACTCTTCTGTCTAACATCCTAGCTTTGCGGCTACCAACGGGTTATCTACAAATTCTAATATATATTCTTCTGTCTTGTCTGAGAAGGGATCAACTAGTATAGTCGTAGGTCAATCAAGAACGGGAACAGCTAAAATAGACGAGGCTATGTCGTCTCTCACAGCATATAACTGCTTGTGCAGGTCTGTATTATCCATTCTCAGTTCAGCTACCTGATCTAATAAAGACTGAACCACTTCCTGACTAGTAAACACCAGTGCTTTTAACCCAGTCATCGCGAAGCCTTTATCTAACATGCAAGGACATATAACAGGGAAGACACAATGGAATTACCACAAGGACTCTTAATTGTAGCACTACTGTAACACAACTTAATTTTTTCCGTTTAAACATTAGCCATGTGCACTCGTCACACTGCCTGGCGTAATATCCGTATCTTCTGCATGTGAAGCTTGTCACCGAGGATGATTCCATAGAGGGGGCACTATGACCTAAAACACTGCACTGAGTAGATATAACTGGATACTATTTTTTAAAACTCCTCCAGATATCTGCCCTGATCTATTTTTACACTCTTCACTTTCAGATGAGTCTGCCAATCTAATCAGCCTGCCATTGCACAATACTTGAGGAATCGACAATCGGGAAAGGTACTTTTTCTTCATTCACCCCACTGGGCTGATGATGTATGCTGGCCCACGATGTTGCTCAATATCTCTAGTCACACTGACGCCAGCTATAATGGGATCACTATGGTTCAAGTGTTATTGACCCCACAGCAGGTGACAATGACATTGTAGTATCGTGAACAGAGCAGAAGGTACTAAGAACCAGTTCCTCAGTTGTTGTGGAATCATAAAGGCAATGAAAATAAAGCATAATTTATTTAGCAGAATTCATGCAGCGGAAGTAGACAGTACTCCAGTTGCTCGTGTTAAGCTTGGGCTGTGGTTCTTGCTTGACTCAGCACGTGGAAGCAGGAGACGGACACCAATATAATGACGACGGGACAGACAGGTGGTAATGGAAGAAGCAAAGTCTGTGTTTCGACAGGCGTAGAGCTATGTCAGGCCTGCAGATAGCAGGCACGCGTTAGAAGCAGACTGGTTGAAGATGCCTGCTAACTCAACACTTTCATTTCCTCACAGTATATTTTCCCTTTTTCTGAATCACAGTGCTTATACTCTACTGACCATTAAAATTGCTACACCACGAAGATGACGTGCTACAGACGCGAAATTTAACCGACAGGAAGAAGATGTTGTGACATGCAAATGATTAGCTTTCCAGAGCATTCACACAAGGTTGGCGCCGGTGGCGACACCTACAACGTGCTGACATGAGCAAAGTTAACAACCGATTTCTCATACACAAACAACAGTTGACCGGCGTTGCCTGGTGAAACGTTGTTGTGATGCCTCGTGTAAGGAGGAGAAATGCGTACCATCACGTTTCCGACTTTGATAAAGGTCGGATTGTAGCCTATCGCGATTGTGGTTTATCGTATCGCGACATTGCTGCTCGCGTTGGTCGAGATCCAATGACTGTTAGAATATGGAATCGGTGGGTTCAGGAGGGTAATACGAAACGCCGTGCTGGATCCCAACGGCCGCTTATCACTAGCAGTCGAGATGACAGGCATCTTATCTGCATGGCTGTAACGGACCGTGAAGCCACGTCTCCATCCCTGAGTCAACAGATGGAGACGTTTGCAAGACAACAACCATCTGCACGAACAGTTCGACGACGTTTGCAGCAGCATGGACTATCAGCTCGGAGACCATGGCTGCGGCTAACCTTGACGCTGCATCACAGACAGGAGCGCCTCCGATGGTGTACTCAACGACGAACCCAGGTGCACGAATGGCAAAATGTCATTTGTCGGATGAATCCAGGTTCTGTTTACAGCATCATGATGGTCACATCCGTGTTTGGCGACATCGCGGTGAACGCACATTGGAAGCGTGTATTCGTCATCGCCATACTGGCGTATCACCCGGCGTGATGGTATGGGGTGCCATTGGTTACACGTCTCGGTCACCTCTTGTGCGCACTGACGGCACTTTGAACAGTGGACGTTACATTTCATATGTGTTACCACCCATGGCCCTACCCTTCATTCGCACGCCCGGGTTCCCGGGTTCGATTCCCGGCGGGGTCAGGGATTTTTCTGCCTCGTGATGGCTGGGTGTTGTGTGATGTCCTTAGGTTAGTTAGGTTTAAGTAGTTCTAAGTTCTAGGGGACTGATGACCATAGATGTTAAGTCCCATAGTGCTCAGAGCCATTTGAACCTACCCTTCATTCGATCCCTGAGAAACCCTACTTTTCAGCAGGATAATGCATGTCTGCATGTTGCCGGTCCTGCACGGGCCTTTCTGGATACAGAAAATGTTCCGAGCGGTCTAAGGCGCTGCAGTCATGGACTGTGCGGCTGGTCCCGGCGGAGGTTCGAGTCCTCCCTCGGACAATGGTGTGTGTGTTTGTCCTCAGGATAATTTAGGTTAAGTTGTGTGTAAGCTTAGGGACTGATGACCTTAGCAGTTAAGTCCCATAAGATTTCAAACACATTTGAACATTTTGAACAGAAAATGTTCGACTGCTGCCCTGGCCAGCACATTCTCCAGATCTCTCCCCAATTAAAAACGTCTGGTTAATGGTGGCCGAGAAAACTGGCTCGTCACAATACGCCAGTCACTACTCTAGATGAACTGTGGTATCGTGTTGAAGCTGCATGGGCAGCTGTACCTGTACACACCATCCAAGCTCTGTTTGACTGAATGCCCAGGCGTATCAAGGCCGTTATTACGGCCAGAGGTGGTTGTTCTGGATACTGATTTCTCAAGATCTATTCACCCAAATTGCGTGAAAATGTAATCACATGTCAGTTCTAGTATAACATATTTGTGCAATGAATACCCGTTTATCATCTGCATTTCTTCTTGGTGTAGCAATTTTAATGGCCAGTAGTGTACTTGCTATAAACTATGAGAACTTATTCCAACCAGTTTTATCTATCGATACAATGTCTTTAGCAAACTCTTTACTTAATCACTGCAACAAACTTACGTCTTTGGCGAGTCGTTTTGCTCTTGTCCAATAGTATTCGTTCATGGGTGTGGGAGTTCTCGATGGAGAATAGTTCGCCATTATTTTTGGTCATTTCTTGTTCCAGTTAGTTGTGGTAAAATCGAACAGGCACTTTGCGCTGTTCTGATGTTGGGAACAAAGTTGTCTTTGGCGGAGGTCCATGCCATTGAGCAGACATTGCAATGCTTAGGGAATTGGGTGAGATCAACTCAATTTATTTACTGTGACGAAGGTTAGTTTTTTTTGGCGAGTTTAATTTGGGAATATTTGCTGGTATTATTCGGCACTTAGGTACCCGATCGCGTGTTTCCATGTAGTGTAATACACTCATGTTCAGAAAAAACAGAACACCTTGAACGACCATAGATAGAGCGTTCATATTCACAGGACATGCACATTAGTATGTTCGGCAGAAATGATAAGCGTTTGAACCATGTCGGCCCGCGGGTTAAACGTCAACATCTATATCGCGGCGCAATACCACCTACCGGTAAAATGGACCTGCTGCTCTCGTTTTCGCTGTAAGCCGAAGGTAATGAATCAGAATGACGTGAGCAGACGCGCAGGATGCCTCGCAGTCGTATGCGCGAACCGTACCGTCAAAGTAGTGAGTTTGAAAGAGGGCGCCTTATTGGCACGAGACAATGTATCCATCCAGGAAGTCGCTGCTCGTGTGGGACAAAGTGTTTCGGCAACGCAAGGGATGTGTGCAGAATGGTTAACGGAAGGCCGTAGAACATAACGAGATGGGTTAGGTCGTACCACCCAGACCAACCCCCGAGAAGATCGCACCTCATCCGAATGACACTGCATGACACATCTGCGTCCTCCTCGGCTCTGGCGCAACAGTTGAACAGTGCAACAAATTGTTCACCGTCAGGGCTGACAATACGTCGCCGTTTGTTACGGCATGGGTTAAGGGAGCGTCGTCCAATTGTCCACCTACCTCTAACGAATGTGCATAAACATGCTAGACAGCGATGGTGTATGAAACGACGTCACTGGGGAGAGGACTGGTATCAGATAGTCTTTTCGTACGAATCCAGGTTCTGAATGTTTGAAAATGATGGCCACATTTTGGTTCGCCGCAGACAGGGGGAGCAGCATCACAGTGAATGCATTCGCACAAGACATACTGCGCCAACTCAAGGCCCTATGATGTGGGTTACTATTGGGTACAACCACAAATCACAGTTGGTGCGTGTCCAGGGCACTGTGACCAGTTTGACCTAAGTGAACGTCATCCTGAGACGACATCCCAGACGACATTTTTCAGGAAGACAATGCACAACCACATGTTTCTGCACGAACACGTGCCTTCTTGGTGTCACAGGATGTCAGTCTTTTGCCCTGGTGCGCCAGATCACCAGACTTGTCGCCAATCGAAAAAGTGTGGGATATGGTGAAGCGACAGGTGCAGTGCTGTGACAGAGTGCCAACCACCACGGATGAACTTTGGGGCCAGATGAATGCAGCTTGGATGGCTATACCACAGGACACCATCCGCGCCTTATACGCGTCGATGCCATCACGCATGGAATAAGTTATTAGAGCCCATGGCGGACCCTGTGCCTATTAGGCAACAGGACACATGTTAAACCGAGGTGACTGAAATGCTAACCATTTCTGCAGAACTCACTAATACACATGTCCTGTGAATATGAACTGTCCTGTGAATATGAACTATCTCTAGTCGTTCAAGGTGTTCTGTTGTTCTGAACATGAGTGTAGGTGCTCCTAGGTTGCTATTACGAACTGTTTGGAAGCTGGTTATTGCATTACATAATGCTTTACTTCATTCCGTACTATTATGAATTCAAAGGCGTTAACCTCTCTTATGTATAAAGATTAGTTTTAAAAGAATCAGAAAATGCTGCTCTAGTTTGTAAAGTTATAACTAGGAATTATAGGATGAAATATCCCTATGGGGTTTTAAATCGTTTCTCTTGTATTTAAGATCAATATATTGCTTGTTAAGTCTCACTCACCGGAACCATATCATTTTTTGTATTTAATCTGCTTGAAAGTTCCATGCTGAGCGGCCGCCCTATTGTTGTCTTAAAAAACTTAAATGTGTCAGTCACAGGCACTGTGTTAAATAGCCACTCAACTACAAAGGTGGCACTGAGAATTATAAATAATAGAATTTCTAGCAGCTAATTAGGCTTCAGGTGCTGATAAAAGATCGGTCGAGATCTACTGGACTGCTGCTATGAGACATAATGTTGTGTTGTCTCAGTTAACTACTGGAATGAAAGGTAGGGAGGGAGTTCGGACTGTTGCATGGTATTTCTACTAAATAACTACTCTCTGCTATTTTGTCGAAAGTCGACATGTTGAGAAACGTGACTGTTGTACTAACGGTTTATAATTTATAAAAAACAGCTACCAGCCACATGTGGCTGGTAGCTGTTTTTTATAAATTATAAACTACTCTCTGCATTCTGTATTTATGTGTATACAAGCGGGGAAACGGACCCATTGCACAGCAGGACTCCATTAGTGGAATGCTAACACATATTCAAAGTAAACTTTTACGTTTACAAACCAGGATCTTCACGTGGTTCCTACCAATATTAGATATTATTACCTTTATTACCAATTCTATGTCATTCACCAGCCACAGCTGGACAGACAGCGTCAAGATACAACATTATCAAAATACATGAATACAACTCTAGTATGATAGTAATTAATACCGCAAGACATATTTAAGTTATAAATTAGATTACAATAATATCACAACAATAAAATAGATATAAGTATATAATGAAATTAAATAACACAGTTGCCCCCAGCTGCTTTCATTGCACATAATTTATGAAAGTGTGTTTTGTGTGACTGTTTTCTATTTACAAGGGCGAGATGAAAAGTATTTTCTCCGAATTTCTTATGTGAAAACTTTTAAAGCTTTTTTAAATAAAACAAATTTTATTAATATTCTACACCTTTATTCTTCATCTCTACATTTTTATTTTTCAACATAGTCACCCTGGTGACAAATACGTTTCTCCCAGTGAGAGATTAGTTTGTTGATACCGTCACTGTAGAATGTTTGACTTTGTTGACGGATCCACAACCTCGCCTCTGATTGCACCACTTGAGTATCAAGGTAAGTCCTCGAAGGTGTTCTTTAAGTTCTGGAAGCAGATGAAAATCGGATGGGGCCAAGTCGGGACTGTATGGAAGGTGATCGATGACAGTGAACCCAAGGCGTCGTAGTGCTGCAGTTGTTGCAGAGTTCGTATGTGGTCTGGCATTGTCATGCTGAAAGAGAGTATGCTCCGTGTGTGAACGAACTATTCAAATTCGCGCTTTCAATTTTCTGAAGGTCTCGCAGTACCTTGTAGAGTCTATGGTGGTCCTTTCAGGCATGCATTCCAAATGTACCATACCATCAACATTCTAGTCACTTTGTCCACCTATCCTAATATCTTTTGGGTATGACCAAATTCTAGTACTCGTCTTCTACCCTGAAGTATATAAATTTGGATAAAATGAAGAAGATGTCACTGAATTAACTGTACTTAGCCGTTTGGTGATGAATTTTTAACGGTAGTCTCCCAGAATTCTTGTGCAAGCTTGTAAAAGTCGGTTCTGGTAGCAGTATTAAGTTAATGTTTGCCTTTAAATAAATACTTTTGACCATGATGTCATTTTCAACCAGATGATTTAATTTAGAGTCTGATACACTTTGACAACTGATTACAATATTCACATATATTACTGAAGACAACAGTTTATTGAGGAACCCTTTAACATACATCCACTTTCGTGTATCCCTGCCTGCCAAGTGCGTCGTCTGCATTGATACGTCAAAGTCGTCGTACAACCTCCAGGTTCATGCTGGAGTTGTTATTCTGGTTTTCATTTATACGCTTTTGAGGTAGGTTAATGTCATTTTAAAAACTAGAAAAATGTGAAACATACAGGTTGAGAATAACATGTACAGTAACTATTGGTAATTATTTATGGGAATATGATGTTTATATTGCGTTGACAATGGTATGCTTAATTTGATTTGGGCGTGTTTCCCACTCTGATTGTCAAATAGGTGTTTTGCAGTTTTGTGTTTTCTACGAATAGGTTAAATCTGTTTTATTTTCCCTATCATGATTTACAAATAATTATAGCACTTTTGATATGAACAGTTTTGAGAATCAACTATGTTTTTTAGATCAAAATTAAGAAGCAATTTTCATAGTTCGAAATTGGCTATTTTGACTTTCGGATAGAACTGACAAAAACTAGGAAGCATTTCAGTGTTTCTGACTCCTAAGTTTTCGGATGAGACATAAAAGTTCCAAAAGACAATTTAACTAACAATTTAAAATGATTGCACAACTTGTAATTTTCCTCTTTTGGTTTGTTATTTAAGTTAGCTTGGCTGTTTCTATAATGTTAGTGTTCAAAGATTTGTTTACACGTAATAATATATGCATTTTGTCTGATTCAAAAACTTATGTTTTCTTGATAGTTGTGTAGTTACAAATTTAATTGTGAGTCTACAATGAAGATAATTTTCGATAAGCTGTAAAATTTCTATTATATTTATTGTCTATAGAAGTTATAGACTGTCTACAGATGTTATGTGTTGAGAAATACCGTGTGAACGGTTTGAACAGATTGTAGAGATGAACTAGATGGTTTTAATGAGTCTACCGATACAATATCTATAATACGGGGTGTTCAAAAAGTCTCTCCGCAGTGCCGTATGATTGTTAGCCGCGCGTGCCGTATGCCGCAGTGAATATACCGAAATGAAACTCAGTGAAATACAAGTTATTAATTTATTGAATATTCATTTTTACTTACAAATTTTCACATTAAATGTTGAAAGTGACCCCCCTATTGTTGAATATACAATTCAGTTCGTCTAATCATATTTCCAAACATAAGCTGTAACATTTCTTCTCTAAGAGAAGCAGTGAAAGTGGATATTGCAGCTTTCAATTCATCGATGGATTTTGGACGGTTTTTATAGACAGTTGCTTTCGCTGCACCCCAGAAGATAAAGTTCAAATGGTTGAAATGGATCTGAGCAGTATGGGACTTAACTCCTGAGGTCATAAGTCCCCTAGAACTTAGAACTACTTAAACCTAACTAACACACATCCATGCCCGAGGCAGGATTCGAACCTGCGACCGTAGCGGCCGCGCGGTTCCAGACTGTAGCGCCTAGAACCGCTCGGCCACTCCGGCCGGCGAAGAAAAAGTCAGGTGGTGTTAGGTAGGGCGATCGTGGAGGCCAAAGTCCCTGTGAAATTATGCGATCACCAAAAACATCAGCAAGCAGTGACATTGAAACGCGAACTGTATGCGCGGTTGCACCATCTTGTTGAAAATAACCGTTCAGTATTTCACTTAACACAAGTTCTCCTATGAATGGGTACAGAATATCACAGCAGTATCGTTGTGCGTTTATTGTTTCGTTGAAAAATATGGGACCCACAATCCGACGTCTAAAAATTGCAGTTCAAACTCCTATTTTCACAAAATGAAGTGGTTCCTCATGAATACACAATGGATTTGCAGTACTCCACATACGAAAATTTTTCGAGTTCATGTACCCGAATAAATGAAACCACGCCTCATCAGTGAAGAACGTTTCATTACGAATATCCCTTCCATTTTGTTGAACGAAATTTTTGAACCATTGATAATACTGCAGACTCTTGCCATGATCAGTATTTTTCAGTTCTTGCACGACTGTCACTTTGTATGGGAAAAGTTCTAATTTTTTACTTACAGCTGTGTGGGCCGTTCCGACACTAACATCGATTTCCTGGGCGAGTTTCTTACTGACTGGTTCGGACTCGTGGACATTTTATCGGAAATATCGAGTAGTTTATCCTCAGACAAAACGCTAGTATGACCACTTCCTGGCCGTGCGGTTAAAGGCGCTGCAGTCTGGAACCGCAAGACCGCTACGGTCGCAGGTTCGAATCCTGCCTCGGGCATGGATGTTTGTGATGTCCTTAGGTTAGTTAGGTTTAACTAGTTCTAAGTTCTAGGGGACTAATGACCTCAGCAGTTGAGTCCCATAGTGCTCAGAGCCATTTGAACCATTTTTTGAATGACCACTTCACGGTGCATCTGTCACTGAACCCGTACTTCGAAATTTGTTAATCAAATCTCGCACAGTATCGCGATGTGGGAGTGTTGTCTCCGGGAAAACTGAATTAAATGTTTGACGAACCGAAGCTTTGTATTTACCTCCAGCTTTGAACACTTGTTCGACTGAAAACACACGTTCTTCAATAGTTAGCATTTTAACAGTGACAAAAACGAAACAAACGAACAAAGGTACTAAACTTAAACGTTCACGTCAACACGTAAAGACACACACCAACGATACTACTGACGCTGGCTGAGATAAACGAAACAGTGGAATGTTGGGAGAGTCCACTTGAAGGGAAATAACCCAGGCAGGCGAACAAATATACGGCAAACGCGGCTAACAGTCATACGGCACTACGGAGCGACTTCTTGAACTCCCCGTATTATAAAATCACGGAATACTATGAGTATGATTTTGTCTGCAGATAGCGTGGTCTTGAACATTTTTAACGTCGGTAATCCTTTGTGGCGGAAATCCCTTTGTGCTCTCTTGTTTTCGGGATCAAAATGGTGAACCCAGCTTTCATCACCTGTCACAGTTTGTTAAGGAACCCGTAACCCTCAAGTTGGAACGCAAAAGAAATCGTTAACAGATGTCCAATCTTCTCTGTTTCATGTCAGAAGTGAGCATTCGAGTACCCACCGAGCACACAGTTTTCTGCACCGCAGTCCTGCATTTATGGCCTGTATACGCTCTCGTGATATGCCGCACTTACCTGAGTGCTGTGTCTGTGTTATCGGACGATTTTCTCTGATGGGTACATCAATCCGATTTGGATGAAGCTCATCGGTTGCCGTACGTGGTCGTCCACTCTGAGCTCTTTCACACACGTTGAGGTGAACTCCGCCGTTTCCTTCATTACGAGCGCGAACAACCAAACGTCGGTCAGTACTCATTTCGATACAATCATCACGGTACTCAGCTTTCATTCTTCTATGGATTTCAATTGGAGGCATGTTTTCTGCCGTTATAGACCGCTATACAGCATGCGGTTTCTCACGCACGGACATAGTTACCTTACACACCGCTATGTTACACACGCCACAATTCGAAGTTCATCAGCGGCAGAGGGTTGCAACTTACGTCAACAAAGAGGGAAACTAAGTAAGCGAATAATATGCACGCATGTAATACCTCAACCGATACTGCGAACAGAATAAAAAATTATATGGCTTTACTTTTCAGGACGCCTTCGTATTTCAGGAGTCAGATAGCGTTACTAAGTTAATTCTCTTGAGCATTAGAAATATACCCTCTCTATATCATCAAAATATTCAAGGCACATTTGTCACTACTTATGAAAGAAGTCTACCCTTTTTCAATATTTAAACACAGTTTTCATGGTGCAGGCCGGCCACAACACTGCAGATGCAACGACCAGCCAACAGACAGCAGGGAACACCCAAGTGTGGACTGCGAACCAAGGATCCCCAAAAGGCTCTCTGGAGACAGTTTATTTCAGCCAGCTGTAGGCCCCAAGCTGGAAGACAACAGTTCCGTTCCCAGCAGCGCGGCAGCGCCATAACTAGACGGGGCCCATAGACCCACATCTAGTGGAGGCAGCGTCTAGTAGTAGTTGGGGCTTGATGACGCACTTCAGGTAGACGACTGGAGTAGATTACTTTTCATTGTAGCCAGTGGTCAATGACAGATAGTGCATAGCTGAGGCAGGTGGGGTATTTATCGCCACTTGATCAAATGGCTCTGAGCACTATGGGACTTAACATCTGAGGTCATCAGTCCCCTAGAACTTAGAACTACTTAAACCTAACTAACCTAAGGACATCACACACATCCATGCCCGAAGCAGGATTCGAACCTGCGACCGTAGGGGTCGCGCGGTTCCGGACTGAAGCGCCTAGAACCGCTCGGTCATACAGGCCGGCGCACTTGATCCATATCTGTTATTGGAAATTGGAAATTTGTGGTAAGGTCTTATGAAACCAAACTACGGAGGTCAGCGTTCCCTAACCTTACGCACTACTTAATCTAACTTAAACTAACTTACGCTAAAGACAACACACACACCTATGCCCGAGGGAGGACTCGAACCTCCGACGGCGGAAGCCCAGATCTGTTATAAAAGGACATCACTTTTTGTTACGTATACCACAGAACTGGTGCAGCACCAGGCTCCAGCAGGGTGTAACCACTACGGAAGCTCAGCCCTCGAACTCAGCCCACGCACCATGCTGCGTCACCAATGTTCCAGCTCTGACAGCAGGCAGCAGGGCCTGGTGTGTTGTAAACGAGCTAGCTTCAGTGCTGGAACACAGACTTTTGTCATTCCAGCTCAGCACCTGTGCAGGCAACCTCCTGGTTGGCCTGGTTGCAGGTTACGGGCACCGATTTGGAAAGCTAGTGCCCTGACATCAGGTAATTTTCTAAATACACATGCCAAGGCAGGTAGCAAAACGCTGTCTCTTCTCTGATTAAAGTGTATACATGACAAAGCCCCGAACTCAGACCTTGTACCGAATTTGAAGACATCAGTAAGGAACCCTGTAGTAGCTGGCGACAGTAGTCATTAAATGTCTGATGATGGATTTGTAAGCCGAAAACAGGTTAACACAATAAATTAATACTAAACTAAACTCCTCCCGAACAGGCCATGAAGGCCCAACGGTACCGACCGGCCGCCGTGTCATCCTCAGCCTACAGGCGTCACTGGATGCGGGTATGGAGGGGCCTGTGGTCAGCACACCGCTCTCCCGGCCGTATGTCACTTTCCGAGACCGCAGCCGCTAGTTCCTAAGCAAGTAGCTCCTCAGTTTCCCTCACAAGGGCTGAGTGCACCCCCCCTGCCAACAGCGCTCGGCAGACCGGATGGTCACCCATCCAGTGCCTAACTTCGGTGATCTGACGGGAACCGGCGTTACCACTGCGGAAAGGCCGTTGGCACAATAAATTAATACTGTAGAACAAAAGCAAAGTAGCGCTTTTCATTCATTAAACCAGTAGATGTTTATATCCGGAGCTGCACATACAACATCACCCGAAATTGTGCTAAACGCGTTCTCTGAAAATTATTTCGAGCAATTAGTTCATGAGCCCACTCGAATAGTAAACGGTTGTAAAAACACACTTGATCTCTTAGCAACAAATAATCCTGAGCTATTAAAGAGCATCAAAACGGATACAGGGATTAGAGAACACAGGGGTTACGTAGCGAGACTGAATATCGTAACTCCCAAATCCTCCAAAAATAAATGAAAAGTACAGGGTGATTCAAAAAGAATACCACAACTTTAAAAATGTGTATTTAATGAAAGAAACATAATATAACCTTCTGTTATACATCATTACAAAGAGTATTTAAAAAGGTTTTTTTTCACTCAAAAACAAGTTCAGAGATGTTCAATATGGCCCCCTCCAGACACACGAGCAATATCAACCCGATACTCCAACTCGTTCCACACTCTCTGTAGCATATCAGGCGTAACAGTTTGGATAGCTGCTGTTATTTCTCGTTTCAAATCATCAATGGTGGCTGGGAGAGGTGGCCGAAACACCATATCCTTAACATACCTCCATAAGAAAAAATCGCAGGGGGTAAGATCAGGGCTTCTTGGAGGCCAGTGATGAAGTGCTCTGTCACGGGCTGCCTGGCGGCCGATCCATCGCCTCGGGTACTTGACGTTCAGGTAGTTACGGACAGATAAGTGCCAATGTGGTGGCGCTCCATCCTGCTGAAATATGAATTGTTGTGCTTCTTGTTCAAGCTGAGGGAACAGCCAATTCTCTAACATCTCCAGATACTGTAGTCCAGTTACAGTAGCACCTTCGAAGAAAAAGGGACCAAAAACTTTATTGGTTGAAATGGCACAGAAAACGTTCACCTTAGGCGAGTCACGTTCATACTGAGTTGTTTCCCGCGGATTCTCAGTGCCCCATATACAGACATTGTGACGGTTGACTTTCCCGTTGGTGTGGAAAGTTGCTTCATCACTAAACACAATCTTTGAAACGAAAGATTCATCTGTTTCCATTTGAGCAAGGATAAAATCACAGAAATCGATTCTTTTAATCTTATCAGCTGCAGACAGTGCTTGAACTAATTTCAGACGATAAGGTTTCATAACTAACCTTTTTCGTAGGACTCTCCATACAGTTGATTGTAGAATTTGCAGCTCTCTGCTAGCTCTGCGAGTCGATTTTCCTGGGCTGCGAACAAATGCTTGCTGGATGCGTGCTACATTTTCATCACTCGTTCTCGGCCGTCCAGAACTTTTCCCTTTGCACAAACACCCATTCTCTGTAAACTGTTTATACCAGCGTTTAATACACCACCTATCAGGAGGTTTAACACCATACTTCATTCGAAATGCACGCTGAACAACTGTCGTCGATTCACTTCTGCCGTACTCAATAACACAAAAAGCTTTCTGTTGAGCGGTCGCCATCTTAGCACCAACTGACGCTGACGCCTAGTCAACAGCGCCTCAAACGAACAAATGTACAACTAAATGAAACTTTATAGCTCCCTTAATTCGCCGACAGATAGTGCTTAGCTCTGCCTTTTGTCGTTGCAGAGTTTTAAATTCCTAAAGTTGTGGTATTCTTTTTGAATCACCCTGTATATCTATTCAAAAAAGCAGATAAAAATTTGCTTGACCCCATCTACATCTACATATATACTCCGCTAACCACCAAGCCATGTGTGGCGGAGGGCACGGGCACTATTCGCACCAAAGTCATATCCCCCCCCCCCTCTGTTCCACTCGCGGATCGCGCGAGACGATCTCCACTCATTCCAAATTAACAATGTAAGTGTGGATCAGATGTGGCTTGATATAGACAGCAATTGAGAGATTTGTATCAAATAAATTAACAAACGACGGAGCTGATCCCCATTGGTACACAAAAAAAGTCAGGACACTACTGTAGAAACAACGAGAAAAGCATGCCAAATTTAAACGAAAACAAAATCCCCAAGATTGGCGATCTTTTGCAGAAGCTCGAAATTTAGCACTGACTTCAGTGCGAGGTGCTTTTAATGGTTTCCACAACAAAACCCTGTCTCGAAAATCCAAAGAGATTCTGGTCGTATGTAAAGTATGCTAGCGGCAAGACACAACCAATGTCCTCTTTGGGCGATAGCAACGGAAGTACTATCGACGACAGTACTGCTACAGCAGGGTTACTAAACACAGCCTTCTGAAATTCCTTCACCAAATAAGACGAAGAATTCGAATGAAGAACAGCTGTCAACATGAGTAACTTAGAAGTAGATATCCTCAGTGTAGGGAAGCAACTTAAATCACTTAATAAGAGCAAATCTTCCGGTCCAGTCTGTATACCAATTAGGTTCCTTTCAGGGTACGCTTACGCAATAGATCCGAATTAAGAATAATATACAACCGCTTCTTCGACGTAAGATCCGTACCCAAAGACCTGAAAGTTGTACAGGTCACACCAATATTCAAGAAAGGCAATAGGAGTAATCCACTGAATTACAGGCCCATATCATTATCGTCAATATGCAGCAGGATTTTGGAACTTTATTATGTTCAAACATTATGAATTACCTCGAAGAGAATGCTCTATTGACACATAGTCAACACTGATATAGAAACCATCGTTCTTGTGAAACACAACTAGCTTTTTATACACAAGAAGTTTTGAGTGATATCCACAAGGGATTTTAGATTGATTTCGTATTTCTAGATTTCCAGAAGGCTTTCGACGCTGTACCTCTCATGCGGCTTATAATAAAATTGCGTGTTTATGGAACATCGTCTCACTTACGTGACTGGATTCGTGATTCCTTGTCAGAGAGGTCACAGTGTGTAGTAACTGACGGAACGTCATCGAGTAAAACAGAAGTGATTCTGGCCTTCCCCAAGGTAGTGTCATAGGCCCTCTGGTGTTCCTTATCCATATAAACGATTTAGGAGACAGTATGAGCAGCAGTCTTAGGTTGCTTGCAGATGATGATGTCGTTTACCTCCTAGAAACTGATGAGAAGATCAAAACCAATTGCAAAATGATTTAGAAAAGACATCTGTATGGTGTGAAAATTGGCGATTGACCCTAAATAATTCAAAGTGTGGGGTCATCCATATGATGCTGGAAGGAACCCGTTAAACTTCTGTTACACGATAAATCAATAACATCTAAAGGCCATGTATTCAACCAAATACCTAGGAATTATAATTGCGAACACCTTAAAGTGAAGAGAACACAGAGAAAATGTTGTCGGGAAGGCGAATCAAAGACTGCGTTTTATTGGCAGAACGCTCAGATGATGCAACCGATCTATTAAAGACACTGCATAACTACGCTTGTCCGTCCTCTTTTGCATTACTGCTGCGCGGTGTGAGATATTTACCAGATAGGGTTAACGGAATACATCGAGAAAGTTCAAAGAAGGGCAGCACGTTTTGTGTTATCGAGTAATGGGGAATAGAGTGTCACCGACATGATACAGGATTTGTTGTGG
Organism: Schistocerca nitens; assembly: GCF_023898315.1. Lineage (NCBI taxonomy): Eukaryota > Metazoa > Arthropoda > Insecta > Orthoptera > Acrididae > Schistocerca > Schistocerca nitens. The sequence continues at coordinate 880,087,046 of NC_064616.1, read as the reverse complement.
ACGTCATTAAAGCAAAGGCGTTTCTCGCTGCGGCGAGATCTTTTCATGAAATTTCAATAACCATCTATCTCCTCCGAATGCAAAAATGGTTTTGTTGACGCCAACCTATATAGGGGGAAACGCTCATCCTAATGAAATAAGGGAAATCAGAGATTGTACGGAAAGATATAGGTATTCGTTTCTTCCGCGCGCTGTTCGAGAGTGGAATAATAGAGAATTTTTGTGAAGGTAGTTCGATGAACCCTCTGCCAGAATCTTAAGCGTGGTTTGCAGATATAGTTGTAGATAAAGAGTGGAGAACCTATATCGGACGTAGGGGGCGGCCCTGTGGTGAGTTACTGTATATCCATCCGTAGCAGCCACGCAGTGCTATTCCAAACAAACCATCCTGCACAGAATGCAGATGCTCACTGAAATCGAGGGCCATTAGAGAGGATATCAAGCGACGAACACACAACTTTCTGTGCTATTTTCAGAGTGTAAAATATGTTAATAAGGACTGTAATCACTTCGATATCATAATTTCGTATATCTCTACGTTTGATACCTATTACGGCTGTTACATAAGCAAGTTCTTCCACCGTACACGTAGTAGCACACACCCATATTCCAGCCTTTTGAAAAGTACATTGAGCTATTTTTCAGACTGTGCTGATTTTTATCAATATCGAGGCATTCTCGCCACTCTTGCATCTTGGGCTCCCCTTCATCAGAAAAACTGCATTTCCCATTAGTCAGCACAGTGCGTGTGTGTGTGTGTGCGTGTGTGTGTGTGTTTTAGAGGCTGTCCCCTTATGTTGAGAGTCAAGAAGATACAAACAACTTCTTCAGTCACACTTGCAATTATTAACCGACTGTGGTGGCGCGATGGTTACCACACTGGACTCTCATTCGATGGAACAACAGGTCAAATTTCCGTCCGAACATCCGGATTAATGTCGTCCCTCACTTTCGTAAATGACTTAAGGCAAATGCCAGGATGGTTATATGAAAGGACACGGCAGATTTCCTTCCTCATCCTTCGCTAATAGTAGCTTGTGCTCCATCTCTAATGACATTGTTGTTGACTGGACGTTAAACATTAATCTTCATTCTTTTCTTTCATTTGCAAGTGTTCTGCACTTTCATGAATAGTAATGGTATTGGCTCCCAGATAACTTGGTGAAAATCTCGAACTTCGGCTCCAGTAACACAGAAACTTTAAAGTGAACGCACTGCCATTGATATACAACTAAAATTCTCCAGTATTTATGTGGAAGGCGGGTGAGGGATCACCTATATTCTCGCTGAGATCATCCATCTCTCTGCTTGACAAACAGGAGATTAGCACATTGCACACGTCGTGATGTCACCTCCAGTTCAGGACAGCCTTCCATGACGCAGCATCTGGCAGATTTTATCACGTTCAGTGATTAGATAAACAGTCCCTTTGTAACTAAAGAGGCGATTACGTATCAGCTGAAGCTAATTCCTGTTATAAATGCAGTCTCACGTGACGCGCGAAAAAAAACCCTTTCCATATTCCTAGCTTTAATTTTTTTCAAGTTATGAGTCCTCTACTCAACATTAGATGCCGAAAATAAAGACAATACAGGATATTAGTTTCCTCTCCGGCGAGAACAAGTCTCCTTTTCGCATAGGCAGGCACACCCCCACAGTCTCTCTCTCTCTCTCTCTCTCTCTCCTTCTCTCTCTCTCACACACACACACTCTCACACACAAAAAGTACACTCACGGAGGCCCTGGGATAAGCACCTAAAGTGGGTCGCCCCTCCCTTTCCTGCACTCTGTCCCCTTCCACACCCTATTCCCAAGTCAACAAATGTCGGTCACACCTCCTCCCTCACAGACAGCGGTCCCGCCCCTCCCCCTCACATACACACACTCATGACACCACCCCCCAGTCACCCTACTCTGAGATGAGTCAAAAAGTGAAACTGCCTAGTTTATTTTAAATACTTCGACGAAGAGAAATATAATGTTGACAATATTTCCCAGATCTATCCATATTTGTAACAGCAGAATCAAAGGAGGAGGACTGAAGCAGCAAAGATGATACACTTAAGACTATTATCTGGTTACAGATTCATAGACCAGCAAAATAATAGTGAAATTAGAAATGAACTAGGCGTCAGAAGCATACTTCAGAACGTTGAGGAGTGCAGAAACAAGTGGCATGAACACGTTCAAGGGGTGTCAGATTAACGAACCATCTAAATTAAAATATGCTCCTCACGGAAAAAAAAGTTGGGCATCCTAAGAAGAGATAGAAATGTCAGTTGAAATCCACTTAAATTGGAACAGGCAAGAATGCCTAAACCAAAACTGGATATGATGATGACAATGAGAATCTGTATTGCGCTTGTAAGACAATCTTTCCACTTTCAAAATAAAAAAAATTGAAATTTATCTGGTTACTACACTGAATAATGTCCACGATGGGTGAAATAATATGAAATACTGTAGTACAAGACCAAACAAGAATGAGAATACACGATGAAAATTATTTAAACCGACAAGTCCGCAGCTCGTGGTCGTGCGGTAGCGTTCTTGCTTGCCGCGCCCGGGTTCCCGGGTTCGATTCACGGTGGGGTCAGGAATTTTCTCATCCTCGTTATGAGTGGGTGTTGTGTGATGTATTTAGGTTTAAGTAGTTCTAAGTTCTAGGGGACTGATGACCATAGATGTTAAGTCCCATAGTGCTCAGAGCCATTCGAACCATTTTTAAACCGACAAACTCTGGGCGCTTGCACGGGACACCAAAACAAATATTTTTTTCAAATGTCGTAATTTCCTGTTGGCATTATTAAATCCGGTAGAGGGTGCATTCGCCCTTCAGTTGTAATGACTAACGTGTTGTTCTAACGGTTCCTGTTGCACCAGTAGAGAGCAGGCTTCCTTTACCAGACTTCAGATTAGCTGGCTGTTTCTCAAGGAGTTCCTTGTGGGGTGGGGGAGTGGCTCTGTACGTAAAAAACAGTATTCCATTTGAGTCCATAGACATATCACGACACTGCACTGAGCAGATATTTGAATGTTGTGCAGCGGTAGTTGAATCTAGGGAAACTAAACTTCTAGTTGTTGTTGTTTATAGGTCCCCTAACTCAGACTTCAGAGCGTTTCTGCTCAACCTAGAGAGGGTTCTTGATTCACTTTGTAGGAAGTACTAGAAACTAGTTATATGTGGTGACTTCAATATAAATTTTGTATATGATGGTGCAAGAAAAAGGATGCTGGTAGATCTCCTAAATTCATATGATCTGATGCAAACTGTGTTTTTTCCAACTAGGGTGCAGGGGAACAGTAGCACAGCCACAGACAATATTTTTATTCATTCTTCATTACTAGATGGGCATTCTGTTAGTAAAAGCGTGAATGGCCTTTCAGACCATGATGTACAAATTTTAACACTAAAAGGCTTTTGTACTCAAACCAATGTCATATTTAATTACAAACTATGTAGGAAAGTTAATCCAACAACAATAGAGAGTTTTTTAAACCTTGTCAAGGAACAAGAGTGGCAGGATGTTTATAGTCCCGATAACATAGATGATGTACAATGCTTTCCTTAACACGTTTCTCATGCTCTTTGAGAGTTGCTTTTCATTATAACATTCTAAACGGGGTACTAGCAGTAATGGGCAGCCCAGGTGGCTGACTAGTGGGATAAGGATATCATGTAGAACAAAGCGGGAATTACATCTAAATGTTAGAAGTAGTCACAATCAAGCTACAGTAGCCCATTACAAACAGTACTGTAAGGTGCTTAAAAATGTTATTAGGAAGGCAAAGAGTATGTGGTGTGCAAATAGAATAGCTAATTCACAGGATAAAATTAAAACCATATGGTAAGTTGTGAAGGAAGTGTCTGGTCAGCAGCACAAGGTCGACGAAATAGTCAATTCACAGTAGAAATATTTCTGTTACTGATAAATCAGATATATGCACAGCATTTAACAATCATTTTCTGAGCATTGATGGTGAATTAAATAAAAATTTAGTTTCTACAGGAAATCATATAACTTTCTTGGAAAATGCCTTTCCGAGATTGATGTCTGAAATACCACTCTGTGATTCAAACAAGAGGGAGATTAAGTCAATAATTAAATCACTGAAGACTAAGGACTCTCATGGTTATGATGGAGTGTCTAGCAGAATATTAAATTACTGTGCTGCACATGTTAGCCCTGTATTTAGCCATATTTGTAATTTTTCCTTTAGGAATGGTCAGTTTCCTGAACGATTAAAGTACTCAGTAGTAAAGCCGCTTTATAAAAAGGGAGAAAGGGATAATGTAGATAATTTTAGACCTATTTCTATGCCATCAGTGTTTGCAAAAGTTATTGAAAAGGCTGTGTATGTAAGGATAATTGATCATTTTATATCACACGATTTTCTATCAAATGTACAGTTCGGCTTTAGAAGTCGTTCAACAACTGAAATTGCTATATTCTCTTTTCTCTGTGAGGTACTGGATGGGTTAAACAATCTCAGTAGCTGTCTTAGATTGTTTGCAGATGATGCTGTCATTTACTGTCTTGTAAAGTCATCAGGTGACCAAACCGAATTGCAAAATGATTTAGATAAGATATCTGTATGGTGCGAAAAGTGGCAATTGACCATGGATAAAGAAAAGTGTGAAGTTATTTACATGAGTACTAAAAGAAATCCGCTAAATTTCGATCACGCGATAAGTCACACAAATCTGAAGGCTGTAAAATCAACTAAATACTTAGGAACTACAATTACAAATACCCTAAACTGGAACGATCACATAGATAATGTTGTGGATAGAGCCAACCAAAGATTGCGATTCATTGGCAGAACACTTAGAAGGTGCAACAAGTCTACTAAAGAGTCTGCTTACACCACGCTTGTCCGTCCTATTCTGGAGTATTGCTGTACGGTGTGGGATCCACATCAGATGGGACTGACGGATGACATCGAAAAGTACAAGGAAGGGCAGCTCGTTTTGTATTATCGTGAAGTAGGGGAGATAGTGCCACAGACATGATACGAGAATTGGAGTGGCTATCAAAACAATGGCGTTTTTCGTTGCGACGGGATCTTCTCATGAAATTTCAATCACCAATTTTCTCCTCCGATTGCGAAAACATTCTGTTGGCACTCACATACATAGGGAGAAATGATCATCACGATAGAACAAGAGAAATCAGGGCTTGCACAGAAAAATTTGAGTGCTCGTTTTTCCCTCTCGCCGTTCGAGAGTGGAACGGTAGAGAGACAGTTTGATGGTTTCCAGCATGAGATTTTCACTCTGCAGCGAAGTGTGCGCTGATATGAAACTTCCTGGCAGATTAAAACTGGGGAGATGAGGTACTGGCAGAAGTAAAGCTGTGAGGACGGGGCCTGAGTCGTGCTTGGGTAGCTCAGTTGGTAGAGCACTTGCCCGCGAAAGGCAAAGGTCCCGAGTTCGAGTCTCGGTCCGGCACACACTTTTAATCTGCCAGGAAGTTTCATTTTGAAGGTGGTTCATTGAACCCTCTGCCAGGCACTTTATTGTGAATAGCAGAGTAATTACGTAGATGTACATGTAGATTACTTAAATGAGTTTTCCTCGTTTTCGAGTGTGCAAAATGGTCTATTATTTTAGAAAAATCAATATTCTGTGCTCTTTAATTTTCCACATAAACTTATACACCTACATCTTCATGTATTCTCTGCGAACCACTGTGAACTGTGTTGCGAAAGGCATTTTTTACTGTACTGTACATTAAAGTCTGTTGCTGCTACATTCACAAATAGAACGTTCTGAGAATGACTGCTTCTGTGTGAGCCTAATTTCATCTGCACGATCTTTAGGGAACAGATTAGCAGGGGATGAGCATACGTGGTTTCTGCGTTGAAATATGGATCTTGGAGTTTCCAAGCACGGTCTTGAGAGATGTACGACGTAAGGCTTCCAATTTTGCCACTTAAAATTTTCCAACATTTCCTTTTACATCTTCTAAAAACAAATAATCGACACGTCGCAGCGGTAGGACACTGGACTTCATTCGTCAAGACGGGGTTTCAAATACCAATCTACCAATTCAGATTGAGGTTTTCCGTGATTTCCCCTCAACTCGGACGAGGAAAATGTCGGCATGGTTCCTCTGAAAAGGATACTTCCGATTTTCTTACCCATCCTTCTACCGGATTTTGCACGCTCTCTCTAATGACATAAAAGGGAAGCAGTGGTTCAGAATGGAGTGGCACAGGGTTGTAGTCTGTCCCCGATGTTTGAGGTTAACCGATGACAATGTAATTCTGTCACAGACATCAAAAGATGGTAGTTAAACGGAATTGACAGTGCCTTGAAAGGAGGATACAAGATGAACATGAAATAAAGCAAAACAAGGATAATGGAATGTAGACGAATTAAATCAGGTGCTACTGAGGGAATTAGAATAGGAAAAGCGATACTTAAACTAGTGGATGAGTTTTGCTACTTGGGCAGCAAAATAACTGATGATGGCCGAAGTAGAGAGGATATAATACGGATACTAGCGATGGCAAGAAAAGTGTTTCTGAAGAAGAGAAATTTTGTTATATCCAATATAGATTTAAGAGTTAGAACGTCTTTTCTGAAAGTATTTGTATGGAGTGTAGCGATGTATGGAAATGAAACATGGACGATAAACAGCTTAGACAAGAAGAGAATAGAAGCTTTTGAAATGTGGTGCATCAGAAGAACTTTGACGGTTAGATGTCAGTCTTTATTGCTGACAGCACCGTTGCTAAGAAGTCATATGCATCTGCAACGCCTTATGTGGTGTATAAATTCTTTAAAGTGGATTATATTGAACCTGTAAAGGGAGAGATTGTGGTTTTAAGACCTATTGCTACTCTTCGTTCGTTACATTTCTTGCTCTTACGAATTACGTTTGCATAGCCTTAAGAATGTCAATGAATATCTCTTTACGTGTACAGATTTCTTTTAACTGCCAGCCCAACGAGTTGGATTTAGTGTTTTTAGCGTTACTTAGGAAGTTGTGATGGAACAAGGTCTTTAACCCTATCACCGGAACATGCTGCGACCAAAAAGTTTTATTCTCAACTGTTTCGAAAGACAGCGCTGATGCTTGAATAGTCTCCTAGACTCTAGAGTGCCTTGCCTTTAAGGACTAAATTTAATTTGTAACTTGATTCTTTTTTGCGCACCATTCTAAACACCACTCATGACTGATACTCCTTGTCCAAAAACTTTGCTCGCATTCAGTCCCTTTCGTTCTATATCATGTACTAATGTTCAATCTTTGACATGGTAAAGGAGGTTACTGATTCGTTTATCCTTACAACCGAATGATTTCCAAAAGTGTATTTCATTACTTTAATATAGCGAAAGGCTTCCGCGGACTGATAGATTTTACTAATTTTTTTCCATTGTTCCTTCCCATTTTAATTTCTCATTTTTTTTCTTTTTTAATTTCTTTAATTTCCAAGCGTACCTTATCCTCGGGGCAATGCGCTGGTCCTCCCAGCCTAGTTAAGCCCCTGATACACTGCTTGACATCTGCTAAGGAACAGAGACAACGTTGGAACAGGAGTAATCACAGGCGATGATGGATGTACATACACAATAAAGGTGGAGTGATATATTTATAACGAATGATGGTACAGATTTCACCACATGGGAAAACAGGATAACAGACATAAATAACGTTCATGTTTGAAACGGGTTAGACTCCCTTCATGAAGGTCGATGTCGGACTCTCGATAAGGGATATACCCTTCTCTGGCACTAATGCATATTTTGCACCTATTATTCCTGCAGGCTACCAAACTGTTGAGGAGTCCTTGGGGATATTGTCCCATTCATCTCTGAAGGCGGTGTTCAGTTCTTGCACGGTTCAGGGGTGTTCGTTATGAAACACGTCAGCAAAGAGTATTCCAGGTATGCTCTATAGAATTTAAGTCCGGGGAATAAGCAAACCATTCCATACGTTCAGTGTCTCCACTTTGCATTGTGTCGGACACCTAAGCGCTCCTGTGTGTGGGGGGGGGGGGGGGGGGGGGGGGAGGCATTTTCGTCCATAAATAGAAAGTCGGGACTTACCGCACCCCTAAACAGTCTGACAAGATCCAGAATTATCTCCTTGTAATACCACTGTGCTGTAACGGCACCTCGTGCAAAGATATGCAGCAGTGTTCAGCCTTTGTGCATATTGCCTGCCCACACTATTACGCCTAGGCCATACCGATGATGTGTGGTGTGTAACATCTTTCCGTCTCTCTCCACACTAACGGGTGGCCAGAATCACTTGTCACAGTGAAGCGGGATTCGTTGGAGAACATCACTCTGGACCACTGTTGCTGACCCTAGCTAGCATGCTCTCTACACCACCGAATTCTTCCTCGACGATGGTGAGGTTGAGGCGGGGTGCGTTTAACAGGCTTCCCAGCATACAAACCTGTCTGATTTAATCGCAGCGAGATGGTTCTGGCAGAGACACGTGTACTGGTTGCGACAGCAAGGTCTGCATCGACCCGCCTAGGAATGAAATGGCTGTTTCTTTTCGACACTAGGGCTATGTGTCGATCCTCGTGCGGTGTGGTGATCCGTCTACGACCACGGACATGCCTTCGCATAACATTTCCTCCTTCAGCGGCTTTTTTTAATAGCGAAATGACGCTTTTGGACACAGTCATTCCTGTGACATTTTGACCGGGTTCGAGCTGTTCGACTGCTCAATCACGTTCATAAGCACTCAAATGATGCCTTGGAGACATGTTGCCGCACCAAACGGAATGTCGCACTAATCGGTTCGTCAAACACCTTACTGCATGAACTATCGAATGCGTTCGTGCAAAAGCTCCGCTGCAGTTAGCACGTCCCGCCTCTACAATTGCTTTTTCTATCATTGGTCCGGTGTTCCGCAACAATTCTCGGTTGTTCTGTAGCAATTGGCAGTTGTTCCTCAGTAAGTGTCAGTTGTTCCCTAGCAATTGTCAAGCAGCGTATTGTCGCTGGATAGTTTCCCTTATACTGTGGTGACTATTCTCCTTACATTCTCTTAGAGTAAAGAGCATACCGCGACGCCACGCAGTTTTCAACAATACACGGGTCTCTGCAGAGGCCCACGACGTTACTTACAAGGGAACCTCCCCATCGCACCCCCCTCAGATTTGGTTATAAGTTGGCACAGTGGATAGGCCTTGAGAAACTGAACACACATAAATAGAGAGAACTGGAAGAAGCTGTGTGGAACTATGAAAAAATGAGCAAAATATATAAACTGAGTAGTCCATGCGGAAGATATGCAACATCAAGGATAATCCACGCACCGCAGCGTCGTGGTCCCCTGGTTAGCGTAAGTAGCTGCGAAACGAGAGGTCCTTGGTTCAAGTCTTCCCTTGAGTGAAAACTTTAATTTTTTTTTCAGTTTATGTGACAAACTATTATGTTTTCATCAGTTTTTTGGGAGTCATTATCACATCCACAAGAAAACCTAAATCGGGCAAGGTAGAAGAATCTTTTTACCCATTCGCCAAGTGTACAAGTTAGGTGGGTCGACAACAAATTCCTGTCATGTGACGCACATGCCGTCACCAGTGTCGTATAGAATATATCAGACATGTTTTTCTGTGGAGGAATCGGTTGATCTATGACCTTGCGATCAAATGTTTTCGGTTCCCATTGGAGAGGCACGTCCTTTCGTCTATTAATCGCACGGTTCTGCGGTGCGGTCGCAAAACACAGACACTAAACTTATTACAGTAAACAGTGACGTCAATGAACGAACGGACAGATCATAAATTCGCGAAAATAAAGAAATTAAAATTTTGACTCGAGGGAAGACTTGCACCAAGGACCTTTCGCTCCGTAGCTGCTCACGCTAACCACAGGACCACGGCGATACCCGACTAACGCTCTCCTTGATGTTATATATGTTACGCATGGACTACTCAGTTTCTATATTTTGCTTATTTTTTCGTAGTTCCACATAACTTCTTCCTGTTTTCTCGATTGATCTTTGTTCAATTTTTCAAGGCCTATCCACTGTGACAACTTATAACTAAATCTGAGGGGGGTGCGATGGGGAGGTTCCCTTGTTAGCATCACTTTGAGACGAGGTGACTGGCGAGTAACACGAATGTGTCCGTTTTGTCAGAAAAATCTTAGGAGTGAAATGCAGTAAGAGAATGGAGCAATGACAGCAGTCAAAACTTAAGCCACCACAGTTCTGCCAATCTGTGTAACCCGAAACACAGACGTCAAAACAATTACAGCATTCTGCGAAACAAAAGCATGAAGTCTCAGAGGTGTGTATGTTTAATGAATATGAGGATCTTCGACACTACAGTTATATTTACGGGAATTTGATTTTGAAAATTAGTCACCCAGACTTTTTATCAAGGTTTGTCTGAGGCAGTTAGTGTTGGAGAAGCGTGAATTTTACAAACCTTGCACTTACAGGAAAATCAGAGTACTAAAAATTATACGCTCTGCTGCGAAGTTTCCATGCCAAGCGATTGTATTCATTCTTATAGACACTGTTAGACAAGTCAAGTGTGTCACCAAGGTGTAACATATGTTCTCCGTTTGATTGTCATAAGAAATAATACATTTTATAGGAATTTCAACCATTATGGACGAATGTAAAATATAAGCTGCATTTGTGTCATAAAACTAATAGGCCTTAAAAACTGACAGGTGACTGACAAACGAAAATGAATGTAATTAGAAATTATTGTTTCTGCTACCGCATATCTACATAAGGTGGGTCAGGGAGGACGCAGTATGTTATGTAGGATGGAGAGTAATGATGTGACAGATGTAGAAGTAACTTCGGTTGTGCTCCAGGTAAGTGTGTTGGGACCCTTGCTGTTCACGTTGTATATTAACGCCTTTGCATTGAATATTAATGTTAACCTCGGACTTTTCATAGATGAAGCAGTTATCTATGTTGAAGTAGTGTCTGATAAAAGCTGCACAGATATTACATCAGATCTCGATAAGATTTCAAAATAGTGCAAAGGTTGCAGGTTTCTTTAAATGTTCAGACATGTAAAACTATGGACTTTAAAAAACGAAAAAACGTAGTATCCTATCACTTACAATGTCAAGGAGTCACAGTTAAATCAGCCAACTCGTACAAATTCCTAGGTGTAACGCTGTGTAGGCATAGGAAATGGAACGATTACATGGGCTTAGACGTAGGTAAAACAGGCGCCAGGTAGAATACTAGGGAAATGTAATCGGTCTACAAATCACCCGTGCCACCCATTCTAGAATATTGTTTAAGTGTGTGGGTCCCGTACCAAATAGGAATATACACTCCTGGAAATTGAAATAAGAACACCGTGAATTCATTGTCCCAGGAAGGGGAAACTTTATTGACACATTCCTGGGGTCAGATACATCACATGATCACACTGACAGAACCACAGGCACATAGACACAGGCAACAGAGCATGCACAATGTCGGCACTAGTACAGTGTATATCCACCTTTCGCAGCAATGCAGGCTGCTATTCTCCCATGGAGACGATCGTAGAGATGCTGGATGTAGTCCTGTGGAACGGCTTGCCATGCCATTTCCACCTGGCGCCTCAGTTGGACCAGCGTTCGTGCTGGACGTGCAGACCGCGTGAGACGACGCTTCATCCAGTCCCAAACATGCTCAATGGGGGACAGAGCCGGAGATCTTGCTGGCCAGGGTAGTTGACTTACACCTTCTAGAGCACGTTGGGTGGCACGGGATACATGCGGACGTGCATTGTCCTGTTGGAACAGCAAGTTCCCTTGCCGGTCTAGGAATGGTAGAACGATGGGTTCGATGACGGTTTGGATGTACCGTGCACTATTCAGTGTCCCCTCGACGATCACCAGTGGTGTACGGCCAGTGTAGGAGATCGCTCCCCACACCATGATGCCGGGTGTTGGCCCTGTGTGCCTCGGTCGTATGCAGTCCTGATTGTGGCGCTCACCTGCACGGCGCCAAACACGCATACGACCATCATTGGCACCAAGACAGAAGCGACTCTCATCGCTGAAGACGACACGTCTCCATTCGTCCCTCCATTCACGCCTGTCGCGACACCACTGGAGGCGGGCTGCACGATGTTGGGGCGTGAGCGGAAGACGGCCTAACGGTGTGTGGGACCGTAGCCCAGCTTCATGGAGACGGTTGCGAATGGTCCTCGCCGATACCCCAGGAGCAACAGTGTCCCTAATTTGCTGGGAAGTGGCGGTGCGGTCCCCTACGGCACTGCGTAGGATCCTACGGTCTTGGCGTGCATCCGTGCGTCGCTGCGGTCCGGTCCCAGGTCGACGGGCACGTGCATCTTCCGCCGACCACTGGCGACAACATCGATGTACTGTGGAGACCTCACGCCCCACGTGTTGAGCAATTCGGCGGTACGTCCACCCGGCCTCCCGCATGCCCACTATACGCCCTCGCTCAAAGTCCGTCAACTGCACATACGGTTCACGTCCACGCTGTCGCGGCATGCTACCAGTGTTAAAGACTGCGATGGAGCTCCGTATGCCACGGCAAACTGGCTGACACTGACGGCGGCGGTGCACAAATGCTGCGCAGCTAGCGCCATTCGACGGCCAACACCGCGGTTCCTGGTGTGTCCGCTGTGCCGTGCGTGTGATCATTGCTTGTACAGCCCTCTCGCAGTGTCCGGAGCAAGTATGGTGGGTCTGACACACCGGTGTCAATGTGTTCTTTTTTCCATTTCCAGGAGTGTATATACTGTGAATAGCAGCGGTCATACAACACTCCCCTGCGGCACACCTGAAATCACTCTTACTTCGGAAGACTTCTCTCCATTGTGAATGACATGCTGCGTTCTGTTATCTCAGTCGACTTCGGCAGTTTTAGAAGGATTGAAATGTCCCTGCTGGATTTGTTAGTCAGGTGACATTCAACGACAATTTCACGCTCGAAGTCTCCGAGCTCTCCTTGCTTCTGATCATATAGCTTATAAGCCTTCCGTTGTTTTTCTAAATCGCTTGTGGTAAACGCCGGAACGGTTCCTTTGAAAACGACGTGGCCGATTTCCTTCCCTAATCCGAACTTGAGCTCCGTCTTTAAAGCGTCCATCGTCTTCCTCCGTGTCCTCGTATCATTTACCTGAAACTCTTGCCTTTTCTTTAACTGTTGTCTTGTATTATTTGAGATTTTCTTGTAAAAATTTTGTTGTTCGGTGAAAAACTTTTGTTTAGTAATTGAACCTTTCATCTATGTTTTTATTATCACACTAAGCTGTCGAAAGTTTTAGTCTAGTATTGGAGAGTGTCAACTGTTGTCTAACAAGTAAGAGAAATAAACGCTCAATACCGGGAGAGAAGAGGATTGCTAAATAAGTAAGAAAATGTAATCTGCTATTTGTTCTAACTGCAGTATCTTAACATCAGACAAATACTATCATAAGCCGTATAGTAGCAAAAATAATGGTAAAGGAACCAACGTTGCAGCCTCTTCAGTCTTATAATGAAGTCTTTTGCCTTAGTAGTCAAAATGTTCCCTTTACTTTGTACACCTACGACTTCATGACTACTCTGCAAATCGCAAGTGCCTGGCAGGGAGTTCATCGAACCATCTTCAAGTTATGTCTCTACCACTCCACTCTCGAACAAAAAACAAACTCTTAAACGTTCCTTCTACGAGTAAAATCATATGCTGGTCTTGTCAAACTAGAGATTACATTATTGCGTATTTCACTGCGATAGTTTCTCATTCACTTTACCTTCCTGGAACCGAACTAACAGCAACTAATACGCTGCATAATCGGCTAATAACATTACGTGTGATGGGCAGTGAAGCGAAAGAACAATTATTTTGGCGTGTGCCGTGTTGTCCTGTGGACGGATTTTACGTGAGAGAGTCCTCCAAGTACGTATCTCCGGTAACTTTCTTGCTCAATTAAAGTTTGACGTCCTGTTGATAGAAAGGCCACTACGGAAAGATTATAAGTGTAGACTGCGTCGCCTGTTGTCTTGTCAAGGGAACCTTCCCTTTCATTCACCTCAGATGTAGTGAGGAAGCCACGGAGAACATTTTTCAGAATAGACAGAACGAAATTTGACCCAGGTACTACCAGTATTTTGTTTTAGTGGCATAAATACTGCGCCACATTCACTCACTGACTCACTTTGTTCAAAAATGGTTCAAATGGCTCTGAGCACTATGGGACTTAACATCTGTGGTCATCAGTCCCCTAGAACTTAGAACTACTTAAACCTAACTAACCTAAGGACATCACACACATCCACGCCCGAGGCAGGATTCGAACCTGCGACCGTAGCAGTCGCGCGGTTCCGGACTGAGCGCCTAGAACCGCTAGACCACCGCGGCCGGCGACTCACTTTGTGCGGGCTGTACTAGTTGCTAGGTTTTTAGCGAACAAGAAATATACGAAAGGCTGACTCTAACTCACTGTTGATAATAACTTTGGCCTTGTGTATTCGGAGACGCCTGACGCAACTGCCCCTCGGTTTGCGACAACAGCTGATCCGTCAGTCGTATTTCTACCGAGAGATAGGTGCCGCACCTGCACGTGCTACATTAACTGCATTGTGATACATAAAACGTTATCGCGTGCATGTAGAGAGATGGGGCATCAATAAAACATCCCACCTGCAATTAAAAGGATCAAGTTTGAAACTAGGTCGATCTACTGTACTTTGAATAGCACGAAATCTGTCTTTTCAGATGCTTCACACGTGGCCACAACCATTCTCTTCTTCATTATAGTCAGAGTAAACATGATTACTTGGGAACTTGGGAACACATGTCCAGTCTCTAATGACGTCAATACCAGTGCAACTGTGCGGCTTAGAAACACAGGAATATATATAGAGGGTGGTCTATTGATCGTGACCGGGCCAAATGTCTCACGAAATAAGCGTCAAACGATAAAACTACAAAGAACGAAACTCGTCTAGCTTGAAGGGGGAAACCAGATGTCGCTATGATTGGCTCGCTAGATGGCACTGCCATAGGTCAAACGGATATCAATAGCGTTTTTTTAAAAATAGGAACACCCATTTTTGTTACATATATGTGTAGTACGTAAAGAAATATGAATGTTTTAGTTGGACCACCTTTTTCGCTTTATGATAGATGGCGCTGTAATAGTCACAAACATATGGCTCACAATTTTAGACGAACAGTTGGTAAAAGGTAGGTTTTTCAAATTAAAATACAGAACGTAGGTACGTTTGAACATTTTATTTCAGTTGTTCCAAAGTGATACATGTACCTTTGTGAACTTATCATTTCTGAGAACGCATGCGCCGGCCGAAGTGGCCGAGCGGTTCTAGATGCTACAGTCTGGAACCGCGCGACCGCTACGGTCGCAGGTTCGAATCCTGCCTCGGTCATGGACGTGTGTGATGTCCTTAGGTTAGTTAGGTTTAATTAGTTCTAAGTTCTAGGGGACTGATGGCCTCAGCAGTTTAAGTCCCATAGTGTTCAGAGCCATTTTTTTTTTTTTTTTTTTTTTTGAGAACGCTTGCTGTTACAGCGTGATTACCTGTAAATATCATATTATGCAATAAATGCTCAAAATGATGTCAACAACTTCAATGCATTTGGCAATACGTGTAACGATATTCCTCTCAACAGCGAGTAGTTCGCCTTCCGTAATGTTCGCACATGCACTGACAATGCGCTGACGCATGTTGTCAGGCGTTGTCGGTGGATCACGGTAGCAAATATCCTTCAACTTTCCCCACAGAAAGAAATCAGGGGACGTCAGATCCGGTGAACGTGCGGGCCATGGTATGGTGCTTCGACGCCCAGTCCACCTGTCATGAAATATGCTATTCAATACCGCTTCAACCGCACGCGAGCTATGTGCCGGACATCCATCATGTTGGAAGAACATTGCCATTCTGTCGTGGAGTGAAACATCTTGTAGTAACATCGGTAGAACATTACGTAGGAAATCAGCATACATTGCACCATTTAGATTGCCATCGATAAAATGGGGGCTAATTATCTTTCCTCCCATAATGCCGCACCATACATTAACCCGCCAAGGTCGCTGATGTTCCACTTGTCGCAGCCATCGCGGATTTTTCGTTGCCCAATAGTGTATATTATGCCGGTTTACGTTACCGCTGTTGGTGAATGACGCTTCGTCGCTAAATAGAACGCGTGCAAAAAATCTGTTGTCGTCCCATAATTTCTCTTGTGCCCAGTGACAGAACTGTACATGACGTTCAAAGTCGTCGCCATGCAATTCCTGGTGCACAGAAATATGGTACGGGTGCAATCGATGTTGATGTAGGATTCTCAACACCGACGTTTTTGAGATTCCCGGTTCTCGCGCAATTTGTCTGCTACTGATGTGCGGATTAGCCGCGACAGCAGCTAAAACACCTACTTGGGCATCATCATTTGTTGTAGGTCGTGGTTGACGTTTCATATGTGGCTGAACACTTTCTGTTTCCTTAAATAACGTAACTATCCGGCGAACGGTCTGGACACTTGGATGATGTCGTCCAGGATACCGAGCAGCATACATAGCAAACGCCCGTTGGGCATTTTGATCACAATAGCCAAACATCAACACGGTATCGACCTTTCCCGCAATTGGTAAACGGTCCATTTTAACACGGGTAATGTATCATGAAGCAAGTACCGTCCGCGCTGGAGGAATGTTACGTGATACCACTATTTCTACTACAGCGCCATCTATCACAAAGCGAAAAAAGTGGTCCAACTAGAACATTCATGTTTCATTACGTACTACACGAATATGTAATAAAAAATGGGGGTTCCTATTTTTAAAAAACGCAGTTAATATCCGTTTGACCTATGGCAGCGCCATCTAGCGGGCCAACCATAGCGCCATCTGGTTTCCCCCTTCAAGCTAGACAAATTTCGTTCTTTGTAGTTTTTTCGTTTGATGCCTATTTCGTGAGATATTTGGCCCCGTCACTATCAATGGACCACCATATGTATACAGGGTGTTGCAAGAAGGTGCGGCCAAACTTTCAGGAAACATCCCTCACACACAAATAAAGAAAAGATGTTATGTGGACATTTGTCCGGAAACGCTTAATTTCCATGTTAGAGTTCATTTTAGTTTCGTCAGTATGTACTGTACTTCCTCGATTCACCGCCATGATTTCATACAGGATACACCACCTGTGCTGCTAGAACACGTGCCTTTACAAGTACGACACAACATGTGGTTCATGCACGTGGAGCTCCTGCACATTTCAGTCGAAGTGTTCGTACGCTTCTCAACAACAGATTCGGTGACCGATGGATTGGTAGAGGCGGACCAATTCCATGGCCTCCACGCTCTCCTGACCTCAACCCTCTTGACTTTCATTTATGGGGGCATTTGAAAGCTCTTGTCTACGCAGCCCCGGTACCAAATGTAGAGGATCTTCGTGCTCGTATTGTGGACGCCTCTGTCACAATACGCCATTCACCAGGGCTGCATCAGCGCATCAGGGTTTCCATGCGACGGAGGGTGGATGCATGTATCCTCGCTAACGGAGGACATTTTGAACATTTCCTGTAACAAAGTGTTTGAAGTCACGCTGGTACGTTCTGTTGCTGTGTGTTTCCATTCCATGATTAATGTGATTTGAAGAGAAGTAATAAAATGAGCTCTAACGTGGAAAGTAAGAGTTTCCGGACACATGTCCACATAACATATTTTCTTTCTTTGTGTGTGAGGAAAGTTTCCTGAAAGTTTGGCCGTACCTTTTTGTAACACCCTATATATTGTGTGTGTAGTGTGGGGGGCATAGAGTCTATTACCGCCTCACTAGTCTGTACTGTACTTACACTGGTGTGCGAAATTTAAGGATGAAAGTAATTTTCGCGTGTTGCATCACTAACAGGTAACAGAGCTCGATGAAACTTGGACCATACACAGAAATAACTGCTACAGTATAGTACAGAAGGTAACTGAAAGAAGTACGTAATGAGACGGACGGAAATTACACTTTTATTCAAAGTCAATAACTACAATGAAGTCACCGCGGTTTGTGAAAAACCCCTGGACATTACAAATGGTGGTACATAGTTTTTAGTAGGGTGTGTGATCACAACAGACAGCAATGCATACTCTGCAACGTGGTCTCATGCTGGCCACAAGGCTGTTACCATTCCTCCACCAGTGCGGTTGACAACTGCTGCATGGTCGATGGTGCATGTGGATGTTCTGAAATGCATTTTCCCTATGCATCTCACACGTGTTCTATGGGATTTAAGTCGGCGGAATGGGCAGGCCAGTCCAAACGCCGAATATCCTCTCGTACCAAGAGCTCCTCCATTTGCGCCGTTCGATGCGGTCGCTCATTGGCCTCGAGAAAGATGAAGTCAGGACTGAATGCACGCCTGAAAAAACGCATGTGGGGAAGCACAGTGCCGCAATAACGTAGACTGGTGAGTGCATCGTGTTCAAAGATTTGGAGGTCAGTACGCCTATGCAACATTATGCCTCCTCACATCATAACACGTGGACCACCAAACCGTTCATGTTCGACAATATTCCTGGGTGCATTACGTGTTCCCCCCTCTTGATATATCAGGGTACTTCCAGAATCACTACTCAGACTGAATCTGCTCTCATTCGAGAAGAGCACATGACCCCACTCCTCGCTGGTCCAATCCGTATCCTCTTGTCACCATCGAAAATGGTGCCTCTGATGTGTGAGTATTAACGGAACACAATGTACTGATCGTCAGCAAAAGAATCACCCCCATGCAACCGCCGTGCCACCGTGGAGCATGTGACTGCATTCCTTGTAGTCCTGTAAAATGTGATTGCAATTGCACCCGCTGTTTGAAGTGGGTCCCTTCTTGTCCTGGGCTACACGAGTTACACTTCGTCCTTCTTCCAGTTTCCTAATGATTCTTCCCCATGTGAATTCATCCAGATGTTTTCTCTGGGCCATGATGTAATGAAATACTCCACCACAGTGCATGGTAACCGCTCGCTGATTGACACATTCCCATTCCCTCAACTGCCTCGTATTTCCCGAACAGTCCCATTGGCGCTACAGTCGCGCTGAGCTCACTCCATCTGACGTCTAACTTTCTATGCACAAGACCTCTGGCAACACAATCCTGCACTTTTCATTAATTTCCACCAAGCATTTAACACAATGGCTGCCGGATCTGAATGACCCAAGGGCCTTTTTCATGTGCACGTAATTACTAGGGCCTATGAAGTAAATAAAATTCTTCAATACCATTCCCAGTAGGCCCTGTGTACAGGAATTACACACCATATTTAATAACAAATTAGGACTTCTTTCAGCATTTCAGAAGAATTACACTTTTTTTAAAAATAGACAAACAATAATATCTATGCTAAATATTTAATACCACAACAGGTTGGTTCATAAATTAACAGCAGGTATAAGAACATATCTGAATTAATTAATAGGTTGTAAACTTTACAAGTGTGAATAATGCAACATCATTCTAAGCACACAAACTTTTGGTTTGGGGTTGTGATGACTTGCTTTGATTTCTTTATAGCTTCAGCTCGACCAATTTTCGGTAACATCACGTGCACTTGTTTCTCTTGGTGTCTGTCTCTTGCAAGACATGGTTCCATGAATATGATGTTCCTGGTGATAAGGGTACATCTTTTGGATTTCCAGTGTTGATCAACACAAGTGTTACTTTCTCTCGGCATTCAGTTACTTGCACATTTTTGTCAATCACTTGCTTGTAGATAGCTTGAACATTGGCAAATGCAGTGTTTGTGAGGGGCTCGAATGCAGTACCACTTCACCCCTTTTCGTAAAGTTAAGGTATAAGATGCCATTTGACCTGACACGCCTATGAAGGATTTTACAGCATTATATTCCCAAATTGTCGATGGATGGTTTTTTGATTACTCCTTTTTTTAAGGTGGTTGCTTCCATTGATGGAACTTCTTTAGTGGTCAGAAACAAAACATCTCTCTTGTCTTTCCATTTTCCTACAATCACATTTTGTTGCTCTGCATGCATGACATTTCACCTTTATTGACCTATCCTTTTACTGTGGTCATTGGATTGAACTTTCTGTTCTTCTTCAATGTACCATCGAGGTGGGATGAATGTTCGTTCAAACGTATGGGCTAACGCAACGCTTGTGTAGTAATTTATGGTCAACGTACTGAGTGCATCCGACATTCAACAATGGACCCATCAACTCCATCAGTACACCAGACGACACTTCACGGTCTACAGAAGCAATATCCTTTCCAGCATACTCTTTCACATGCCATGTAGAGCCTTGTAAATGGACCGCCACAAGTCGTCGTAGATATCTTTTGCTAATTGCTGATAAACGCACTATTTCACTCCCATTTACGGAGCTTGTTAGCACTTGATGTTAGGTTGGCGCCATTACAAAATGTTGTATTGTAGTAATCGCTGCTGCTTGCTGGATCGCTGCGGTGTCTCGTTGCTGATGCTGGCTCTAAATTTGTGTTGTCTAGGGTAAACACATGAGGTTCCGTGTTTTTCATGTGCTTTTGATGATAAAGAACGAGCGAAACCAACACATATGTAAACATCAAACATTTATTCCTTTAGTGGCCATATTAATTCCACTGTCCACCAAAGACCATAACACAACACAAAGTAGTACTTCCTTTACATGTTCTTTGCCTTGTTTTGCCAAACAATAACACAGAAACACACTTCACCAAAGTGACATTCCGACTGCTCTGACTGCCTCCGACTGCTCTCTCGACCTTTCTCGCTGCTTGTATTTATAACATTGTCAAAGAACTACTAAAAAGAGATATAGTTTATGAGTCACATGTACATCTGTTATCATAATTTGTGCAGAAAAGTTATTAATTTGCATCGAGTGACATAATTTAACATGTTATTAAATTGACAGACAGATTTGTTGACTTGACAGAATAATTCTTTGTTACAAAAAGGCCGTTTTTTAGAAGTTTGTCAACTGACTTCTCTAATTTGCATAAATAAGTAAGTAACGTGAATTATGAAGAATTACATTGGTTTTCTTCTAAAATAGGATTGATTACGTGAATACTGAGTGAAAACGCTCCTAGTGAACAAATAGGTTTCACTGGGTGATTTTTATTTAAGGAGATCCAAGATACCTAAGTTGGCCACTATTTTTCATACTTCATATTAATTATTTAAGATAAACTTAGTGTTTTTACATGATGACATTTGCTGTATCAGTGATCAAGTGATATTAACTTTTGTGTGGGTCAGTTATTCAGTATAATTTAATGGGTTGACTGTTTATGGAGACATGTTGTGCAATCATTGTTAACATACACAATAACTTTTCTATAATCATAAATACTCGTTAAACTGGTTGAATTTGGAAGGGATCGCATACTTCATTAAAGTAAAGCCTTTAATATGTTCCGTTACAATACCCCCCTCGGGTAATATCATTTACAGAATGTTAATGATATTAGCCGACTAGGACAAATGTGTCAATTACTATGCATAATGTGTATGTATACAACAACCGTTACACCGTTTCAAAATGACTTTTTCCTGAAAATATTTTAGTTGTGTTGTTTCAAATGCACTTTGTGTTATGTCAATCAGTATGACAGCATAATAAAAATATTTAGTAATACATGAAAAAAAAAATGTTAATCTTTGCTCCCAGTGAGCCACATGGAAAATGATCAAAAAACAGACACAAATATATCACATGCGATTTTAAGATATATAAAAAATATATATGTAAATTATTTCAAAGTCAGCTCTCATTGAGTCACAGATTAGTCAAGATAATAGAAGGAACATAAATATATTACATAGATGGACAGGTCATATGTCCATAAGAAAATATTGCCACTGTCTGTTCCTTTTGACCCACATAAAAGAAATGAAAACCAAGAACATAATTATAGGTATGGACATGATATATAAATACACACACTAGTGAAGTCACATGTATGGATATAATATGCATTTAAAAAAGAAACGAAATATTTAAAAAACTTGTCTCCCATTGAGACACATAGTCAAGACAGTACAAGAACATATGAATACTAAAATTGGACACTTAAATTGGTCACAACATAACACAAACATCAAACTTGGTGAACATCTGATTAGCTGTAGAAAATTGTCCACAAATCTTATGTCTAAGAAAACAATAGTAACACAATGATGGGTCTTGCACCACAATTTTTACATTGTCTTTTATTTGGTGCAATCATGTCCCATATTCAACAATACAAAAAGAAAGTAATAAATGTTTGTCACCTCTTTGGGTGCATGGTTAAACTTGCCCCTT
Organism: Schistocerca nitens; assembly: GCF_023898315.1. Lineage (NCBI taxonomy): Eukaryota > Metazoa > Arthropoda > Insecta > Orthoptera > Acrididae > Schistocerca > Schistocerca nitens. The sequence continues at coordinate 880,064,817 of NC_064616.1, read as the reverse complement.
GCAAGTAAAGAAGATGTCTCCAAATTTAATATTCAATGGTGACAATAAAAATATAAAAACATTCTCTCAGAAATCTGGAACTTTTCCAGGGTCTGTAGTATGAGTGGTAGTTGCTACTTGACACATCCAGTAAAAATCTTTGCTGATCACATGCTTTATGGAAATTGGGTAAGTAACTGTATTCAAACAGGGAAATGTGCTTAATCATGTTTATATGATTTCAATTCAGTGATGTTTCTTAATCCAAATAACCTTCTTGATCTGGGGAAGATAAGTCTATACGCATTAGGATGTGGGCTTTCTTTTATTTCAAATGGACAAATGTCAATGTTTACTTTAACATATGGACAACCTAGCTCAACATCTTTGTCTATTTCAGTATTTTCAAACAATAGATCATTTTCAATTCCTTTAGTTCCTAAGTCTAATGTCTTTTTCCTACGCTTAGACACATCCCTCTCTGTTTGCAGAGCATTGACATTTAAACATAAACTTTTGTTTTCATCTGTTCCTTTTAACACTGTGTTGTCACTTAACAACCTACTGTTTTCACCCCCTTTTTTATAAAGTCCACTACGGATTTTTATCCACCATATAGGATACAAGGTTGCACTTACCTTTGCTAATTCTTTCCAAAAGGCATCTTTGTTTATACAGTTTCCATAGTTGTTCCACAAAACTTCTAAAAACTTTTCCCCTTTTTCTTGAAAACACACATTTACATTCCATCCGTTTATATTTTCTTTAATATTATTATTATTACCATTCTCATAGATTAGCGTTTCATAGTTCCCAATAGGCAATAGCTTGTCCTCAGATACACATTCCCTAGTCTGCATTTCACTTAAATTAACCTCATTATTACCCATGTTTGTCACATCACTTACCTTTACCACATCATCACTTTTCAATTCTACAAATACTTTTATTTCTTCCTCCACACTCTCATCAATAACATCACTTGATTTAGGATCATTATTTAAATGTCCCTCTATTACTTCTTCCTCCTCCTCAACAACAACCCCATCTGCAGTTTCCCCCCTATGTATCTGAATCTCAGCAATTGAGTCTTTGGCTCCATTAAACACTTCGTCATCCCCCTTCTTATCAAATAAACCCCCCAAAATAGATTCTACTTGTGGTGTGTCTGACTTGTTATTCACACCAGTATCCTTTTCAGCCCAACTATGGAACTCTGCAATACCTTCAACTTCTGCACTTTCACTAACTACCTGTGCTTGAACACAGTTTTTATTAACTGTATCACTTTTACTCATAGTATCCCAAAACCTTTTATTAAATTCTAATTTATTCATTCTAACAACTTCAGTATTTTCATGGTAATTACTCTTTACATTGTATCCTCTCCTTTTCCAGTTTCGGTTATGTGTTGTCCTGTCATAATATTGTCTAGCCCCAAAACTACGGACATCTAGTGGGACTGTCCACCGTTTCCCGGCTGGTTTCCTCGGTCTGTCCGTTTGTAGCTGTCGTTTTGTTCACTAGTTTCAACAAACCCCCTTCTATCTTGTTCTCTTCCCCAATACCTATTTCTATCATTCCTGTTATCTCTCCTCCATCCTCCCTCCTGCGTATTGTTTCTGAAATCATTTTCATATCTCCTATCTCCCCTATTTGGAGCATTATTTTCAGAATTTTCAAAGTCTCTCCTCCCATAATAATCTCTATTTACATTCCTGTTCCACCCCCCATACTGGTTGTTGCCAGAGCCAAAACTTTGGTTACTTTCTCTTTCCAAGGCCCTATCTAATCTATCTACAAATTTCAGGAACTCTTCCATTGAATCGTCTGGTCCATGGACCAATTCCCACTGCAGTCTCTCTGGTAATCTTCTTTTTAAAACATCAATTTGTGTCATAATATCAAAAGAGTTATTTAAATGAGCAAGTTTTTTCAGTTGATCTCTGCAAAATTTTTGCATTCCCCCTACTTTCCCTCTATACACTGGTCCATTTAGAAATTCTGACTTTAATCTGGCTTGTATGGACTGTGACCAAAATTTACAAATAAATTTGGCTTCAAACTCTTCAAACGTATTCCAAGAATCATTATTCTCATTTGCCCAGGATAGGGCCTCCCCTTCTAGAAACCGTTTTACTAACTTAATTTTTATGTTATCAGACATTCCTACAACAAACATATCCTTACATTGGTGAATAAAGTCAATAGGGTGGAGATTTTCACCAGGAAAGCATTTCACTTGGATGTGCCCATACATTGTATCTTGATTGTAAATCGTTTGTTTGGACATCACTGCATCTTCCAATTGTGAATATTTAGTGTGCATATTTTCTACTTTTGTATCTACATTAGTGGTGTACAGATTGTATTCTTGCTTAAGGTTTTCTGATGTTTTGTCTATTCTCTGATCTAATCTTTTAGTTTCAGTATCTACTCTGTTGTAGATGACAGCAATGCTGTCTGTGTTCGCTTGTATGTTTTCATTTAAACTTTCAACTTTAACTTGAAATTCTTTTCTGAAGTGTATCAACTGTTCGCTAGTGTTCTTGCTGAGGGTAGTTTTAATTTCCTCACACTTCTCATTGAGATGAGTACTTAATAGATCAAAATCCAAACTTAACTTATTCAGTCTATCAGTGTTTTCTTCAAGTTTCAAACTTACTTGTTTAAAATCCAAACTTACTTGTTCACTTGATTGTTTAGAATCCAAACTTAACTTATTCAGTCTATCTGTGTTTTCTTCATGTTTCAAACTTACTTGTTCACTTAATTGTTTAAGTTGTGAGTTTATTTGAGTTGCAAACCCTGCTAGCCACTCTGTTAAGTTTAATTGTTCACCCTCCCCTGGTTCAATTTTTACATTTCCTACGCTCTCATCCCTCTCAGGTAGAGACATTTTACTAATAATTATTTTAAATGACAACAACAAAATACCTTGCTTTATGCTATGATGTCGTGATCGGTGTTCTTATTGGCTTTCTTCACTTCTATTCAGTTTTATCGAAGCTGAAGTCTTGATTGATGAAATCCATTGACATAATCCAGACGTTAATCTTCCGAGCGGTGTGATGATACTTTTTTGTAGTCGCACAAACACACTTTATTTATTTATTTTTGACATATTTTCACTGTTGCCACAATGCACAAATAAACTTTTTTGGAATGCTAAGCACTTACGAAATTTATCGCTGCACTATTATCATCAATGCACTTAAAGATCCCGGCTGAGCCCCCACTTTTGTAAATGGACCGCCACAAGTCGTCGTAGATATCTTTTGCTAATTGCTGATAAACGCACTATTTCACTCCCATTTACGGAGCTTGTTAGCACTTGATGTTAGGTTGGCGCCATTACAAAATGTTGTATTGTAGTAATCGCTGCTGCTTGCTGGATCGCTGCGGTGTCTCGTTGCTGATGCTGGCTCTAAATTTGTGTTGTCTAGGGTAAACACATGAGGTTCCGTGTTTTTCATGTGCTTTTGATGATAAAGAACGAGCGAAACCAACACATATGTAAACATCAAACATTTATTCCTTTAGTGGCCATATTAATTCCACTGTCCACCAAAGACCATAACACAACACAAAGTAGTACTTCCTTTACATGTTCTTTGCCTTGTTTTGCCAAACAATAACACAGAAACACACTTCACCAAAGTGACATTCCGACTGCTCTGACTGCCTCCGACTGCTCTCTCGACCTTTCTCGCTGCTTGTATTTATAACATTGTCAAAGAACTACTAAAAAGAGATATAGTTTATGAGTCACATGTACATCTGTTATCATAATTTGTGCAGAAAAGTTATTAATTTGCATCGAGTGACATAATTTAACATGTTATTAAAATGACAGACAGATTTGTTGACTTGACAGAATAATTCTTTGTTACAAAAAGGCCGTTTTTTAGAAGTTTGTCAACTGACTTCTCTAATTTGCATAAATAAGTAAGTAACGTGAATTATGAAGAATTACATTGGTTTTCTTCTAAAATAGGATTGATTACGTGAATACTGAGTGAAAACGCTCCTAGTGAACAAATAGGTTTCACTGGGTGATTTTTATTTAAGGAGATCCAAGATACCTAAGTTGGCCACTATTTTTCGTACTTCATATTAATTATTTAAGATAAACTTAGTGTTTTTACATGATGACATTTGCTGTATCAGTGATCAAGTGATATTAACTTTTGTGTGGGTCAGTTATTCAGTATAATTTAATGGGTTGACTGTTTATGGAGACATGTTGTGCAATCATTGTTAACATACACAATAACTTTTCTATAATCATAAATACTCGTTAAACTGGTTGAATTTGGAAGGGATCGCATACTTCATTAAAGTAAAGCCTTTAATATGTTCCGTTACAGCCTCCCTGAACACACAGCTTGAATATCTTGAGACCATTTTTATGACTTTTTTTCGGAATATACTGGGGAAACCCAGCTGTCCTCTAAATGGCACCACAGTTTCATCAATGCACGCTTTCTCACCAGGACAAAACACTTCGTGAATTTTGCTGTTATTAGATCAACTAACGGTAGAATTTTGTACAGTTTGCCTTTGTTTGTGCCATAATTGTCCAAAAAATGGCGCATATTCAAAAGAGCACTAAATCTGTTGTGGGGCAATGCCTTGTTTGCTTCGTTTTTGTACAGGACATTCTTTGACCAACACTTTTGGAGTATAGGTTTTCTATCGAAACCATTCCACAAAACGAACAAAAAAATTAAAAAACGTGGCATTTCTCCATTATTTGTGTCTACTCCATTTTGTAGTGCACTGTGTTCTGTAAATTTTCCATTGACGGTACTCTCAATTGCTCAGCATAACGATTCGCCTGAGTGACAATCATTTCCAAAACTAGGTCATCAATAAACAACCGGCAAAAATCCACTTAATCACATCTTCCAGTCATTTTCGTCTTCACATGATCAACAGTTTCCTCATAAGTGGTAAAATGATTCGTATTTCTTGCTACATCATGCTAAGTAATTCGGAATGTCTCTGGGAGGCACATTTGCTGATTCCCCAACAGGTAGTCTTTTCCTTTTCTTCAGTCCGCCTGCTTCACAGTCGTCGAAATTACGATCGAAACTCTCAGGAAAATATTCAGGATCATCGCCGTCAGATACCTCACCAAACAAACAGGCCTCACTCCTAATGAATTCCCTTTCCTCGTCCAACCAACCTGTAAGTGTCCCCATGTCGGACATTGTCTCAAACTCACAAGAAAATAAGCTCAAATCTTCACAGAAATACGACTTCAAATACACATAACCTTTAGCAAAGTTGCCGCGCGAGTTACCGGGAGTGCAGAAAGAGGTCGTAAATGCAAGAAACAGTTGACTGAAAGTGACGACTGTCACACTATCTGTCAACGAATTACGAAACCAAAAGTGCGCAGCTTCTCCAGGAGGCCAGGGCAACTACATGCATATCCATTTGAATTCAATGTAGCTATGTACACGAATTATATACTCGGCTTGGAATATATGTATCAACTTAATGCCCATGGTCTGCCAGGAAAGTCACCTTGTGTATCAGTGTGATACATGTGAGCCAATGTGTTAATATGTTGTTTTATTTTATCTAGCTCGTCCTTAAGATTTACAGACCAGTGTATTAAGAAACCAGGCCTCAAAAGGCTACAAAATGGTAGAAAGATAATTTTTACTGAAGAATGAACGTGCAGTGCTGCAGCTATTTTTTTTTATCGTTTCGGCCTGCTATCGACCACAAAATTTTTATCTCTTCCCTGATTGTGTTTTCCTCTTTTGCCAGTAGATTTTCATTTTGGCTGACTGTGCATCTGTTCTCTGTTTCTACCATTTGCAGGCAGGACGTGGAACTGGCGTCGTAAGCGAAGTAAGGTTTTTAGTAATTTTGACTTTTTCTCTGAAAACTTCTCGATCCTGAATGTCATCAAGTGAAATTTCAGCTTCCTGTAAATCCTTTTTAACTTGCTTTGCCCACTCTGAACACGATTTTGTTTTTGAAATTGATGAATGTATGCGATGAGTAAGTCTTTGCGGGTTCATTCTTTCCAGATGACCAAAAAACATCATTCTCCGCTTCCTCATGTTGGCAACAATGTCTTCTGTATGTTCGTATAATTCACAGTTGTGTCTTCGGCGGAAATCTCCGTTTTATTATATAGGGCTAAGGATTTTCCTCAAAATTTTGCGGTCTTTTATTTCAAGTTTTCGTAGTGGTCCTTTCTTTGTCATGTTTAAACATTCTGATACACACAAAGCTAGAACTGCAGCTAATATACTGAATGACCGCTAAATTACCTTTGTGAAGTTTAAAAATTTTCATCAACCAAATTACGTCGACCGTGGGAGGTGAGATTATGATGGGTAGTTGTTCATAATCAGACTAAGCAGTTGTTAAACTTGTCATTCTTTCCCTGCTCCGCACACGAATGGGACCGGAAGAACCATAATACGTGGTACATTGGGAAGCCCCCTCTGTCATGTACTTCAGAGTGTTGACGAAGTATGGATGTAAATCTAGATGTAGTATTCTTAGAGTATACGTAATACGTTTTCAGATGCGTATCTAACAGAGAAACGTATTGAGTAATAGAAACCAATATTTTGTCCTGGATGGCTAGTGCTCATCAGAAACAAAGCTAATGTCAGGGGTGCCCCAGGGAAGTGGAGAGGAATGCTCTTGTTCTCCAGGTACGTAAAAGTTCTATCGGACACTGTCCGTAACAATCTGACACTGTTTGCTGATGACGCTGTTGTGTACGAGGAACCGTCGTTGTTGAATGACTGTTGGTGCGATGAGTAGCAGCTTGCTTGAAATATATTTATTTATTTATTTATGCATTTATTTTACCTGGCAAGATTAGGGCCTTCAGGCCCTCTCTTACACCTAACCAGGCATACTCAGATTCAACAAATTTCAGTTTCTACAGAACATTAAGGACATATAACATGTTATACAGTATTTATTTTAAAGAAAAAAATAGAGATTATAAACGTAGTACAATGATAATTATAACAATCAAAAAATAATTATAACAATCAAGAATAATAATAATAATAATAGTAGTGACTATGTATATGAAAGTAAACATATTTTTCTTTGATGAATGTCAGTCCTATTGCTAGTTGGGAATTTTCTCGTTATATTCTTGTAGCTTGTGAGTTATTCTCATCAAGCAGAGTCGTAAGACGATAGAATGGGCTGAAAGAGATATAGAAGAGGTAGATAGGTTAGAGGAAGAGAAATAGAGTGGTAAAATTCGAAGCTATGATGGAGAGGAGAAAGAAAGAGATGAGAGGGGCACAACAATGGTGGCTATACCGTCCCTAATATGTAAGTCTTGAGTTCCCTCTTGAGTGTTGAGTGGTTCTGGATAAGACGCAGATCACAGGGGAGCGCGTTCCATAGTCGTATGGCTGAGATGGAGAATGACACGGAGAAAGATTTTGTGTTATGTAAAGGTACAGCCAAGATGCTAGACGTATCCGATCTGGTATTGCGGTTGTGGAATGATGATAGGTATTTAATGTGAGAAGATAAGTATTGGGGGCACCAGTGGCTAAGAAATCGATGAAGTAAGCACATCGTGTGGAGATCGCGTGCCTTATGTGGGCGTATCCAACCTAGCTGGGAGTATGAAGGACTAATATGATCATACAACCGTATATTGCATACGTATCTAACGCAAGCATTCATCACTAGCTCGAGGCATCTCGAATTTTCACTATTTGTACCGTGTTGAACTACATCACAGTAGTAAAGATTAGGCAAGACTAGTGTTTGGACGAATTTTTGTTTAACATGGGTTGGAAATATTTTTCTAAATTTTTGAATTGCATGTAGGGAGGAGAGCGATTTCCGGCAAGCTGTGACTGTTTGTTGTTCCCAGTTTAGGTGTTCATCCAAGATTATTCCAAGGTCTTTTACTGTTTTTTGGTATGGTAGTTGGGTACCATTGAGGAGTATTTGAGGGACTGTTTCGCGAAAGTACCGACTGATTAACTTTGAATGAGATATAAGTATGACCTGGGATTTCTTGGGGTTTAGTTTCAGACCTAGGTTCTGTGCCCATCGAGAATCACAGCAAAGATCTGCGTTCATACTCGCTACTGCGTCAGCAATGTTCTTGGGGCTTGCACTTATGTACAGTTGGATGTCGTCGGCATATAGATGGTAGTTGCAGGTGTTGAATACAAGTTTATACGGATTGACAGGAGAAATATTCTTACAATTTTTGAATACAATATTAAATGTGTGCTAACAGAGGTTGAAAATACCACTTCAGTTGTAAAGTTCTTTTATTATCACACGACCGGTTTCGGGTTCTTGTAAGTCCATCTTCAGGTGTCGTACTGGAAATAGCAAGAGACGGGAGATAATTTTTACACGCGGCAATACACATAAAAAACAAAAAATTTCATAAAAAAGTTTAAAAAAGATTCAAAATCGCCGGTCGGGCTAGGTGATGCGAAACATATGTCAGTGCGAAAGTAACAACAGGCAGTACTACGGACGACTGCCTGGGTAGAGAAATTGACAAATAATACCAGGACAATTAAATTTTGCTGTGGCCTCCGAGCGCCGCGGTGGACGTGTACTAGGCGCGGCGTGCTACCTATGAGCGCAGATCAGGGAGTAGCGGATGCGAAAGAGGAAGCAAACTGGTAAACCAGAGTGGCAAAAGTGCTGCCATCTATTGACGGGGAGAAGAGCGCGGAGCCACTAGCCGTTCACAGTTTGAATTAGTGGTTTACATTTAAAATGACGAAAAAAAAAAAAAAACGTAAAATACACGAAATAAGTTAAAAGTGTATGATGCGTAGTAAAGGAGCGTATTGAACAGGTCAGTACAGAACTGTGGTAAAACTGAGTGGAAGCTGCAATATGAAATTTATATATAAACCGTAAAGCGCAATGAAACTTTCCTTTTACATGAGTGGCAGACGAGTTTTTAATTTAGTGGGGATATATAAGTGGCAACGTGGAATAGCGATCCACAGTCATCAGTTAAAAGAACATACTCATGTGCCACTCCTATTTACAAGCTGTCGTTACTGACCTTAAGAATAAGTAGCGAAACCTTACAGTCCGTACTGTGTAAGTAGCCTGTTTAGGTTTTTATGCTGGTAACGCCACGTAGCGCTCTGTACGAAAATCACTGACTGTGCTGTGTGCAGTCTGTGGCTGGTTGGCATTGTTGGAATATTCGTTAGTCCCACGCCCGGGTTCCCGGGTTCGATTCCCGGCGGGGTCAGGAATTTTCTCTGCCTCGTGATGGCTGGGTGTTGTGTGCTGTCCTTAGGTTAGTTAGGTTTAAGTAGTTCTAAGTTCTAGGGGACTTATGACCACAGCGGTTGAGTCCCATAGTGCTCAGAGCCATTTGAACCAATATTCGTTAGTGTAGCATTGGGCAGTTGGATGTGAACAGCGCGTAACGTTGGGCAGTTGGAGGTGAGCCGCCAGCAGTGGTGGATGTGGGGAGAGAGAGGCCAGAGTTTTGAGCGGACGATGTGGACGTGTGTCTGTCAGAAAAAGGAAATTTGTTTAATTGGATGTCACAAAATTATATATACATTATGACTCTTGAACGCTATTAAGGTAAATACATTGTTTGTTCTCTATCAAAATCTTTCCTTTGCTAACTATGCCTATCAGTAGTTAGAATATTTTATTTAGCTGGCAGTATTGGCGCTCGCTGTATTGCAGTAGTTCGAGTAACGAAGATTTTTGTGAGGTAAGTGATTCATGAAAGATATAGATTATTGTTAGTCAGGGCCATTCTTTTGTAGGGATTATTGAAAGTCAGACTGCGTTGCGCCAAAAAATATTGTGTGTCAGTTTAGTGATGATCAGAATGAGTAAAGAGAGAAATGTCTGAGTACGTTGTGTTTTACTCAGTTGTTTTTGTATCAAATAACATAGAAGATTACCATCACAGTCATTCTTAATTTTTCAAAGGGGACGTTTCAACTGTCAGAAAGTAATATGCCAATTAATAGCTAGCAGCAATAGCACTAAAAGGACACATTAAAAATGAGGTCAATTTGAAACCTGCTAACCATAAGTCGACAACTAATCGAGGCTTACATGAGATAAGATCTGAGAGGCATTTTACATCATGAAAGCCATGAAAGACAGTACGACACCTGAATATGGGCTTATAAGAGCTCGAAACCGGTCGTGTGATAATAAAATAATTTCACAACTGAAACGGTATTTTCAGCCTCTGGTATAATGTTCAGTTGCGGATGTTCATCCGGCCGTTGTGGCCGAGCGGTTGTAGGCGCTTCAGTCCGGAACCGCGCTGCTGCTACGGTCGCAGGTTCGAATCCTGCCTCAGGCATGGATGTGTGTGATGTCCTTAGGTTAGTTAGGTTTAAGTAGTTCTAAGTATAGGGGACTGATGACCTCAGATGTTAAGTCCCATAGTGCTTAGAGCCTTTTTTTTGGATTGTTTATAGTGAAATGTATGCTATTTGACTCGGACAAGTCGACTGCAGATATAGACGAAACGTTACGAGAAAACATCCAATAGAATGAGCATATGAAGTCAGTTGTAACGGGGGACAGCGTCTGACTACGATTTACAGGGAGGGTTCTAGTAAAGTATAGCGTACCCCTTCTTGAGTACTATTATAGTGTTTGGGAGCCCCCACCACGTCAGCTTAAAGAAAGGTATGAAAGCAATTCAGAGGCGTGCTGCTAGATTTGTTACCTGTCGGTCCCATCAGCAAGAGACTGTTTCGGAAATGCTCTGAGAGCTTCGGACGATATACTAGGAGGGAAGAAGATGATCTTTCACATGCAACAGTGACCCGAAAATGTAGAATAATTTTTTTTTATTTCACGTCTATGGCCACAAGTTTGTATGTCCTCAGACTACCGGTTTCGGTCAGCAATGACCATCTTCAGATCTGTTTATAAAAACACGTCCTAATATACTGGATGATGCCACTATGGCTCCAGTATATTAGGACGTGTTTTTATAAAACAGGTCTGAAGATGGTCATTGGTGACCGAAACCAGTAGTCTGAGGACCTACAAGTTTGTGACTATAGACGTGAAATAAAAGAAATTTATTCTAGAAGACGATCTTTTCGTGACACGCTATTGCGGAAGTTTAGAGAATCATTAGTTGCAACAGACTACAGAACGGTTATGGTGCCTCCAGCCTTCATCTCGTGTAAACAATGTAATGGCAATATCAGGGAGATTAGAGCTCGATGGCAAGCCAGTACTAAGCAAAGAATGGAATGTTGGGAACTGGACTGAATATATAGAGGATATATTTAAGGAAAACGAACTGCCGGGCGGAGTGGCTGTGCGGTTCTAGGCGCTGCAGTCTGGAGCCGAGCGACCGCTACGATCGCAGGTTCGAATCCTGCCTCGGGCATGGATGTTTGTGATGTCCTTAGGTTAGTTAGGTTTAATTAGTTTTAAGTTCTAGGCGACAGATGACCTCAGAAGTTAAGTCGCATAGTGCTCAGAGCCATTTGAACCATTTTTGAAAACAAACTTGAGAACAATATTATAGAAAGGGAAAGGGAAGCAGGTGAAAATGAGATGGGTGATTTGATACTGCAAGACGAATTTGACAGAGTACTGAAAGATCTAAGTCGAAACAAGGCCCCTAGAGTAGACTGCATCCCCTCAGAGTTAATGAGAACCTTGGGAGAGACAGCCATGACACAATTATTACAGCTGGTGTGCAAGATATATGAGCAGGTGAAATACCCTCAGTAGCCTCAGACTTCAGGAAGAAAGTAACAATTCCATTTCCAAAGGAAGCCGGTGCTGACATGTGTGAATACCACCGAATCATCAATTTAAATAGTCATGGTTGCAAAATGTTGACATTTATTATTTTCAGAAGAAAAGAAAAACTAGATAAGCCAACTTCGGGGAAGATCCGTTCTGATTCAGGAGAAATATAGGAATATGCGAGGCAATACTGACCCTAGGACTTATCCTAAAAGATATGGTGTAGATAGACAGATTTTGTAGCATTTGTAGACTTAAAGAAAGCTTTTGGCAATGTTAGCTGGACCACAGTCTTTGATATTGCGAAGGCAGCAGAGAGAAAATACAGTGAACGAAAGGTTATTTACAACTTGCAGAAACCAAACTGCAGTTATGAGTCGAAGGGCATGAAAAGGAAGCGGTGGTAGAGATGGGAATGAGACAAGATTGTAGCCTTCCCCCATTTTTATTCAATCTGTGCTCTGAGAAAGCAGCAAAAGAACCCAAGAAGAATCGTGGAAAGGGAACTGAAGTTCAGAGAGAAGAAAGTAATAATTTTGAATTTTGCCGAGCACATTGTAATTCTGTCAGAGGCGCCAAAGGACTTGAAAGAGCAGTTGAAAGGAATGAATAGTGTCTTGAAAAGAAGTTACAAGATGAACATAAACAAAAGAAAAACAACGAATTAAATGAGATGATGCTCAGCGAATTAGAATAGTAAATGAGACCCTCAGAGTAGTAAATGAGTTTTGCTGTTTGGGCAGCAAAATAACTGGTGATGGCTGAAGTTCACAGGGTACAAAATGCAGACTGACATAATAAGAGAAGCATTTTCAAAAAAGAAGAATTTCTTAAGACCTCATATAAATTAATGAGTTAGGAAATCGTTTCTGAAGGTATCTGAATGGACTGTAGCCATGTATGGAAGTGAAAAGTGGACAATAAGCAGTTCAGACAAGAAGACAATAGTAGCCTCTGAAATGTAGAGTTACAGAAGAATGCAGAAGATTAGATAGGTAGACTGAATAACTGAAGAAGAGGTACTGTATCGAAATGGGGAAACAATAATTTATGATACAATTTGACTAAAAGAAAGGATATTTTGCTAGGCCACATCACAGCATCCTGAGGCATCAAGGAATTGTCAGTTTGATAATGGAAGAAATTGTAGAGAGAGATCTAGGCACAAACATATCAAGGAGATTCAGGCGGATGTAGTCTGTAGTAGTTATGCAGAGATGAAGAGACTTCCACGGGATAGACTAGTAGAGAAAGTTGCATCAAACCAGTCTTCGGACTGAAGACCACAATAATAAGTAGGAGATATACAGGCAATAATTTTCCCTCGGTCCATTTACGAGAGGAACAGAAAAGGGGGAGACTGTCGCTGGTACAATGCACTCTCCGCGATGAACTTCACAGCGATATGGGGAGTATACATGTAGATGAATCTCTAAATTCAGTTATGAAACCACAATACATTGGTGGTGGATCATTGAGCAAACCCGTGGCACATAATGACGGGGCTAGGCAGTTTCCGGTGGGGAGCGTAGAGATGTGATAGAGAAAGGAAGGAATTCGTCTGCGCTTGATAAAAAAGATATCGTGAGCTTCGGGAGAACTGATGCTATGAACTCGATAATGAGCGCACTTAGTTCGGCAACCTTAGTTAAGGTGGATTTTTGGGGAGTGGTAATCCACAGCTATGATGTATTGCAAGACTGACAGTGTGGCTAACACCCTTAGCTACTCAATTAATACAGCAACTGAAGGAGTTAATCACAATACCATTCTTTAGTTAAGGTGTATCGAACTCGATGTCAGCACGGGGAAACTACAACGTGCCGGCCGAATTCTGGAAGTCGCCGAACGATTTACATCGGACAAAATTCTCCCAGACTTAGAATTCTCCAAATCACTCTCGCTACAACCGCCTTTGTGTATGTATTTCACATCATATACCTTCAGAATGCTAGCACATATACAGGGGGTAGGCAAAATAATGTGAACAGTAGTAGTAATGGGATGGTTGTGTTTGACGGTCAACAACGCAGGTAAGGCACGTGTCGTGCTGGACTGTGCGTGTTCAGTACGGACTAGGCATCAACGCAGGTTGTTAACGAGTAGCGCACACTTCATATTTCCAGTCAGAGGTCGAGGTCGACCTGCAATGAAAGACCTAACAGAGTTCCGAAAGGGCAGATTGTGGGGGCCCGATTAGCTGGAGCATCAGTAACCAAGACAGCCAAGTTATTGAATGTTTCAAGAGCAACTGTTTCAACAGCCATGACAGCCAACACAAAACATGCGAAGACATCATCGTGTAAACGTAATAGTGGGCGCAAATCACAACTAAATGACAGAGATGGTCGTACGCTAACACGAATTGTGTCAAACCAGTACAAAACTACGGCGGTTAAAGTGAGTGCACAGCTCAATAGCCATGTTCAAGACCCCGTAACTACCGATACTGTCCGCCGAGAACTCCATAAAGCGAATATTCATGGACGAGCTGCTATACCGAAACCATTAGTGATGACAAAACCAAAGCAAAGAAGCGTAAAAAATGGTGTCAGGACCATAAATCCTGGACGGCTGATCAGTGGAAACATGTCATATGGCCCGACGAGTCGACATTTATGTTATTTCCAACATAGGGCTGGGTTTACGCCTGGAGAACGCCAAAGCAGCCTAAAACCCTGATTGCTTGATTCCAACGATTAAGCATGGAGGTTTCTGTGTGATGATGTGTGCAGCCATATCATGGTATAGTACTGCAGCGTCTTCCCAGACAGCAGAGTTCCCAGACTTCAACGTTATCGAACCCTTGTGGGTGGTATTGGGGCGCAGACTCCGGAGCAGACTTCCGCCTTCCTCGCCACTACAGGAGTTAGAAGAGGTTCTGATTCAATAGTGGCGCAAACATTCCACTGGAGACTATACAAACATTATATGCCAGTATTCCAAGAAGGATCGGAGCTATATTTCGGGCAAATGGGGATCCACCCCTAATTAATAAACCATTCCCAAGTAAGTACAGGTGTTCACATTATTTTACCTATCCCCTGTACATACACTATAAGGGCAGAAGTATCCGGACATTAATATGCAGTGCGTCCACCCTTCGCCCTTATGACGGCTTGAACTCTGCTGGCGACGCTTTCGATGAGGTGTTTAAATATCTGTGGAGGAAAGGCAGTATATATATATATATTTTTTTTCAAGAGCCGAAAGCAGAGAAGGTAGAGATGTGTCCAACATCCAGCTTCCAGCTGGGGTTTACAGTGTAGTTGACTTTCCAGTTTCATTCATGAGGTGTTCCATTGGGTTCAGGTCAAGACTTCAAGCTGGTCGGTTGTAACAACTATTTTCGACTTATTTTGGGTCTGTATCGATATTTCTACGTCAATTTGTAGTGTTGCTTATGCTGAATGTTGTATCTGTCATGGAAATTCTTTGACTATGTATACATATTTCAGTTATGTGAACTTTTGAACGATGTTGTTTAAAATGTGCTTGCGCATTTAAATAACTACTGGAATGGTTGTTGTATAATGTACTGTAAATGAGTTGGTGCATAGTTATGGAACGTAGGGTTAAATGTAAAAGATGTTGGGAAGTCCCGCAACTACGGAAGTAGCCTGGCGGAATGGAAAAGATGTGGTTGGCGCGCAAGTGGTAACTCGTCCTTTGTGACGGGTAAGGAGTCTGGGCTGAGCAGTGCTGTGGTTAACACCTCGCTAGCAGTAGCGGATTATTGTGGCTCATATTTTTGGAGTTTTGAAGCTAGAAGAGCTTGAGAGCAATATTTATGAGCCTCAGATGGTGCAGTTGGTGATATTATTATCGTGGCATGGTTTTTGGCCCTATAAAATAATAATTCCGAGGCCAACAGTACTGCCATTACTGCATCGCCGCTATATTAACAGCAGCTTTGAATTACACCACCAGTACCACCAGCCTTCCAATAAGTTGTTTATAATTGGCGCTCTGTAAATGGACCAGGTATTTGTGAAATTTGGTTGATTTTAATAATAATCGTGATGTTACCAAAAGTCTGTCTTACACCCGTGATTATCCCAAATCACAAACCTGTACAGGAATCCTATCCTAGTGAATATAATTCCGATGTCCTAATTTATTGTGGAAAGACTTATTCAGCAGCTGTAAAAATAGTTACGATTGCTTTCTAAATGGTTCAAATGGCTCTGAGAAGTATGGGACTTAACATCTATGGTCATCAGTCCCCTAGAACTTAGAACTACTTAAACCTAACTAACCTAAGGACAGCACACAACACCCAGCCATCACGAGGCAGAGAAAATCCCTGACCCCGCAGGGAATCGAACCCGGGAACCCGGACGTGGGAAGCGAGAACGCTACCGCACGACCACGAGATGCGGGCGATTGCTTTCTAATGTGTGCAGTTACAGTGTTTAAAGTCCAGTTTTATAGTTTGAGAAATACTCCATTTCCAGTGCATTTTTTGACCAATCTGCAGTCATTTCCTTAAACAATGCACCCAACTTGAAAAGCTGCCTGAAAATAGTAAATTTAATATGTAATGAAAAAGATTATTAATTGTTGCATTTATGCACTTTGATCAGAATTACGAAGTTAATCAGTGTTCATTTCATGAGAGAGTGGTTGAACTTGAATTTAATGTTGTGCTGGCATTTGCACTGTGGTGTCACCGCTAGACACCACACTTGCTAGGTGGTAGCTTAAATCGGCCGCGGTCCATTAGTACATGTCGGACCCGCGTGTCGCCACTGTCAGGATCGCAGACCGAGCGCCACCACAAGGCAGGTCTCGAGAGACGTACTAGCACTCGCCCCAGTTGTACGGACGACATTGCTAGCGACTACACGTACGAAGCCTTTCTCTCAATTGCCGAGAGACAGTTATAATAGCCTTCAGCTAAGTTAATGGCTACGACCTAGCAAGGCGCCATTTGTACCATTGCATGTATCTCAAGATAGTCTCACTTGTATCATCAAGAATGCTGTATACCAAAGGACGATATAAAAGTTAAGTGTTCTAGTAGCTACGTTCTTTTCTTTATCACATTCATCACGTATCCTGTTCCAGACTTCGCGCCAGTCGGCGTGTGTGTACGAGTGCCCTCTCGGCTACCCGTCACTGTGGACTGGCTGCCTTGTCAGTCCACTACATGCACAGCCAATTATACAGGGTGTTTCAAAAATGACCGGTATATTTGAAACGGCAATAAAAACTAAACGAGCAGCGATAGAAATACACCGTTTGTTGCAATATGCTTGGGACAACAGTACATTTTCAGGCGGACAAACTTTCGAAATTACAGTAGTTACAATTTTCAACAACAGATGGCGCTGCGGTCTGGGAAACTCTATAGTACGATATTTTCCACATATCCACCATGCGTAGCAATAATATGGCGTAGTCTCTGAATGAAATTACCCGAAACCTTTGACAACGTGTCTGGCGGAATGGCTTCACATGCAGATGAGATGTACTGCTTCAGCTGTTCAATTGTTTCTGGATTCTGGCGGTACACCTGGTCTTTCAAGTGTCCCCACAGAAGGAAGTCACAGGGGTTCATGTCTGGCGAATAGGGAGGCCAATCCACGCCGCCTCCTGTATGTTTCGGATAGCCCTAAGCAATCACACGATCATCGAAATATTCATTCAGGAAATTAAAGATGTCGGCCGTGCGATGTGGCCGGGCATCATCTTGCATAAACCACGAGGTGTTCGCAGTGTCGTCTAAGGCAGTTTGTACCGCCACAAATTCACGAAGAATGTCCAGATAGCGTGATGCAGTAATCGTTTCGGATCTGAAAAATGGGCCAATGATTCCTTTGGAAGAAATGGCGGCCCAGACCAGTACTTTTTGAGGATGCAGGGACGATGGGACTGCAACATGGGGCTTTTCGGTTCCCCATATGCGCCAGTTCTGCTTATTGACGAAGCCGTCCAGGTAAAAATAAGCTTCGTCAGTAAACCAAATGCTGCCCACATGCATATCGCCGTCATCAATCCTGTGCACTATATCGTTAGCGAATGTCTCTCGTGCAGCAATGGTAGCGGCGCTGAGGGGTTGCCGCGTTTGAATTTTGTATGGATAGAGGTGTAAACTCTGGCGCATGAGACGATACGTGGACGTTGGCGTCATTTGGACCGCAGCTGCAACACGGCGAACGGAAACCCGAGGCCGCTGTTGGATCACCTGCTGCACTAGCTGCGCGTTGCCCTCTGTGGTTGCCGTACGCGGTCGCCCTACCTTTCCAGCACGTTCATCCGTCACGTTCCCAGTCCGTTGAAATTTTTCAAACAGATCCTTTATTGTATCGCTTTTCGGTCCTTTGGTTACATTAAACCTCCGTTGAAAACTTCGTCTTGTTGCAACAACACTGTGTTCTAGGCGGTGGAATTCCAACACCAGAAAAATCCTCTGTTCTAAGGAATAAACCATGTTGTCTACAGCACACTTGCACGTTGTGAACAGCACACGCTTACAGCAGAAAGACGACGTACAGAATGGCGCACCCACAGACTGCGTTGTCTTCTATATCTTTCACATCACTTGCAGCGCCATCTGTTGTTGGAAATTGTAACTACTGTAATTTCGAAAGTTTGTCCGCCTGAAAATGTACTGTTGTCCCAAGCATATTGCAACAAACGGTGTATTTCTATCGCTGCTCGTTTAGTTTTTATTGCCGTTTCAAATATACCGGTCATTTTTGAAACACCCTGTATTATGAGTAGGTTAAAAGACTGCTTATCAAAGCACATTTGTTATTTAAAAAAAGTTACAGTTTGTTGTGCTTCACTTAATTAAAAAATAATAATAAGAATATTTACCATTTTTCATACATAATGGTGTAGTTTTTTCATGAGCATGGTTCTTCAAACTATGACAGTTTATGGGATTCTATCCGGACCTGGCGACTTATTTGATTTCAATTCTCTCAGGTGTTTCTCTACGCGTTGGAAATGGAAATTTGTGGCAAGGTCTTATGGGACCAAACTGCTGAGGTCATCGGTCTCTAAGCCTACACACTGCTTACTCTAACTTAAACTGACTTACGCTATGGACAACACATGCAACCATGCTCGAGGGAGGACTCGAACCTCCGACGGGTTGAGCCGCACGGACCGTGACAAGACGCCCAGACCTCGTGACATGTCGTCCATAAGTGATGTGTGAACTATTTCTTAAACGTAAAATTTAAAACATGCTGTCTTCTACTACAACACCAGACTGGTCAATGAGTGACTGGATGGAAGCCTTAGACCGGCTTAGCGATTTTATATAGGACCAGAATTTTCTCGGGTTCTCTGCCAGATCTTTTGCTAAGTTATGACGGTGTTAGTTGTTGTATGCTTCGCACATAGGTCTTTTCACAAACGCACGAATTTCTACTAAGCTTTGCCTGTCGTCATTTGCGCGTTCTCTTTTGAACCGACACTGCAACATCCTTTGCTTCTTCAGCATATTCCGAATTTCGATCTTAAATCACGGTGACTCTTTTCCGCCCTTAATCCAGTTACTAGGCACATAGTCTCCAGAATACGACTGTTTAAGCCGGCCGCGGTGGTCTAGCGGTTCTGGCGCTGCAGTCCGGAACCGCGGGACTGCTACGGTCGCAGGTTCGAATCCTGCCTCGGGCATGGGTGTGTGTGATGTCCTTAGGTTAGTTAGGTTTAAGTAGTTCTAAGTTCTAGGGGACTTATGACCTAAGATGTTGAGTCCCATAGTGCTCAGAGCCATTTGAACCATTTGAATACGACTGTTTAAACTTTGCCCATAATTCCTCTGCGTCCATCATACTGGAACTAAATGATTTAAATTCATTGTCGAAGTGAGATGCTAACAACTGCTTATCTGTTCTTTCTAGCAGAAACATTCTCCCAGTCTTCTTGACTGATTTATTTACTTTCTTAATCATACTCGCTATGATGACATCATGATCAATAATCCCAGTCTCTATACTGACGCCATCGCTGTTTGCAGCTTCAAGGTCCAAGGTATTTCCATTGCGTGTGGGCTGCAAGACAGTTTTCGGAAAACGTCTCAAAAATATTTCGCAAGACTGTCTGTCTGTATCCCCTGCAACGAATCCATTGACGGCCCAGTCTGTATTCATCAGGTGAAAGTCGCGTCCAGTTAATCTGAATATTTACGCACTACTGGCGTTAGACTTTCATTGAATGACTCTAGAACTGTCACACGGGAATTGGGTGGCCGGTGAAAAATCCAACAATTAACTTGATCTCCTAAACCTGTTATACGCGACCAAATAACTTCACTGACAGACTCAATTTCGATCTCAGTAGAGACGTAAGATCTGCCTGATTGGTTTAGGTGTCGGTGATCACTCGCGTTTCCACTTTACAATCATATCATCAACAGTCTAGTTGGGCAGCTTTGCAAAAACTGAAATGTTCCTGATGTGTTCCTAACTCAGATGTTCTCCCTCGGGCATAGGTGGATGTGTTGTTCATAGCGTAAGTTAGTTTAAGATATATTAAGTAGTGTGTAGGCTTAGGGACCGATGACCTCAGCAGTTTGGTCACATAAGACCTTACCACCAAAAACAAAACTTACTCAGATGACATCCAACGTCTAGTCTACGTTCGAAGTCACTGTCATTTGCTGACTGAACCATTCTGCTGTAACTGCTTACAACACAATACGCCCAGCCTCCTTTTACACTGGTATACTAGTGGATCCGCCTCTGGTAACACCTAGTGGTCAACTTCGCATTACTTAGGGCTGTCTGGATGCTTTTCAATAGATAGTGTATGGCGATGTGACAGAGCGTAGTGACTTAATGATTTTATGGAAAACAGCATAATACTCCCCGGGCTTATCCACATTAACTTGCGCTTACGCACATTTAATGTGATATGTGATTCATTACATGAAGAGTAAATTTTGTCTTGGTTGTTCTGATAATACATAATTCATAGTAAAACATTAACGTGCTGACAGACTGTGAGAACGGCAGCACTAAAACTACTGACCTTTTTTTTAACAATTTAGAAGTGCTAATATTAGTCACAAATATAATTTATGATACAGCAATAGGAAATACGTGTTTCCTAGTTTTAGTATGTACTTCCACACCTTTCAGTGTTCCTAACCAGTTTCCTCAACGCTGCAACGACAAGCCCATGAAGAGAACATGATTCCACTGTTGCTCCGAAGTGCAAGCCTATCAGACTGTCGGTCTCCAGGACGAGACTATTGCTCAGTCTTGAAATTGTAAGCAGTGGTTGCGTGACGCCGCCGTACTCAGCCGTGGGCTCGTCCTAATCTGCGCTGTCAGCATGACGCAACACGCGCCTCTGCAGTGTAACACCAGCTGATGTCAACTGGACTCGGCTTCAAGGTGCTGCACGCAGCTATGTTATCACTACTTTGCTTAACTGAAATCGTATATTAATTGATACCTTGCCCTGTCACCTTGTCCCGTCCTGGAGACCAGATAAGATAGGAGAAGCTGTCTATTTCACTCAAATACTTGCTTATGTCATAGACCGAACGAGGAGGGCGTGTCGATCTCTGTCCAATAAGCGAACAGCACGGAGTTAAATACTTCCGAGATGCTTTATACATTGCACGTTCAGCGAACTCAGCAAATTCCGTCTCATGATCTCATACAAGATAAGAGAAGCAAACCATAACAACTGTTGACGAATCTCTATATATAAAAGGAGATTTCGTGACTGATTGACCCATTATCGCCCAGCCCAAACCGCTGAGGATAGAAACTTGAAATTGAGAGAGGGTGTTCATCTTGTACTGTACGCATTGTTTAAGAAGGATTTTTCGAAATTCCACCGCTAAGGGGGTGAAATAGGGATGAATTTTTTTTTAAATATATTACCATTAAGGAAATTTTGAAGCTAGAGCTACGAAGATTGGTATTTGGTTTCTCAGTCAGAAATAAAATTACATGTTTCAGCATCTTTGTAAATTAAACCCCTAAGACGGATGAAACCTGGGGTGAAAATTTTTTAAAAATAAATCATTATTGAAGAATTACTGAATCATTTTAAGGTTACATTTATGAAAAGTGGTATTTGACTTCTCAGTTAGAAATAAAAAATACGTGTTTTAGTTGATTTAGAAATTTAACCTCTAAAGGGGTAAAATAGGGCTTGAAACATTTTATGAAAATATTTTATTATGAAAGCAGAATCGCTTTTTGGTAAGAAGTACATTCGGAAAAGACCATGCTTCTACGTATTTATTTAGCGTGAAAAGTTTAGAAGGTGTTGCAACGTGTAAACTAAATGAAAGAAGGAATTTAACAGTCGCCACGGCAATCTGTTTTTCGTCAGAACTGCATAGAAAAAGTAACGGATCTTTAATAATTAAGTTTTCAGTAGGCCTAATATATATTTACAAAAATGTTTTTGTGGTAATTAGTACGCAAACTAGTCATTACTAACGACAAAGCAGATACAACGTTTAAAAGCGATTCCATGTACAGGAATATCCGCTTGGGATAAGAGAATTAAGCGCCGGGTTTAAGGCTAGCGCTAATAACTGTAGAAGCACTTATCTGATTTTTCTCTTTCTTTTTTAACTAGCTATATGAAATTAAATTAAATCCGTCTGAACACTTTAATTATACAAAGACTGACAGCCATGAAAAGGGTCACTAGCTCTTTTATAGTGTGTAGATTTACACATGAGCAATGGACGTAATAATGTACAAATTCAATTAACGAAAAAGATAAAAAATCTGTGCAGATCACACAGACTACGCGAGTGAAACAGCGGGCGCTAGACATCATGCAACAAATGACAATACAGACGGTAACATGGAGGTACCTGCGTTAGTTTCTATGAGTCCCATGGGAGATACATAAGGCAGGGACGTTGTGGTGGTTGGCAAGGTCTGAGGCTGACAAACAGGAAATATAGACATGAACACTGTTGTTCTGCTTTGCTAAACTTCACAATTAAGCATAACTTGCTCGAATAATTTTGTTGGGAGAAGAGATGTGCAGACAACGACTCAGGGAACCGAGCCTAAGCGTCATCTCCGGAACCACGCTGCTGCTACGGTCGCAGGTTCGAATCCTGCCTCGGGCATGGATGTGTGTGATGTCCTTAGGTTACTTAGGTTTAAGTAGTTCTAAGTCTCGGGGACTGATGACCTCAGATGTTATGTCCCATGGTGCTTAAAACCAACCTAAGCGTCATCACCGATTTCGTCCAAATTTATGATATGTGCAGGGATTGACCAAAAATGAAAGTGACAACACTGGTAGCTCGAGATGGCCAATCGTTTAGAAAAAATGGCATTTTTGCGTGCATCGTGTGAGGCATGGGTCATTTTCATTACGACAGTTTATAGGTAACGTTTGGCGGGGCGGAAACAGTGCAGAAGGGTCATCCGAGGATCGTCGGTTCGAGTCCCTACGAGGAATCGTCTTTTCATATCCAATTTTTTGCATTACGTACACTACAAATAAACCGAAATAATGCTCAATATATTGTATTTATTAATATTTTCATAAAGAACGTGAGATGGAAAGGTAAAGGAAAATTTGGGATTGCAAATAAATTTCCAGGAAGGGATTGTAAGGCGTACACGAGTACCTTGTATATAAAAGTAGTTACGTTTAGTATTTTATTGTTGATGATTTACACATTCTGGGATGATATTCATCATAAAAAGGGAGAAGCACTAACTTTCTCGACATCTTGCACACGTTATAGACGCCGCATATTTACAGGTTTTCTTTCGTCGCACATTTTGACACAATCTATGCGTAACGCATCATTTCGCCAAATATTGGCGAGGATTGCTGATGATGCAAAATGAAATGCACACTGACGGCAAACAAATCGTAAAACCAAGAAGGAGTTGTGCGACATAAACGAAAGTTGGTAGGTGTGCTCCTACATCTGAAAGATGATGTCTGTTCAGATTTCGCGCCAGTCGCATAAAAATGGCGCTAGTAACGCTACTATGCTACTGGCAAACCAGGCTTGTTTTAAATACGCGCTGTAACGGCCATGAGCGTTAGTTACTTTTGTGATGGACGTGCTGAGTCGATGTTAGTCAAGAGCGCCTTTAAAGTGACAAAGGCGCCATTATCAGCACCTCGCTGAGTTTGAACGAACTCGTATGATAGGGCTATGAGAAGCTGGACTTGATTCTGCGATATTTCAGAAATAAAAAATGGCTCTGAGTATTATGGGACTCAACTGCTGAGGTCATCAGTCCCCTAGAACTTAGAACTACTTAAACCTAACTAACCTAAGGGCATCACACACATCCATGCCCGAGGCAGGATTCGAACCTGCGACCGTAGCGGCCGCGCGGTTCCAGACTGTAGCACCTAGAACCGCTCGGCCACTCCGGCCGGCATTTCAGAAATATTTGGCAGGAATGTAGCCACCGTACATGATCACGGGCAGCAGTGGTCACGCATCATACTACATCTGCAGCAGCAATCTGAGCAACAGTTGGAACCACAGTGACACAACGAACGGTTACAAATCGGTTACTTCAAGGACAGCTCCAAGCCAGACGCCCTTTAGCGTCCATTCAACTGACCCCAAACCACCGCCATTTGCGACTTCAGTGGTGCCAAGCGGGAGCTCACTGGAGGGCAGGGTGGAGGTCTGTTGTGTTTTCTAATGAAAGCTGGTTCTACCTCGGTGCCAGTGATGGCCGTGTGCTGGTTAGGATGAGGACAGTTGAGGGCCTGTAACCAACATGTGTGCAGGCTAGACACACTGCACCTACACATGGAGTTATGATCTGGGGTGCGATTTCGTATAACAGCAGGAGCACTCTCATGGATATCCCACACGCCCTGACTGAAAATCTGTACGTCAGTTTGGTTATTCGACCTGTTGTGCTGCCATTCATGAACAGCATTCCAGGGGGTGTTTTCCAACAGGATAACGGTCGCTCACATATGGGTTTGTAGCCAACATGGCCTACAGAGAAAAAATTAGAATTATATATTAATACATTCAGATGCTGATGGGCGTTCATATATATCAACGGGGACAGGTGAAAATCTGTGCACCGACCGGGACTCGAACCCGGGATCTCCTGCTTACATGGCAGACGCCCTATCCATCTGAGTCACCGAGTGCACAGAGGCTAGTGCGACTGCAGGGACTGTCTCGCGCACGCCTCCCACGAGACCCACATTCTCATCTCGTATGTCCTCACACTACATTCACTGAAGGTATTAATATATAACTCTAACTTCGTTCTAGACGGTTGCAGGTCATCAATTGTCCGAAAGAACAGACACCATATCCATATAAGTATGTGCTCTACAGAGTGTCGACATATTGCTTTGGCCTGCTCGATGACCAGATCTGTTTCCAATCGAGAACATATGGGGCATCATCGGACAACAACTTCAGTATCATCTATCAAGTGTAACAGGCATAGAACTCCATCCCGCAAACAGACATCAGGCACTTATACGACGCAATGTATACACGTCTGCATTCTGTCAGTTACACCGGTTATTATTATTATTATTATTTTCGATTAGTCCCATTTAAGAGAGCGTTTGAACTTGAATTCCTTTATGATGATTGCTTATGTTTTTTCTGAGCCCAAATTTTCTTAATGTGTTCACTGTGTTGTTTCTTTCGCTGCGCTGTCCATTTGCATCCTGGTCTCTTCTGTGTTGTGGTGTCAAATTTATGTTTTTTGATTATGTTCCTGAATTCAGTTCTATTTTCTGCATCGTTTATTGTCATTTGTGCTTATCTGAGGTCCTCTTCAACTTCTTTTATTCATTTTGGTTTTCCCCTGCCTGAGTTGATGACTTTAAGAATTCGCTTTGAAGTTCTGTTTTCATTCATCCTGTGAATATGTCCGTAGAACTGCATTCTTCTTTTCCTTATTGTATCCGTAATCTTGTCTGTGTATTTATATAATTCTGATGTTGGTCTCTTCTTCCAGATTCCTTGCTCTTGTATCGGGCCAAAAATTTTCCTGAGAATTTTCCTTTCTTGTTTCTCTATTTCTTTGATTTTAATTTGCCCACCTATTTGTGTTGTTTCAGATGCATACAGTGCCTCCGGAAGTACGACAGTGTTGTGGTGCCTCGATTTTGCGTTAATGGATATGGACTTTTTGTTATAATAGTTCCACGTGAGTTTATATGCTTTCTGTAATTTTTTTATTCTTTCCTCATGGGCCTTTAGGTTGATCCCTGATGGCTGGATGATTTCTCCCAGGTATTTAAAATGTGGTACTTGTACGATTTTCCCATGGGTTGTCACAATAGGCAATTTGTCTTGTGGCACTCTTTGTATGTACTGGGTTTTCTCATATGAGATTTGCAGGCCAGTTCTTTGTGCAATTTCGTGTAACTTCTCTATGGCGTTAGTGGCTTCTTTTCTATTATTTGTGAGGATTGCAAGGTCATCTGCAAAAGCTAAACACTTCACATTGAATCTACACTCCTGGAAATTGAAATAAGAACACCGTGAATTCATTGTCCCAGGAAGGGGAAACTTTATTGACACATTCCTGGGGTCAGATACATCACATGATCACACTGACAGAACCACAGGCACATAGACACAGGCAATAGAGCATGCACAATGTCGGCACTAGTACAGTGTATATCCACCTTTCGCAGCAATGCAGGCTGCTATTCTCCCATGGAGACGATCGTAGAGATGCTGGATGTAGTCCTGTGGAACGGCTTGCCATGCCATTTCCACCTGGCGCCTCAGTTGGACCAGCGTTCGTGCTGGACGTGCAGACCGCGTGAGACGACGCTTCATCCAGTCCCAAACATGCTCAATGGGGGACAGATCCGGAGATCTTGCTGGCCAGGGTAGTTGACTTACACCTTCTAGAGCACGTTGGGTGGCACGGGATACATGCGGACGTGCATTGTCCTGTTGGAACAGCAAGTTCCCTTGCCGGTCTAGGAATGGTAGAACGATGGGTTCGATGACGGTTTGGATGTACCGTGCACTATTCAGTGTCCCCTCGACGATCACCAGTGGTGTACGGCCAGTGTAGGAGATCGCTCCCCACACCATGATGCCGGGTGTTGGCCCTGTGTGCCTCGGTCGTATGCAGTCCTGATTGTGGCGCTCACCTGCACGGCGTCAAACACGCATACGACCATCATTGGCACCAAGGCAGAAGCGACTCTCATCGCTGAAGACGACACGTCTCCATTCGTCCCTCCATTCACGCCTGTCGCGACACCACTGGAGGCGGGCTGCACGATGTTGGGGCGTGAGCGGAAGAAGGGCTAACGGTGTGCGGGACCGTAGCCCAGCTTCATGGAGACGGTTGCGAATGGTCCTCGCCGATACCCCAGGAGCAACAGTGTCCCTAATTTGCTGGGAAGTGGCGATGCGGTCCCCTACGGCACTGCGTAGGATCCTACGGTCTTGGCGTGCATCCGTGCGTCGCTGCGGTCCGGTCCCAGGTCGACGGGCACGTGCACCTTCCGCCGACCACTGGCGACAACATCGATGTACTGTGGAGACCTCACGCCCCACGTGTTGAGCAATTCGGCGGTACGTCCACCCGGCCTCCTGCATGCCCACTATACGCCCTCGCTCAAAGTCCGTCAACTGCACATACGGTTCACGTCCACGCTGTCGCGGCATGCTACCAGTGTTAAAGACTGCGATGGAGCTCCGTATGCCACGGCAAACTGGCTGACACTGACGGCGGCGGTGCACAAATGCTGCGCAGCTAGCGCCATTCGACGGCCAACACCGCGGTTCCTGGTGTGTCCGCTGTGCCGTGCGTGTGATCATTGCTTGTACAGCCCTCTCGCAGTGTCCGGAGCAAGTATGGTGGGTCTGACACACCGGTGTCAATGTGTTCTTTTTTCCATTTCCAGGAGTGTATTATCTTTTCTAATGCCAATTTGGATTCCTTTGACTTCTTTTTCCCATGTCCTGATGATTTTTTCAAGAATGATATTAAAGAGTAATGGTGAATGTCCGTCACCCTGTCGCACTGCAGTTTGGATTACAAATGGTTCCGAGATATCCCCCATAAATTTAACCTTGGAGACTGTGTCGGTTAATGTTTCCTGAATGATTGCTCTTGTCTTTCTGTCAATGCTAAATTCTTCCAGCGTCTTGCAGAGCACTACTCTGTCTATTGAGTCGTAGGCCTTTTTAAAATCTACAAAAGTAACCACTGTGTTTCGGGTGTTTCTCATCTGGAGAATCATTTTCAGATTCCAGATCTGCTCTATGCATGACCGTCCCTTGCGAAAACCAGCCTGGTATTCTTCTAATTGTGGGTCAGCTTGTTCTTCTAATCTATTCATGAGAACTTTTGATAGGATTTTATATGTGACCGGTACGAGTGAGATACCCCTGTAATTATTTGGTTCTGTTTTGTCCCCTTTTTTGTGGAGTGGATGGATGAGTGCGCATTTCCATTCAAATGGGATCTGTTCTGTTTCCCAAATGTGTAATATGATTTTGTGAATTTTTCCTGTTAATCTTTCATCATTTAGTTTCCATAGTTCTGCAATAATTCCATCTTCTCCTGGGGCTCTATTGTTTTTCAGTGTCTTGATAATTTCTACTATTTCGTTGATGGTTGGCGGTTTAGCGTCAGGATTTGGTGTAGACGTCTCGTAGTGAATGTCCTCTGTAGGTCTTTCGCAGTTGAGAAGTTTGTTGAAATAGTCTGCGAGGATTTGGCAGTTATTCTTCGTGTTAGTTTCTAGTGAACCATCCGGTTTCTTGAAGCAAAGATTGGGTGGCTGGTATCCTGCAATATGTTCTTTAAACGTCTTATAAAAATTCCTGGTGTTCTTCTTCTTAAAGTCTTGTTATAACTCATTTAGTCGCCGTTTGTCATAATTTCTTTTTTCCCTCCGAATAGTTTTCGATGTTTGTTTTCGGATTACTAGAAATTGTTGCCATTTTCTGATGTTTTTCCAGGCATTGGTCCTTTCTTCTATTGCTTGGTCACATATTATATTCCACCACCTGTGTTTTCTCCTTCTCGGGGGTTGACCCAATTTCATTGTGGATTTGACGACGTCCACAAGTTCTGTCCAGTTTGTGGTGTTTGTGTGACTAATTTCCTGTAAGATGTTTTCCTTGTTGAGTTTTATGTATTCGGGGTCTGGTCTCAGCACTTTGTTTAGTTTTGGCTTTTTTCTATTGGATTGTAATTTGGTCTTTATCTGTAGAAGATGGTGGTCTGAGTCAAAAAATCCTCTTCTCGTTTTCACATTCAGAATTTCTGCTGTGTTACTCTTGGAGATGGCCACATGGTCTATCTGGAATTCACCCAACATTGTGTTGGGTGACTTCCAAGTATACAGTTTCTTGTTGGGTTTTTTGAATTGTGTTGACATAATTACGAGGCCGAAATTTTCGCAAAAGCTTATCAATCTTTCCCCATTCTTGTTAGTTCTCTTGTGAGCAGTATGGATTCCGGTGATTTTCCTGTATTTTTTCTCTTTACCTAATTGTGCGTTAAAGTCGCCTAACAAAATTATTACATGGTGTTTGGCAATTTTGTTTGTCGTCTCTTCAAGGTCATTCCAGAAGTCATCCACTTTCTGGCGGTTCTTCTTGTTATAGTTATTTGTGGGTGCGTGTGCGTTGGCCGATTTGACGGAGAGCGTTGATATACGTTCTGAGGCAGACTGGAAGTCAATGACAGAGTCACTGATAGATTTGTGGACTGCAAATGCTGTGCCAAACTGTTTGAGTCCTTTCTCATTAGTTTTAACTGCTGGTTTTCCTTTGTAGATCCTGTAGTTGTCTGTATCAAAATGGTTTTCGTCCGTAAATCGTGCTTCCTGGATTGCAAGGATTTTGATCTGGAATTTTTGCAGCACGTCTGTAAGTTGTTTGATCTTGCCCAGTTTGAAAAGAGTATTAGTATTAAGTGTACCGATGAAGTGTCTTTGTTTTCTGTGTAATAATTTGGACGTCGTCTGGTTCTCAACCTTAGGCGTAACATGATGCTCCTGGTCCCCCGGAATCCGATGACCAGGTAAAGCCAGCCTTGCGACTGGTGCCCGGGGTAGTGGATTCATTCCTTGTGTTATCATCATGTTTGGTTTTCAAGTTGAAAACTAACTTGGTGGTGGTCCTTCCGAGGAAAGATCACGAGGAATACGACTTGATTGTTGAGATCAAGAAGGTTGCTGCAGCCGCACCATCTAGGCGAACAGACGCTGACCCCTAACCGCTGGATACCAGGCAGACGTTAGTGGATTTCGGTTGATAGTTTTGATCCACCCCGGGTATTTTATTTCCCCGGTACCCTCCATATCTGGAGAGCATTCCCCTATCCGCCACCTAGGGAGGCACCCGATGGGAGACTATCAACTCCACACCGGTTATTAATGTACCAACATTTTAAATCTGAAATGGCTTATCTCGCCCTTACATTAATCTGTGATTTTGCAATGTTAATCACTTAAATATGATACCTAGACAAAAGTACTCCAAAATTTCATTCTGTGCATTAATTATTGTTTGGTGTAGCATATTTCTTCTCTCAGTGTATTTTGATGGAGTTCCTCGGGATGCGATTTATTTCTCTCTCTCGATGAGCGAAGAGTAGTTTTGAGGCTTCTTGATCAAATTCTTTACCTCACGATAAAAATTCTTAGATATTTATTTATTTGGAGCTCCCAATTTTCATTTACCTTTCCTCTTCCTGCCTTTAAGAAAATATTAATAAATACAGAATACTGAATATTTTTTTCGGTCTGTTTTCAGTGTAAGTAACGTAAAACTCGAAAATAAAACTAGTGTTCCCGCACTGTGACTCAACCCCCACGACCCTTGCATTATCGTTCTGTAGTTTTTCTGCTGCACAAAACACTACTTCTAGTCTACGCTAACATAAATGGCTTAGGTCTCTCGCGAAGTAGCAGCAGCTGTGTCGTTGGCGCTGGGACAAGTGCAGCGTCAGGGCAGTTAACTTCTGACACCAAATCATTCCAGATGCGGATTGATAGATTTGTTACCAATAAGTTCGAAGAACACTCAAGTATTACGGAGATGCTTCGGGAACTCAAATGGTAATCCTCAGAGGGAAGGCGACTGAAGAATGATTCCACTACCGCCAACGTATATTTCACGTAAGGACCATGAAGAAAAGAGAAAGTAGGGCTCGTACATAGACATGTGGACAGTCGTCTTTACCTTGCTGTATCTGCGACTGGAGCAGGAAAGGAAATGAGTAGTAGTGGTACAAGGTGCAGGGACCCTCCACCACGCACCGTACGGTGGCACGCGGAATGTGTATGTAGATGTAGATGTAGAATCCACTCGGCGTATTAGCAAAGGGGGTCGATGTGCGGGCCAGCCTCGATGTGGCTTCTAGGCAGTTTCCCACATCCCACTAGATAAATACCGGGCTGGCACCCAACTTCTACCACAGTTACAAGATTAATAAACATATAGATAAATTTCGCTCACTTTAACATGAATGATACTACATGCAGAGAGTTGGGGGTACACACATTCTATTCCAGGGGCTAATGGGGTGGGGACAGGAAGGGCATCCGGCCACCACTTAAATTAATTCTGCCAAATCCGTTAATAACCATGCCGACGCTGTGACGGCGGAGGTCAAAGGGGCAAGAAAAAGACGAAGGAAGAAAAGTCCTATTTAGTGTGTCACACCCTTTATCAGTAGAAATGGGTCGCACACATGCTTTTTATGAACAGTCTCCTTTGTAAAATGATTACATTTTCACAGCGTCCTCTCAGTGAACCCAAGTTTGCCACCTCCTTTACGTATGACTGAGCCTAGGTGGTCGATTCATTTTATATTCTTACAAATTGTTACACCAAGGTGCTTGTATGAGATGACTGATTCCAATTGCGACTCATTCATTTTGTTGTCTTAGGACACTACGTTTGTGCGTTTTGTGAAGTCGGACATGTCTGACAGAACAGCCACCACACACTAGCGTGTGACAAGTTAAGAATTTCGGTCTGAGGGAAGCGTGTCCGGATGCCGCCGCGGTAAGGGCACCCGCTCGCATTAAGCGGAATATCCGGGTTCGAGTCCCGGTGTGGCCCAGATTTTCAACTTTCACCATCGAATTACTTCGATGTCCGATTGCGCGTGCCGTCAGTCTCATGTTCTTTGTCCAGATGGGACGGTAATTGATAGCTGTGATATCCATGTGCAGACAAACAAATTATTACAGTGTCACAAAAATTCGATGAGTTACTCAAGAGAAACGGCTTCACAAACTGAGCAACTCAATAACGCGTTGGTCCACCTCTGGCCCTTATGCAAGCAGTTATTCGGCTTGGGATTGATTGATAGTTGTTGGGTATTCTTCTTAGGGATAGCCCGCATCTCGTGGTCGTGCGGTAGCGTTCTCGCTTCCCACGCCCGGGTTCCCGGGTTCGATTCCCGGCGGGGTCAGGGATTTTCTCTGCCTCGTGATGGCTGGGTGTTGTGTGATGTCTTTAGGTTAGTTAGGTTTAAGTAGTTCTAAGTTCTAGGGGACTGATGACCATAGATGTTAAGTCCCATAGTGCTCAGAGCCATTTGAACCATTTTCTTAGGGATATCGTGTCAAATTTTGTCCAATTTGTGCGTTAGATCGTCAAACTCCAGAAATGGTTGGAGGGCCCTACACATAATACTCCATGTGTTTTCAATTGGGGAGAAATCCGGCGACCTAGCTGGCCAAGGTAGGATCTGGTTCAAGTGGTTCGAATGGCTCTGAGCACTATGGGACTTAACATCTGATGTCATCAGTCCCTTAGAACTTAGAACTACTTAAGCCTAACTAACCTAAGGACATCACACACATCCATGCCTGAGGCAGGATTCGAACCTACGACCGTAGCGGTCGCGCGGTTCCAGACTGTAGCGCCTAGAACCGCTCGGCCACCCCGGCCGGCTTAGAATCTGGAAAGCACGAAGATAAGCAGTAGAAACTCTCACTGTATGCGGGCGGGCATTATCTTGCTGAAATGTAAGCCCAGGACGGCTTGCCATGAAGGGCAACAAAACAGTGCGTAGAATATCGTCGACGTACTGCTGTGCTGTAAGGGTGCTGAGGATGGCAAGCAAACGGGTCCTGTTATAAAAAGAAATACCATATCAGAGTATCGCTTCTGGTTGTCGGGCCGTATGGCGGGCTTCAGTCAAGTTGGTCTCCAACTGCTGTCCAGGGTATCTCCAGACAAGTGTTCAGCCTGGAATCTCATTGATTAGAGTAGAATTGTGTTCAGTGATGACTCCCGCTTTAGCCTGTACAGCGATGGGATACTAACGCAACTGTCCCCCGCCATATGGCCCAAAAACCAGGGGTGATGGTATGGGACGCTATTTTCTTTCGTACCTGGACTAATTTAGTCGTTATCCGTAGCACCCTTAAAATATGGCGATACGTCGACTTTATTCTACGCCCCGTTTTGTTGCCCTTCATAGCAAGACATCCTGGGCTTGCATTTCAGCAAGATAATGCCCGCACGCACACGGCTAGAGATTTTACTGCTTGTCTTCGTGCTTGCCAAACACTATCTTGCCCAACAATGTCGACGGATCTCTCCTCAGTTGAGAACATTTGGAGCATTATGGGCAGGAGCCTCCAACCATTTCGGGATTTTGACGACGTAACACGCCAACGGGACAGAATTTGACACGATATCTCTGAGGAGGAGATCCAACAACACTATGCCAAGCTCAATAAGTCCTTCAATAAGAGTCACAGGTGGACCCTCGTATTATTGGCTAGCTCAATTCGTGACGCTTTTATCTTGAATAAATAATCAATTTTTCTGAATTGTAATCATTTGTTTGCCTGCACATGTCCATCACATCTACTCTACTGGCCATTAAAATTGCTACACCAAGAAGAAATGCAGATGATAAACGGGTATTCATTGGACAAATATATTATACTAGAACTGACATGTGATTACATTTTCACGCAATTCGGGTGCATAGATCCTCAGAAATCAGTACCCAGAACAACCACCTCTGGCCGTAATAACGGCCTCGATACGCCTGGGCATTGAGTCAAACAGAGCTTGGATGGCGTATACAAGTACAGCTGCCCATGTAGCTTCAACACGATACCAAAGTTCATCAAGAGTAGTGACTGGCGTATTGTGACGAGCCAGTTGCTCGTCCACCATTGACCAGACGTTTTCAATTGGTGAGAGATCTGGAGAATGTGCTAGCCAGAGCAGCAGTCGAACATTTTCTGTATCCAGAAAGGCCCGTATAGGAACTGCAACATGCGGTCGTGCATTATCCTGCTGAAATGTAGGGTTTCGCAGGGATCGTATGAAGGGTAAAGCCACGGGTCGTAACACATCTGAAATGTAACGTCCACTGTTCAAAGTGCCGTCAATGCGAACAAGAGGTGACCGAGACGTGTAACCAATGGCACCCCATACCATCACGCCGGGTGATACGCCAGTATGACGATGACGAATACACGCTTCCAATGTGCGTTCACCGCGATGTCGCCAAACACGGATACGACCATCAAGATGCTGTAAACAGAACCTGGATTCATCCGAAAAAATTACGTTTTGCCTTTCGTGCACCCAGGTTCGTCATTGAGTACACCATCGCAGGCGCTCCTGTCTGTGATGCAGGGTCAAGGGTAACCGCAGCCATGGTCTCCGAGCTGATAGTCCATGCTGCTGCAAAAGTCGTCGAACTGTTCGTGCAGATGGTTGTTGTCTCGCATACGTCCCCATCTGTTCACTCAGGGATCGAGACGTGCTGCACGATCCGTTACAGCCATGAGGATAAGATGCCTGTCATCTCGACTGCTAGTGATACGAAGCCGTTGGGATCCAGCACGGCGTTCCGTATTACCCTCCTGAACCCACCGATTCCATATTCTGCTAACAGTCATTGGATGTCGACCAACGCGAGCAGCAATGTCGCGATACGATAAACCGCAATCGCGATAGGCTACAATCGGACCTTTATCAAAGTCGGAAACGTGACGGTACGCATTTCTCCTCCTTACACGAGGCATCACAACAACGTTTCACCAGGCAATGCCGGTCAACTGCCGTTTGTGTATGAGAAATCGGTTGGAAACTTTCCTCATGTCAGCACGTTGTAGGTGTCGCCATCGGTGCCAACCTTGTGTGAATGTTCTGAAAAGCTAATCATTTGCATATCACAGCATCTTCTTCCTGTCGGTTAAATTTCGCGTCTGTAGCACATCTTCGTGGTGTAGCAATTTTAATGGCCAGTAGTGTATCTATCTCTATCCCATTCAGATGATTCCGTCGCCGGCCGGTGTGGCCGTGCGGTTAAAGGCGCTTCAGTCTGGAACCGCGTGACCGCTACGGTCGCAGGTTCGAATCCTGCCTCGGGCATGGATGTGTGTGATGTTCTTAGGTTAGTTAGGTTTAATTAGTTCTAAGTTCTAGGCGACTGATGACCTCAGAAGTTAAGTCGCATAGTGCTCAGAGCCATTTGAACCATTGATTCCGTCGTGGTGCGTCAGTTTTTCTTTCTTTGTCTCAGAGTGTATTTAGTATAAATGTGAAGATGTTTTCTGCATTGAAACTATGGCCAAGTTTGCTACAGCATGTGTCCTACTGAACTATTTCTCTTTGTTTGATAATGTCGCTGTCATTGGAACGTTAAGCTCGAACGGAAAAAAAAAACTGGGAAGTAATCTATGTTTCTGCCTGTTTCTGTCATGTGCAGCAAACTTCTACTTCGTAATGAATTAAGCAAACTCTACCCTACGTTTATCGGCTGTCACTACAGTGTTAGCAACTGAACAAAAAACATATAACTGAAGGTGGCAAAAAGTAGTGAAATTTATGTTAACTGTCGGTATTGGTGAGTGTTACGGAAAAGGTGAGAGGGACTGGTGACGGTGATGAAGGGTAGGAGGGGCATTAAGGCGCGGTGGCATAGTCTTGTGAAACTCTCTTAGATTCATTACTTTATAACATTTAGAATGATATCAGCTGTAAGTTTGTTGGCCTAAATCATATTTTCGACTTCTTTCAACTTTGTGACTCTAGAAAGGGATAGCCTGCAATTGGAGGTGTTATCTAACGCCCTGAATTTCATATTCTGCATTCACTTGGTTTTATCGATTGCCTTGACTCTAAAAGCATTAGCCCTGTCTTCTCACTCCATTAATGTAAGTCTATGTAGTCCAAAACATTTAAAAAATTGATCAAACTTACGCCAAATAATTTCTTATTTCTGACAGAGGCCACAGCTTGCGATCACCGACGGATGTGAAGTATTAGTTCATCCCCTGATCTCATATCTGCGAAAAGCGGTTCAAATAGTTCAAATGGCTCTGAGCACTATGGGACTTAACATCTGAGGTCATTAGTCCCCCAGAACTTAGAACTACTTAGATCTAACTAACCTAAGGACATCACACACATTCATGCCCGAGGCAGGATTCGAACCTGCGACCGTAGCGGTCGCGCGGTTCCAGACTGAAGCGCCTAGAACCGCTCGGCCACAGCGACCGGCGTGAAAAACGGGATTCAGTTTCCTTGGACTATTCTTTTTTTTCTTTTTATTGGCTTTCAGGCCATGAACATTCAACCATCTCAATTGTGGAATGTCAGTTATGACGATACGAACGTAAAGACAACACAATACTTAGGCCTCGAGCGGAAAAAATCGCCTACTCGGCCGGAAATCGAAGCCGTGCACCTGCGCTTAGCAATCCACCGCGCTGATTGCGCAGCTACCGAGGCGGACGCTCGAATACTCTGAATTAAATATTCCCTGGATTCCGTACATCACTTGAGGCGACTGACTGGCTCTCTTTCCTCGAAGCAGATCAGCGCAGTAAAAGTCCTACACATCGGTGTGACGCGGGTCGTCATGCAGTGAAGATCGACATTTAATATGGCAGAGACCAAGGTTTAGGGGCTTTCTCCTTGCAACTAAGGAGCACAGAAGCAAAGTGTGCAGGCAAAGATTGCATTCTAAACTGAAGTAGAAGAAGATTTCAGATTTCTTCACAACTTCCTCTGCAGTGCCTATTGAGTCGGCAGTGAACCAACAGACTGGCGTTGTTGGGATGTTTAAGGGGGACTAAACAGCTAAGGTCATCAGTCCCCAGACTGGCGTGTCACTGCCTGTGAGGAATCTATAATGGAAATATTGTTAGATAGATAGACGGTTTTGTGCACTTACATATCAGCATAGTAGCAGAAGTAATAATAGTAATAGACGTATGAAACGTCATGGCACATTGAAATTATGTGCTGGACCGGGACCCGAACCAGGAACCTTAGGTTTTCTTGTAGTAGCGCTGGTCACGCAAGGTATACAGGAGGACTTCTGTGAAATTTCCAAGTTGGAAGAGAGGTGCTGGCGGAAGTACGAGTAAATAAGTGAGGGCAAGTCGCGTATCGTTCATGGATAGTTCAGTCGGCAGAGCGCTTGTTCGCGATAGGCAAAGGTCCTAGGATAGAGTCGCAGTCCGGCAAACAGTTTCAATCTGCCAGGAAGCTTCAAATCAATGCACACTCCACTGCACAGAGAAAATTCATTCTGCAATAATTGAGACAGATGTAGTAGTCATATTGATGTAATGGTGGTAGTTTTAGCAGTTGTAGTAGTGATAGTAATAGTAATAGTTGACCTGTTTGGCAAACTGTATGGCCCTGTGAGTGTGTCACAGACAATTCCTGCCCATACGCTGATACTGAAGCAATCCTGCTGCTTCACCTTCATGACAGTTCGAGGTCTTGCATCTGCTCACACGTGCACATTGTGGTAATTTACAATGCTATTTCTTGTGAATGCTGTCTCATCTGTAAATACTACACTTTACTCGTCACAAGTAAAATGGCCCATATCTCAATAAGTATTGGTTTCCGGACGTGTAATTTTAGAATTTTTTCGTCTAGTTTTGAGCAACCTGTAGGAATATGTGACACGTTTTTTTAACTTCCTGTTGCACTCCAAGGCAAAAAAAAAAAAAAAAAAAAACGCGCTTCGAGGGAATTATTGGAATGGGACGGAAACAGGTAGAGATGATTTACACCTGCAAAATTAGGTAACTTAGTGAAGAGGAAGTCAGTAAGGAACAGTTCCAAATGGTTCAAATGGCTCGAAGCAGTATAGGACTTAACATCTGAGGTCATCAGTCCCCTAAACTTAGAACTACTTAAACCTAACTAACCAAAGGACATCACACACATCCATGCCCGAGGCAGGATTCGAACCTGCGACCGTAGCAGTAGCGCGGTTCCGGTCTGAAGCGCCTAGAACCGCTCGACCACAGCGGCCGGCGAACAGTTCTACCTCTGGCCCTTATGAGACCAACTATTCGACTTAGCATTGATTGACAGAATTGTTGGCTGTCCTCCTGAGAGATATCGTGCCAAATTCTGCCCAACTGGCGCCCTATATCGTCAAAGTCCCGAGCTGTTTGGATGGCCCTGCCCATAATGCTCCAAACGTTTTCAACTGGGGAGAGATCCAACGACCTTGCTGGCCAAGGTAGGGTTTGACAAGCACGAAGACAAGCAGTAGAAATTCTCGTCGTGTGCGTGTGGGCATTATCTTGCTGAAATGTAATCCCAGGATGGCATGCCACGGAGGGCAACAAAACGGAGTGTAGAATGTCGTCGACGTACCACTGTGTTGTGAGGGCGGCGCAAATGACAACCAAAGGGGTCCTCCTATGAAATGAAATGGCAGCCCAGAACATCACGTCTGGTTTTCAGGCCGTATGGCGAGCGACAGTCGGGTTGGTACCCCATCGCGTCTCCAGACACGTCTCCGCTGGTGATCGCGGCTCAGTTCGAACCGGAACTCATCACTGAAGACAATTCTACTCCAGTCAATGAGATTACAGGCCGACTGTGCCCGAGAACACTGCAAATGGTATGGTTGGTGTACAGATGTCAATGGTGGTGAGCACAAAGGGGACCTTGAGCTCAGCACCCTTTCTGTTAGACGCCTATTAATGCTCCTTGTGCTCACTAATGCACCAGTTGCAGGTCGGATTGATTGCACTGAAGAACCCGGGACTCTCAGTGCCTCTCTGACGATTGCTTATTCCTTATGTTCTGCCGTGTCGCTAGATCGATTGTTCCCTTCCTGACGCTATGTTCGGGCTTGGTTCACTCACTCTTGCCAACATCATCGAATAGTGGCATCGCTCCTGTTCGAATGTCTAGCGATTCACCTATTACGTCAACTTGTTTCTTCGAGCCCAGCTACACGTCCTCTCTCAAATGCTGACATCTACATACTTTTTCACGCACCTTTCTGCGAGATGTAGTTACTGTCCAACTGAGTACACGGAATGAAATTCGCAAAAGCGTAGTTACTGTCCAGTTCACTACACGGAACGAAATTCGCAAGGCTTTTCGATACCTGCATTTGTGACCAATTTACATAACTCCTTCGTTGTGGGTCGTCTTTTTTGTTTTGTTTTGGATTGCATTTTATTTAGAGTGATTGTAGAAATAAAATTATAGAAACTATATGCAGCCTATTGTAGAACATTTGATGATAAGCTATAACTTAAAGTAAATAAGGAAACAAATAAAATAAATATTTCTTGAACAAGACACACCTTCTTTCCAAGTCTTGTCCAAACCCAACTAGTGTTCCATCTGGAATCAACTCCATGTATAGGACAACAATGCCTTACATTTCTTCCTTGCTTCATTCGGAATGGACTAGAAACAAAGAATTAGTAGCAGCTAAGAGTGAGGATTTGGTAAAGAAATGTGGCAGTTGAAGAGGAGTGACGAGGCCGACAGCATTGCTTTGTGACTGTTCCATGATGCGTTTGACCGGAGACCATTGTGTTCGGACCCGAAGGACGGGCTATGAGTTTTTGCGTCACAACGGTGACTAGCAGATTCTCGGCGCCTTCTGTTTATCTACCAGCAGCTGGTGGCCTTCACAAGCACAGCGATTCTGGGCCAGCTAAAAGCTGTAGCGGCGCTGCAAGGGGAAGAAGTCTTCCAAACAAAGTTCGATAACCGGTTTTCACGGAATTATCTAAAAGCATTCACTTTCCACCCATTTGCTGATTATGTAGTGACTGTGAAGACCAAATGAGTAAAACTGTGACGACCAAGAGCGTGAACAAATATCCCAGTGCCCTTAATAGAGTGCATCAAGAGTAACATTTTATACTTATAGTAAAGCCACAATAAAAAGAATGGCACTTTTCTACTTGCAAATCGCAATAACATGGAAGAGAAGTCTAGCATCCGTGGAAAACAAAATAACAAGTAAACATTTAAATATAAGTCGATCTGAATTCCTGTGACAGTGAAAATAATTGTTGGTGAAAAGGGATCCGGGTGACTGAATCTCACTTTGAAGAGATCCGTTTTAGTGTGAAATTTATCCGACTTATTAGCTTTCCAGTCATTTTGTCGAAGTGACCATATCTGTAGATGCGATTCGAAATCCTAGAGATGTTTTTCTTTTGTTAAAAAAAGAAAGAAAATCTTTATCCTGCTTTATAAAGCAGTGTACTATATGACAGAGATGTTTCCATGTTAACAAAATGTCCTCAATTGATTTTGTGCAAATTGTTCACTATAAAAAATGGGTTCAAATGGCTCTTAGCACTATGGGGCTTAACATCTGAGGTCATCAGTCCACTAGAATTTAGAACTACTTAAACCAAACTAACCTAAAGACATCACACACATCCATGCCCGAGGCAGGATTCGAACCTACGACCGTATCGGTCGCGCGGTTCCAGACTGAAGCGCCTAGTACCGCTCGGCCACACCGGCCGGCCTGTTCACTATAGCTATAGGATTTATTGATTCATTGACAAAGATCAAGACTGGGTCAGACCTTTTTTTTTTTGGAGGGGGGGGGGGAGATGAACTGGTTGCAAAGCTTCAATTCATTTCATTTCTGTGATCTTCAAGTACAGTGAAACCTAAGCTAAAGGGCCTCAACCAGTGGCGATTCAGTCGCTGAAACATTGTTAACTTCTAGACATTTCGTGCTTAGCATGGACTTACCGGACCTTGAAGAGTGGTGTCAATTTTCTTAGTATTTCTCAATATTAATACACTTTCCGTAATCAATATCTGATATAGCTTACTAACGATTACTTCTATGTGATGATGGGGAGAGATATGTTATAAGATGGTTACTATATATACAACATACTTTTACAAAGTGTATTGTGATTAGTAACTGAACACTTTATTCTATAGTTATGCATTTACGTATTTAAAACAGTCATACTTGCGAAGTCTGATCTCTTTCTGAGAAAGCAATACGTTATTGTATTGAAAAGAGTGGTATTCAGCTAAAGAACTAGGGATGTCATTACACTTGTGAACTGACAAGCTTTTTCCCTGGTCGTTTCCGTTTGTGAAGAGCCTTTTCCCCATGCACAGTAGATTGACCCAGGGTCAGCTTCGATATAGGATTAGCATATGGCCTGGTCGTTTTCGTTTCTGGAATGCCTTTCCTTTGGAACAAGGAGTACGGCTGAAGTGTGAGAAGTAACCAGCAAGCAGTGGTTGAATAAGGCCACGTAATGGTGCACTCTTTCAGATTTTAACATTTCGAGCTAAAATTGTTGCAATTTATCTACATCTACGTGGATACTCTGCAAATCACATTTAAGTGCCTGGCGGAGGGAAGTGATAAGTGGTACTTTTCCAGCAATACATAGTTTCATGTAAAATGTAGCCGTGGATACATTATTTCCAGGGAAAATTATGGTCCTGCAAGAATTTCACCATCTTATTTCAAGAATGCTTCCGAAAGGTTGAAGAATGGCATGTTTGGTCTATCTAAATAATATGAGACGTAACGATACTGAGGGAGCTAAGCTCACTGGACAAAACATTACTCACCGCAAGAAAAATCATTACAAGCACCATTTAATACTGTGTACTTCCGCCACTGGACATGATAACCGTCTATATTTGGTTATGAAGTGTGTCCACATGGTAGTGCAGGTAAATTCACTCACTGAAGATGTAATGACGCAATTACACCAAATTGTGGGGATGCTCCTGTCGGCATATTCCTCTCTGTTCCAACATGTCCCACAGATTTTCTATACGTTTCAAGTCAGGTGATTTTTCAGGCCAGTCGAGATGTAATAGGGTGGGGGAATGTTCGGAAACCAGTCACATATCCTTCCAGCACGATGAAATTCGCTGTCGTCATCTTGAAAAATAGAGGTATCAATAGCATACTCATCATGCAGATGTTGACTAAAAGACAACGCCTGATCATTCATAATGTTCAAATAAACATGGTGGTTCATGTTAATGGTCACCTCAGTGAGAGGGTCCCAATTCATGATAAGAAAAACATACCTAAAACATCATAGCCCACCTCCGGCTTGAACCTGACCTTGAAAACAGTGGAACCAAGCAGTGACTGCCATTTGTAATTTTTTTTAACTGTGTAGCGCACGGTTAAGAGTACGCTGCAAGATAGCAGACAAGTCTATGCGCGTAATCTTAAACTCCACCCCTTCCATCTTTTGTTTCTAACGGTCACTAATCCAGGAAGACAGATGTGGGTGCTTTGTTTCGAGCTGCACATTCTAGAATAGCCACAATCCAAACAGCTGAGAAATCTTTCGAGTAACGAGAATATTACCGTTCAATCCAGATATCTTCACGAAGAAGATTTTTCCCCTTCAGAAATCACTGAGAGAGCCGAACTTCCAACAACTGAAGAACACAAAGGAGTTCAGTAGGAACCCACGGACAAATGCTACTCGTCAGTGACAGCTGATTTGTCTATGTAGTCACCAGGAAAAAATTAAGAACGTGACGCAAATGAAGTTCAGAGTGCTGATGTATGAACAGGTGTAGGCCTATCTAGTATTTATCCATTGCCAAAATAGATCGACCCATAACAAAGAAAAAAATGGCAAAAATTCCGAGATTTTGTTTTGGTCTCTGTACAAAAATGCATTTTTAGAAAAACAAGCTAAACCAGACAAAACCAAGAAGACAAAACACCAGTAACGAACAACGCAAAATCTGTAGCGCTAATCTGGACTTAAATGCGCCATCACCTTCAGGAAGAACCAGGTCCACATCCATGGAGGGATCTGACGGTTTTAATTTTCTAGGGTGCGGTGAAGTCCACAAGTAGCCTATAACAGAAAACTGGATTAAGTGGGAAAATTGCTCCCAATGGTGGCATGAAGAATGCACAGTTTATGAAGGACATGGAGAATTTTTTTTGTGATTTATGTAAATGCATACTCTTTGGCCACATGATGCGTTCTCTTAGCAGACGATGCAGCTGAGATTACGAACGAGCAGTGTCTTTTCTGTTGACATTTAAGGTTTGTATTAAAAGTTAGGGAGCTGCAAGTGATATATGTTGTTTCTAAATAAACCAATAATAATTTGTTATAAGAAAAGTTTGTTTTAACCTTCTCACCTACTTGATATGAGCGGTTAAATACCAAATGCGTACTCTTTCCCAACTTTCTCCCAGTGAATTCTCAAAAGGGATATCTTCTTATTTCAAGTACTTTATACTGACTGTACTTAAATCCTGTTTTAAAATTATGGTTTGTTAAGTGGAAACGTAACAGCAGTTAAGGCAATGTTTGTGTGGTTTATTTACATAAGTGTACACATGCAACTTTGATGGGTCACATTGTAACAATACTTGATTAACTTCTTTTGCTTAGTTTATCAATACTGAAGTAAATTCAATTGGGAAAGAGTAACTAACCACATTTTTATTTGAAACATTTGTAAAGTGATTCATGAACAAAGAAGTCATTAAAGATGTTGCGAGTTTCAGGATGTAACTTAAAGCTAAAATTGCATTCATTCAGAGATTAACTGTTTCATGTTTGATGAATGGAATAATTTTCAAAATGCCTCCCATCAGGACTGGCGACCGGTATTAGAAGGCAGTTTTTCTTTATTTTCGGAAGGAAAGTTCTGAAGGTGATTTAGTATTGGCTCCTGACTCAGTGGAACGAGGGCGTGCTGTAAAGTTCTGATTTTTTAATTCTGTTCTTCATATCGGTTGAGGGATTACATGTCATGCGTATTA
Source organism: Schistocerca nitens (assembly GCF_023898315.1). Taxonomy (NCBI): domain Eukaryota; kingdom Metazoa; phylum Arthropoda; class Insecta; order Orthoptera; family Acrididae; genus Schistocerca; species Schistocerca nitens. The sequence continues at coordinate 880,021,096 of NC_064616.1, read as the reverse complement.
TTTGGTAGACTTTTCCGCTTCGCTGACGCAATTTTAATCCTTCTGCTGTTAGAGGGCTCCTAATTGTAGTGTGGAACATGGCGGTGCGAAACGTAGCTATGTCGGTGTGTGAGAAACAGCGTGCTATAATAGAGTTTCTTATCACACGAAAAACTGAAAGCACGAATTCGAAGACTTCGTACACTCATAAAGTACCCTCTTATCCAGCATGACAACGCCACATAACACATGAGCCTCGCGACATCTGCAACAATCGGACACCTCCATCGATCACCCTCCATACAGCCCCGACTTGGCCTCATCCGATTTTCATGTTTCCAAAACTTAAAGAACACATTCGAGAACTTCGCTGCGCGGGGTAGCCGCGCGGTCTTTGGCGCCTTGACACGGTTCGCGTGGCTCCCACCGTCGAAGGTTCGAATCCTCCCTCGGGCATGGGTGTGTGTGTTGTCCTTAGCGTAAGTTAGTTTAAGTTAGAGTAAGTAGTGTATAAGCCTAGGGACCGATGACCACAGCAGTTTGGTCCCATAGGAACTTACCACAAATTTCCGAGAACTTCACTTTGATAGGTCCGCCCCTGGTAGCTGAGTGGTTAGCGAGACGGCATGTCACACCCAACGGCCCGGGTTCGATTCCCGGCTGGGTCCGAGATTTTCTCCGCTCAGGGACTGGGTGTTGTGTTGTCCTTATCATCATCATTTCATCCCCATCGACACGCAAGTCGCCGGAATGGCGTCAACTCGAAAGACTTGCACCAGGCGAACGGTCTACCCGACGGGAGGCCCTAGCCACACGGCATTTCCATTTTTACTTTGATAGTGATGAAATGGTGCAAGCAGAGGCGAGTTCGTGGATCCATCAACAAAGTAATTGGTTCTACAGTGACGGTATCAACAAACTGGTCTCTCGTTGGAAATGTTTTCCTCGTCGGAGACACTATGTTGAGAAATAAATATGTAGACATGAATAATACAGATTTAGAACGTTAATAATGTTTGTTTTATTTAAAAGTCTGTATAGGTTTTGGCATAAAAAGTTTGCAGGCATTACTTTTCTGCACCCACTCTTAAATTCTGACTCTGTACTTTAGCGGGAAACATTCACTATCAAAATAATAATGAAAGGTAAGGAGTGAAGTGAAATATTAAGCTTTGTTTATGGACAGAACGCCCCACTACTTTTTCATCTAAACGTCCCAGAATAAGTGCGATAGCCTAAATAGTGTTCACACAGGTTTACACGGGCTTTTAAATTGTAAGAGACTATTTTTAAAATATATAAAAAGTTCCCAAATTTTCATTATTCTTTGTGAGTCCTTAATTAAACGCTACGAAAGCCATTCGAGGTTGTAGCAAGCTCACGCAATTTTTCAGGTGCGACCAGACACTCGTAATAAAAGAGGATAAAAGTACACTATATACGCAGAGTAGAAGTGCATAGAAAAGTTACATGGTGATTGCTGAAGACTAGTCAGAGCTCGATTCAAAGGCCGCTGCTCTCGCTGAGCGGTGCCCCAGATGTGCTCAGTAACACTGCGATCAGGTGAGCATACAATCACCATCGTTTCCGTAGAAGGTAGTAAGATTGGGGTTTAAACGTCCATCGTCAACTAGGTCATCAGAGACAGAGCAGAAGCTCGGACTGGCAAAGGATGCGTCCTTTCCAAAGTAACCATCCTGATATTTGCATTATGCCATTCGAGAAAATCACGGAAAACTAAATGTGGATAACCGGCTGAGGATTTGAGCTGCCGTCTTGGCAAAAGCAGACCTTTTGTCGTAACTACAGCTCAACCTCCTTAAGTCATCGTAACAGCGCACTGTTTCTTAAAACATTTTCACTCAGTTCGGTAGTGTTGGATTGGTAGCTGAGCAGTCAGTACGGCGGATTGCTAACCAGAGTGGCCTGGATTGGCTTTTTGTCTGGTCGGAGGATTTCTCCACTCAGGGAATGAGTGTTTTGTTGTCCTTATCTTCGTATCGTCATAAATGACACGAAAATTGTCTAAATGGCGCCACACGACAAGTCTAAACTGTTCTGGCGTAACCACAAGCGCCGGAACGAAGAAGAAGAACACAAGACCAGAGAAGGCGGTGAAATGACGTCAGCCAATAGCGCACTGACCAGGACATCACCACGATAGGAGTGGCATCTAGCCGAAGTGAATATAAGCGCCGCTCTTGCCAGCCCCCGCCACATCTCCGGCGGTACCGCCCTTCGATTGTGCCTTTCAAGCTCTAATCGAAGCGATAGGTCTATTGCGGGTGCCAGCCACCCTGCAGCGGTCCAGCCATCAGCCATCAGCCAGCAGTGAGCAGCGGTTCCAGCCAGCAGCGAGCAGCAGTTCCAGCCAGCAGCCAGCAACCAGTAGCGGTTCCAGGCAGCAGCCAGCAGCAGTTCCCGCCAGCAGCCAGCAGCCAGCAGCGGTTCCAGCCAGCAGCCAGTAGTGGTTCCTGCCAGCAGCCAGCAGCAGTTCCAGCCAGCAGCGGTTCCCGCCAGCAGCTAGCAGCCAGCAGCGGTTCCCGCCAGCAGCCAGCAGCGGTCCCAGCCAGCAGCCAGCAGCGGTCCCAGCCAGCGGCCAGCAGTGGTCCCAGCCTGCATCCGGCAGCAGCAACAGCAGCGGCGTCCCCACCGGCCAGCCAGCCGGGTTCCCCCCCCCCCCCCCCCCCCCCACCAGCAGTAGCAGAGTGTGGTTTCGGCCCCAGCCTTGTTCATCATTCTCTGTCCCTTTTACTTTGTGTTTCTCGTCACCTTGCCCGTCCCTCGTTTGCTTCTTTGTCCTGCCTTGTGTTTTTCCCCTTATCGCCATGTCAAACCCCACCATCACTACTACAGCCACCACCACTGCCATCGTATACACATCTCCCTCCACCGCCGCCAGCACTATCACGTGGTGTGCCCAATCACCCCCCCCAGTCCATACCCCCGCTCCTCACTCTCCCATCTCCCTCACTTTTTGTTGCCCCATCCCCAGCTCCTCCTTGCCGCACCCCCTCTGATCCCTTCCCTCCACTCCCTCCCTCTGCTCCTTCCATCTCCGCGGCCCCCGCTAGGGTGGTGGCCTGGAGGGCCACGGCCCACGCTCAACTTTCCCCTTCACCCTCTTCCTCGTCTTCTTCATCGCCGTCGCCATCACCTTCGCCCTCACCATCTCCGGCGCCGACTCCAGCACCGGGACCTGCCACTCCACGCCACGTTCCAGTTGCTCCTGTCCCCCACACCTCCTCCGCCGCCGTCAAACGCCCCAGTGCCACCCCTGCCTCCTCTGCACCTAAAAAGGCTCCGCCTCGTCCCCCTTCCCCTGCCCAGGATGCCATGGATGTCCCTGCCCCCTCCTCCTCCTCCTCCTCCTCCTCCTCCTCCCCCTCCTCCTACCGCTACCTCCTCTCCCGTCCTGATCCCTCCCTTCTTGAGGCCCGGAACCTCACCCTCTTCCTTTGCCAGAATTTTCCCAGTGCCCCCATATCCCTCCTCACTCCTCGCCGTGATTCGGTCCTCATCTCCTCAACCAGCCCTACCCTTCACACAGATCTCCTTTCCTGCATCCCTGTCATCCGCTTTGGCCCTAATGCCTCCCTCACCCCTGCTCCTTTCCCGCGTCCCTCCCACCAACCCCAACCCCCCACGTCACCCGCCGACCCTCACCGCCGTGATCACTCGGCTTAGTCCGACGATCACGGAGGAAGAGGTGTTGGCGGAGCTCAAGGCGCATCCCCATCTGGAGGTGCGTGCGGTTTGCTGCATCCATAACTCAGCCGGCCCCACCCGCCTTATGCGGGTCTTTTCCAAACACGCCCCCTCCATAGACCATCTCCTGAAGGAGTGTGCCCTTCTCTTTCACCAATGCTACCAAGTTGACCCTTCCCGTTCCCATCCTCAATCCCTCCAGAGGTGCTTGTGGTATAATGCACACCCGTCATCTGAGTGCCGCGAGGCCCCCACCTGCCCGCACTGTAAGCAAGCCTACTTCTTACGGCAGTGCCCCAATCTCCAGTCCCCCCCTCCCGTAATACCTGTAACCTCTATCATCCTACTTATTCCCAGAAATGTAAGGCCCGACCACCTCCTACCACTCCTGAACTCACCGTTCCTGTCCGCCCTCTGGACGCCCCCACCCCTCCCGGCAATTCCCTTCGCCCACCCCCTACCACTGAGGACATCATCAGATTCCTCACCATCGTCCTCCAAAATGTTTACCCATTCCAGCACCCCCACACCCTCCAACAGATATCCCTCGCCACCCGTTCCGTTTTCCACCTAAAAATGTATGCCGCCTACTCCAACAACCAGGCCCATTTCACCTTCTCCCGTCTTGACACCCATGTCTAAATCCCTGTCATGGCACAACAGCACTGTATCCTTTTCAACAACATCTGCTCCCTTCCTGCCAACAAGAACCTCTTCCTGCACACCCTTGCCACCCACCGCGTGGATGCCTTCCTCCTCTGTGAAACCTTCCTCCAACCCCACCACACCGTCCACACTTCGCCCTACCTCCTTCACCGCTCCAATAATCCCCTCCTGATTGCGCGTGGCGGAGTTGCCATTGGTCACCACCGCCAGATCCCAGTTCGGCTCCAACCTCTCCTTCCCGACCCCACTGAACACCTGATCCTTAGTCTCTTCTTCCCCGGCCTTACCGTCACCTGCGCCACCATCTATGTCCGCCCTAACGCCCCTATTCCCTTCGACTTCCTCTCCCACATTGACTGTACCTTCTCCTCCTATGTGATCGCCGCCTACCTCAACATCCATAGTCGTTCCGCCGCCCAGTTACGACGGTGGCATCGGTTCCTCTCCTCCCCATTCCCCAGCACACCCGTCCCGAATCCAACTCCACTCCCGATGTTATCCTTTCCTCCCCTAACCTCCTTGGCCGCATAACGGTGGTTGTCCTGGAGCCTATTGGTAGCGACCATCTCCCTGTCCTCCTCACCGTTTCAGACGGTCGCCGCCCCCGCCCCGACCCTCGTAATGACCCTCTCCCAAAATACGTCCATGACTATTCCCGTGCCAACTGGAATGCCTACCGGGATACCCTCTCCACCCAGGTCGATAGCCACCCCTTCACTTACCACCACCCTGACGATGTTACCCATGCCACCTCCTTTCTCCAGCAGACCTTGTCTGAAGCTATGGAGGCCCATGTCCCTACTGTCACCATCCACCCCCACCATCCTACTTTACCCCCACAGGCCATCCCCCTCCTCCGTGAATCCCGCCGTCTCTACCGTGCCTTCCTCTGCACGGGTGACCCGGACACACTAGACGCCACCGGCAACTCCAGCAACACATTCGAAATTTGCTCGCGGCTGAGAAACACCAGGACTGGTGACAGACATGCACCCGTTTAAATGCTACCCTACCTATAAACTCGTCCAAGTTCTGGTCAGCCTTCCGTCGCCTTACCGGAACTAAACCCTCCCCCTACTATCCTCTTCTCCATGATGATCACCCCTTCCCTGACACCCTCAGTAAGGCCAATCACTTTGCCTCCTACCTCTCCGATATCTTTTCCATCCCTGATGATCCCCAGTTCGATTACTCCCTCTTCCCGGATCTCTGCGATCGAACTGACACCTCTGTCCCTCCCCTCGCACCTGGTTTCCAGTACTTGGACAACATTGCACACACGGAACTCAATGCCCCTATCACTACACAGGATCTCATTGCTACACTCCGCACAAAACGCTACACTGCTCCTGGTCATGATCGTGTCACCTACCGCCACCTTCATGAAGCTCCTGTCTCTTTCCTCTCCACCGTGGCAAGGCTCTACAATGTAGTCCTGTTCACCGGCTACTACCCCGATCTATGGAAAACCTCCCGTATCCTGATGTTCCTTAAACCTGGTAAACCGCCGTCCGTCGTCTCCTCCTACCGTCCCATCAGCCTTACCTCGGTCTTCAACAAGGTCATGGAATCCATCCTCACCCGACGTATCCACCAGCATCTCCGCCAGCACCGCCTCCTTCCCGTTACCCAGTGTGGCTTTCGGCCGTCCTTCTCTTCCGATGACCTTCTCCTTCACCTCACTCATCTCCTTTCTGAGCAGCTTAATTCCCGTCGCTCCACAATCTTCCTCTCCCTGGACTTCGAACGTGCCTATGACTGCGTATGGCATTCCGGTCTCCTCTTCAAGCTCCAAACCTTCGCCCTTCCCATTAACTATGTCTGTCTGATCGGCTCCTTTCTCTCCCACCGTCCTTCCTACGTCACCATCCATAACACGGATTCCTACACCTTTTTTTCCTCCGCCGGTGTGCCCCAAGGCTCCGTCCTCTCTCCCCTGCTGTACCTTTTGTATACGGCGGACATGCCGCCGCCGTCAACCCCCGTCCACCTTCTTCAGTTTGCCGATGACACTGCCTTCGTTGCCCTCGCCCCCACCCTGCAGCGTTCCCAACACCTTCTCCAATTCCATCTTGGCTGGTTCACCGCTTGGTGCAACCAGTGGTTGCTCAAGGTCAATCCCTCCAAAACCCAGGCTATCATTGTAGGCAAAACCACCCCTTCCTTCCGCCTCCTTTATTTCTATCTCACCATCTATGGCCGTCCCATTGCCCTCACCCCCACCCTTAAGTACCTTGGCATCACCCTCGATCGTCGCCTCTCCTGGACCCCCCCATCTCCGGACAATCCAAGCCAAGGCACGCTCCCGACTCCGTCTCCTCAAGCTCCTTTCCGGCCGTACGTGGGGTCTGGACCCCTCCACCGTACTCCACACCTATAAATCCCTCATCTGCCCTATCCTTTGTTACGCCCATCCGGCCTGGATCTCCGCCTCCCCCTACCTTTTATAAATCCCTTCAAATCCTTGAACGCCATGTTCTCCGCCTCGCCTATCGCATCCGTCTCCCCTCCCCCATGCGGATCCTGTACGACCTCATTCCGTTCCTCCACCTCCTCCTTTTCCTTGAAAGGATACAGATCCTGTACACCTCCCATAAACTCGATCCTCCTCACCTGCTTGTCTCGCCCATCCTCTCCCACCCCCACCTGCTGCCGCGCCTGTATTCCCACGTCCCACCCAGTCTCCATCTCTCCACCCTCCTTACCCTCTCCCAAGGTGGCTTCCGCCAGCTCCCCCTCCCTGATGATGTCCTCCTCCCCTCCATCTACCCCTCCTATCAACTTTGATCCTCCCCCCCCCACTTCCTGTGTCTTTTCCTTTAGGCACCCTCCCTCCCTTCTCTCTCCTTTTCCCCTCATCCCCCTTCCTCCACCCCTCTTCCCCCGGGCTTCGCCTCCCCCTTCCTCCCTTCCCCCTATCTCCCCTGCCCGTGGCATCTCTGCTCTCCCCTCTCCCTCTCCCACCCCCCCTCCTCATCTCTTGGCAGGTCCCAGGACTCGTACAAGTTCAGTGGACATTCGCGCGCCAGAGATCATCGCCATCAGTGTCTCGTGTGTGTGCCTTCGTTTTGTGTTCAGTGTTCTTTCGCCGTCACGCCACCACTGTTCATGTGTGCGGTCGCAGTCATCCGTTTTATGTGCGCCGTGTCAACAAGTGTTAGTGTTTTTTCTCGTCCAGCGTGAAAGACTTCATGTTTATTGTTTTTCGTGTCTACAGTTTTTTGCTCGCCGTTTTTATTGTATTATCTGTGCCATCTATATGTCATATTATTGTACCACTCACGGCTGAAGAGCAGCGTAATATGCTGCTGACAGCCCGCCTTGTATAAGGTGATTAAAATAACAATAAAGAAAGAAAAAAGAAACAGCCCCCGCCAGACATTTGTGGACAGTATTTGCAGAGAATTAGCATGGCCTAGCAGAGAGTACTACGAGAACAGTTATTAGTGATCCATATCCATTGCTTGTTTGCACTTTGTCTACAGCGAGGAACATTACTGTTTGCATGTCGCCCATCGCTTGCGACACTTGTTCTAAATACAAAGTTAAGTACTGTCAATCTGCTTTATTGAAATAAAACTGTTAATGCTATTTGCTTGACTTGTTGTATAGCATTCCGAGAACACAGCATCCTTTAGGCACTTTATACGAGATGAGCGGGAAGGACCCCACATTTGACGATGAGGATGGGATTCGAACCCACGCGTGCATAGAACAAAGTGTACCAGGTACTGTGAAACTTTCCTATTATCAACGGGAGGAAGTGCAGTGTTCAGATTAATTAAAAAACTCTTCCCTAACGCCATGTCGAGTGAACCTGCGTATGACAGTGTTATCGACTCGTTAACAAACTATAATGACGAACAAGCGAATGTGGTAGCAGCTAGGTATCAATTCTTTAATTGCAAAAAAAAAAAACGGTCAGAACAAACTTATCGCGAGTGGGTAACAGATTTACAGGGTATGACAAGGAAATACCGATTCAAATGTTCTTGCGGTGCTTTATATTCAGATGTAATGTTGCGTGATGCAATCGTGTACAATGTACCTGATGCCTGAAACAGTCCAATCCATCTTTTCAGCAGGTAGTGCAAATACTAGACCTGTACGATTACGGTGCCTTGTCGGCTCATACATTTCAGCGGCCAGCTATTTGCTGGGTCGAGTCCCTTACTTGCGATCGCCCCATTCCACACATGCGGCGTGCGCTAGCCACGCCGAGTAGTCTTCCACACCGCATAAGCTACACAGGCGAAGAGAATTAAGTCTTGCCCTCGGTGTTATTCATGGCATAAATGCCAAGACTGCCCCTCCTGACAAGCTCAGTGTGTCGCTTGTGGAGGAAAGGACATGTGCAATCCGTATGTTTGCAATGGAACAAACATAAGAATTCGGCCCACTCACAAAAATCTAGTCACAAGGCCCACGTCATTAATGCAGTATATTCCAAGTTTGCAACTGGCATTAGCAAAACTAGCAAGCGTCCAGTATCGTCAGTGAAATGCCAGTCACACAAACTTTTTGTTCATTTACTTATTTGTTGGAAACATGTGAAATTTGAGTTCCTGCCATTATTGCTTCTCTTCTGACAACAGAACACTCCCGCCTCCTTTTATATTGCAGGGTCCGCCTCACGTGACATCTGGTGATCAATTCAGCGTTACATAGGCACGTCCGGATACTTTTGATCAGATAGTGTATACTGGTACTTACCGTCAAGAGCTGTATAGACTAAAGCAACTGGCGCTAACGTTAATAAATTATACCACACCAGATAATACAAATATATTAAATAAAAATTCACTGTTGCAGGACTTGTCACTACTGCCCCATTTTGTCTCGTCTCTCTGGGAAAATTGCTAGCTGATTCGGGTTCGATTGTTTTCACTCACTAGTGCGAAACACAACTCTTCAGTGAGTCATGCCCTAAATTTAGACTTAGGCACTTTTTAAATAGGAACCCCCATTTTTTATTACATATTCGTGTAGTACGTGAAGAAATATGAATGTTTTAGTTGGACCACTTTTTTCGCTTTGTGATAGATGGCGCTGTGATAGTCACAAACATATGGCTCACAATTTTGGTCGAACAGTTGGTAATAGGTAGGTTTTTTAAATTAAAATACAGAACGTAGGTACATTTGAACATTTTATTTCGATTGTTCCAATGTGATACATGTACATTTGTGAAATTATCATATCTGAGAACGCATGCTGTTACAGCGTGATTACCTGTAAATACCACATTAATGCATTAAATGCTCAAAATGATGTCCGTCAACCTCAATGCATTTGGCAATACGTGTAACGACATTCCTCTCAACAGCGAGTAGTTCGCCTTCCGTAATGTTCGCACATGCATTGACAATGCGCTGACGCATGTTGTCAGGCGTTGTCGGTCGATCACGATAGCAAATATCCTTCCCCACAGAAAGAAATCCGGGGACGTCAGATCCGGTGAACGTGCGGGCCATGGTATGGTGCTTCGGCGACCAATCCACCTGTCATGAAATATGCTGTTCAGTACAGCTTCAACCGCACGCGACCTATGTGCTGGACATCCATCATGTTGGAAGTACATCGGCATTCTGTCAGGCAGTGAAACATCTTGTAGTAACATCGGTAGTAATCAGCATACATTGTACCATTTAGATTGCCATCGATAAAATGGGGGCCAATTATCCTTCCTCCCATAATGCCGCACCATACATTAACCCGCCAAGGTCGCTGTTGTTCCACTTGTCGCAGCCATCGCGGATTTTTCGTTGCCCAGTAGTGCATATTATGCATGTTTACGCTACCGCTAGTGGTGAATGACGCTTCGTCGCTAAATAGAACGCGTGCAAAAAATCTGTCATCGTCCCATAATTTCTCTTATGCCCAGTGGAAGAACTATACACGACGTTCAAAGTCGTCGCCATGCAATTCGTGGTGCATAGAAATATGGTAGGGGTGCAATCGATGTTGATGTAGCATTCTCAACACCGACGTTTTTGAGATTCTCGATTCTCGCACAGTTTGTCTGCTACTGATGTGCGGATTAGCCGCGACAGCAGGTAAAACACCTACTTGAGCATCATCATTTGTTGCAGGTCGTGGTTGACGTTTCACATATGGCTGAGCACTTCCTATTTCCTTAAATAACGTAACTATCCGGCGAACGTTCCGGACACTTGGATGATGTCGTCCAGGATAACGAGCAGCATACATAGCACACGCCCGTTAGGTACTTTGATCATAATAGCCATACATCAACACGATATCGACCTTTTCCGCAATTGGTAAACGGTCCATTTTAACACGGGTAATGTATCACGAAGCAAATACCATCCGCACTGGCGGAATGTTACGTGATACCACGTACTTATACGTTTGTGGCTATTACAGCGCCATCTATCTCAAAGCGAAAAAAGTGGTCCAACTAAAACATACATATTTTTTTACGTACTACACGAATATGTAATAAAAATGGGGGTTCCTATTTAAAAAACGCAGTTGATATCCGTTTGATCTATGGCAGCGTCATCTAGCGGGCCAACCATAGCGCCATCTGGTTTCCCCCTTCAAGCTAGACGAGTTTCGTTCTTTGTAGTTTTTTCGTTTGATGCTTATTTCGTGAGATATTTGGCCCAGTCAATATCAATGGACCACATATATATATATATATATATATATATATATATATATATATATATATATATATATATATATATATATATATATATATAGGTCTCTGTTGGATTCCTTTCATGTTTGATTTCTTAAATCTGTTGTCATTTATGGAATACATTCCTCTTCTAAATTTACTGTGGCGTTTCTGACTATCTGGGAGGAGACTGAGTAGTGGAACGTGTTACTTTTACACGTAAACAAGAACGATCTGTCACACTACTACACTTTAAAACACAGTTTATATGTAATTCATGTCACATACGGAACCTACATCCGCTTTCTGTTATATACTGTATATGATAAGATACTGTCATCCCCCTTCCCTTCTGTGTGAGAGGATGAATGATCAAATGTGTTTGTAGTTGCATGCTTGAGGGTAGCAGACAAGGCTGTGTAACGTTTTAGCTCTTATTTAGGATGGTGAAAATCTTACGGAACACATCAAATATGGAGCCAAGATTGGGAGTCTGCATACAACACTGCATTCATAAAACAACACACAAAGAACGTTGAAACGCATGCAAGAGAAAGTTAACCACTACAAACAGATTCAAATTTTTACCCAAAGAAATTACGTTCGAAGCACAATCCTGTCCGTCATGTAATTACCACACACTGTTATACTAAATTCATATTAACTCTTTGTGAAATCTTCGCGAAAAGAATAGCTGAGGGCTACTTTGATGATTACACCACATGCTTCACGTGGTCAACTTGGTTTACACAAAGCGTATAACTCCACAATAATTTTGATAATTAAAATAAATTAGATCGAAAAGCAAATTACAAAAGAAAAACCTCGAACTGGTTACTAACGTCTTACTGTTAACCTGACGGGTCAAACAGTTATATAAGCACGTGGTCTCACAAAGTACACCCCACGTGCGTTGAACATAAAGAAAAGTTGCTATATTGAAAATATTGTCAAGACGAGACGTTATAATCACACAAGCATTCGCATTTAAGATTGATCTTAGTTAGAGTTACTGATCAACACGTGGTTCCACTTTACTCATAAAGTAGTAACAAAGCAACTCCCGGAAAATAATATGAACTTCACACGAGAATTACACTACGCTGCAATTTAAGATAACCTTAGCTAACCCGAAATAAAGATGATTAAATTCTCAGTTAGGCTGAACTTAACAAATCCATTGTCCTACGGACTTAGCAGACACGCGCTTAGCCGGAGATCTTACCATTTCAGACGCTCGCCACTGCCCGACTGCAACTGCCCACTGCCCGACTGCAACTGCCTACTACCGAGCGTGCTTCCTGAGGGTGGCTCACAAAGACAAACGGAAGGGGCCAGAGGGGCAGCTTCCTATACCAACATGACAACGGACGGACAGGACCATACTAAGGATAGAAACCTCTCTGCTTTAAGAAAGCGTAGCTACCTGTTCCGACGTTGGTCCTACTGTTCTCTAGCAGACAGCCTTGTCTGCTACCCTCAAGCATGCAACTACAAACACATTTGATAATTCATCCTCTCACACAGAAGGGAAGGGGGATGACAGTATCTTATCATATACAGTATATAACAGAAAGCGGATGTAGGTTCCGTATGTGACATGAATTACATATAAACTGTGTTTTAAAGTGTAGTAGTGTGACAGATCGTTCTTGTTTACGTGTAAAAGTAACACGTTCCACTACTCAGTCTCCTCCCAGATAGTCAGAAACGCCACAGTAAATTTAGAAGAGGAATTTATTCCATAAATGACAACAGATTTAAGAAATCAAACATGAAAGGAATCCAACAGAGACCTTTCATATATATATATATGTGTGTGTGTGTGTGAATGATGAGCAGGAAGAATGATCGTTGTCGGCTTCCGTGTGCAATCGAATATAATTTTACCTTCGTTGCCTTTTCGTGAGGTGCAGCAACAACAGTGAAATACCACAAGAAATGCATGCTTGAACATAAAAGGGCCGTTTAATATGTAATGCAATACATTTTTTTCCGAAAGTAGGTTGGTTTTATTCGGGATTACAACACACCATATTATTTTCCACTCTTATGACTACAGAACCCAGTTTTTCAAAATAATTCCCGTTGAGTGCGACGGCCTTACGCGACCTTTCTGGGAGGACCTGTACGCCTGCACGGTACCACTCTACTGGTCGACATCGAAGCCAACGTCTTGCTGCATCAACAACCTCCCCATCATCCACGCACTGCTTCCCGCGGAGTGCATCCTTCATTGGGCCAAACAGATGGGAGTTAGAAGGTGCGAGATCCAGGCTGTAGTTTGGGTAAGGAAGAACAGTCCAATGAAGTTTTGTGAGCTGCTCTCGGGTGCGCAGACTTGTGTGAGGCCTTGTGTTGTCATGGAGAAGGAGAAGTGTATGTAAGAAGGGCAAAAGAACGGACCCTCCCCTGCGAAACTCAGTTTTCCCTTTCCTCACGTGATATACTGTGAACTATGGATGAGAGGCAACAGGCTGATTCCATATTTCTAGACTTCCGGAAAGCGTTTGACACGGTGCCCCACTACAGGCTGTTAAAAAACGTGCGAGCATATGGAACACGTTCAGAAATATGTGAGTGATTCGAAGACTTCATAAGTTATAGAACCCAGTATTTTGTTCTTGGCAGGAGTGTACATCAGAGACAAGGGTATCGTCAGGAATGCTCTAGAAAAGTGTGATAGGATCGCTGTTATTCTCTATATACATAAATGATTTGGCGGATAGGGTAGGTAGCAATCAGCAGTTGATTGTTGATGAAGCTGTGGTGTACCGTAAGGTGTCGATGTTCAGTGGCTGTAGGACGCTCCATGATCACTAAGACAAAATTTCTAGTTAGTGTGATGTATGGCATCTAGCTCTAAATGAAAGAAAATGTAAGTTAATGCGGATGAGTAGGAAAAGCAAACCCGTAATGTTCGGGTACAGTATTACTAGTGTCCTGCTTGACACAGTCACGTCGTTTAAACATCTGGGTGTAAGGTTGCAAAGCGGTATGAAATGGAACGAGCATGGGTGGTTTGTGGCAGGAAAGCCGAATGGTCGACTTCGGTTTATTGGGAGAATTCTAGGAAAGTGTGGTTCATCTGTAAAGAAGACGCTAGTGCGACCTATTCTTGAGTACTGTGGGATCCGTACCAGCTCAGATTAAAGGAAGACATCGAAGCAATTTAGAGGCAGGCTGCTAGATTTGTTACTGGTAGGTTCGAACAACATGTAAGTGCTACAGAGATGCTTCGGGAACTCAAATGGGAATCCATGGAGGGAAGACGACGTTCTTTTCGAGGAACGCTGCTGAGAAAATCTATAGAACCAGTATTTGAAGCTGACTGCACAACGATCCTACTACCACCAACATACATTTGCGCGTAAGCACCACGAAGATAAGATACGAGAAGTTAGGGCTCATACAGAGACATATAGACAGCCGTTTTTCCCTCGTTCCATTTGCGAGTGGAACAGGAAAGGAAATGACTGGTAGTGCTACGGGATACTCTTCGCCAAGCGCCGTAAGGTGGATTGCGGAGTATCGACGCAGATGTAGATGTCCGTTTACACTTTTGTACTTCAGTTTCCTGAGGGTAGCACAGTACACTTCAGAGTTTATCGCTGCACCACGAGGGAGGACGTCAAACAGAATAACCCCTTCAGAGTCCCAGAAGACGGTCGCCATGACTTTATCAGGTGGGGTGCGGCTCTGAACCTTTTCTTCGGAGGAGAGTTGGTGTGCCGCCATTCTACCAACTGCCATTCTGTTTCCAGTTCGTAGTGATGAATTCATGTTTCATAGCCTGTGACGACGTTCGACAAAAAATTGTCACGATCAGCCCCGTAAAGTGCAAGCAGTACCGCACAGATGGTCCCTGGTTGCCCATTATGGTCTTCTGTTAGACTGCGATGAACGCAGCGGGCACGCACCTTTGATACCCCCAACTAGTCGACGATCAGCACTACCAACAGAGATGTCGAGTAGAGCATGAGGCGTCTGTCGATTAGCTCGAATGAGAGTGTCCGCACGTTCCAACATTGGAGCCACAGCTGTGCGCGACCGACCGGCACGCGGAAATTGGACAAGTTAGCGCGACCTTTTTGCGATGATGACAGACGTCTCGCCCAACGAATCACCGTGCTTTTGTTCATTGAAAAGTGTCGTAGATATTCTGCAAGCACCTATGAATATCTGCGACGCTCTGGTTTTCCGCTAAAAGAAACTCAATGATAGCTCTCTGCTTGGAATGCACCTCCGTTACAGACGCCATTTTGAAGTCTACTTACAGCGCCGACGCCTGTCGGAACTTCATGAATAACTGTAGAGGCTGAAGTAGGAATATTCAACGATGTACTTACTGAACGCCCGTCGTATGTGCAGATGGTAACTAAGCCTGCAGGTTGCTCTGTTGTATTTTACAACGAATGACACCTCTGCCATTTCCCCAATACGTTCCAAGTGTCAGTCGTGGTCAGAACACTGTTTCGTGTGGCTCTGAATGCGTTATGTCGGAACTTTGTGAATTCGAAGGGGGGCAAATTGTTGGTGCTCGTATGGCGGGTGCTTGCGTGAACCAGGTAGCCGAAGTCTTTGGTGTTTCAAGAGGCTCCGTATGGAAGATTCATACCACATACAGGGGAAGCGGAAAAACATCGTCAGGTAAGTCACAACGCAGATGAAACTGAGTGTTGCGTGATTGTGACACACGGCCATTGAAGACGACTGTGACGTAAGATAAGAGGACAACAGTTGCAAAAACCACCGCAGAACTGCAAGTCGCACTCGCGAACCCTGTCAGCACCAAAGCAACGCGAAGGGAACTGCAGGGCGAGCTGGAATTCCAAAACCACTCATCACTGATGCAAATGCCCGTAACAGGAAAAAGTGGTGCCGATGGCATAAAACCTGGACTCTGGAGCAATGGAACAAAGTCATTAGGTCAGATGTATCTTGATGCACACTGTTTGCAACTTGGGTCCGAGTTTACGTCCCAAGAGTGAAACACGGCGGAGATTCGGTGGTGATTTGCGCAGCCATATCGCGGTATTCCATTTGCTCCATGGTGACTCTGCAAGGTTACATTACTTTCAAGGATTATGTGACCATTCTGGCCGGCCGCGGTGGCCGAGGGGTTCTAGGCGCTTCAGTCTGGAACCGCGCGACTGCTACGGTCGCAGGTTCGAATCCTGCCTCGGGCATGGAAGTGTGTGATGTCCTTAGGTTAGTTAGGTTTAAGTAGTTCTATGTTCTAGGGGACTGATGACCTCAGATGTTAAGTCCCATAGGGCTCCGAGCCATTTGAACCATTTTTTGACCATTCTGGCTGATCAGGTCCATCCCATGGTATAATGTTTGCTCCCCAATGGTGATACTGCGTTCCAAGACGACTGAGCCCCTGTCCACACAGCTCGCATCATAGAGGACTGGTTCAAAAAATGGTTCAAATGGCTCTGAGCACTATGGGACTTAACATCTAGGGTCATCAGTCCCCTAGAACTTAGAACTACTTAAACCTAACTAACCTAAGGACATCACACACATCCATGCCCGAGGCAGGGTTCGAACCTGCGACCGTAGCGGTCGCGTGATTCCAGACTGAAGCGCCTAGAACCGCTCGGCCACATTGGCCGGCATAGAGGACTGGTTTTGTTAGCACGAGTATGAATTGTCGCATCTCCCCTGACCAACACAGCTATCAGATCTCAATGTTATTGACCCCTCTTGGTCTAGCTATTTTGGGGAGAAGGGTACATGATCGCTATCCAATTCCATCATCGTTACCTGAACTTGCATCTATTTCGCGGGAAGAATGGTATACGATTCACTTGAAAACTACTCAGGAACTGTCTTTATCCATTCCGAGGGGAGTGGAAGGTATTTTGAAAGTCAACGGTTTTCCTACACCGTATTAGGATGGTAATGTGGTAATTTTTTGGCGTTTCCTTACTTTTGTCTACGTCATTTAGGAGGAAGCAGTATATTGGTTGACTCTTCTAGAAATTTTAACAGTCGTAAGTTAACGAGCATTGCGTTCTTATTTAAATATATTGCCGAAAGAGTCAGCCTACAGGAATTGTGAAACGATCCCTGTCGTCCAGGATCGCGTGCCACAAAAGGGCGCAGATTCACCACGAGATGGGGAAACTCACAGGCGTCTATTGTCTATTGAGGCCTAAGCGCTGTAGTGTGCGAGTGATACAGACGAGAACCTACGTCATAGAGAAACCCAGTAGAAGGCTTTTGTGCCCAAGGAGACGTAGCAGAGTTAAATATGGCGGACCTAAGATTGGCCTTAAAGGGAAACATTTATGAAAACTATTTAATTCTGTAGTAGTGTAGGGAATCAAGACACAGTAGTTTTAATCTGCCATCTTCCATAAATGATCATGGTGATCCCAATACAACTTGAATATTGATCATATCTATAATAGTTTAGGATTTACTGTTAAAGTAAAATTAACAAGTTTAGAACAAAGACCTGAATGCTAAAATCAGAACGCTTTGGTCGATCTTAACAATCGTCATTTCATATAGAAGCGCATCATTAAAATGGCAAACGTTGTAAATATCAACTCTGTAACTTTATTTGTTTAAAAGATATAGTAAATTTAAATTATCGGTATTTTCAGTTCAGCATCAGGTCATTTCCTCCACACAAAACATATTGAACGATGACTGCATGACACGTCAGTGAACCATTTGGTAAAAGAATATTTGTTGTAAAGTTTAGTGCATAATAGTTACTTTTGTTCTTTATTTATTTATCAGAAAGCACATGAATGCAAGGCTACTGGCCGTTTCATTCAAAGTTAAGAAGGAACTTTTATTGGTTTTATGTAAGAGAATTTAACAATGGATATTATTGTAACTTTATTTAGAACGTGAAAGTGGTCAAGCTTTGATTATTTAAATACGTTAAAATGTAAAATAATGTAGAATAAGCTGTAGAAAATCAGATGGACTGTTTCAGGAAAGGGAACTGCCCTAGTCAGTTGAGCGAGGATATTTGGCACGCGGGAAACGCGGCCGGGGGTGGGCAGAACGACTGCTGGTGGAGACAGTTCGCCTGGAGACACCAAAGGGTACAGTTCGGATTGAGACGCGAAAGCGGACAGTCGGTCTTTAGGCAGCTAAGAAGTGAAACGACTTAGAAAATTTCGTGTTGTGTGGTATCGCGGGACTTAGTCTCTGAGCGGTGAGCAGCCGCGCGCCTGGTGTGAACTCAAACTTTTCGCGTAGATAACAGTCTTTCGCGATTAGGTTATGAATGATCGAACTGTGTCAGATGGATATGAGCTCGAGTGTAACAGTTACTCTTTATCAGACCACTTTCGCTATTAGTTTGCTTTCTGAATAAACATTATTCTAACCAAATCGCAACTGTGTGGCCTACATCATTTATGGGTCGTTAATTTAGTTTCCGGTATTATTATTACTCTTGTTATATGTTATGTTCACTTTGTATTTCTCAAACTTGCCATCAGCCAGACAATTTAACCAAAGGGTCCCATGTGTCTAATTTAGGGCGTGTAATGCCACACGCGCGGTTAAATCCCTAGACGAGTTTGAGCCAAGACATTTCGACGAAAAGGAACCGCATGTGAGCCCGAACATCTTTGGGATGTTAGCTCGAGCCCGAACATCTTTGGGATGTTAACTCGCACAGTATACCACACAATGATGCATAACGTCTCTGTTGTAGGGCCTTCCACTGGAGTTAGATGAGCATCTTCGTGTTCTTCTCTGGATTTTCTTTATTAACTCTATAAATCATATCTGGTGCGCGTCCCCAACTGAAGAGTAAAGGTCAAGTATCGTCGAACGAGGGTTTTGTAAGCTATCTACATTTATACTCTGCAAACTGCTGTTAGCCGTGTGACAGAGGATACGTCCCATTGCACCAATTAAGGATTCCTACCGTTCCTTTCGCGCATGGATCGCGGGAAGAATGATTTCTTAAATGCCTCTGTGCGTGCTGTAATTAGTCTAATCTTATCTTCACGGTCTCTATGGGAGCGACGCGTACGGGGTTGCATTATACTTTTATATGCGTGACTTAAAGTTGGTTCTAGAAACTTTATAATTAGGTTTTCACGGGATAGCTTGCGTCTATCTTCAATGTTTCTTTCAGCATCTTCGTGAAACTCTCCCATGGGTCGAACAAAACTGTGACCATTTGTGCTGCCCTTGTTTGTATCCTTTGAATATCCACGATTGCCCTATTTGGTGGTATTGGTCCGACACACTTGTGCAATGCTGTAGGATGGGTCGCAAGGGGTATGCAATTTCCTCTGTAGACTGATCGCATATCCCTAGTATTCTATCAACCAATCACACTCTGCCACCTGCTTTACCCACAGTTGAGACTCTAATTATGATCGTTCCATTTCATATCCCTACAAATTGTTACACATAGGTATTAGTGTGAGTTGACCGACTCTGACTGTGAAGTTTTTCGTTTTGTGAAGCGCACAATTTTACATTTATGAACACTTAAAGCAAGTTATCAATCTTTGCATCACACTGAAATCTTATCAAGATCTGGCTGAATGTTTACACAGCTTCTTTCAGAGAGTACGTATAATAGATAACTCCATCGTCTGCAAAAAGTCTGAAGTTACTGCTAATAAAGTCTGTAAGGTCATTAATATACAACATGAACAGAAAGAGTCCCAACATAATTTTCTCGGTCACATTTCCACATCTGCCGATGATTCTCCATTCAACATAACTTGCTGCGACCCCCCTACCAAAAAGTCCTCAGTTCAGTTACAGTTTTCGGTTGATACCGCATACGATCGTATTTTTATAACAAGCGTTGATATGGTACTGAATCAAATACTTTTTGGGAGTGCGTGATGGTTTCACATGATGTATGTGTTCAGCATCCCTGCTGGTTGGCATGGTGGAGGTCATTGTGTTCAAGGTATCTCATTACATTTGAGCTTAGAATATGTTCCAATGTTCTACAACAAAAGGATGAGAAGATACTTGACGATAGTTTTGTGGATCACTCCTACTACCTATGCTTTCTTTCAAATACTGGACATGGTTTATTGTATGAGGGATCTACGGTAGATAATAGTTTAAAAGAAGGGAAACTCTGCCGAAAATTCAGTATAGAATGTGATAGGGATTCCATCGGGCTCTGGAGCTTTGTTCAGTCTCAGCGAGTTTAGCTTTTTCTTAACACTGTCGGCACTAATATCTATTTCACTGATTTTTTCAGAGAATTAAATTTGGGGTAATACTCCTGAGTTTTTCTTTGCTGAGAAACATTTGGAAACTGAGTTTATCATTTCTGCTTTTGCTTTGCCACCCTCAGTCGTAATTCCTGTCAAGTTCGTGAGTGACTGGACACTTTGTGACACTGACAACCTTCAAGTACGACCAGAATTCCTTTGGGTTTTGTGAAAGAGCTTTCCACACTGTTCTGCTACGGTAGTCACTGAAAGTTTCACGCATTGCTCTCTTGACAGGCAAACGCGTTTCATTCAACATCTATCAACCTATAGCCCTCTGCTTTGTTTTACACCTACGAGTATTATGCAGTAAACCCTCTTCCCTTAGGAGTTTGTTTACAGTGAATGTATACCATGGAGAGTCCCTCCCATTGCAAACTGTTCTACTGAGAACACATCTACCCAGTGCATGGTCAACTATTCTTTTAAACATGTGCCGTAGTTCCTCTGCTCCTGTCCTGAGCTGAAAGTTTCAATTTCCTGATTTAGGTATGACACCACTACTTCTCTATCTAATTTAGCGAACATATGAATCTTTCTACCTGTTTTGGATGCCCTTTTTCTCTGGTAATCATTTTTGTTGTAACCGTCTCATGATCACAAATACCAACTTCGAAACCGACATCTTCAAAGAGGTCAGGTTTACTTATTGCCTTTAGATCTAATATGATTCTATCATGATTGGGGTTCCGAACCATCTGTTGTATAGAGTTTTCAGAGGAGACATTTAGTAATATTTCAAAGGATGTCTTGTCACGCTCACCATTAAATTTGTAACTATCCCATTTGATTGTTAGATGACTGAAGTCTCGTCCAGTGATTACAGTATGATTGGGGAACTGCCATACTAGTGAAATCAGGTTGAAAGGTGGCTACACTGAGCCACAGCGCCAGAGATCGCTAGAGAGCATTGTTCCGCCGCCTCCACTGGCAGTGATTATTGAGATGTCGTAGTGGGCAGTGCTTGTCGAGGACTCGTAGTAGTCAGTTCGTGTTGAGATGTGCTAGTAGGGAGTGCTTGCTGAGATGTGATACTGAAAAGTTCTTGTTGAGATGTGGTAATAGCGAGTCGGTGTGGAGATATATTGTAATGATTAGAGTGATTTTGGTCAATATATGAAGGTAACGAAACTTGATTTATTTTTCATTATTTCCATGTTTTAAATAATGCGTCATTACAGGTTCAGTCAACAAAGCATCTGGCTTGTGTTCTTGTATTAGAGTGTAATTCTGGTTTTCTTGAGTAATTATGGTATTTTTATTTTCTTTAATTAATTCAGTATAAATGATATTTAAAATTTCTTGTGTTATTGAAAGCCGGCCGGAGTGGCCGAGCGGTTAAAGGCGCTACAGTCTGGAACCGCACGACCGCTACGGTCGCAGGTTCGAATCCTGCCTCGGGCATGGGTGTGTGTGATGTCCTTAGGTTAGTTAGGTTTAAGTAGTTCTAAGTTCTAGGGGACTTATGACCACAGCAGTTGAGTCCCATAGTGCTCAGAGCCATTTGAACCATTTTTTTTTGTGTTATTGAAGAAGAACCGTGCCAGATGCGTACGTTGAGTCATACTTCCACACACAGAACAGTTACACTTGTGCTTTGGTTTCGTAGGTTTTTATAGTTGCTGAGGACTTAATTAATTAATTGTGTTAATGAAAATTTCCATTTCATTCTTTGTTATTGTTCTAAGCAGTCAGATTGCGTAATAATACTAGTCAGGGCCAACCGTTTACGAGACTTCGTAATCGGACAAACAGCTACTAAAGCAGAAATTAAAATTATTTTCATTTCATTTAATTAAACCCCCATGCACGTGGCGACCGCTGCTTCGGATCGTCCCTTGGAATCTTCTGATTGTAGAAATAGTAGACAGTAGGATTGTTGTAGTAATTTGTAGTTTAGTAATTGTAGTCTATATTGCATGTGTAGATTTGGTAATTGTCATTCTTCTAATGGTATTTTTTTTTTTTTGCAAAATTTCATTTCTGTTGTCTTGTCTACGGGTTTGACAATTAGTGCAATTATTTCAATTGTTCGATGATCGTGTTTGAGGGAAACATCTCGTGTGAATGATATTGTTGATGATAAAGTGTCATTGTGTGTAATTTTTTTTATAGTGACGAGTTTTGTATATTTTGTAAATGATCACGCGATCAATGAAAAAGGCAAAAATGATGGATAGTGAGAATGACGAAATTGTTAACATGGCGAACTCGCCAACAGAGGAAAACAGTATGATGGATAATGAAGTGGAAAACAATGTAATAAGTCGGGAAAATAGTCCGGAACCATTTCAAAATTTTTCTCGATCAGAAAATTCACAGAATACGAGATTAACGACAGAAGATTCTGTAATAGTATCGAACACAGATAGCTTTACAGCTATGACGAAGGAAACTGGTTTTGCGAGAAATGTTAGGGGCGAAAAGAATTTCGAACCAGATCATACAGAACAGTTGATGAGTGCAATATTAAATTTGGGATCACAGTTACGATCTGAATTAAAAACAGAGATGGGAACTTTGGCAACACGGTTAGACTCACAAATGGAAACACGGATGGGAACAATGGAAACTCGGTTAGGATCTGAATTAAAAACAGTGGCAACACGTTTAGAAACAGAGTTGGAAACAATGGAAACACGGTTAGACTCACGAATAGGGACATGTTTCAAAAATATGAAAGATGAGTTAAAGAAAGAAATCAGAGAAGAAGTACAACCGATTTTGAATTCTCACAATAATAGATTAATTGCAGTAGAGATTAGACAAAGGGAACAGGATAGAGAACAGGAAGAAAGAGATCGCGTGATAGTACAAAAATTTTCAGAGTTAAATTTACAACGTGCACACGATAAGAAAGAAATATTTGAGAGAATCGAGGAATCCGTACCAAATGACAGAATAAATAATCTAACACAGCAATATGAACAGTTAACTACCAAATGTGTCAACACTGAAACCCGAGTCGCGACACTTACGGAAGACGTAAATAAACAGAAAGAAAAAATAGGTGACTTATCGGAAAGAGTTGAGGAGATTTCAGATAAATTGACAAATCTTAGTTTACATGGGAACAGAGATTCAGATGATACAGCACCATTGCCATTTGCAGAAACCGAAGAGTATCAGAACATAAATAAGCATGTTGAAAATCAGGGAAAATTTAATGAACGCGTTAAAAGGGAAGTTGAGGCATTACGAAAGCAGGTCAAACAAATTGAAGGCGAAATCGTAGGAAAAGACAGCAGAAGAAATTTAGAATCACAGAACGTGGGATCAGTATCTTCATATTTTTCAAAACATTCTGAATGAACTTCCTAATGACTCAACTTCTTTACCGCCTATACTGATATTAAAAAATAAAGTACCAACAAATCGCATTTCTGAAATCGTCCCTTTTCCGCCTTCACGGAAACTGCGGCATTCTGAAGTTGTCAACCTGGCTCTACGAAATATTGCGTCTGCAGCTGCAAGAAGAGAGAAATCAGCTAAACGTCCTGGTCGATTAAAAATCTTGTCAGTTGGCCAAAAGGTGTTAATTAAGTCTCATCGTTTGTCTCACAAAGGAAAAGGCTTGTGTCGCAAATTTTTTCTGCTTTATAACGGTCCATATAGAATTCGCAAAATTATACATGATAACACTGTTGAAGTAGAAACTCTTAAATCTCGACGCTCTAAGGGAATACATCACATATCTAATGTTAACATTTTTGTGGAATGACATACTTTAGAGAAACTAACAGCTACATGTAAACATGCAGAGAATACAAGGATACCGCGCCGTGTTCCGGCGGCGGCACATACTCAAAGCAACAGTCAAGTCGGCGCGCCGCACAAGGCAGTCGTTGACCGCAAACAATCGCTTCCTACGTCACGCGCCTACAGCTGATCGAGCGCTCAGTGCGAATGCACTGACAGACGTAAACAAATACACAGTCTAATTTCTCCGACTAAATTCAGTATAAAGCTATAGTGACTTGATAAATTATGTTATTAACGTTCAGTATTTTTCAGGATACGGTTGTATAAAATATTTAAGACCTTCAGGTAAATTCTATGTGTGTCCGACGTTAAGAGGACTTGCTATGGAGAAAATTTCAGGAAGAATGTAATTTAAAAAAAAAAATTCAGGTAACATATTTCCATTTAGGTACGTACTTTAGACGTAATTTGCTGCTTGCGATTACGTGATTCATACTTTGTGCTAAATTTCATGTTCTATGAATTTACTTGTGAAACGACGTGCTTACGCACATTAACTGATTTTGACGATGATTGATTAATGAACAGGCTTGTTATTTGTATATATTATGCATCGCTTGGCTGCACTGCTTTTTCACTGATGTCATATTTTTCTATTATGTGCCTGCTGTGCTTATTTATTTAAATTATAATTGTCACCTGATTAATTGTGCTGACTGTAGTTAGGTATGTAGGTTATACTTTGTGATTTATCTGCTTGCGCCTTCATGTTTACTTATTAAGATTACATATAAACATTTATTTGCTTATGCTGATATGATGCTAATGACTTGTTTATTACGTAAGATATATGTTTGCTGCTGTGCGTATGGATTGCATATTTACACATTCCTGTTTTGTTGTCATAACTACTCTTCAATTTAGTATATAGAAATGCTGATATACTGTGTACAAATATAGAGTTTAGGTTACACTGTGGTATTAATTATAGATTGTTCGCTTGGCAGAGCCTCGTTGTAAGAATTGTGCTGCATCCACTTGTTGACATTCTGTTCTCTACTGGTATATTTACTCGCTATTGCATGTTTTGCTTATGCTCAGTGCCTTATATTTTTAAGATAAGAAAATGAACTGCTATAATTCGACGAACGACATTAGTACAAGAAAGTCATAGAAGTCACATGAGCTGAGGTTTTATGGAAGCTGTATAAATTTATGCTAATAGGAAGGAAGCTAACGACATGACATACCAAAACTAGGTTTAGACCATTGACAGTTATTACGCTGCATTTTTCGTGAGCAATTGAAATAGGAAGTGACACTTGACACAAAAAATACTCCACATGTTTGCTTCTGCCATGATTCTTGAAGTGGTGTACACACTGTGAAATATTATGATCATTCACACTCCGTAATCGTACTTAATTACTGAGAGTTATTCGAACTAAGTCTGTTAGAGCTCATGTATGCATTTCTTTTATTTAATGATGGACAAGGAACCAAAATGTATCTTATAATTTATAATGACTAGAAAATTTGGGTCAGATGGATTACACAGAGGTTGTGTGTAGACACTGTGTCTTCGGATTGTATGGGATGATGAATTGAAGTTGCACTAGGATTTTGTCTGTACTTGTTCGAGGAGACTGACTAGAGGAAAGAGTTGTTATGGAAGTGAAATGATATTGGTGCTGAGGTTTATATATATCGACGTAGTGAAGAGGTATTATTGAAGTATTAAGATTAAGTGATGATTATTGGAGTTTTCGTGGACAAGAGGTAAGGTAAATGATATTGATGATAAGGTTTATATGTATCGACGTATTGAAGAGGTATTAGTGAAGTATTGAGATTATGCTGATGATTATTGGAGTTTTGATGGATAAGAGGTAAAGTAAGTGAGGAGCATATTTTTTTTGTTGGTCCATATGGAACAAGGAGGATGAAGATGGCAGACTAGAACACTCAAGTAGAAGGAAGATTGTCTACACACACACTTTGTCAAATCACTGAGCAGTATATACTTTTTTTTTTGAGAGAGGAAGCATTTGCATATCTTGGTACACTGACAGTTGTTCAGCAACCGTACATTTTGATCTTGCTTGGCAAACATTGGTCTTGACATGATGACTATGACGCTGACTTAACTATTATTGACTGTTATACATTGCTGCCACTACTACTTGGTACACATGATGAACATCAAATCTTGGACAGAGCTACATTTACACAGTTAACACTATTCAATTACACAGTAGTACTTAATGTGGATGAAAGATGAGTGAGTGTGTTTTGTGTGTTTTCCTTTCCTAATCCTACCCACCTATCTCCTAAATATTATTTTATTTGTTGGTAGTGGCTTGCACTGACACCCATAAATGTTATAGGCTTACTGGTATTTGTGTATTGTAATAGTTAATAGGACAATTATCTGATATCATTTGTGTGTTTGTTATGATTTGTATGTTTAGTGTAAAGGCATTGTATGTGTATTCAAACTATTGTTCATGCCTGAACTGTCTGATTAGTGATGGTGCTGCACTTTTCAACATGATGTGTGACATTTAGTCACATTTAATTTCTGCTGATGAACTGTGTGATCAGTGATTGTAAAAATTATGGACTGTTACTTGTACCTTTTCTACATGTTTGGTGCCACTAGGACATGTTTAATTTCTGCTTATAAACTCTGATGAACAGTGTGATCAGTGATACTGAATTTTATGGAACTGCTTCTGCTGAGAAATGTGACTTGTTGCTGTGTGTACCTGCTCAACATTGCTGGGTACCACTGATGGACTGCTTCTACTGAAATGATGTTGCTTCTTGCTGTCTGCACCTGGTCAACATTACTGGGTGCCACTGATGGACTGCTTCTACTGAAATGGTGTTACTTGTTGGTGTCTGCACCTGCTCAACATTGCTGGGTGCCACTGATGGACTGCTTCTACTGAAAAGATGTCACCTGTTGCTGTGTGCATCTGCTCAACATTGCTGGTGCCACTAATGGAACTGCTTATACTGAAATGGTGTTACTTGTTGCTGTCGGCACCTGCTCAACATTGCTGGGTGCCACTGATGGACTGCTTGTACTGAAAAGATGTCACCTGTTGCTGTGTGCACCTGCTCAACATTGCTGGTGCCACTAATGGAACTGCTTATACTGAAATGGTGTTACTTGTTGGTGTCTGCACCTATTCAACATTACTGGGTGCCACTGATGGACTGTTTCTATTGAAAAAATGTTACTTGTTGGTTTTTGCACCTGTTGACCATTGCTGGGTGCTACTGCTGGAACTGTCAACTGCTTATTCTTGAGCTATGGAAAGCGTTTATGTGAATATTTGTATAAACTGATTTTTTGTGTATTACTGGTTGTGAAAAGTTATGAGACTCTTACCTGCACATATTCGTCATTGCTGACGCTATTGATTGAATTGTTTAACCACATAATACCTGTGTAAACTATTATGTAAAGTCACATGTACGAAAGAATTTGTATTGCTTACTGTATTCTATATAATAGGTTATTGAAAGGTCAGTGCAAAGCCAAAATTTTATCTAGTTATATGATATTTACGTATTAATATTATCTTTTATTTTTGTCTGTATTTTTTTTTGACGAATTTGGTGGTATTTTCACCACCAATGCTGGCAAAAATACCATCAAATTCTAGCCGTGGAGGAAGGGCATACGAAAGGTGGCTACACTGAGCCACAGCGCCAGAGATCGCTAGAGAGCATTGTTCCGCCGCCTCCACTGGCAGTGATTATTGAGATGTCGTAGTGGGCAGTGCTTGTCGAGGACTCGTAGTAGTCAGTTCGTGTTGAGATGTGCTAGTAGGGAGTGCTTGCTGAGATGTGATACTGAAAAGTTCTTGTTGAGATGTGGTAATAGCGAGTCGGTGTGGAGATATATTGTAATGATTAGAGTGATTTTGGTCAATATATGAAGGTAACGAAACTTGATTTATTTTTCATTATTTCCATGTTTTAAATAATGCGTCATTACAGGTTCAGTCAACAAAGCATCTGGCTTGTGTTCTTGTATTAGAGTGTAATTCTGGTTTTCTTGAGTAATTATGGTATTTTTATTTTCTTTAATTAATTCAGTATAAATGATATTTAAAATTTCTTGTGTTATTGAAAGCCGGCCGGAGTGGCCGAGCGGTTAAAGGCGCTACAGTCTGGAACCGCACGACCGCTACGGTCGCAGGTTCGAATCCTGCCTCGGGCATGGGTGTGTGTGATGTCCTTAGGTTAGTTAGGTTTAAGTAGTTCTAAGTTCTAGGGGACTTATGACCACAGCAGTTGAGTCCCATAGTGCTCAGAGCCATTTGAACCATTTTTTTTTGTGTTATTGAAGAAGAACCGTGCCAGATGCGTACGTTGAGTCATACTTCCACACACAGAACAGTTACACTTGTGCTTTGGTTTCGTAGGTTTTTATAGTTGCTGAGGACTTAATTAATTAATTGTGTTAATGAAAATTTCCATTTCATTCTTTGTTATTGTTCTAAGCAGTCAGATTGCGTAATAATACTAGTCAGGGCCAACCGTTTACGAGACTTCGTAATCGGACAAACAGCTACTAAAGCAGAAATTAAAATTATTTTCATTTCATTTAATTAAACCCCCATGCACGTGGCGACCGCTGCTTCGGATCGTCCCTTGGAATCTTCTGATTGTAGAAATAGTAGACAGTAGGATTGTTGTAGTAATTTGTAGTTTAGTAATTGTAGTCTATATTGCATGTGTAGATTTGGTAATTGTCATTCTTCTAATGGTATTTTTTTTTTTTTTTGCAAAATTTCATTTCTGTTGTCTTGTCTACGGGTTTGACAATTAGTGCAATTATTTCAATTGTTCGATGATCGTGTTTGAGGGAAACATCTCGTGTGAATGATATTGTTGATGATAAAGTGTCATTGTGTGTAATTTTTTTTATAGTGACGAGTTTTGTATATTTTGTAAATGATCACGCGATCAATGAAAAAGGCAAAAATGATGGATAGTGAGAATGACGAAATTGTTAACATGGCGAACTCGCCAACAGAGGAAAACAGTATGATGGATAATGAAGTGGAAAACAATGTAATAAGTCGGGAAAATAGTCCGGAACCATTTCAAAATTTTTCTCGATCAGAAAATTCACAGAATACGAGATTAACGACAGAAGATTCTGTAATAGTATCGAACACAGATAGCTTTACAGCTATGACGAAGGAAACTGGTTTTGCGAGAAATGTTAGGGGCGAAAAGAATTTCGAACCAGATCATACGGAACAGTTGATGAGTGCAATATTAAATTTGGGATCACAGTTACGATCTGAATTAAAAACAGAGATGGGAACTTTGGCAACACGGTTAGACTCACAAATGGAAACACGGATGGGAACAATGGAAACTCGGTTAGGATCTGAATTAAAAACAGTGGCAACACGTTTAGAAACAGAGTTGGAAACAATGGAAACACGGTTAGACTCACGAATAGGGACATGTTTCAAAAATATGAAAGATGAGTTAAAGAAAGAAATCAGAGAAGAAGTACAACCGATTTTGAATTCTCACAATAATAGATTAATTGCAGTAGAGATTAGACAAAGGGAACAGGATAGAGAACAGGAAGAAAGAGATCGCGTGATAGTACAAAAATTTTCAGAGTTAAATTTACAACGTGCACACGATAAGAAAGAAATATTTGAGAGAATCGAGGAATCCGTACCAAATGACAGAATAAATAATCTAACACAGCAATATGAACAGTTAACTACCAAATGTGTCAACACTGAAACCCGAGTCGCGACACTTACGGAAGACGTAAATAAACAGAAAGAAAAAATAGGTGACTTATCGGAAAGAGTTGAGGAGATTTCAGATAAATTGACAAATCTTAGTTTACATGGGAACAGAGATTCAGATGATACAGCACCATTGCCATTTGCAGAAACCGAAGAGTATCAGAACATAAATAAGCATGTTGAAAATCAGGGAAAATTTAATGAACGCGTTAAAAGGGAAGTTGAGGCATTACGAAAGCAGGTCAAACAAATTGAAGGCGAAATCGTAGGAAAAGACAGCAGAAGAAATTTAGAATCACAGAACGTGGGATCAGTATCTTCATATTTTTCAAAACATTCTGAATGAACTTCCTAATGACTCAACTTCTTTACCGCCTATACTGATATTAAAAAATAAAGTACCAACAAATCGCATTTCTGAAATCGTCCCTTTTCCGCCTTCACGGAAACTGCGGCATTCTGAAGTTGTCAACCTGGCTCTACGAAATATTGCGTCTGCGGCTGCAAGAAGAGAGAAATCAGCTAAACGTCCTGGTCGTTTAAAAATCTTGTCAGTTGGCCAAAAGGTGTTAATTAAGTCTCATCGTTTGTCTCACAAAGGAAAAGGCTTGTGTCGCAAATTTTTTCTGCTTTATAACGGTCCATATAGAATTCGCAAAATTATACATGATAACACTGTTGAAGTAGAAACTCTTAAATCTCGACGCTCTAAGGGAATACATCACATATCTAATGTTAACATTTTTGTGGAATGACATACTTTAGAGAAACTAACAGCTACATGTAAACATGCAGAGAATACAAGGATACCGCGCCGTGTTCCGGCGGCGGCACATACTCAAAGCAACAGTCAAGTCGGCGCGCCGCACAAGGCAGTCGTTGACCGCAAACAATCGCTTCCTACGTCACGCGCCTACAGCTGATCGAGCGCTCAGTGCGAATGCACTGACAGACGTAAACAAATACACAGTCTAATTTCTCCGACTAAATTCAGTATAAAGCTATAGTGACTTGATAAATTATGTTATTAACGTTCAGTATTTTTCAGGATACGGTTGTATAAAATATTTAAGACCTTCAGGTAAATTCTATGTGTGTCCGACGTTAAGAGGACTTGCTATGGAGAAAATTTCAGGAAGAATGTAATTTAAAAAAAAAAATTCAGGTAACATATTTCCATTTAGGTACGTACTTTAGACGTAATTTGCTGCTTGCGATTACGTGATTCATACTTTGTGCTAAATTTCATGTTCTATGAATTTACTTGTGAAACGACGTGCTTACGCACATTAACTGATTTTGACGATGATTGATTAATGAACAGGCTTGTTATTTGTATATATTATGCATCGCTTGGCTGCACTGCTTTTTCACTGATGTCATATTTTTCTATTATGTGCCTGCTGTGCTTATTTATTTAAATTATAATTGTCACCTGATTAATTGTGCTGACTGTAGTTAGGTATGTAGGTTATACTTTGTGATTTATCTGCTTGCGCCTTCATGTTTACTTATTAAGATTACATATAAACATTTATTTGCTTATGCTGATATGATGCTAATGACTTGTTTATTACGTAAGATATATGTTTGCTGCTGTGCGTATGGATTGCATATTTACACATTCCTGTTTTGTTGTCATAACTACTCTTCAATTTAGTATATAGAAATGCTGATATACTGTGTACAAATATAGAGTTTAGGTTACACTGTGGTATTAATTATAGATTGTTCGCTTGGCAGAGCCTCGTTGTAAGAATTGTGCTGCATCCACTTGTTGACATTCTGTTCTCTACTGGTATATTTACTCGCTATTGCATGTTTTGCTTATGCTCAGTGCCTTATATTTTTAAGATAAGAAAATGAACTGCTATAATTCGACGAACGACATTAGTACAAGAAAGTCATAGAAGTCACATGAGCTGAGGTTTTATGGAAGCTGTATAAATTTATGCTAATAGGAAGGAAGCTAACGACATGACATACCAAAACTAGGTTTAGACCATTGACAGTTATTACGCTGCATTTTTCGTGAGCAATTGAAATAGGAAGTGACACTTGACACAAAAAATACTCCACATGTTTGCTTCTGCCATGATTCTTGAAGTGGTGTACACACTGTGAAATATTATGATCATTCACACTCCGTAATCGTACTTAATTACTGAGAGTTATTCGAACTAAGTCTGTTAGAGCTCATGTATGCATTTCTTTTATTTAATGATGGACAAGGAACCAAAATGTATCTTATAATTTATAATGACTAGAAAATTTGGGTCAGATGGATTACACAGAGGTTGTGTGTAGACACTGTGTCTTCGGATTGTATGGGATGATGAATTGAAGTTGCACTAGGATTTTGTCTGTACTTGTTCGAGGAGACTGACTAGAGGAAAGAGTTGTTATGGAAGTGAAATGATATTGGTGCTGAGGTTTATATATATCGACGTAGTGAAGAGGTATTATTGAAGTATTAAGATTAAGTGATGATTATTGGAGTTTTCGTGGACAAGAGGTAAGGTAAATGATATTGATGATAAGGTTTATATGTATCGACGTATTGAAGTGGTATTAGTGAAGTATTGAGATTATGCTGATGATTATTGGAGTTTTGATGGATAAGAGGTAAAGTAAGTGAGGAGCATATTTTTTTTGTTGGTCCATATGGAACAAGGAGGATGAAGATGGCAGACTAGAACACTCAAGTAGAAGGAAGATTGTCTACACACACACTTTGTCAAATCACTGAGCAGTATATACTTTTTTTTTGAGAGAGGAAGCATTTGCATATCTTGGTACACTGACAGTTGTTCAGCAACCGTACATTTTGATCTTGCTTGGCAAACATTGGTCTTGACATGATGACTATGACGCTGACTTAACTATTATTGACTGTTATACATTGCTGCCACTACTACTTGGTACACATGATGAACATCAAATCTTGGACAGAGCTACATTTACACAGTTAACACTATTCAATTACACAGTAGTACTTAATGTGGATGAAAGATGAGTGAGTGTGTTTTGTGTGTTTTCCTTTCCTAATCCTACCCACCTATCTCCTAAATATTATTTTATTTGTTGGTAGTGGCTTGCACTGACACCCATAAATGTTATAGGCTTACTGGTATTTGTGTATTGTAATAGTTAATAGGACAATTATCTGATATCATTTGTGTGTTTGTTATGATTTGTATGTTTAGTGTAAAGGCATTGTATGTGTATTCAAACTATTGTTCATGCCTGAACTGTCTGATTAGTGATGGTGCTGCACTTTTCAACATGATGTGTGACATTTAGTCACATTTAATTTCTGCTGATGAACTGTGTGATCAGTGATTGTAAAAATTATGGACTGTTACTTGTACCTTTTCTACATGTTTGGTGCCACTAGGACATGTTTAATTTCTGCTTATAAACTCTGATGAACAGTGTGATCAGTGATACTGAATTTTATGGAACTGCTTCTGCTGAGAAATGTGACTTGTTGCTGTGTGTACCTGCTCAACATTGCTGGGTACCACTGATGGACTGCTTCTACTGAAATGATGTTGCTTCTTGCTGTCTGCACCTGGTCAACATTACTGGGTGCCACTGATGGACTGCTTCTACTGAAATGGTGTTACTTGTTGGTGTCTGCACCTGCTCAACATTGCTGGGTGCCACTGATGGACTGCTTCTACTGAAAAGATGTCACCTGTTGCTGTGTGCATCTGCTCAACATTGCTGGTGCCACTAATGGAACTGCTTATACTGAAATGGTGTTACTTGTTGCTGTCGGCACCTGCTCAACATTGCT
The DNA here is from genome assembly GCF_023898315.1 of Schistocerca nitens. NCBI lineage: Eukaryota > Metazoa > Arthropoda > Insecta > Orthoptera > Acrididae > Schistocerca > Schistocerca nitens. Next base: position 879,987,559 of record NC_064616.1, on the reverse strand, counting down.
GGGTGCCACTGATGGACTGCTTGTACTGAAAAGATGTCACCTGTTGCTGTGTGCACCTGCTCAACATTGCTGGTGCCACTAATGGAACTGCTTATACTGAAATGGTGTTACTTGTTGGTGTCTGCACCTATTCAACATTACTGGGTGCCACTGATGGACTGTTTCTATTGAAAAAATGTTACTTGTTGGTTTTTGCACCTGTTGACCATTGCTGGGTGCTACTGCTGGAACTGTCAACTGCTTATTCTTGAGCTATGGAAAGCGTTTATGTGAATATTTGTATAAACTGATTTTTTGTGTATTACTGGTTGTGAAAAGTTATGAGACTCTTACCTGCACATATTCGTCATTGCTGACGCTATTGATTGAATTGTTTAACCACATAATACTTGTGTAAACTATTATGTAAAGTCACATGTATGAAAGAATTTGTATTGCTTACTGTATTCTATATAATAGGTTATTGAAAGGTCAGTGCAAAGCCAAAATTTTATCTAGTTATATGATATTTACGTATTAATATTATCTTTTATTTTTGTCTGTATTTTTTTTTGACGAATTTGGTGGTATTTTCACCACCAATGCTGGCAAAAATACCATCAAATTCTAGCCGTGGAGGAAGGGCATACGAAAGGTGGCTACACTGAGCCACAGCGCCAGAGATCGCTAGAGAGCATTGTTCCGCCGCCTCCACTGGCAGTGATTATTGAGATGTCGTAGTGGGCAGTGCTTGTCGAGGACTCGTAGTAGTCAGTTCGTGTTGAGATGTGCTAGTAGGGAGTGCTTGCTGAGATGTGATACTGAAAAGTTCTTGTTGAGATGTGGTAATAGCGAGTCGGTGTGGAGATATATTGTAATGATTAGAGTGATTTTGGTCAATATATGAAGGTAACGAAACTTGATTTATTTTTCATTATTTCCATGTTTTAAATAATGCGTCATTACAGGTTCAGTCAACAAAGCATCTGGCTTGTGTTCTTGTATTAGAGTGTAATTCTGGTTTTCTTGAGTAATTATGGTATTTTTATTTTCTTTAATTAATTCAGTATAAATGATATTTAAAATTTCTTGTGTTATTGAAAGCCGGCCGGAGTGGCCGAGCGGTTAAAGGCGCTACAGTCTGGAACCGCACGACCGCTACGGTCGCAGGTTCGAATCCTGCCTCGGGCATGGGTGTGTGTGATGTCCTTAGGTTAGTTAGGTTTAAGTAGTTCTAAGTTCTAGGGGACTTATGACCACAGCAGTTGAGTCCCATAGTGCTCAGAGCCATTTGAACCATTTTTTTTTGTGTTATTGAAGAAGAACCGTGCCAGATGCGTACGTTGAGTCATACTTCCACACACAGAACAGTTACACTTGTGCTTTGGTTTCGTAGGTTTTTATAGTTGCTGAGGACTTAATTAATTAATTGTGTTAATGAAAATTTCCATTTCATTCTTTGTTATTGTTCTAAGCAGTCAGATTGCGTAATAATACTAGTCAGGGCCAACCGTTTACGAGACTTCGTAATCGGACAAACAGCTACTAAAGCAGAAATTAAAATTATTTTCATTTCATTTAATTAAACCCCCATGCACGTGGCGACCGCTGCTTCGGATCGTCCCTTGGAATCTTCTGATTGTAGAAATAGTAGACAGTAGGATTGTTGTAGTAATTTGTAGTTTAGTAATTGTAGTCTATATTGCATGTGTAGATTTGGTAATTGTCATTCTTCTAATGGTATTTTTTTTTTTTTTTGCAAAATTTCATTTCTGTTGTCTTGTCTACGGGTTTGACAATTAGTGCAATTATTTCAATTGTTCGATGATCGTGTTTGAGGGAAACATCTCGTGTGAATGATATTGTTGATGATAAAGTGTCATTGTGTGTAATTTTTTTTATAGTGACGAGTTTTGTATATTTTGTAAATGATCACGCGATCAATGAAAAAGGCAAAAATGATGGATAGTGAGAATGACGAAATTGTTAACATGGCGAACTCGCCAACAGAGGAAAACAGTATGATGGATAATGAAGTGGAAAACAATGTAATAAGTCGGGAAAATAGTCCGGAACCATTTCAAAATTTTTCTCGATCAGAAAATTCACAGAATACGAGATTAACGACAGAAGATTCTGTAATAGTATCGAACACAGATAGCTTTACAGCTATGACGAAGGAAACTGGTTTTGCGAGAAATGTTAGGGGCGAAAAGAATTTCGAACCAGATCATACGGAACAGTTGATGAGTGCAATATTAAATTTGGGATCACAGTTACGATCTGAATTAAAAACAGAGATGGGAACTTTGGCAACACGGTTAGACTCACAAATGGAAACACGGATGGGAACAATGGAAACTCGGTTAGGATCTGAATTAAAAACAGTGGCAACACGTTTAGAAACAGAGTTGGAAACAATGGAAACACGGTTAGACTCACGAATAGGGACATGTTTCAAAAATATGAAAGATGAGTTAAAGAAAGAAATCAGAGAAGAAGTACAACCGATTTTGAATTCTCACAATAATAGATTAATTGCAGTAGAGATTAGACAAAGGGAACAGGATAGAGAACAGGAAGAAAGAGATCGCGTGATAGTACAAAAATTTTCAGAGTTAAATTTACAACGTGCACACGATAAGAAAGAAATATTTGAGAGAATCGAGGAATCCGTACCAAATGACAGAATAAATAATCTAACACAGCAATATGAACAGTTAACTACCAAATGTGTCAACACTGAAACCCGAGTCGCGACACTTACGGAAGACGTAAATAAACAGAAAGAAAAAATAGGTGACTTATCGGAAAGAGTTGAGGAGATTTCAGATAAATTGACAAATCTTAGTTTACATGGGAACAGAGATTCAGATGATACAGCACCATTGCCATTTGCAGAAACCGAAGAGTATCAGAACATAAATAAGCATGTTGAAAATCAGGGAAAATTTAATGAACGCGTTAAAAGGGAAGTTGAGGCATTACGAAAGCAGGTCAAACAAATTGAAGGCGAAATCGTAGGAAAAGACAGCAGAAGAAATTTAGAATCACAGAACGTGGGATCAGTATCTTCATATTTTTCAAAACATTCTGAATGAACTTCCTAATGACTCAACTTCTTTACCGCCTATACTGATATTAAAAAATAAAGTACCAACAAATCGCATTTCTGAAATCGTCCCTTTTCCGCCTTCACGGAAACTGCGGCATTCTGAAGTTGTCAACCTGGCTCTACGAAATATTGCGTCTGCGGCTGCAAGAAGAGAGAAATCAGCTAAACGTCCTGGTCGTTTAAAAATCTTGTCAGTTGGCCAAAAGGTGTTAATTAAGTCTCATCGTTTGTCTCACAAAGGAAAAGGCTTGTGTCGCAAATTTTTTCTGCTTTATAACGGTCCATATAGAATTCGCAAAATTATACATGATAACACTGTTGAAGTAGAAACTCTTAAATCTCGACGCTCTAAGGGAATACATCACATATCTAATGTTAACATTTTTGTGGAATGACATACTTTAGAGAAACTAACAGCTACATGTAAACATGCAGAGAATACAAGGATACCGCGCCGTGTTCCGGCGGCGGCACATACTCAAAGCAACAGTCAAGTCGGCGCGCCGCACAAGGCAGTCGTTGACCGCAAACAATCGCTTCCTACGTCACGCGCCTACAGCTGATCGAGCGCTCAGTGCGAATGCACTGACAGACGTAAACAAATACACAGTCTAATTTCTCCGACTAAATTCAGTATAAAGCTATAGTGACTTGATAAATTATGTTATTAACGTTCAGTATTTTTCAGGATACGGTTGTATAAAATATTTAAGACCTTCAGGTAAATTCTATGTGTGTCCGACGTTAAGAGGACTTGCTATGGAGAAAATTTCAGGAAGAATGTAATTTAAAAAAAAAAAATTCAGGTAACATATTTCCATTTAGGTACGTACTTTAGACGTAATTTGCTGCTTGCGATTACGTGATTCATACTTTGTGCTAAATTTCATGTTCTATGAATTTACTTGTGAAACGACGTGCTTACGCACATTAACTGATTTTGACGATGATTGATTAATGAACAGGCTTGTTATTTGTATATATTATGCATCGCTTGGCTGCACTGCTTTTTCACTGATGTCATATTTTTCTATTATGTGCCTGCTGTGCTTATTTATTTAAATTATAATTGTCACCTGATTAATTGTGCTGACTGTAGTTAGGTATGTAGGTTATACTTTGTGATTTATCTGCTTGCGCCTTCATGTTTACTTATTAAGATTACATATAAACATTTATTTGCTTATGCTGATATGATGCTAATGACTTGTTTATTACGTAAGATATATGTTTGCTGCTGTGCGTATGGATTGCATATTTACACATTCCTGTTTTGTTGTCATAACTACTCTTCAATTTAGTATATAGAAATGCTGATATACTGTGTACAAATATAGAGTTTAGGTTACACTGTGGTATTAATTATAGATTGTTCGCTTGGCAGAGCCTCGTTGTAAGAATTGTGCTGCATCCACTTGTTGACATTCTGTTCTCTACTGGTATATTTACTCGCTGTTGCATGTTTTGCTTATGCTCAGTGCCTTATATTTTTAAGATAAGAAAATGAACTGCTATAATTCGACGAACGACATTAGTACAAGAAAGTCATAGAAGTCACATGAGCTGAGGTTTTATGGAAGCTGTATAAATTTATGCTAATAGGAAGGAAGCTAACGACATGACATACCAAAACTAGGTTTAGACCATTGACAGTTATTACGCTGCATTTTTCGTGAGCAATTGAAATAGGAAGTGACACTTGACACAAAAAATACTCCACATGTTTGCTTCTGCCATGATTCTTGAAGTGGTGTACACACTGTGAAATATTATGATCATTCACACTCCGTAATCGTACTTAATTACTGAGAGTTATTCGAACTAAGTCTGTTAGAGCTCATGTATGCATTTCTTTTATTTAATGATGGACAAGGAACCAAAATGTATCTTATAATTTATAATGACTAGAAAATTTGGGTCAGATGGATTACACAGAGGTTGTGTGTAGACACTGTGTCTTCGGATTGTATGGGATGATGAATTGAAGTTGCACTAGGATTTTGTCTGTACTTGTTCGAGGAGACTGACTAGAGGAAAGAGTTGTTATGGAAGTGAAATGATATTGGTGCTGAGGTTTATATATATCGACGTAGTGAAGAGGTATTATTGAAGTATTAAGATTAAGTGATGATTATTGGAGTTTTCGTGGACAAGAGGTAAGGTAAATGATATTGATGATAAGGTTTATATGTATCGACGTATTGAAGAGGTATTAGTGAAGTATTGAGATTATGCTGATGATTATTGGAGTTTTGATGGATAAGAGGTAAAGTAAGTGAGGAGCATATTTTTTTTGTTGGTCCATATGGAACAAGGAGGATGAAGATGGCAGACTAGAACACTCAAGTAGAAGGAAGATTGTCTACACACACACTTTGTCAAATCACTGAGCAGTATATACTTTTTTTTTGAGAGAGGAAGCATTTGCATATCTTGGTACACTGACAGTTGTTCAGCAACCGTACATTTTGATCTTGCTTGGCAAACATTGGTCTTGACATGATGACTATGACGCTGACTTAACTATTATTGACTGTTATACATTGCTGCCACTACTACTTGGTACACATGATGAACATCAAATCTTGGACAGAGCTACATTTACACAGTTAACACTATTCAATTACACAGTAGTACTTAATGTGGATGAAAGATGAGTGAGTGTGTTTTGTGTGTTTTCCTTTCCTAATCCTACCCACCTATCTCCTAAATATTATTTTATTTGTTGGTAGTGGCTTGCACTGACACCCATAAATGTTATAGGCTTACTGGTATTTGTGTATTGTAATAGTTAATAGGACAATTATCTGATATCATTTGTGTGTTTGTTATGATTTGTATGTTTAGTGTAAAAGCATTGTATGTGTATTCAAACTATTGTTCATGCCTGAACTGTCTGATTAGTGATGGTGCTGCACTTTTCAACATGATGTGTGACAATTTAGTCACATTTAATTTCTGCTGATGAACTGTGTGATCAGTGATTGTAAAAATTATGGACTGTTACTTGTACCTTTTCCACATGTTTGGTGCCACTAGGACATGTTTAATTTCTGCTTATAAACTCTGATGAACAGTGTGATCAGTGATACTGAATTTTATGGAACTGCTTCTGCTGAGAAATGTGACTTGTTGCTGTGTGTACCTGCTCAACATTGCTGGGTACCACTGATGGACTGCTTCTACTGAAATGATGTTGCTTCTTGCTGTCTGCACCTGGTCAACATTACTGGGTGCCACTGATGGACTGCTTCTACTGAAATGGTGTTACTTGTTGGTGTCTGCACCTGCTCAACATTGCTGGGTGCCACTGATGGACTGCTTCTACTGAAAAGATGTCACCTGTTGCTGTGTGCATCTGCTCAACATTGCTGGTGCCACTAATGGAACTGCTTATACTGAAATGGTGTTACTTGTTGCTGTCGGCACCTGCTCAACATTGCTGGGTGCCACTGATGGACTGCTTGTACTGAAAAGATGTCACCTGTTGCTGTGTGCACCTGCTCAACATTGCTGGTGCCACTAATGGAACTGCTTATACTGAAATGGTGTTACTTGTTGGTGTCTGCACCTATTCAACATTACTGGGTGCCACTGATGGACTGTTTCTATTGAAAAAATGTTACTTGTTGGTTTTTGCACCTGTTGACCATTGCTGGGTGCTACTGCTGGAACTGTCAACTGCTTATTCTTGAGCTATGGAAAGCGTTTATGTGAATATTTGTATAAACTGATTTTTTGTGTATTACTGGTTGTGAAAAGTTATGAGACTCTTACCTGCACATATTCGTCATTGCTGACGCTATTGATTGAATTGTTTAACCACATAATACCTGTGTAAACTATTATGTAAAGTCACATGTATGAAAGAATTTGTATTGCTTACTGTATTCTATATAATAGGTTATTGAAAGGTCAGTGCAAAGCCAAAATTTTATCTAGTTATATGATATTTACGTATTAATATTATCTTTTATTTTTGTCTGTATTTTTTTTTTGACGAATTTGGTGGTATTTTCACCACCAATGCTGGCAAAAATACCATCAAATTCTAGCCGTGGAGGAAGGGCATACGAAAGGTGGCTACACTGAGCCACAGCGCCAGAGATCGCTAGAGAGCATTGTTCCGCCGCCTCCACTGGCAGTGATTATTGAGATGTCGTAGTGGGCAGTGCTTGTCGAGGACTCGTAGTAGTCAGTTCGTGTTGAGATGTGCTAGTAGGGAGTGCTTGCTGAGATGTGATACTGAAAAGTTCTTGTTGAGATGTGGTAATAGCGAGTCGGTGTGGAGATATATTGTAATGATTAGAGTGATTTTGGTCAATATATGAAGGTAACGAAACTTGATTTATTTTTCATTATTTCCATGTTTTAAATAATGCGTCATTACAGGTTCAGTCAACAAAGCATCTGGCTTGTGTTCTTGTATTAGAGTGTAATTCTGGTTTTCTTGAGTAATTATGGTATTTTTATTTTCTTTAATTAATTCAGTATAAATGATATTTAAAATTTCTTGTGTTATTGAAGAAGAACCGTGCCAGATGCGTACGTTGAGTCATACTTCCACACACAGAACAGTTACACTTGTGCTTTGGTTTCGTAGGTTTTTATAGTTGCTGGGGACTTAATTAATTAATTGTGTTAATGAAAATTTCCATTTCATTCTTTGTTATTGTTCTAAGCAGTCAGATTGCGTAATAATACTAGTCAGGGCCAACCGTTTACGAGACTTCGTAATCGGACAAACAGCTACTAAAGCAGAAATTAAAATTATTTTCATTTCATTTAATTAAGCCCCCATGCAAGGTTTTCTGCAAAGTTTTCGGTTACATCAGCAGGTGGTTGTGGTGGTCTGTAGAAGGATCCAGGGGGCAGTCTACAGAAGGATTCAGTTATAATTTTATGCCCGCCGCTGGTACTGAGTCTTACCGAAAGAATCTCGCATGTGGATTCCTTCAGTTCCTGTGTTGGTAAATTTGAGCTTCCTGTCTACTGCGACAAATGCACCGCCTACACTTCCCATTAACCTGTCCTTTCGATATACGCTTATTTCCTAAAAAAAAAAAAAACTTCACTGCTGTCAGCTTCGTATTTTAACCAGCTTTATGTAATTAGTATTATGTGGCTTGACTGCTATTTTGGAGCATTTCTAACTCTGGCTCATTGTTGCGATTGCTTCGGCTAAAGATCTCTAGGATTTTAATACTCTTGCCTGTGGGTGTGTGTGTGTGGGGGGGGGGGGGTTGGAGGGGGGTATCTCTTTGGATCTTACACTGATACTTTGGTCTCCTACAGTTGTCATTATCAGGACTGGATGGAGATTCACCTAATCTAAAAAAACATTTGTGTGCATCCCACGAACAGTCAGCTGCCTGGGTAGCCGCCTCTGATGTGTAGCGCACACCTGACCCATGACTCATTTAGTTCTCAACCCTATGGTGCAAGTGCAGGATGTCACAGCCTAGCCTGTCACAGAACCTTCGCAATTTCTGATTCAAGGCTCCCACTCGAATCAGAACCAGGGACTACGACCTGTTCTGCGGACAATGCTACAGAAGGTGAGCTTCATTGACAGTTCATGAGCAATGATGGTATTCTAAATCTTCTCTGCCATTCGATGGAATGGTCCAAGTATGAGCTCGGAGCCCGTAGGACAGGTATCATTTGTCCCAACATGTGTCACAATCTGCAGCTGGCTACACCCTGCTCCCTCAACGGCTGTCGTAATATCCTATTCAGCATGGTAATGCCTCCAAGCATACACACTGAGTGCACATGGTATTCCTTCCCATCCCTTGCTGCAATTTCCCTGAAGGGTAGCATTATTCGCAGTATGTTTTAACGCCCGATGATTAATAGACACGTACCCTCTTCTGTTTGCCTCGCCTTGTCACAGGACTCAGCACATCTCTCAACAGGTGAAGCGAATCTCACCGGCTCAGTTTCGATTTTAGTGGAAGACGGCACCCCGAACTTGTTGATTAGGGGTACCAGTGTAACATCCTGAGTCTCTCTTGTGTCTGTCTCCCTTGTATAGGGCGCCTAGACTTACCATTGACATGCTACTCACAATCAAGTGGATGAGCAGAAGAGACAGTGTCCACAGAAGTGCTAGTACCTTAGATACTTCTGTTATCTATGGTACATGACTGTCGGCAGCCCCCTAGACATCCGTTCGCAGCAGATTCCAATCGCTTGACACTAGTCAGGACGATTTCCAGCTTCTTACGAACAGCACCTAAGTCATCTCGTGCCTCAGAACAGCAACACAGTGGGGTACACTACGCCTGGTGCACTATTTCATAGAACAGTAAATAAATAACTTTCAAATAAGTTTGCTAAGTATCTTTTAATTTATGGGCCCGATGTGCTACAAATATTACCAGTAACCTTTTAAAAATGAATTAATTAACAGCCAAAACGAGATATCTGCTAATTAAGCAGAACTTGGTACAAAATTTACTATTTCTTTTAAAAGTTTTCCAGGTTAGGGTCGCTAACAAATTCGGCAAAACCGCTAATTTACGATAATTGCAGACAATATAAACATCTGTTAAAAGAGAAAACTAATGTGATGCGGTATGTTAGTTATTTACTAATTGGAAATCACAAACACTGATTTGCTATGAAACTGGTTATGAACAACACTCGAAACTTACGAAAATTCATGAAAGTAATGCATCTTCAAGCATTCAAAAATTCTCAAAAATATACATTTTTTAACGTAAATGTATAAAAAAATAGTGAACGATTGGTTTTGAACATTTTGGAGCACCAACAAAGCACGTCTTCTGCTTCCGACAACTAACAATACTTCCTTCCTTCTTCGAGTGTGGAACACACCTTCTGAGGATTCTTCTAGTAAATCACAAGCTGAAATCTGCCTTTTCTACTATTAGTTATACGTGGGCATTCCACTTCCAGTCGCTCATTACGCATACTCCCAGATATTCAATGGATGTGACAGTTTTCAATGTTTATTCGGCAATCGTGTAATCATAAATTAATGGGTCTTTCCGCTTCTTTGTGCGCAATACGTTACATTTATTTGTGTTGAGGGTCACCTGACAAACCCAACATCAAACGTTGATGCTGTGCTGGTCTTCTTGCATTTCGCTACAGTTTCCTTCTCTGCGTGCAGCAGCAATATCATAGAGCTTCTGACGTCATCCACTGGGTGTGAACAGTAATCGAGCTACAACATTCCCTTGGAGTGAACTTTAGATACTTTTACGTATTAAGATTTTTCTCCGTTAAGAATAAAATGCTATACTATGTGTGCTAGGAACTCTTCAACTCAATCACAAAGCTGGTCTGGTACGCTAGTATTTTGTTCGTTAGGCGACAGTGTGCAGTTGTATCGAACTTTTTCCAGATGTCAAGGAACACGCCATCAATCTGGATGACGGTATCTTCTGTTTTCTCGGTCTTGTTCTCACCGGTATTATAATTTTATTGATTTCTCTTGCGTCGAGAACTAGTCGTACTTGTCCATTTGGTTTGTCTAGAGCAAGTAAGGGGCTCGAATAGGGACTGTCAGATGGTTCTGTGATGTTCCATGCAAGCATCTTTTGAATTTCATTACTAACTGCGTTTCTTTTTGTCCATGGTACTTGGTACGAACTATGACAGAAGGTTTTATGTGGCATGACATTCATCCTATATTCATATCCCCTAATCGCACCAGCGAGCTGCGTTTCACACCATGGTTCTTTGCGGAATCTATGCGGATTCCTACAGAGGAAACTGTCATTATACAAGAGTGCAAAACGTGTTCCAAAATTTCGTGAGAGACTAGTCATTGATTTAGACCTCTTGTTGTGTGAGTCTGTTACGACTCAAACAGAAAGGTCACCAAAGGAAAAACTCTTACTGGAAGGAAGGAACGAGTTTAGGATTTACAAACCTAATACAGGAGAACCTGAAACAACGCCACCCGCCTACAAAAAACAATAGAGAATTTTAGCGATTATACGAAAATTTAACACTCTGTGGAACATCTTCTACTATGGAACAAAATTTCTTTTCTTTCTCAAAAATCCATAAAGAATGAAAAGGGGAATATGCAGTTGTAGGAGTTAGTTGCTTCCCAAATTTAGGTTGCAAAACGAATTTAACTTGCATTCGTCGAACTGGTATTAACTACACAGGCATTTCATAGCACTGGACAAATGTAAGCTTGATGTGCTCCCAGGGGTCATAGTTTCTAGGTTATACGGGGTGTTTTAAAAGTCTCTCAGCAGTGCCGTATGATTGTTAGCCGCGCTTGCCGTAGGCCGCAGTGAATATAACCGAAATGAAACTCAGTGAAATACAAGTTATTAATTTATTGAATATTCATTTTTACTTATAAATTTTCACATTAAATGTTGAAAGTGTCCCCCATGTTGTTGAATACACAATTCAATTTGTCTAATTACGTTTCCAAACACAAGCTGTAAAATTTCTTCTGTAACAGAAGCAATGAAAGTGGATATTGCAGTTTTCAATCCATCGATTGATTTTGGACGGTTTTTATAGACAGTTGCTTTCGCTGCACCCCAGAAGAAAAAATCAGGCGGTGTTAGATCAGACGATCGTGGAGGCCAAAGTCAATGTGAAATTATGCGATCACCAAAAACATCAGCAAGCAGTGACATTGAAATGCGAGATGCATGCGCGTTTGCACCATCTTGTTGAAAATAACCGTTTAGTATTTCACTTAACACAAGTTCTCGTATGAATGGGTAAAGAATATCGCTGCAGTGTCGTTGTGCGTTTATTGTTTCGTTGAAAAGTATGGGACCCACAACCCGACGTCTAGAAATTGTAATCCAAACTCCTATTTTCACAGAATGAAGTGGTTCCTCATGAATACACAATGGATTTGCAGTACTCCACATACGAGAATTTTGCGAGTTCATGTAGCCGGATATATGAACACACGCCTCATCAGTGAAAAACGCTTCATTAAGAATATTCCTTCCCTTTTGTTGAACGAAATTTTCGAACCATTGACAATAATGCAGTCTCTGGCCATGATCAGTATTTTTCAGTTCTTGCACGACTGTCACTGTATGGGAAAAGTTTTAATTTTTTCCTTACAGCTGCGTGGGCCGTTCCGACACTAACATCGATTTCCTGGGCGAGTTTTCTTACTGACTTGTTCGGACTCATGGACATTTTATCTGAAATATCGAGTAGTTTATCCTCAGACAAAACGCTAGGACGACCACTTCTCGGTGCATCTGTCACTGAACCCGTACTTCGAAATTTGTTAATCAGATCTCGCACAGTATCGCGATGTGGGAGTTTTCTCTCCGGGGAAACTGAATTAAATGTTTGACGAACTGAAACTGTGTATTTACCGCCAGCTTTGAAGACTTGTTCGACTAAAAACACACGTTCTTCAACGGTTAGCATTGTAACAGTGACAAAAACGAAACAAACGAACTAAGGAAGTAAACTTAAACGTTCACGTAAACACGTAACGACACACACCAACGATACTACTGACGCTGGCTGAGATAAACGAAACAGTGGAATGTTGGGAGAGTCTACTTGAAGGGAAGTAACCCAGGCAGGCGAACAATCATACGGCACGCGCGGCTAACAATCATACGGCACTGCGGAGAGACTTTTTGAACACCCCGTATGTAAGTGCATCAGACAGCCATCCAGATTTCTTCTTCTTGGTACGCTAAACATATCAGTCCTTCGACAGTTACTCCATTACAGTCGCTCTTAGAAAAATATCGTATTTGAAATGTCGTGAAAGTACCGTGTAATAAACACGGTGTTTGTTTTGAGGCGTATGAAAAGTCTTCTCCAAAGAAGCGCCATCAGTTTCGTAGGCCCTGTGTAAACAGATTAATATCTGAGTCAGCACGCTTCACTGGAGAGGAAATTCGTGGCTGCGCTCCAAAGGCATGTTGAAACCCTACGAATGTTGCGGAAGAAACGGGGTCATTGAAGGGTTTCTCAGGCGCACTGCGAACTTGCTGCTTCAGCGGTCGATACGACACGCTACCAAAGGAGTGGATCCACTGCAGTGTGTGGAACAGTCAGCGAAGGAGAAACACACTCTGTTCTGAAGGTGACGTTCCACCTTTCAGCGATAGTGACTGTTACCTGCGGGTGACGCAATTTCTATGTGCTTGTCATTAATTGTACTATGGTTTTAGTTGGCTCTTTAAAGTACACGCAGTCCGGTGAAATTTATTTGTGAGGATTACGTGACAGCTATGCATACCTCAGTGCTTAAAAGTGTGTAACTTAAAAAAAATGTGACAGAGCGGCAGTTTTGTGTAATGGAATATACGTGCGAAATGGAACGTTCTGTGTAAGAGCTATAACAATGTTTACAGGATGAGTTACACACTAATTTGCAGACATTGTTTTTAGGACAAACATCAATTGGCTGCTAAAAAGCAGCAACATTGCAGTGCGTTTACGAGACGAACGAAAACAGCTGTGAATGCGAAGTTGGTGAAGACTGAAACATAAACAACGTAGAATGAATTAGCAAAGAGTGCAAGAAAATATGTCATAACTTTATTCATTAAACACGATTGTTACAGTTTCTCTGATACCGTGAGTGGTGGATCAGTTTGTTGCCACTGTCAAAGTAGGTGCTATTTTATTGTTTAGACAGTTCCTCTAGACTTAACTAAAGACACTAAAGGTATAATGTTCCAGTAAATTAATGTATACGACCAACAAACATTCAGTGACTCGGTTTACAATGGTGAGAAACTAATGATCAGTTACTGTAACTCATTTTAGAAAATATTATATCCCTAGTAGTTCATGTCCATAAACTTGTAAATAACAGTTCACTGGGTTAAATGTAGCTGCATCAATGGCTACAGAGTGTCGCACCGTCAGTCTTCAATTTCAACCAGAATACACTCAGCTCATAGGTATGTCAGGAGATTTTAAAAAGGACACTTATTCTCCTGGGGACATTGAACACAGATCTAACAGCAGAAAAGAAACAAGGGAAGCATTGTACTCAGGAATATTTCGGCGACACAGAAAAACCATCCTGGTTATTGGTTCTTTCCTTAGGCTCCTGCGCAATGGCCAAGCGAATAACTATGGTTCCATAAAATAAGTTTCTATAATATGAATGCCATACAGTATATTCAAAGAATGTTAAAGAAGTACTTTGTTAGTTTCAGAATGCATAATGACCATTTAAGCGAAACTGATTTTCAATTTGAAAACAGTAACATCAATTACTATTCATGATACATTCTCTTGAATTAGCAGAAAATTTTTCCATATGATAAATCTGAAAAACGTTAACAGTGTTAAAACTGTATTTGGTTACTGGTTGACAATGTATAAACGAAAATTTGTAAACAATAATTTCTGGTAAAGATGGATGAACTATATACTGTACCCTTTTGATATTCGATGCCTAGAACAAACTTACTTCAAACTAGACACACAGTTCTAACAGTCTTTCATGTAAAAACACAAAAAATTATACATTAATTTATATAATTGTGTTTGGTTTGAGCTCACAGACTCATAGAACTTTTGAAATGTCAATATTTCTGTCTTCGAGTGCATTATTTATTACAATTTTCAATGTTGCAGTTTCGATTTACATCATTATCAAGTAGTAATTTGCTGAAAAACAGCAATTGTTGACATTAATAATATGATTAAAATGCATGTGAGCTTCTGTGGGTCATGTCATCATTTGTCACATACATCATCATGTGCATGTCTGGCGTAACTACTGTAAAATGTATTCACTCAAAGTGTCTCTGTCATCATGTAATCTTCTTCAGTGTACTTGCAGCCTAATTTCCATTACTTTGGTGCTGAAAACCAGAAAATAAGTAAAGGAAATTAGATTATGAATACAATGAAGATGATCACAAACTGAGGGAGACACTTCGAGCGAATTCATCTCGCAATAACGCCACACTGAAAATGCTTGGAATGGTCTGTGTGACAAATGCTGACATGAGCCATACGCTCACATCTGTTTTAATTCTTTTGTTAATGTTCAAAATTGCTGTTTTTAGCACATTATCACTTGATAATCTCATAAGGTCGAAATTGCAATTGTGTAAATTGTAATAAACAATAAAGTCGATGACAGATGTGATGTCATTTAAAAAATGTATGTTAATTGCTTTATCGCTTACAGAAATTTCGAACATGTTTTCATGGAACAGTTGCTCTTTTTTTATAGTGTTAAGAATCATATGTGACTGTAACTCGCTATATGTTCCATTTGTGACAGAATATTGAAAACTGGGGAGAGAGCATCGAAAAATAATACTGTTGTTTGTTTGTCTATTCTTTAAATAATGATAATACTATAATAATATAAATTACAGTCTAGGTAATGTATAATTTGTTTAAACCCTCTGAGCATTATACATTTAACTATTTCAGAAATTCGCTAATTATGGCAAGTACATATAATTATCAGTATTAACATAAGTAAATAAATTATTTATCCAAGCAGCACAATAAAATTGATGTATACTCTGTGGTAGAAATATAAAACTTATTTGATCTCTCACTTCTAGTTAACTTCTACAGAGCAGACATTATTATTTTTGTGGTAATTACCCAACAAAGGAGTTTATCTAACAAATTAATTACAGAAATATGTGTATATATTGTACAACGTAAAGTAGTATCAGTAATCTAAGTTTAAAAAATCTGTTCATTGTATGTGCCTTTACTATATGCAAGAAGCTAGCCCATATTTACAAAACTATGTGGAAATTTTCTGAAAAATGTTTTTCTTATGGTGGAAGAACAATAATTAATACACATCAGTACACATCATTTGGGATATTGAATGTGTTACACCATTTTAATACCTCATTACTTCATTACTTTGATGTTAGTTGCCTTTAAGCTGAATGTATTATAAAATAAGCTTTTGGGAAACAGAAATAAATGAACTACAAAATTTTGAGTTTTCAAGATTATTATTCAACAATAAATAGTCCATTGCAGTTTTACATTATAAATAAAATTTTATTATATATATATATATATATATATATATATATATATATATATATAATGTTTAGCCTCCATACAATCACACCCTCCATATTAATAGTTCCAGTCTCAGAAATTAATTGATTTGAATTAATAAGCGTGAGATCTCTATTTTTATGACACTGATATGTTCCTATTTGTAACAGAATCTGAATGGGCAAACTGACATACTTCAGCATCGAAAGCCTTTTATACAAGCTACATTAAACTATTCATCAAAGTTTTGCAAAAGTTTTCAGTTTGTGCTAAGTTATGTATACTGTGCACCAATATTTGCATTATTTAACATACTACGTTTGAGAATTAAAATATGTGACTACAAAGTGAGCTCACAATACAGTATTTTCCTTCTTAAAAGTAGTCAGTGACCTAATTTCCCATTTTTGTGAAGTTTCTAGGAGAATGTATTGGTGCTGTTTATGTATAGAATTTTGTCATTAGAGGATATCTGGCCTGAGAGTCATCTACTCCTTGCTAGAATATATGTATCTGACAGAATGAACGTCTGAAACAATGACCGAACGTAGCTTTAGTATCTCAGTGGTACATCATTTCACACCTATTATTTTTTCCAATCTTTGTTCCATGTATCTTCGTAATAATTTTGTCCTCTATATATTCACTTACTAGAGTAATACTATCAGTACATTAGTAATAAAGATAACCAAGCAAATGAGTAATTATTTGAAATACTTCTGCTGCAGATATCTTTCCCTTCAGTCGGTAGTATTTGAAACCTATATCGATTTTTTGTAACATAACTGACATTTTATTACTGCTTGTTCCAACTTGAAGATTTACTCAATGTGCATATTTCCATATAGAATAATGGTGTAATTGAAAGCAGTTTAGCAAACATGAGTAGCATAAAAGATAATTCTCAATATATTGTGCTGGTGATACTGCTTACTGCCATGATGCGTGAAATAAAGTATCGCAAAAGCTATAAGAAACATTGCAAATTTTTTGTTGGACTGATTTCTCTTTTATACTTCTTTTTCTTTTAGACGCAATCACAGAACGAAATTACAACCATTACCAGTTTCAGTTGTACATTGACCATCTTCAGAATCCATACATCATAGGCGCATATAGTGAACACTATAGCCATGACTTGTAGTAATTGTAATCATATTCTGTGAGTATATAATAGAACAATCACTTTCTCCAGGAACACAAATTCGTGTTTTCTCTTTGGTTTACACATGGAGAGATGACGTGGAGACAGGAGAAGGACTTGCTTAGGTTTGTACAATATTTCACATGATAATATATATCACTGAAAATTTTGTATAATTCTCGCTTCTGCAGCGAATAAGTCAAATACTTCATGAAAATCATAGATTTGCTTCAAATTTTAAGTTGTTTCAGTTTAGCACTAACACATATAAACAGTGTAATATTCGAAATTTTAATACGGTTTTTGGGATAAAACAAATATTGTATAATTTCACTGAAGATCAAGCTTTAGAAGAAGGATATGAATGCATTATTGCAATAGTGCTCTAACATTAACAAAGTTGGGAATACTATTCTCAATACCTTTGAGGTAAGGAATAAGGATTGATGTACCATAAGGTAAAATGACAATATAATCTTGAAATCATAATGCATTTACATATGAAGTTATCATACAGTACTATTTTATTTTTACCATAGCTACATCCGTCGCCAGTCATGACTGTACAGACTGCGTCAGTGTTACAAAGTTAAGATTACACAAGTATTTATATACAACACTACAATAACAAATTAGCACGAGTATATTATAATATTTAATAATATATAAAGTACAAGCATTGTATAGACAGTTCAATTTGATACTTCACAGGCAAAGAATTCATTCAAGCTGTGCAGTGGGTTTTTGGCGTAGATTTTATGACATATTTCCCCAAAATTTCATCAATTCCAAGAACTGCATTTCAGCTTTTAGACGTCTGAACTTCTCAATAGCTATTGCTGGAAAAATATCCCATGTCAGGGACAGATGACTGCTTGTCATGTCTATGATTTCCTTATTGCGTGTGTTATAATTTGATACATCACCCCCGTTGCTGAATGTTTCACGACTTTTCTTCACATAGATGTGACTGTTGATCACATATTGACTGAAAGATGTCATCACTCCTAGACAGACGAAGATAGGTGTCCAGTTGTCCAGTTTCCTGCTTGATGTTAAGATCCTTATTACATTTTTTAGTAATAGCACTTTCTCGCATTGTGCAAAGTGACCTTATAGTAACAGGCTGTAGCTGCTGTTCCTTTGAAATAGTGTATAACATTAGCAGATACTGATCAGTTGTCACATGTTTTCTTTTTATTATTATTATTTTAAGGAGCTATATGTGTCGTGAGTTTGTCACACACACATGTGCATTGTGCTCATGTCAAGTGATTTTTGTCGTCCACCATGAAACCCAGACGTTTCACAGCCCTCCACTGTTCAGGTATCCTTTGTCACTGATGCTACAAGTTTTTTCTTAATTGATTTCCATTTCTTAGAAGAAAACATTCCTTTGGCACGCCAAAAAACTGTGCATGTCTTGAGCCTTGGTAGCGTTGATGCCTAGGGAGTAAAAAGTTGTGTCATTTGTAAATTTCAAGTACTGTCCATGAGAGCTTAAGTCATTTACAAAAACTTGGAACAGGAGAGGATCCATGACGAATGTTGTGGCCCACAGTGTTCCAACTTTCGTACACATTATAGCGCTACTTGGACTGATACAATCCGTTATCTGCTTTCTAAATTTGACTTGAGAGTTGCCAGAACAGTGCCTCCAACTCCATATTGACTGAGCTTGTTTAGAAGGAGCTTATGAGGAATTCAGTCAGACACCTTACTATGGTCACAAAATGCCAGTGATAAAGATTAACTTTGTTCAAAACTGTGCTTTATTGTAGTAACCAGATCTAGTGCTGCTGTAATTGTAGTAGATTTGCCTTTGTAGAAATCATGCTATGTATCATTAAAGAGTCCATTAATTTCAAAGTAATCTGAGATTCCGTCTTTTGGTTGAGGACTCACAGATTTCAGTGAAGATTGGAGTCACTGAAATTGGTCTGAAGCTTACCGCCGTGCCTGTGTCACCATTTTTATAAACTGACATTGCCCGTGTGAGTTTCAGAATGTCTGGAAATAGACCAACGATTATTAATTAACATAGTTAGTGGTTCAGCAATTTTGTAGCTATAATTCCTGAAGACATTAGTGGGCATCCCACACGTATACTGACTGTCAGAAGGCTGATAGGTCTTCAGTATTTTATTTTTTGTACTTTACTCCAGTTCATTATGGTGAATCTTCTGTAATTTTATAGCAGCTGCATGATACATATTCAAGTCTGTGATTGGACCTACAGGATTTTTCCACGATGTGAATAACTTTATAATTTAAGTCACCTGGACTACACAAGCTTAAAAAGAGGTTGGTTTCTATCTGTGTTAATTGACAAGGTGTCAACGTGCCTTACATGTGTTGTGAGAGCTTTCAGTGATAGTAGCATTGCTTTTCTTCTAGGTTTCTTGTACATCAGTTCTATAAATTATTTATGCGTGTAAATATTTGATGTAAAACATTTCCTGTGAGTTGAGATCTGTTGCTGATTTGAAGTGATCATGTACTGGAAATGCATATTAGTTTTTTCAGTTCGCTAATATGACTACATTTTGCCTGAGTTGTGACATGCTCTCAGGACATTTTTTGATCTTTTGTGGGTAGACGTAGCCAAATTTGGTTTCGATGGTCTGGAAGAACCGTTAAAATGCATCCTTTGCTGCTATTTTCTGTAATGCAGGCAGAAACTCAACTGCATATAGTGCTGTTTGAAAAACACTTAGTGTTCCCTTATTTATGATCTTTTTTTGTGAATGTTTAATTAGAATGCCAGGAAACACCTGGCTGATTATTAACTCTTTTCGTACAAATTCACCACACAATGCAGTTTTTAATTTCAAGGGCGTTAAGTAACATAAGCAAGATTCCATTCGGGGGGGAAAGTTTTCAAAGTTAGCATATGGAGAATAGTATACTGCCACAATATTTATATTAAGATCTGATAAGTCCAAAGCAGAAATCTCTAAATGTAGGTCCACACAGAATATTTTTGAGTCAATATTTTTGACACTGTGTTTTCTTTTGGCGTGTAAAAGATGCAACACCAAAGGCAGCAGATATTGTAAACCATGCACTTACCAAATTTAGATATTCGATACAATTGTAGTACTCAGCTTCTCGTACTGGTAAACAGTGTTCACACAGGCAAAGCACATCTCTCTTCACTTCTTCTTTACGGTATGACTACATACCAAGTTCAGTTATAAGACATTGTACATTCGCACTGGTACGGAAGTGCCATTCTGAGCAGTATGTTTACATTTAATTGCTCTTGGCGCTTGCTTGTTCCTGAAGAGCCTATTTTACAGGAGTATTGGCCATTCTCCAGAATAAAAAACGCTTGATCTCAATATGTTTGGGCTGTATTTTAAATGCACCTCGTAATGTTAAACAAACGTGTCAAGTAGACAAAGCATCTATTTCAAAATGGTGTGACAAAAATATCCGTACAAGGCAACTCACTTGCAAAGTGGCAAAGTACTATTGTAATACTTAGTATTGTCATTATTATTTCACAGAGAGATCACAAATATTAATAATTTTCTTACACACCATCAGATTAGATTTCTAAAGTTGTTCGCTTACTATATAAATAATGTTAACATCGCAACTCCAGCAACGGTAGTAGTTGTTTAAACATAAAAATGTCTGAGCCAGAGGAGACACTCTTTTTTTTTTAGCTTTTCTGTTTAGACGGATCTACACACACACATCAAAAAAAGGTTTGCATCACTCCAGTTCCCAGAACTCCTGAAGATAGAAGTTGACTGTGGATATTGTATCACACACACCGCGCTTTTGAATTTTCAGCGATGTCACTAAACCCACCCAAAGATGTAAGGCCGGCCGATGTGACCGAGCGGTTCTAGGCGCTTCAGTCTGAACCGCGCGACCGCTACGGTCGCAGGTTCCAATCCTGCCTCAGGCATGGATGTGTGTGATGTCCTTAGGTTAGTTAGGTTTAAGTAGTTCTAAATTCTAGGGGGCTAATGACTTCAGATGTTAAGTCCCATAGTGCTCAGAGCCATTTGAACCAAAGATGGCCGGCACGGTGGTCTAGCGGTTCTAGGCGCGCAGTCCGGAACCGCGCGACTGCTACGGTCGCAGGTTCGAATCCTGCCTCGGGCATGGATGTGTGTGATGTCCTTAGGTTAGTTAGGTTTAAGTAGTTCTAAATTCTAGGGGGCTAATGACTTCAGATGTTAAGTCCCATAGTGCTCAGAGCCATTTGAACCAAAGATGGCCGGCACGGTGGTCTAGCGGTTCTAGGCGCGCAGTCCGGAACCGCGCGACTGCTACGGTCGCAGGTTTGAATCCTGCCTCGGGCATGGATGTGTGTGATGTCCTTAGGTTAGTTAGGTTTAAGTAGTTCTAAGTTCTAGGGGACTGATGACCACAGATGTTAAGTCCCATAGTGCTCAGAACCATTTGAACCATTTTTGAACCAAAGATGTAAACAACCATGCATAAGCAGCGCCAATTAGACGGATGGGGTCCGACAACCGATCATTTCCAGTCATTCCACCAGGAACGAGGTACATGGCTCGTGTTGTCTGTAGTTCAATCATGCCTAGACGGTCAGTACCGCGGTTCGATCGCGTCAACATTGTTATTCTGTGCCAGGAAGGGCCCTCAACAAGGGAAGTGTTCAGGCGTCTCAGAGAGAAACAAAGCGATGCTGTTCGGACATGGAGGAGATACAGAGAGACAGGAACTCTCGATGACATGCCTCGCTCAGGCCGCCCAAGGGCTACTGCTGCAGTGGATTGCCGCTACCTACGGATTATGGCTCGGAGGAACCCTGACAGCAACACCACCATGTTCAATAATGCTTTTCGTGTAGCCACAGGGCATTGTGTTACGACTCAAACAGTGCGCAATAGGCTGCATGATGCGCAACTTCACTCCCGACGTCCATGGCGAAGTCCATCTTTGCAACCACGACACCATGCAGCGCGGTACATATGGACCCAACAACATGCCGAATGGACCGCTCAGGATTGGCATCACATTCTCTTCACCGGTGAGTGTCGCATATGCCTTCAACCAGAGAATTATCGGAGACGTGTTTGGAGGCAACCTGGTCAAAAAAATGGTTCAAATGGCTCTGAGCACTATGGGACTTAACATCTATGGTCATCAGTCCCCTAGAACTTAGAACTACTTAAACCTAACTAACCTAAGGACATCACACAACACCCAGTCATCACGAGGCAGAGAAAATCCCTGACCCCGACTACCTGGTCAGGCTCAGCGCCTTAACACACCGTCCAGCGAGTGCAGCTGTTTTGGGGTGGCATTATGTGGAGCCGACGTACGCCGCTGTTGGTCATGGAAGGGGCGGTAATGGCTGTACGATACGCACCGATAGTGTAACTATATCGGCAGCATACTGGCGAGGCATTCGTCTTCATGGACGACAATTCGCGCCCCCATCGTGCACTTCTTGTGAATGACTTCCTTCAGGATAACGACATCGCTCGACTAGAGTGGCAAACATGTTCTACAGACATGAATATGCCTGGGATAGATCGAAAAGGGCTGTTTATGGACGACGTGACCCACTAACCACTCTGAGGGATCTATGCCGAATCGCCATTGAGGAGTGGGACAATCTGGACCAACAGTGCCTTGATGAACTTGTGGATAGTATGCCACAACGAATACAGGCATGCATCAACGAAAGAGGACGTACTACTGGGTATTACAGGTACCAGTGTGTACACCAATCTGGATCACCACCTCTGAAGGTCTCGCTGTATGGTGGTACAACATGCAGTGTGTGGTATTCATGAGCAATAAAAAGGACTGAAATTATGTTTATGTTGATCACTATTCCAATTTTCTGTACAGGTTCCGGAACTCTCGGAACCGAGGTGATGCAAAACTTTTTTTTTATCTGTGTATAAGCAGCTTGGATCCTGTGGGTAATAAATTGCAGTATGTTACAGTCACGATATTGAATTTTCAGCAGTGATTCTTTAATTACGTTTTATTATTTTGTCAGTCAAGAGCAACTGAAAAATACGTGTAGATTTGCAATACACCAGCAAACACTACCTTTCAAATCGAAGGCGAAGCCTGAAGAGATAAAATGATCCATTTACAGCATTCATGACAGATAACGAATTATTTACGTTAAGATCGTGTCACAACTGAATATCTGACCGCTGTTGTTTTCATGTAGATTCTAAACACAGAACATAGACAATATTAGATTAAAAGGACCAAAAATGGTAGTAAATATCTCGTAGCATATTAGCTACTAAAATAACAGTAGTAAGCAAAATTAAGAGCGAGTCGGAAATTATAATAAAAATAATATTTTCATAAGTAGCTGTGAGGACAGCTCGCCACTCATGCTTGGAGTTAACTCAGTCGGTAGAGCACTTCCTCGCGAAAAACAAAGGTCCGGATTTCGAGTCCCGCTCCACCACACAGTTTTAATCTGCCAAAAAGTTTCATAATATATTCATGATATCAGATATTAGACGAAGCAGCACCTCAGAACGGCACTGCAGATTGCAGACTCCATATAACGTCTTGAGCTACAAGTACCACTCACTTTGACGTACGAGAGGTTCCCTACTGTAACCTGGTTATTTGGTGTCGGAATCAAAAATAATTGAACAATATATTACAGATGACACAGCAGACATTTATCAGAAACGCTTAAAATAATGATGGCTTTATAGATGAAGAATCAGCTATTGCAAGTAACTATTGGGCTGGTGCATAAGTTCGTAGCGTTTTTGTTTGGCGTATTGGTATTCCGGTTGCTATGGGCTTATTTATCGATTGCCTTTTTTGTTTGTACTTCATTGCTGCTACTCGAGTTTACATATTGTCATTTTGTCATCTGGAGGTAGTGAGTGGAGCTGTCGATGCCAGTAAATGGAGTGCCAAGTGGAGAAATAGGAACATTTCCGACAGATCCTTCTGTTTGGGTTCAGCATAGGGGTGATAGCAGCGGCGGTATCCAGAAACATTTATGCCGGCTATGGGGATAATACCATTGGACGGGACAGGGTGAAAGATTGTTTTCTCGTTTTAAGGAGGATCGTTTTGACATTAGTGACTGTCCACGTTCAGGAAGACCTTCAGGGTTTTATTAAGACCGTTTGGATCCGCATCAGTGGAGAACTGACAAATATGGTGAACTGTGACCATTTCATCATCGTGCGACATTTTCATGCAATGGGGAAGATCGGGTGTGTGGATACCGCATGCTCTAAGCCAAAATCAGAAAAATCAGGGATGGTCATATGTGCATCTCTGCTTGTTCGTCATCAGTTGGCTCGTGAACAACACTGACCATTCCAATCCTGTATCGCTACTGGATACGAGAAATCGTGTCTTTATGCTAACATATGGAAAAGCAAGGAATTGTTGAGCCCACACAAAGCAGCAACTTCCTGAACAAAGACCTGCGCGCATCCACGTCCATAAAAGATAATGTTATGCATCTGGCGGGACAGCGACGGTGTGGTGTACTACGAGTTGCATCCTCAACATGTAATCACCACTGCTATCCGCCCCCAGTAGCTGAGTGGTCGGCGCGACAGAATGTAAATTCTAAGGGCCCGGGTTCGATTCCCGGCTGGATCGGAGATTTTCTCCGCTCAGGGACTGGGTGTTGTGTTGTCCTAATCATCATCATTTCATCCCCATCGACGAGCAAGTCGCCGAAGTGGCATCAAATCGTAAGGCTTGTACCCGGCGAACGGCCTACCCGACGGGAGGTCGTAGTCACACGACATTTACATTTATTACCACTGCTGACATTAACTGTCAGCAACTGAGATATCTTGCAGACGCAGTCCAAGAACAACGACCAGGGAGATGTGTGAAGTGATGCTACTCCACGATAACACCCGCCAGCATCTTGCTAGAGTGACAAAAACTACAGGGATTGAGTTGAGAAGTCATTCCGCACCCACCTTATTCACCTGATCCTGCAGCCTCAGATTTACATCTTTCCCGCTCTCTATCAAACAGCCTTCAAGGCACTTCCTTTCCAGATGAAACTGCGTGCCGAACATGGCTCGACGAGTTCTTCGCCTCAAAACCACGTGATTTCTTCAGTCGCAGAATCGAGAAGTTGCCGTAGGGCTTGCAGACTGTCGTAAAAAGTGAAGGAGAATATATTACTGATGCGTAAAGTCTCTATTACGTGTATCTGCTACGTTTAAACTTATGGAAGAACGCTACGAACTTATGCACCAACTTAGTTCGATACATGTAATCTATTCGCAATTGCGAATCTTCTTTCTTTCTTTTGCTTGTGCCTTTTCCCACAGGTACGCAGGGTCGGCATGGTTAATCGGATTTGGTAAGGTTAGATTTAGGGGTGGCCGGATGCCCTTCCTGCCACCACCCCATACCCCCCCCCCCCCGGGATGGAATTAGCTTACCCCAATTACCCCAAATGTCTGCGACTAGTGTAATCCATGGAATAATGCGAAAGTGTTCAGATGTCTTCATGCCATGTAACTGAGACGGGTCGTGGGGAACGGCCCGGTATTCACCTAGGGGGATGTGGAAAACCGCCTAAAAACCGCATCCAGGCTGGCCGGCACACCGACCGTCGTTGTTAATCCGTCGGGCAGATTCCATCCGGGGCTGGCCCTCCTGCCTGAGTCCACGAAGCAGCGCATTAGCGCTCTCGGCTAACGTGGCGGGTCTGTTCGCAATTGCGAATATGGAGAACTATCAGCTGTAGAATGGAATGGCGACAATGAAAAATTGTGCCTGACCGGGATCGAATCAGCGCCTCTCGCTAGCGATTGCCTTACCATTTTGCTAAGCGTGCACGACTCAGAGCCACCCCCAAACTTCCATATGTCGTCAACCATGCGTCTGCAACCCGTACTCTTGCATCCACTATGTATATTCCCTTACAGGAGAGATATTTATTTTTATTTTTATTACCCGACGACACGGGGCAAGCGACTTTCAAGTAAAATGTCTTTTCTGTACGGGAATATACGTAGTGGATGTAAGAGAATAGGTTGTAGACGCATGGTTGACGACATATTGAAGTTTGGATGTGACTGTGTGCCGTGCATGGGTAGCCAATTGATAAGGCGAGCACTCGCAATAAGCAGGATATGGGGGTTCAGATGCTCGTCCGTAACAAATTTTGATTTTCATCATTCAACTCTACAGCTGATGGTTGTCCATATTCGCAATTGCGAATACGTTTTATGTGTTTCATAACGGCTGTAGTCGCCGCAGTGCCTGTTCCTTTGGACATGCATGCACGTCCAAAGGAACTTTGCATCTACGATAATGTTGGAAGCTGAATAAATAAATTAAATTTTGTGCCTTGGCTGCGACTCGATCTCGGGTCTTCTTGCTTAGAAGGCAGAAATGCTGACCGTTACACCACCGCAGCACTATGGTCTATATTGGTGCATGATCTACCCAAGTCGAACTTTGCATCGCAAATAGGAATACACAGGCACTGCAATACCGTATCGTAACCCAATACTATGTTAAATTACTGTGATATAAACAGAAGTTGATTAAAGGTGGACAAGGACTGAGCAGGGGGAACTGGTCATTGTCCGTAAACAGCTGGAAGCTGTACTGGCCACGATCGACATGCTTCTGGTTGCTGGCCTGGCCTGTGGTGGCGTTGGGACACCTTAGACGAATGCTTTGGCATCCCAGGAGCCTATAGCAGCGCCCGGGATCCTTCAAGCCACTGCACCTTCGAATTCATATATCCTGGGTGGTTCACACTTACCTGACGGTGTTTGGCCAACAGTGGTGAGGTCACGAATTTCTGGGTGGAAGGCGAAAACGGGTACCGACCGCACTGCTGTCCTGTTACGCCTAAAAAAACAGGTTTGAGGACTTGTCCACTGTTGAAAGTACATCTGAGCCAACCAGCACTGGGTGCCTCGCCTGTTGGGACTGTGGCCGATTTTCCTCAGAGGGACTGCTTGTCACACGGAGCTCCAATGTTAGGTGAGTGATGGAGGTCCTCAGGAGAATCTCGTCCGATATGTGGCGAAGACTATGCTGGCAGCGATTGCGGGCACTGGGTGCACCTGACAGAAAATTGTCGCTCATGTCGGCACGAATGTCGTCTGCCGCCTGGGTTCAAAGGGCATCCTCGTTTCCAACAGGCGGCTGGCTGATTTGGTGAAGACAGCTAGCATCACTCGAGGGGTGAAAGAAGAGCTTTCCTTTTGTAGCATCGTCCCCTGAACCGATCACGGTTCTCTGGTTGGAAGCTGAGGGGAAGGCTTAAACCAGAGGCTCAGACGATTCTATGACGGTCTTGGATGCCGATTTCACGACCTCTGTTATCGGGTGGAGCAATGTAAATCCCCTTACCAGGTTATGCATGCACTACATGCAGAAACCAGGTACCGAGGCAGCGCAGTATGTTTGGCCTTTCGGCGTGGCTTGGTTAAGTTTTGATACACTTAAAATAATAGAGCAGAACTCCTGTACCTGGTGGCCAGATTAGTACAGCGCAAGGTGATATGCGCGATACTTCTGTGTAACTAATGGTCGCCTATAAGTAAACGTTTATTTTAATTTTTTATTTTATTATTTTATATTTGAAGATAGTCAATGCAAAGTCCGAAAATGCAGGCTATCACTTCTTTCTCCATGAGCCAGCAAACAAATCAGAACCACAGAAGTTGTATAGATTTTATTTAACGTTTAATTCATTTTAAATATTTAAAGAAGTTGAAGGATAATATGGAAACACCTCGTCCTTTTTTTATTACATCCAGTTCATTAAAATCATTAATTAAAAGGAGGATCATATCTAGTGAAATTAGTACAGATTCAAAATACGAAATATGGGTGAAGCTAAGTGTTATAGGTGGACTGAGCATGGTCATTGGATGTTTCTAAGGACTCGCTGTCTCAGCATAGTGGCGGAACTTCTGAGGGGAAACTTCGAGAATGTTTCACTCAAATTTCCTGATCATAGTGCAGTATTAGGTGGAGATTTCGACTTAGCAGTTATAGTCTGGAAAAACTCAAGTGATTAGGATGGTCAGTAAGGACAAAGCATCGTGCGAAATTCTTCTAAATGCATTATGCGGAAACTACCTTCAGCGATTAATCAGAAAACCATCTCGTGAAGGTAACATCTTAGACCTGCTGGTGAAAATCAGACCCGAACTTTTCGACTTATCGCAGAACAAGGAAACTGTGATCATAAGGCCGTTATAGCATCACTGAATAGGGTTGTAAATAGTGTGTCACCACTTAAATACCAAGGGAATTAGGGAGTGGAGCGCTGGGTTCTTAATCGAGGATAGGTCGCGCTGATTCAGATTTCGTTCATTGATCTTGCTCTTTCATATTTATGCTTTGGAAATTCCAATTCCGCAGAAACTCCGAGCCTTGCATCTAGGCCCAGCGATGTGCTGATGGACACCTAACGCCAGGCACCGTAGTTACGCGCTGCTGGAGACCGCGACGTCGGTGGCAGGAACAGCGCGTTTTGTGTGGGTTCCTATGGGGGAAGCAATTGGGGGCAGACGCTTGTTCTGTAAGAAACCTGGAAGAAACTAATCACGAAACCCTCAACTTGAGCAATCTGCTCCTTAAAAAGGAATACGCCCATAAACCCACAAAATAACCATCCAAATTTGTAATTCCAAACTTCGTATTATAAATCACCGGCAATCGCCCCAGCTAAGTAATTTTAACTATTATAATACTAAAAAACAGATTATTTTAAAAATTATTGTAAAATCCACTTATACTTCACTATCATGTGGCGCCACGTTCAAAAACATCTTTCAATAAGTGAAGCACTAAAATCCCAGACTTCACTATACAGGGACAACATATTTCACAGGGCTGACGCATACAACACACAGAAGGTTTTTAAAACAGTTACACATATAAAATGTACAACCAAAGCTTAAGTTAGGCTGCCAGTCTAGTGATCACGATTTCACTATACTTAAACTACTATCCAGCTATAGCTCTCCTACAATTGCTTAGTCTCAATAACTAAATTAATATTTAAAGCCAGATATTAAGTTCACTTAGTTCTTATAATTTACAACTAGTGCGACTAACCCTTTTATTTCTACCGGCGCTAGTCGTAGCTTCGTTCAGATCTTAACACTTGGCGCGGTTTAACGCTTTATCACTAATTGTAAGATAAGGCGGACAAGGCGGTGAACACCGTTGTCACACGTACAACAGTATCACGCAACTGCGGCGTTCAACTCTAGCAGTTACAGTTCAGTACAGAAAGCCTTCTATGCGCCGAAGCCAACTGAGGTAACTAAGCCATATTTACCTCAATCATTCACAAGAAAACACAAATCCAGCGCAGCACAAGTTGACAGCAATATCAACAGGCACTCCCACAGAGTGTACCTTCGAAATCATTCGAGTAATACAAAAACAAACAACGATTAATACCGTTGATAGTGCCTCTGGAAGCTCGCTCCGATTCTGTAGTGTTACGGCTCTCGTCATCGGCCAGTATAACCAACAGAGCTTCACTCCAGGACAACTTAACCTTATGTTGCGCGCTGTGAGTCAACCACCAATTTTTCGCAACATAAAAGAACTAACCACTCAAAATAATAACAGAGTCAGGCATATGTACCCTGTCCTGTCGTTGACTGACTTCAGTCACCATCCTTTTACTGTGTGGCCAAATAGAGTCCTCCTCTTACAACGAAGGCAACGCTTGTCTCGCCGTAATTCAAACAGATCAAACTCAAAAATACAACTGACAGGACAAGATGTTAAGTTGCAATTATAACTTGCGGACTGCACTATCGTTTCGAACAAGCGACTCCAAGCTAGCAACAACGCATTGGCGTGGGAGACACATACAGGAGCAGAATTCAGTTTCCCATCCGCGTCATCAACTGTTCGGTAACGCGCACTACGAACATATGAAACTACGCAAAGTTCCAAAGAACAACACCAAACGCCTTGCGCCAGTGAACAAGACACATCCATCTACACTCCTGGAAATTGAAATAAGAACACCGTGAATTCATTGTCCCAGGAAGGGGAAACTTTATTGACACATTCCTGGGGTCAGATACATCACATGATCACACTGACAGAACCACAGGCACATAGACACAGGCAACAGAGCATGCACAATGTCGGCACTAGTACAGTGTATATCCACCTTTCGCAGCAATGCAGGCTGCTATTCTCCCATGGAGACGATCGTAGAGATGCTGGATGTAGTCCTGTGGAACGGCTTGCCATGCCATTTCCACCTGGCGCCTCAGTTGGACCAGCGTTCGTGCTGGACGTGCAGACCGCGTGAGACGACGCTTCATCCAGTCCCAAACATGCTCAATGGGGGACAGATCCGGAGATCTTGCTGGCCAGGGTAGTTGACTTACACCTTCTAGAGCACGTTGGGTGGCACGGGATACATGCGGACGTGCATTGTCCTGTTGGAACAGCAAGTTCCCTTGCCGGTCTAGGAATGGTAGAACGATGGGTTCGATGACGGTTTGGATGTACCGTGCACTATTCAGTGTCCCCTCGACGATCACCAGTGGTGTACGGCCAGTGTAGGAGATCGCTCCCCACACCATGATGCCGGGTGTTGGCCCTGTGTGCATCGGTCGTATGCAGTCCTGATTGTGGCGCTCACCTGCACGGCGCCAAACACGCATACGACCATCATTGGCACCAAGGCAGAAGCGACTCTCATCGCTGAAGACGACACGTCTCCATTCGTCCCTCCATTCACGCCTGTCGCGACACCACTGGAGGCGGGCTGCACGATGTTGGGGCGTGAGCGGAAGACGGCCTAACGGTGTGCGGGACCGTAGCCCAGCTTCATGGAGACGGTTGCGAATGGTCCTCGCCGATACCCCAGGAGCAACAGTGTCCCTAATTTGCTGGGAAGTGGCGGTGCGGTCCCCTACGGCACTGCGTAGGATCCTACGGTCTTGGCGTGCATCCGTGCGTCGCTGCGGTCCGGTCCCAGGTCGACGGGCATGTGCACCTTCCGCCGACCACTGGCGACAACATCGATGTACTGTGGAGACCTCACGCCCCACGTGTTGAGCAATTCGGCGGTACGTCCACCCGGCCTCCCGCATGCCCACTCTACGCCCTCGCTCAAAGTCCGTCAACTGCACATACGGTTCACGTCCACGCTGTCGCGGCATGCTACCAGTGTTAAAGACTGCGATGGAGCTCCGTATGCCACGGCAAACTGGCTGACACTGACGGCGGCGGTGCACAAATGCTGCGCAGCTAGCGCCATTCGACGGCCAACACCACGGTTCCTGGTGTGTCCGCTGTGCCGTGCGTGTGATCATTGCTTGTACAGCCCTCTCGCAGTGTCCGGAGCAAGTATGGTGGGTCTGACACACCGGTGTCAATGTGTTCTTTTTTCCATTTCCAGGAGTGTATAACCAACGGCGCGACCGAAAGGCTACCGCGACGACCTCAACGTACAATGCCTTCACGTTTTACGTGCACCAGGTGACAATAAACATGACCCGAATACCAGCGGCCAGTGCTTCCACTAAGCTCAGCACTGCTCGACGCCACCAACCAAAAATACAAAATCACGTTGGCTGACCACAACCCGTAACAACGAGCTACCAGCAACCATACAGTTTTGACGAACTCATAATAACAGAACACTCACAATTGAGCATGCACAAATTCTGCAACGACCTATCCATACTACCTTAGGTGATCGCAACTCGTAGTAACGGAACACTCACTATAGAGTAGAGAAGATTCCGCAACGAGCTGCCAGAACTGCGTAACGTTTGTGAACAGTCGAGTCCCAGCAACAGCTCTCCGTGGGAGTCCGAAACCAAAGTCCGCAACGCACACACTACGACCGTGTGTCCGCACAGGCCCTGTACTTGTCCACCAGCCAGCCTGCTTTCTCCGTCGCCTCGGTCTGCGTGCCGCAGCTCGCCGGCGCCGGCACAGAATGCCGCCCCCAGCACAGCGCGCTAAGGGCCAACGGGGAGGGAGTTCGTATCACCGCGGCACACCGACAAATCGGCACGATACAAATACAAAAAAAAGTAGGAAAACCCTATTCAGCAAGAGCAACAAGCGATAGATTTCAGATTACCTTACAGGTCAACACCTTGTCTTCTGCACTGTCAATCTTAAGCACCAATGGACAAATTTCAGGTGTATCGTACGTGGCCCATACAGTTATAGTTGGTGGTGACTTCAATTCACCCTCGATATTTTGGCGAAAATACATGTTTAAATCCCGAGTTTCGCATAAAACGTCATCCGAAATTGTGCTAAACGCATTCTCTGTAATTTATTTCGAACAGTTAGTTCATGAACCCACTCGAATAGTAAATGGTTGTGAAAACACACTTGATCTCTTAGCAACAAATAATCATCAGCTAATAACGATCATCAAAACGGATACAGGGACTAATGAACACTGAGCTGTCGTGCCGGCCGCTGTGGTCGAGCGGTTCTAGGCGCTTCAGCCCGGAACCGCGCTGCTGCTGCGGTCGCAGGTTCGAATCCTGCCTCGGGCATGGATGTGTGTGATGTCCTTAGGTTAATTAGGTTTAAGTAGGGGGACTGATGACCTAAGATGTTAAGTCCCATAGTGCTTAGAGCCATTTGAAACACTAGCTGTCGTAGCGAGACTGAATACCGTAACCCCTAATTGAGCCAACAATAAACGAAAAATATACCCATTCAAAAAAGCAGTTGAAAATTCGCTTGACGCCTACCCGAGAGAAAATCTCCACTCCTTCAAAACTAACAATGGATGTATAGACCAGATGTGGCTTGAATTCAAAGAAACAGTACCGACAGCAATTGAGAGATTTATACCAAATAAACTAAAAAACGACGGAGCTGATTCGTAATGGGATACAAAGCAGGTCAGAAAACTATCGAGAACCAACAAAAAAACGCAGGCCAATTTTATATGAAAGCAAAACCCCCGTGATTTGTGATCTTTTCCACACGCTCGAAATTTAGCACGGACTTCAATGCTAGATGCTTATAATAGTTTCTACAAAAACGTTTGCCTCTAAACCTGGCAGAAAATCCTAAGAGATTCTGGTCGTATGCATTGTATGCTAGCGGCAAGACACAGTGCCTTCTCTGCGTGATGGCAATGGAAATACTTTCGACAACAGCGCTGCTAAAGCAAAGTTACTAAACACAACCTTTCGAAACTCCAACACCAAAGAAGACGAAGAAAATATTCCACAATTACAATCACGAACAGATGCCAACATGAGTAACTTAGAAGTAGACATTCTTGTAGTAGTGAAGCAACTGAAATCACTTAATGAGAGCAAGTCTTCTGGCCCAGACTGTATACCAATTAGGTTCTTTTCAGAGTATGCTGATGCAATAGCTTCATACTTAACAATCACATACAATCGCTCTCTCGATGAAAGATCCGTACCCAAAGACTGGAAAGTTGCACGTGTCATACTAATGTTGAAGAAAGGCAATAGGAGTAATCCACTAAAGTACGGGCCCATATCATTAAAGTAGGTATGTAGCAGGATTTTGGAACATATATTACGTTCGAACATTATGAATAAGCTCGAAGAGAACGATCCATTGACACACAGTCAACACGAATTTAGAAATCATCTTTCTTGTCAAATACAACTAGTTCTTTGCGCACAAGAAGTGTTGAGTGCTGTCGACAAGGGATTTCAAATTGATTCCGAATTTCTAGAATCCCAGAAAGCTTTTGACACCATAACTCACAAGCTGCCTGTAATCAAATTGCTTGCTTATAGAATATCGTCTCAGTTATGCGACTGGATTCGTACTTGCCTGTCAGAGAGGTTACATTTCGTAGTAATTGACGGAAAGTCATCGAGTAAAACAAAAGTGGCCGGCCGCGGTGGTCTAGCGGTTCTGGCGCTGCAGTCCGGAACCGCGGGACTGCTACGGTCGCAGGTTCGAATCCTGCCTCGGGCATGGGTGTGTGTGGTGTCCTTAGGTTAGTTAGGTTTAAGTAGTTCTAAGTTCTAGGGGACTTATGACCTAAGATGTTGAGTCCCATAGTGCTCAGAGCCATTTGAACCATTTTAAAACAAAAGTGATTTTTGGCGTACCCCAGGGTAGCGTTATAGGCCCTCTGTCATTCTTTATCTATACAGGGTGGTCCACTGATAGTGACCGGGCCAAATATCTCACGAAATAAGCATCAAACGAAAAAACTACAAAGAACGAAACTCGTCTAGCTTGAGGGGGGAAACCAGATGGCGCTATGGTTGGCCGCTAGCTAGCGCTGCCATAAAACGTTCAAATGTGTGTGAAATCTTATGGGACTTAACCGCTAAAGTCATCAGTCCCTAAGCTTACACACTACTTAACCTAAATTATCCTAAGGACAAACACACACACATCCATGCCCGAGGGATGACTCGAACTTCCGCCGGGACCAGCAGCACAGTCCATGACTGCAGCGCCTGAGACCGCTCGGGTAATGCTGCGCGGCGCGCTGCCGTAGGTCAAACGGAAATCAACTGCGTTTTTTTTAAAAATAGGAACTCCCATTTTTATTACATATTCGTGTAGTACGTAAAGAAATATGAATGTTTTAGTTGCACCACTTTTTTCGCTTTGTGATAGATGGCGCTGTAATAGTCACAAACATATGGTTCACAATTTTAGACGAACAGTTGGTAACAGGTAGGTTTTTTAAATTAAAATAAAAAACGTAGGTACGTTTGAACATTTTAGTTCGGTTGTTCCAATGTGATACAGGTATCTTTGAGAACTTATCATTTCTGAGAACAGCGTGATAACCTGTAAATACCACATTAATGCAATAAATGCTCAAAATGATGTCCGTCAACCTCAATGCATTTGACAGTACGTGTAACGACATTCCTCTCAACAGCAAATAGTTCGCCTACCGTAATGTTCGCACATGCATTGACAATGCGCTGACGCATGTTGTCAGGCGTTGTCGGTGGATCACGATAGCAAATATCGTTCAACTTTCCCCACAGAAAGAAATCCGAGGACGTCAGGGCCTGTGAACGTGCTTCGTCTAAAATTGTGAACCATATGTTTGTGACTATTACAGCGCCATCTATCACAAAGCGAAAAAAGTGGTCCAACTAAAACATTCATATTTCTTTACGTACTACACTAATATCTAATAAAAAATGGGGGTTCCTACTCAAAAAAAAACGCAGTTGATATCGGTTTGATCTATGGCAGCACCATCTAGCGGGCCAACCATAGCGCCATCTGGTTGTTTCCCCCTTCAAGCTAGAGGAGTTTCGTTCCTTGTAGTTTTTTCGTTTGACGCTTGTTTCGTGAGATATTTGGCCCGGTCACGATCAATGGACCACCCTGTATAAACGATTTAGGAGACAATCTGAGCAGCCATCTTAGATTGTTTGCAGATGATGCTGTCATTTATCGTCTAAAATAGTCATAAGGAAATCAAAACCAGTTGCAAAACGATTTACACTGAAGCTCGAAAGAAACTGGTACAGGCATGCGTATTCAAATACAGACATATGTAAACAGGCAGGATACGGCGCTGTGGTTGAGAACGCCTACATAACAGAACAAGTGTCGAGCGCAGATGGTAGATCGGTTACTGCTGCTACAATGCCGGGTTATCAAGATTTAAGTGAGTTTGAACGTGCTGTTATAGTCGGCGCACGAGCGATGGAACGCAGCATCTCCGAGGTAGTGAAGAAGTGGGGACTTTCCCGTATGACCATTACACCAAAGTACCGTGAATATCAGGAATCCGGTAAAACATCAAATCTCCGATAACGCTGCGGCCGAAAAAAGATCCTGCGAAAACGGGACCAACGACGACTGAAGAGAATCGTTCAACGAGACAGAAGTGCAATTCTTCCGCAAATTGCTGCAGATTTCAATACTGGGCCATCGACAAGTGTCAGCTTACGAACCATTCAATAAAACACCATCGATATGGGCTTTCTGATCCAAAGGCCCACTCGTGTAGCCTTGATGACTGCACGACACAAAGATTTTCGCTTCACCTGAAGCCGTCAACACCGACATTGCACTCTTGAAGACTGGAAGCATGTTGCCTGGACGGACGAGCCTCGTCTGCAATTGTATCGAGCAAATGGACGTGTACGGGTATGGAGACAACCTCATGAATCCATGGACCCTGCATATCAGCAAGCGACTGTTCAAAAGCTGGTGGGTGGGGCGTGGGGCGGGGGGAGGGGGGGGGGGCTGTGCAGTTGGAATGACATGAGACCCCTGATACGTCTAGATACGACTCTGACAGTTGAGACGTACGTAAGGTTCAAAATGGTTCAAATGGCTCTGAGCTCTATGGGACTTAACATCTGAGGTCATCAGTCCCCCAGAACTTAGAACTACTTAAACCTAACTAACCTAAGGACATCATATACATCCATGCCCGAGGCAAGATTCGAACCTGCGACCGTAGCGTCTAGAACCGCTTTGCCATTCCGGCCGGCTCAGACGTACGTAAGCATCATGTCTGATCACCTGCCTCCATTCATGTCCAATGTGCATTCCGACGGACTTGGGCAATTCCAGCAAGACAATGTCACACCTGAAACGTCCACAATTGATGCGCAGTGGCTCCAGGAACGCTCTTCTGCGTTTAAACACTTCCGCTGGCCACCAAACTCCCCAGACGTGAACAAATGTTAGATCGGTTACTGCTGCTGCAATGGCAAGTTATCAAGATTTAAGTGAGTCTGAACGTGTTGTTATAGTCGGTGCACGAGCGATGGAACGCAGCATCTCCGAGGTAGTGAAGAAGTGGAGACTTTCCCGTACGACCATTACACGGAAGTACCGTGGCGGATACATATGGGGGGGGGGGGGCAGCGCTGCACCCTCCACCGCTTTCGGGGCCACCCGCGCCACCCACGCCAGTCAACCCGCACGCTATTCCTTCGTTAGTCGACTCGACTGAATCGAGTTATCGAGTAGTTGTACTTTCCTATGTAGCACGCGTACCCCCATCACCGCACTTTATACGTTTCTGTCTGGCACATAGGGATCGACATAATGGCTTAGCTCTGTTGAACGCTCACCCTGACATTGATTGTCCTATTGACGATGTAATTAACCAATTTGCCAGGAAAAATAGGATCATAGAATTGATCATTTAAGGAAGAGAACCACAACTGTAATTTTTTTTATGTCATAAGGTAGCACTGTCTCGTGTATGAGTGTAATCAGTTTAAATAAAACTTTCTTAGACTTTGCATGTGACTTGATTATTTTTTATTACAGTAAAAGTAAAGGTAGGTCAAGATATCTTTAGTGCCTCCTCCTATAGTTTTTTCTGTATCCGCCACTGTTGCAACATGCTGTTGAGATCTCCACACTTCACACTCTTACTGATTTATAGGCAGCCCTGCAGGATTCATGGTGTCAACTCCCTGCAGTACTACTTCAGCGATTAGTCGACTCCATTCCACGTGGCGCTCTGCGTGCTCGCGTGGACGCTACACAATATTAGGCAGGTGTACCAGTTTATTTGTCTCTTCAGTGTAGTTCCTACAACGAAACTTTGTCTCGAAACCTGGCAGAAAATCCAAAGAGATTCTGGTAGTATGTATTGTATGCTAGGAGCAAGACACAATCAGTGCCTTCTCTGTGCGATGGCAATGGAAATACTATCAATGACAGTGCTGCTAAAACATAATTACGAAACACAGCATTCCGGAATTCTTTCACCAAAGAAGAAGAAATAAATGTTCCAGGATTCGAACCAAGAACAGCTGTCAACATGAGTACCTTAGAAGTAGATATCCTCGTAGCAGTGAAGCAACTAAAATCACTTAATGAAAGCAAGTCTTCCGATCCAGACTGTATACCAATTAGGTTCCTTTCAGAGTATGCTGATGCAATAGCTCCATACTTAACAATCACATACAACCTCTCTCTCGATGAAAGATCCGAACCCAAAGACCTGAAAGTTGCACAGGTCTCACTAATATTCAAGAAATGCAATAGGAGTAATCCACTAAAATAAAGGACCATATCGTTAACGTCGATATGCAGCAGGATTTTGGAACATATATCGTGTTCGAACATTATACACTGCTGGCCATTAAAATTGCTACACCAAGAAGGAATGCAGTTGATAAACGGGTATTCATTGGACAAATATATTATACTAGAACTGATATGTGATTACATTTTCACGCAAATTGGGTGCCTAGATCCTGAGAAATCAGTACCCAGAACAACGACCTCTGGCCGTAATAACGGCCTTGACACGCCTGGGCATTGAGTCAAACAGAGCTTGCTTGGATGGCGTGTACAGGTACAGCTGCCCATGCAGCTTCAACACGATACCACAGTTCATCAAGAGTAGTGACTGGCGTATTGTGACGAGCCAGTTGCTCGGCCACCATTGACCAGACGTTTTCAATTGGTGAGAGATCTGGAGAATGTGCTAGCCAGGGCAGCAGTCGAACATTTTCTGTATCCAGAAAGGTCCGTACAGGACCTGCAACATGCGGTCGTGCATTATCCTGCTTAAATGTAGGGTTTCGCAGGGATCGAATGAAGGGTAGAGCCACGGATCGTAACACATTTGAAATGTAACGTCCAGTGTTAAAAGTGCCGTCAATGCGAACAAGAGGTGACCGAGACGTGTAACCAATGGCACCCCATCCCATCACGCCGGGTGATACGCCAGTATGGCGATGACGAATACACGCTTCCAATGAGCGTTCACCGCGATGTCGCCAAACACGCCATCATGATGCTGTACACAGAACCTGGATTCATCCGAAAAAATGACGTTTTGCCATTCGTGCACCCAGGTTCGTCGTTGAGTACACCATCGCAGGCACTCCTGTCTGTGATGCAGCGTCAAGGGTAACCGCAGCCATGGTCTCCGAGCTGATAGTCCATGCTGCTGCAAACGTCGTCGAACTGTCCGTGCAGATGGTTGCTGTCCTGCAAACGTCCCCATCTGTTGACTCAGGGATCGAGACGTGGCTGCACGATACAATTGCAGACGAGGCTCGTTCGTCCTGGCAACATGCTTCCAGCCTTCAACAGTGCAATGTCTGTGTTACAGCCATGCGGATAAGATGCTTGTCATATCGACTGCTAGTGACACGAGGCCGTTGGGATCCAGCATGTCGTTCCGTATCGCCCTCCTGAACCCACCGATTCCGTATTCTGCTAACAGTCATTGGATATCGACTAGCGCGGACAGCAACGTCGCGATACGATAAACCGCAATCGCGATAGGCTACAATCCGACCTTAATCAAAGTCGGAAACGTGATGGTACGCATTTCTCCTCCTTACACGAGGCCTCACAACAACGTTTGACCAGGCAACGCCGGTCAACAGCTGTTTATGTATGAGAAATTGGTTGGAAACTTTCCTCATGTCAGCACGTTGTAGGTGTCGCCACCGACGCCAACCTTGTGTGAATGCTCTGAAAAGCTAATCCTTTCCATATAACAGCATCTTCTTCCTGTCGGTTAAATTTCGCGTCTGTAGCACGTTATCTTTGTGGTGTACCAATTTTAATGGCCAGTAGTGTAAATTAGCTCGAAGAGAACGATCCATTGACACACAGTCAACACAAATTTAGAAAACATCGTTCTTGTGAAAAACAACTAGTTCTTTACTCACACGAAGTGGTGAGTGCTATCGACAAAGGATGTAAAATTGATTCCTTTTTTCCATATTTCCAGAAGGCTTTTTACATCGTACCTCACAAGCTGCTTGTAATCAAATTCCTTGCTTATGGAATATCGTCTCAGTTAAGCGACTGGATCCGTGGCTTCCTGTCAGAGAGGTCACTGTTTGGGTAATTGACGGAAAGTCATCGAGCAAAACGGAAGTGATTTTTGGCGATCCCAAGTTGGTGTTATTCCGTATCTACATAAACGATTTAGAAGACAATCTGAGCAGCCGTATTATGTTGTTTGCAGATAATGCTGTCATTTATCGTCTAGTAAAGTCATCAGAAGATCTAAACCAATTCCAAAACGATTTAGATAAGATATCTGTATGGTGCGAAACTGGGCATTCGACCATAAATAATGAAGAAAGTGAGGTCATCCACATGAATGCTAAGAATCGTTAAACTTCGGTTATACGATAAATTAATCGAATGTAACGGCCGTAAATTCAACTAAATATCTATGAATTACAATTATGAACAATTAAAATTGAAAAGAACACATACAAAATGTTGTGGGGAAGGTGAATCAAAGATTGCATTTTAGTGGCAGAACACTTAGAAGATGCAACAGATTTACTAAAGAGAGTGCGTACACTACTGCGCGCTCTGGGATCCTTACCAGGTAGGATTAATGGAGTACTTCGAAAAATTCAGAGACAGGCAACACGTTTTGTACTAACGAGAAGAAGGAAAGAGACTGTCACGGACATGATACAGGATTTTATGTGTACACAATTAAAACAAAGGCGTTTCTCGTAGCAGCCGGATCTTCTCACAAAATTTCAATCACCAACTTTCACCTCCGAATATGAAAATATTTTTTGGCGACACCCTAGATATGGAATAACAGAATTATTGCGAACGTATTTCGATGAACCCTCTGGCAGGCACGAAAGTGTGAGTTGCAGAGTAGCCTTGTAGATGTAGATGAAGGTACGCATTTGTTAGGTATTTCCCGAGCAAAATTGTAAG
Organism: Schistocerca nitens; assembly: GCF_023898315.1. Classification (NCBI taxonomy): domain Eukaryota; kingdom Metazoa; phylum Arthropoda; class Insecta; order Orthoptera; family Acrididae; genus Schistocerca; species Schistocerca nitens. Next base: position 879,946,697 of record NC_064616.1, on the reverse strand, counting down.
GGATGGAAAAGACCCACCATGATTCGACAACCGTGTTGGAAGCTGCTACGATAGCAATGAGAACTTCACTGCAAATTTAACTGTAGCCAAAGCCTCACAGACAAACAAATACTAAACGAAGCCAAAATTGGCGTACGATAAGCTGGGTGATGCGTTCAACGAATCCCAAAGTAAAATTCTATTTATTGACTTGACAGAAAAACCTAAGAAGGTTTGGTCTGATGTTAAACCAGTGAAAGACATTTCTTTCATCCTCTGTCATTTGTCTCTAGTTGAATTTTCATATTACGCGCTCTAGTGTTCCGATTTCCCCACATTCACAGAAGGCTTTGTATTTTCTGTTGATACACTGAAGAAAAGATATGGAACGACCGTTTGGGGACAGAATCTGTATCGTGACTCTGTTCGTATTTGTGCAATACTTCGCCGTTCTTGCACATTTGACGGTAACTGAAGTTTGGTTCATTCTTTGTGTGGAGTATTCCATCTCTGTTACAATACCAGTGTCAGCTGTTCAGCGCCTGCATTGGACACTGCAGGCTTCTCAATCAAATCTTTCTCTTCCTGTGGGCGCCCTTTCTTTAACCAGCAAGCTGCTGCTTTCGTATACACTCTAGATGTGGCATATGCCTAATATTATCGGAATATACCGTTGAAATTCTCATGTACGGGGTTTGAACAAAAATATGGAAACATGGAAACACCAAAAACACAACCCATTACCATGCCAAATACGGAGTAGAAAACCTGTTGGCATTCAAAAAAGTTCCCAATTTTCTCTAAATGCATAAATAAATGTCCTGTATGCTTTTCGAGAGAATCTTACCCAATTCTTATTGCAAAATAGTGGCAAGTTCAGGTAACCGTTCAGGCTAGCGTCTGCATTTCTAGCGGTGTTTCCATATTTTTTCTCAGTTCCTGTAAGTCCTTGTGAACTGCATAGTACCTCGTCTTTGCATCCTACGCAGGTCCCTCGACGTATCGCCTCTAAAAAGCAAATGTGTGGCTTAGTCATATCCTCTAACAGGTTTTAAAGGTAGTCGGAAGTTTTTTATGCCGATATTCTTTGTTTTGTTCCTCATTTTCCTTGGTCTCTGACATGTTTTGGTTATACAATAGTAGAAAGACTATGAGACATCTGAATACAAACTTGTGGTGTCACCGCTAGACACCACACTTACTAGGTGGTAACTTAAATCGGCCGCGGTCCTGTAGTACATGTCGGACCCGCGTGTCGCCACTGTAGGATCGCAAACCTAGCGTCACCACAAGGCAGGTCTCGAGAGACTGAGGAGACCTCGTCCCCAGTTGTACGGACAACATAGCTAGCGATTGGACGTGCTAAGCCTTGCTCTCATTTGCCGAGAGATAGACAGTAGAATAGCCCTCTGCTAAGTTAAATGGCGACCACCTAGCAAGGCGCCATTTGTATCAGTGCCTATAGCTTACTAATATTCAAGAGAGATGTATTCCAAGGACTAATTAAAAGTTAAGTAACAAGCATCTACGTACTTTTCTTCTTATTCATTTATAAGTTCTCATGTTCCAGACTTCACGCCCGTCTGCGTTAGCCTTGCGTGCCCTATCGGCTACAGCATTGTGTCTAGGCTGTATGGTCTAGACACAACAAAACTGATCTGTGATCATTGGGTTGCAGGGGTCAGGGGTAAATGACCTTTGACCTTGACGTTGACACGTGGACATATGATTTTATCAATGGCCTTCAATGCATGATGGTGAGCAATTTCAGAATTGCCAAGAAATTTAAAAGTTAAAGGTGACAATAAAAAAATTGCTCATATTTTTTTTCAAACTATCACACACTCACACACACACACACACACACACACACACACACACACACACACACACATGCACTTACACGAACGAACTTTTTATTTTTGCATGTTGTTCAGATGTATCGAACAACTATTCACTAAACTTTTTGTGGTCGCCATCATCAGTGCATTTTGCGTCTCTTTGTTTATGTCAAATACTGTACTGGCTAATCATCAGAATATTTCATCCGAATCTTCGTAATATATTACAGAGGAATGGCAAAGGAAAGAGTAAAATTAAATTAACTTATAATAATTAATGTTGTTCTTTTGTTTCCAACAAAAGATCTCTTTTACAAGCTCCACAATGCAGTTTAATAGGCGGTGGACCATCAGCCTGATACCTTGCATTCATGTTGTAATGTTCATAACAATATTCATACTGAAATATAAAGTCATCATTCTAAAAGACTAAAGGCGGTCTGTAAGAGTCATGTGAAATATTATATAAAATGGTAATAATTTGTATTGTAATTACGATATTCTCCTCCAAGTTTCTTATAAATTCTCAAAAGTTTTTTACATGCTTTTTTTTATTTAATCCACTCAAATAAGAAACATGCAGGATTAGAATCTGCAACAACTTCCTTCTTTTCATTAACACTGTTGAATCCATAGTCTTCCAGCTGTAGCATTCCTGCATCCTCAGAGATAATTTGTTTCAGAATGTTGAAAGCATTTTGGCAAAGCAACTTTCTTGAAACGATCCATGCTTTAAAATCGATGTTCTCTTTTTTAACATTTATTGAGTGGAAGAACTTTTAATACACATTCAGTTTTCCACACTTCAGGTAGAAATTAATGCTCTTGCTGGCTGCTTGCCAGAAATAGCTGAAATTATTATAATTTTATTCATTTGTGTCACACAAAACAGCTACATCAATAACATTCTCTCATTTTAATATATGTGTTCCTGCAGGTTATGTTTTTATCTGCAAGAACAAGAAGACTTCCAGAACATTATTATACAAAAAAGTAATTAAAAATTGAGACTATTGGTAGCAGCATCCTTAATATTTGCAATCAGAAGCTGAAGACACCAATGATTTACTTTGTACCAGTAGTTGTCTCGTATATTTATACATGCTTTCCTGCTGAGGCACCAACTGCCGAATTTTTCCCACAAGTAGAAGTACTTAGTCTGCGAGTCAATACTTCCGCTATATCCTGTGTATCACCAACTCGACAAAAAGCATGTGTGCTTTTCTCAAATAACTCTGCGCCACAATGAAAATGTAAATCGAATGAAAATAGCCAGTTCTTATCAATTCTAATGTGCTGATCGCGAATATCAGAAAAACAATTCAAAATTAGCTCTAGTTTTCGTTTTACACTGTTTTATTACGGTGAGAAAATTATATACGGATTTTTATGTGAAGTTTAAAATCAAATATTATAATGGTTGTCAAAGTTATAATACAAAATTGTTGAGGCTTTCGTGGCCACTTGTTGACAAACTGCCTATTGGCTTCTGTCTCGGGTTCTTCGGCCGACGTTCATCTAATGATTTTTCTGACGTTTCGCCAGCACGAGTGGCTGGCATTGTCAAAGCTTCACCCTCCATTGCCGGTGGTGAACTGGAGCCGAGCTCGCGGGCGCAGGCTATATGTACCTGGCGCGCCAACGTCCGAGGGCTTCTCCGCGGTCATTTCCGGTGCGGTTCTCCTCTTGCTACCTGCGACGGTCGTTCGCTGCAGTACGGGAAGCCAGGATCCGTTGACCTTAAGGCTTTCCTCTTTCTTGTTCAAACTGTTCGCGTGTTTTTGTATTTCTACAGCTTCTCTGAACAAGCGCGTGTGATAGTGCTTCTCTACAGCCAGAACTTCCGTGTCGGCGAATTTTATTACATGGTCGGTCTCATTCAGTGCGTGCTCTGCCACGGCCGATTTCTCCACCTGCCCCAACCTGCAATGTCGCTTATGCTCTTTGATCCTGGTGTTAATGGATCGTCCAGTCATTCCGACATAAACTTTTCCGCATGTGCATGGTATGCGGTATATTCCCGACATTGCAAGTGGGTCTCTTTTCTCCTTCGCCGATCTAAGACACTCTTTGATCTTCCTTGTCGGTTTGAAAATCGTCTTTACGCCATGTTTGCGCAATATACGGCCGATTCTGTCCGTCACTCTGGGAATGTATGGCAGAAAGGCCGTACCCGACAATTCTTTTTCCGGTTCCTTACTTCGCCGAGGGTTGGGCTCTGTTACACTTCTAATATAATTTGTGGAGTAACCATTGCTCCTCAGGACAGTTTCCAGGTGTTGCATTTCTCGTTTGAGGTGTTGCGGCTCACATATTCGTCCTGCTCTCGTTACGAGCGTACTAATCATGCCTCTTTTCTGGCTCGGGTGGTGGTTTGACAGTTTGTGCAGGTATCGGTCCGTGTGAGTCGGTTTTCGATACACGCTGTGTCCCAGATCTTCGCCGTCCCTTGTGACCAGAACATCTAGAAATGGCAGTTTCTTGTCCTTTTCTACTTCCATGGTAAATGTTATGTTGGCATGGAGGCTGTTCAAGTGTCTTAGGAAGTCACTGAGCTGTTCTTCACCATGGCTCCACACCACGAAAGTATCATCGACGTACCTGTACCACACCTTAGGTTTGTAAGTCGCCGAGTCCAGTGCCTGTGCTTCGAATTGTTCCATGAAGAAGTTGGCCACCACGGGACTGAGAGGACTACCCATGGCGACGCCTTCCAGCTGTTCGTAGAAATCGCCATTCCACGTGAAATAGCTCGTGGTGAGACATGCATGGAAGAGCTTTCTGATGTCTAGCGGAAAAATGGAACCGATGTGCTCCAGAGCGTCACTGAGTGGCACTTTCGTAAATAACGAAACAACATCAAAGCTGACCAGGATGTCGTTTGGTGCAAGTTTCAGTTTCTTCAGCTTCTCAATGAAATGTCCTGAGTCCTTAATGTATGTGTCGGTCTTCCCCACGTGTGGCTGGAGCAGAGAGGCCAAGTGTTTTGCCAGTTTATATGTCGGTGATCCAGGAGCGCTAACGATCGGTCTCAGTGGAACGTTGTTCTTATGGATCTTGGGTAATCCATACAGCCGAGGTGGTAGGGCTTCTGTGTTGCGCAGGTTTCTCTGTATGTCCGCCGGCAGAGAAGACGCCTTGATTAATCGATTCGTATTCCGTGTGATACGTTGCGTCGGATCTGCGCTTAGTTTTCGGTACGTCGTCGGATCTAATAGGTCTCGGATCTTTTGCTCATAATCTTCGGTCTTCATTACGACGGTCGCATTCCCCTTATCGGCAGGCAGTACCAATATACTCTTGTCGGCGTTGAGATTCTTAATGGCTTGTACCTCTTCTTTCTTCAGGTTGCAAGCTGGAACCCGAGACAGAAGCCAATAGGCAGTTTGTCAACAAGTGGCCACGAAAGCCTCAACAATTTTGTATTACGCCTCTACGGGGAGGAGATTTGCAGATTGTACCGACGCCTTGACCAACGACGGAAGAAGAAAGCGCGACTGATGTCCTCTCTCGCCTTTCTGTCACGTTGCCGAGATGAATGTGCTACACCGAAGTTCTTGAGATGTAAGCGCCTATTCACCACCGCCCAAGCACATCGTATCTACGACAGAATGGAACGAGCTTTTCTTCGTGAGCGAATATATACAACACGGAGAGACTTGGCAAGAACGGATCAGGAACTTCTGGACCTTTTCTATCAACTAAGTAGCAGAATGCATCGAGACGACTGGGACAAGATTGACAGCATCACTCACAGGAGCATGCAGAACGAACTCGAGCGCTGCACCGATCGACAGAAGAAAAAGTTTGAAAGATGCCGGAAGCACACCGACAAGGCGATTCCCGACATGTCACACACAGTGGTCAACCTCACTGAACGACAATTGACCGAAGAGGAAGTGTCTGTTCTTCAAAAAGGAGGGAATTTCGCTATCATCCCGAGAACTATACCTATGGAGGACATCATTGCCAACACCGAAGCAGCCATTCGTACCCTTCCTTGTGAAAGGGCAGAGGAAATACGCACGGAAACAGCCAGGATACTGCGCCGAGCAAAACCACCAGCTTGCAACCTGAAGAAAGAAGAGGTACAAGCCATTAAGAATCTCAACGCCGACAAGAGTATATTGGTACTGCCTGCCGATAAGGGGAATGCGACCGTCGTAATGAAGACCGAAGATTATGAGCAAAAGATCCGAGACCTATTAGATCCGACGACGTACCGAAAACTAAGCGCAGATCCGACGCAACGTATCACACGGAATACGAATCGATTAATCAAGGCGTCTTCTCTGCCGGCGGACATACAGAGAAACCTGCGCAACACAGAAGCCCTACCACCTCGGCTGTATGGATTACCCAAGATCCATAAGAACAACGTTCCACTGAGACCGATCGTTAGCGCTCCTGGATCACCGACATATAAACTGGCAAAACACTTGGCCTCTCTGCTCCAGCCACACGTGGGGAAGACCGACACATACATTAAGGACTCAGGACATTTCATTGAGAAGCTGAAGAAACTGAAACTTGCACCAAACGACATCCTGGTCAGCTTTGATGTTGTTTCGTTATTTACGAAAGTGCCACTCAGTGACGCTCTGGAGCACATCGGTTCCATTTTTCCGCTAGACATCAGAAAGCTCTTCCATGCATGTCTCACCACGAGCTATTTCACGTGGAATGGCGATTTCTACGAACAGCTGGAAGGCGTCGCCATGGGTAGTCCTCTCAGTCCAGTGGTGGCCAACTTCTTCATGGAACAATTCGAAGCACAGGCACTGGACTCGGCGACTTACAAACCTAAGGTGTGGTACAGGTACGTCGATGATACTTTCGTGGTGTGGAGCCATGGTGAAGAACAGCTCAGTGACTTCCTAAGACACTTGAACAGCCTCCATGCCAACATAACATTTACCATGGAAGTAGAAAAGGACAAGAAACTGCCATTTCTAGATGTTCTGGTCACAAGGGACGGCGAAGATCTGGGACACAGCGTGTATCGAAAACCGACTCACACGGACCGATACCTGCACAAACTGTCAAACCACCACCCGAGCCAGAAAAGAGGCATGATTAGTACGCTCGTAACGAGAGCAGGACGAATATGTGAGCCGCAACACCTCAAACGAGAAATGCAACACCTGGAAACTGTCCTGAGGAGCAATGGTTACTCCACAAATTATATTAGAAGTGTAACAGAGCCCAACCCTCGGCGAAGTAAGGAACCGGAAAAAGAATTGTCGGGTACGGCCTTTCTGCCATACATTCCCAGAGTGACGGACAGAATCGGCCGTATATTGCGCAAACATGGCGTAAAGACGATTTTCAAACCGACAAGGAAGATCAAAGAGTGTCTTAGATCGGCGAAGGAGAAAAGAGACCCACTTGCAATGTCGGGAATATACCGCATACCATGCACATGCGGAAAAGTTTATGTCGGAATGACTGGACGATCCATTAACACCAGGATCAAAGAGCATAAGCGACATTGCAGGTTGGGGCAGGTGGAGAAATCGGCCGTGGCAGAGCACGCACTGAATGAGACCGACCATGTAATAAAATTCGCCGACACGGAAGTTCTGGCTGTAGAGAAGCACTATCACACGCGCTTGTTCAGAGAAGCTGTAGAAATACAAAAACACGCGAACAGTTTGAACAAGAAAGAGGAAAGCCTTAAGGTCAACGGATCCTGGCTTCCCGTACTGCAGCGAACGACCGTCGCAGGTAGCAAGAGGAGAACCGCACCGGAAATGACCGCGGAGAAGCCCTCGGATGTTGGCGCGCCAGGTACATATAGCCTGCGCCCGCGAGCTCGGCTCCAGTTCACCACCGGCAATGGAGGGTGAAGCTTTGACAATGCCAGCCACTCGTGCTGGCGAAACGTCAGAAAAATCATTAGATGAACGTCGGCCGAAGAACCCGAGACAGAAGCCAATAGGCAGTTTGTCAAAGTTATAATAACTAGTAACAATGGATTATATTACTGTCCTTGGACTTACTTGTGTGCAATATTTTGGATATAAATATTTTGATACCAATTTTAGTGATCTTTTTGTCTCCCTCCTCTTCAACTTCAGTAATTTTATTAATGCATGTAATAATTTTTACGTATTTGTTTCCAGATTAACTACCAGTTGTTAAAGTTGACGGCTATTGAAGTGAACAAAAATGCCACGAGTTTGTGTTAACAGTGCTGACACATTTTGCTATGTGTGTGGAGAAGTGACATTTGCTTCACAAAAACAGCAAATAACTCCATTGATTAGAAAAGTTTACAGTTGTTATTTTGGGTGCAAAATAGGTGATCAGGATAAACCCTGGGGTCCACATGTGATCTGCAACGCTTGTGCCAGTAAAATCAGGAATTGCATGCATGGGAAAGGAAGTTCAATGCCCTTTGCACTGCCCACGATCTGGCGTGAGCCAACTAACCATGTCGTTAACTGCTACTTTTGTATGGTTCCTCTTATCCGGAAGGGAATATCTAAGAAGAAGCGGACAGTGATCTATCCTAACGTTCCATCTGCCATACGTCTAGTTCTACATAGGGAAGGATTGCCAATACCTGAACCACCGACAGAGTACGAGATTTCTTCTGACGGGGATTCTGGATCTCCTGAACCATGTACATCACAAGATCCAGAATTTCTTCCAAATATATCATCAACTGATGATCCACAAAAATTGTCTCAAAATGAATTAAGTGATTTCATTAGAGATTTGGACCTCTCTAAAGCTAAGGCTGAAATTTTAGCATCAAGATTGCAGCAGCGCAATTTTCTGGAAAGCAATGTAAATGTTTTGTTCTACCGCAGAAAAGAGCAACAGTTCACTCCTTTTTCAGATGTAGCATAGTTTTGTGGCATGCGTAGACGTAAATGGTCTACTGAAGACTCCAAGAATTAATTACAATGTTCTAGAGTATATGTATAAACATCAAGCCAAGCAAAAACGGTCATCTTCTGAATTTACCTCTGAACTAAATATATAATTGTATGTACCGTACATAAGGATATTTAACATTTGTAATCCTTTATATACATTTGTGACAATTTAATTTATATATTTTCTTTTGTGCTTTACATAGTTCTGGTACAAAGTAGACTTACGAAGTATTTTCATTCATGTAATATCATCTTCATTTTTTCTTAATATTTTACTTTTGTACTTCCAGAATGGCACTGAAATTTATCAATGCATAACACATAACATAATTCAAGTATTTATCCATTTAAAAATTGTTATGCTGAATCTTGTAACAAGAATGCATATTTAGCTACTGAGTTATTTATACAAAAATGTAGATTACTTTCTTAAAAAAAAACTAGAGCTAAATATTTATGAAGATGATGATTTTCTATAATTTTATACTGAAATAAACGTAACTACCTCAAAATTATGCAATTTACACACTTCCACATCAAATTTGTTGTTCAGTGTAAGTTATGGGTTACAAAAAATGCATAGACGTTGAGTTGAGACTTGTCAAAGCATAAATTACATATTTCACTGACTCGTGAGATTACAAACAAGATGCAGCTTGCAAATGTTTTCCAGTGATTTCAGGTTTGCTGGTTGTAATCGACATTTGTCTGTGTCAGTTTACCGCAAACAGAGAGTCAAATGGAATGAAGAGGTTCACAGAAACATCAAGCATATTGCAGTCATATTGGAACATTCATCAGATCATTTGTTAATTTATGGAAATCTTTATTGGAACGTAAAACATTGAATACACAAAAGAAGGGATAAGAAAAGAGAGCTTTCAGAACGTTGTACTAGACTTTATTGTATTCTCGAGTCTCCATGACAGATTTTGCAGTAGTGACATTGCTGAAAGACTTTTTAATATGCAAAAGTGAAAGTGATGAATTTTATTTCAGCTATGAGATCTGGAAAGTTGTGTAGCTTTTGTATCACCATTCTTCCTTTGTATCACCTTGTCAAATACCATTGTGTGAAAAATAAATGACCATTTGCATAAAGTAGGTACTATAAGTTACTGATATGCAGGAATCCACTCTCAGGCAGCTATGTTTTCTAATTCTCACATCTCATCAGACTCCGCATGCTGGCTTTAGGCTTTGAAAGGACGACGATCTCTAGTAACAGACCAGGCAGTGTGACATCACGCACTTCACAGACAAAGTCATTTGCTGCAGCTAAGTCTCTTATAAATGATATGCTGCCTTTAGTATCTGTTCTGCGATGTAGTTCACAATTATTTTGATCAAGTAAGCGATCGTTTACATACCAAAGGCAAATTGCATACAATTTTAGATCGAATAAGCAAATAGGCTCTGTGGAGACGAGAGAGAATCGCTGACATTGGATTGTTGAGCAGAAAATTTTGAAGTGAGAAGCTACTAAGCACATGTAATATTATGTATAACATGTGCGGATAAATATCAATGTGTAACTACTGCTTAAGAAAGCTTGCTGGTTGGAGACTGGAAAGATGTCGATGTAGTTAATGTACAAGCGAGTCTAGGTTTTAAGTGGTGGAGCAGACACAGGTTAACATCGACACAGAACCTGCTAGATTAGAGCATAAACGGAATGTTCTAGATTATCGAACGGAATGTATGGCTGCTGTGATTTTAGTCTAAACGTTGCTAGTTATCTGATAATCCGTAAGACATTACTGATCCATTTTCTTGGTAGAGAGAGTATGTGAATCTCACGTGTGGTGTTGATCAATAATTAGAACTTAGTGGAGCTTATGTATGGAAAGCAATTTTGACGTATTTATATTTTCGTAAATTTCATAATTTTAAATTAAATTTTAAATAAATATATTTTCATATTTTTCATAAATTTAGAGTTTAGCTTTTAGCACAAAAAACTGCATTATACAAAAATCACCTAACGATCCAAGTTCGGAGTTGGCAGTACGAGTAGTACATTAAGCTCGTCAGTAGATATTCCTAACGGACACTACTACATCTGTATAATTACTTTATCATTTATGGCTGAAACACTCTATCTCGCCCTCAGTAGTACATCATCACTTAACATAACAAACTCTTTATCAGACAATAAATTTAAGTGATCATATAGGCTTTAAACCCAGTAGCAAGCATTCACTGCACGTTCACATTGTCAGCTTCTAGTGATCCAATACTACTTAAGATCCAACAGATGATATCCACTACACACACACACACACACACAGCAGCTGACATCCACTATACACACACGCCCACCCACTCACCCGCCCACGCACACACGCACACACACACACACACACACACACACACACACACACACACACACACACACACACACACACACACTGTCTACTTCTGTTTATACAAACTACACTGACGGAAAAAAAATCGAAGCACCAAGAAGGAGTTGTGGGACATAAACGAAAGTTGGTGGGTTTTTAATGTCTATTCAAATTTCGCGCCAGTCGCATAAGAGCTAGTAGCGCCACTATGAGGATGAAAATCAGGTTCGCTTTAAATACACGCTGTAACGGTCGTAATCGTTAGTTACCTTCGAGATTGGACATGATGAGTTGATGTTAAAGAAGAAGACGCCATTATCAACACCTCATTGAGTTTGAACGAGATTGTGTAAGCTATAGAAGCTGCATGTTCCTTCTGCGATACTGCAAAAACGACTTGGCAAGAATGCAACCACCGTAAACGATTTCTGGCAGCGGTGGTCACGAGAATGTACCGTCGCAAGAAGACCGGTCTCTGGACGGCCACGTTTCACTACTGAGAGGGAAGACCGTTGTGTTAGACGTATGGCTCTGGCGCACCGTACACATGTAGCAGCAATCTGAACAGCAGTTAGCACCATAGTGACACAAATCGCTTACTTCAAGGACAGCGCCGAGCCAGATGCCCTGTAGCGTGCATTCCACTGAACCCAAACCACAGCCACTTGCAACGTCAGTGGTGCCATGTGAGGATGGCAGAGTGGAGGTCTGTTGTGTCTTCTGATGAAAGCTGATTCTGCTTCAGTGCCAGTGATAGCCGCGTGTTGGTTAGAAGGATACAATGTCAATCACTTAAATATGTTAACTAGACAAACGTATTTCTGAAATTTCATTGCACTACATTAATTAATTTTTGTTGTTGCAATTTTTTCCATCAGTGTATCAAAATTTAGTAGCTGCGATCTATGTGGTGTAGAATACTATTTAACATCCAATAGCTGACATTCATCTAGTGTTGGAATACTACGAGGGTTGGAACTTAAATAGTGACAACTATTTATTTACAGCTCGTAAAAATAGATACGTGGTTCAAAGTTTTTCTGACCTTCAAAGTAGTCACCAGCACTGTGTACAACCCGTTGCCAGCGATGTGGAAGTAGTAGGATACTCTTAGCAGTGGCAATTGTGTTGACAGTTCGAGCGGTGCGGTCTATTGCCCGACGAATTTGTAGCAGCTCTGAAGCGAATGCCGTGAAGTGTTTCTTTCAGTTTAGAAATCGATTTGAACTCACGAGGGCTTAAATCAGGGGAGTTCAGTGGGTGGTATAGCACTTAGCAGCCCCATCAGTCAAACAAATCAGTAACAGCTTGCACTGTACGTGCTTGAGCATTGTCCTGTAAAATGATGGTCAGGTCCTGCAGAAAGTGTCATCACTTCTGTCTCTAAGCTGGTCGTAGGTTGTGTTCAAAAAATGAACAGCATAGAGACAGAAGTGATGACACTTTCTGCAGGGCCTGACCATCATTTTGCAGGACAATGCTAAAGCACGTACAGTGCAAGGTGTTACTGATTTGTTCGACTTATGGGGCTGCTAAGTGCTATACTACCTACTGCGCTCCCGTGACTTAAGCCCTCGTGAGTTCAACTCGATTTCTAAACTGAAGGAAACACTTCACGGCATTCGCTTCAGAACTGCTACAAATTCGTCGGGCAATAAACCGGGCCCCTCAAACTGTCAACACAACTGGCGCTGCTAAGAGTATCCTGCGACTTCCACATCGCTGGCAACGGGTTATACACAATGCTGGTGACTAGTCTGAAGGTCAGTAAAACTTTGAAACACGTATCTATTTTTTACGAGCTGTAAATAAATAGTTGCCTCTATTGAAGTTCCAACCCTCGCATATAAGGTCGAGTAATCCACACCTACTCTGGTACAGCAACCAAACTATCTTTGTTAATGAGTGCTGCTTAACTTAATAATTTTTATCAGTAGCGCCAATATGCAAGCTGCTTGCATTTTAATAAGTAATACAGATAATTTACACGTGGAAATATTTTATTTGAAAGTGCAGGATGAGCAAGTTTTCCTCATTAATACTTACAAGAGCTACAAATGACAACCGTAAAGATGGCTAAAATACAATCCACGCTATGTAACGTGACGGAAATGCTGGCGATATATCAGCCACATGAAACTTTTGAGGTGTAGAATTTAAGAGTTGGTTGGGCTGATAGGGCCAGGGCGAAGGATGATGGGTAAGGCTCTCACAGCAGGCCATGTGGTCGCTGACAAAATAAGCGTTCAGCAGCAGCTAATTGACGGTTTCTCACAAGAAGCAGGAAGTGCCTGGCAGGAAACATGCTTGGTCTGGTGTGAGGGATTTGTACAATGACGGAATTTCCAACATGACTGCAGGTGGATAACTTTAAATACTTTACAGTTCGATAGTTATTTGCGGCCTGAAAGAAGCGCAAACGCAATCATATCAGTGTACTCACAGTGCTGAGATGCATTTATTAAGACTTTAATATTAAGATTATCACAGAAACTACAAAAGTTAGGTGATCGTAGTAAATGAATGCTCTTACAATAATAATTGAAAAGTATTAACTACTGAAAAATTCATACAATCGTGATAAATAAGATGTTGGATGACAACCTATCACTACAGCTATCATCGCAGAAATCCACAAATATACACGTACTTTATTTGTTGCATTTTATGTACTTTAAATATTTTTAATTATGTAAATGTGTTAAATCATCATATGCACCAGAGTAACAGAACAAATTAATGTAGTAGGACATTTCTCATGTCATGTAATATGTTACCATACTACATTAGTCTAGATTAATTATTTATTGATTTATTTAACTAAACGTTAATTCAGCCAGTATTAAGAACACTTGTAACTTAAAAACGGTGAAATATCCATAAGATTTGATACCATACTAGATTTTGCATGGAAAGACTCATCAGTTGAGGAGACCAAGTTTATTAGTTCGTGTGTTTTAATGTATATTCTTCGTTATTTCTTATACAGCATATGCGCCAGATCCATGGTTAATATTTTACGTCTAATATTTCATGTGTAGAATATTGTGTTCGGTCTCGATAGAACCACAAGAGAAAGAGCTTTTATTTAAGTAGTTTATCTAATTTGTGTCACTGTCATTATTCACATTGTGGTCCATTTTCTCTATTTTAAGTAAGTTGGGCGTTTTCGCTGGGTAACGCAAGTTCTCATTGATGCAACCAGAGAAGTACTCAGGCTTTCCGGGTTGCAGAGTTGCTCTTGGGAGCAAGGGAGGATTGGGGAGACAGTTGAGTGTGAGTACACTTTGTGTCGATTCGGCAGACGAGGATTCGGTAGTCAAGTTTGGTGCAGAGCAGCCTTCAGGTAACGTGTTGAGGGCCTGATAGTTTGATAAAGTGTTGATTTCTGGGTGGAAAGCGGCTGCACAAATACTATAAAATTTGCCCATCATTAGATAAATTCTGAGCCGAGTGCGACTTTGATATTGGGAGTTAGCAGAAACTTTAACTGTTCGCGGTCATCATCGCATGTACATTGTAGAACTTTAATGTAGTTTACTTTCTGTTCAGGAATTAATACTGAATAACTTAAGTGAATCTAGTTTCAATTTTTCAATCTTCAATATGGTCATCGACGTAGTCAATTATACACATTTATGAATTTGGTGATTATTGGTGCCTAGTTCAAGTACGGGACTCTGTTCTTTTCGTGAACCAGTGATGACTCAATGATATCTGGGGATTCTACTACCATTCAGATTACGCATTTGTGCAAGCTTTACTGCAGCTGAATACTTTTACTGAATAAGTTATCAGTTTGTTCAACATACATTTTGTTGTGTTGTCTACATCAATTTATAAGCAGATAATAAACATTTTTGTTATTTTACTATTACTACATTTCATTGCAACTTTTTAATATTTATTATTAGCTTAACTTAACAATGCTTAAACTATCACAAAACAATCACAAACCATAACTGTATCTTCAGCTATATATGCTAAAGGACATGAAAGTAGACGTGTACGGTTCGACCCTATGACTATATTAAGCCGCAGTTTCAAATAGAGCCATACATCGCCAATCCGTGTCTGTTGCTAAATCTCATCTAAGGGACTTATTAAGCAGAAAGCGGTAAGTACCGTTAGGTCGCAGCAAGAACCAACAGGATTGCTACAGAGAGGTACAAGGTCTCCTCAAACACTTAAAGTCCTAGATTCTCGCACTTTCTCTGGAAAACTGTGCGAGTTCCTAGTAGCATAAGCAGAAAGTAAGTAGATTATCGATCGTTTAGCTGCAGTGTATGACTGTTGTAATGAAACTTATTCCAAGCAGGTAGTTATTCGATAATTCGCAACATATTTCCTGACCCATTACATCAAGAGCTTACAAGGAATATCATGAGAAGATGCAATTCAAGAAGCATCCACTTCATTTCCCATCAAAGTTTACGATACCTGTTGAAAATAAATTGAACGTTTCACTGAAAATTTAACATAAAATATGTAGCTCTTCCACAAACAGCTGTCGCACACAGGTGGTGGAGTCCATTGCATTTGTCTCTCTGCTTGGCATAATATGATACGCTTGCCAGTTACATTTCAGCTAGTTTCAATACTCTAACTATAAATTTTTGCTAGACTTAACTTGTCCTGAAAAAGCAGACATCTATTTTTGTTGAGTCAGTGATATATAACATGCTTGTAAATTGCAAAAAATTGACTCGCCGACTAAGTACTACTTCTGCTTGCCAGAACTTGTCGGCAACTGCTAGCGCAGCAGGAAAACATGTATAATAACGAGACGATACAGCTGTCAAAACTTGGTTAACTGGTGGATATATCTCAAATATTTACTCAAACTGTAGCAAACTACTGTTTGCAATGGATGATATTCTAAGAAGTGCCGAATATGAATTAGAACGTGTTTTATATTCGTATATTTCCACCGCGTATGATAGCATAACCAGTAAAACAAACTGGTTACGAGGATATTAGAGTATTTTTTCAGTGTGAAAAACAATGCAGAAAAATAATGTATAATTTTTACTCTGAATATTACCTGTTGTATGTAAATATGCACAGTCATCGAAGAGCGCATCTAACTTGCTTAGCAACGTCATATTTTTTTTTATAATACTTTTTCTAGCCTATTGAAATTTACAGCTAAGACAGTACAATATTTGAGTACGAAAACGAGAAAAACATGAAACCAATGACAGAGTCTAGCATTTGACTTTCATATTTGTATATATAGGTTGTAATGGATATAAGTGCAAGTATTTTTATATGTGGTACCTTAATATGTACACACATCAGTGTGTTGGTTGCTTTTCCTCTGCGTCTAACAGTCGTCCCGCAAACATATCACGTAGTTTACTATCTGATGTTTTCTACACGGTCGTAACTGCATCACAATGTGGACCACACCTGTCATGATTGTTTTTCGTCCACACATCCTCACTTCAACACCTGACTTGCTGCCAAGGAGAAAATAAGTATTAATGGCTTACTCCCACATGCACTTGGAGATACTACCCAACCTAAAAGACTTGTAAGATCTATAACCATTAGTCTGAAAATGACGACAATACTGATGTAGTGTTGTTCAGTACACCATACTTAGTTACCAATAGAAATATGTGCACGTATACCTGTTACACTCTATACAGGATGTGTCCAGAAAATAGGTTCAAGAAATCTGTGAAGTACAATTTATTGAAAATAAAAATACAGATGTTTAGTATTCTTCAAAGTAGCACTCTTGGGTGTCAGTCCACTTTTTCCACCGAGTCTGGCAGCGCTGATAGGCTTCCTGGAACATGTTGACGGGAACCTCATTCAGACACCTCGCCGCGATAGCTTTCACGGCATCTACCGTCCCAAAATGATGGCCCTTTCAGCTTCTCTTTACTCGAGGCAACAAAACGAAGTCCTTGGTGCTAGATCGTGACTGTATGGTGGCTGGGACAGCATTGCCACGCCGTGCGTGGCCAGGAACTCACTAACAATGAAGGCGGTATGAGACGGCGCGTTGTCGTGTTGGAGTCTCCAATTTCCACTGATCTCCTTCCTGACGCTAAGCACTCGGTTTCGGAGCCTTTCAAGGACTTTCAGATGAAACTGGCTATTCACAGTTTGTCCCAGTGGCACAAACTCCGAATGGACAACGCCTTTGAAATGAGACGATGAGCATCGCCTTCTCCTGAGGTTTCATCACCCTTGCCTTTTTTGGCTTCGGAGAAGCCTTCGTGAGCCACTCTACACTTTGTCTTTTTGATTCAGGGTCGTATTCAAAAGCCCTTGCCCCCCCTCCCCCCACCCCGTTATTACGCCATACAAAAAACTTAAGTCACTTTCGCAACACTCCAAAAGATCACATGCGATTGTTAAACGATAAGCCTTTTGTTCCTTCGGAACCATCTTCGAGCACACCTTTCGCATGGCCAAATTTTCATATTACTGTTTCCCGCGGAGTGCATCCTTCATTGGGTCAAACAGATGGAAGTCAGACGGTACGAGATCCGAGCTGTAGGGTGGATGAGGAAGAACAGACCTATGAAGTTCTATGAGCTCCTGTTGTGGCCGCAGACTAGTGTGGGGCCTTGCCTTGTCATGGAGAAGTTCGTCTGCATTTTTGTGACAACAAACACTTTAAAGTCGTTCCTTCAGTTTCATTGCAGGACTCACAGCTGTGTGCGGCGGGCCGGCACGCGGAGATCGGATGGTTTTGAACGACCTTGTTGCGATGGTGACAGACGCCTCGCCAACCGACTCACCGTGCTTTTGTTCACTGCCAAGTGTCTTAGACATTCTGCAAGCGCCTATGAATATGCAGTGGTTTTCAGTCAAAGGAAACTCAACGATAGCTCTCTGCTTGGAACGCACCTCCGTTACGGACGTGATTTTGAAGGCTATGTATAGCACCGCCACTGATCGGAACTTCATGGGCGACGTACCGTAATAAATTCCACCTTTTTTCAACCGGCACCGGCGGTGAAAAAAATGTCTTGCATTACATATTGAACGCTTCTTGTCGTTTCGAGATATGACGTGTTAAGTGTCAAGTTCTTTCCCAGACGGGAGAATTTCATCCCGTTCATAAAACTTATCATAACTCTGCCCCTAATTAAAATTATGGACGGATTTTTATCGGGGTTTGAGACAGTATACAAATACCCGCTACACGAGAATGTAAGATGGTTCAAATGGCTCTGAGCACTATGGGACTCAACTGCTGAGGTCATTAGTCCCCTAGAACTTAGAACTAGTTAAACCTAACTAACCTAAGCACATCACAAACATCCATGCCCGAGGCAGGATTCGAACCTGCGACCGTAGCGGTCTTGCGGTTCCAGACTGCAGCGCCTTTAACCGCACGGCCAGAATGTAAGATATTTTACGTTGTTTTTGGAGCAGGCAAGTACTTTAAAGTGATTTTCTGTTGTAGCGTCGTAACTTTGGACCTTGTACGACACACACCAATTAATTTTAAACAGACTATTATTTTGTTCGCCTCCTTAGCTCAGTGGTTAGCGTGGCTGATGTAACATACCACTCTCGAGCGAACTACTACAGGGGTAAGTGCACATGCGTTATTGGTGTTTAAGCCACATACGTAAGGTAAGAACGATTACAAATTACTAGGTCTCCACCAGCCAAAGACTTTTTTACACATTAAAGATCAGACCGAAATTGAAAATTTCATATCAAAATTCAAATGTTCAGATGTGTGTGAATTTCTAAGGGACCAAACTGCTGACGTCAATGGTTCTAATGGTTCAAAAGGATTGGAAAAGGGCACAGGTCATCCCCGTTTTCAAGAAGGGACGTCGAACAGATGTGCAAAACTATAGACCTATATCTCTAACGTCGATCAGTTGTAGAATTTTGGAACACGTATTATGTTCGAGTATAATGACTTTTCTGGGTTTCGAAAAAGACGATCGTGTGAAACCCAGCTCGCGCTATTCGTCCACGAGACTCAGAGGGCCATAGACACGGGTTCCCAGGTAGATGCCGTGTTTCTTGACTTCCGCAAGGCGTTCGATACAGTTCCCCACAGTCGTTTAATGAACAAAGTAAGAGCATATGGACTATCAGACCAATTGTGTGATTGGATTGAAGAGTTCCTAGATAACAGAACGCAGCATGTCATTCTCAATGGAGAGAAGTCTTCCGAACTAAGAGTGATTTCAGGTGTGCCGCAGGGGAGTGTCGTAGGATCGTTGCTATTCACAATATACATAAATGACCTTGTGGATGACATCGGAAGTTCACTGAGGCTTTTTGCCGATGATGTTGTGGTATATCGAGAGGTTCTAACAATGGGAAATTGTACTGAAATGCAGGAGTATCTGCAGCGAATTGACGCATGGTGTAGGGAATGGCAATTGAATCTCAATGTAGACAAGTGTAATGTGCTGCGAATACATAGCTACAATATAGCAGGTCAGCAACTGGAAGCAGTTAATTCCACAAATTATCTGGGAGTACGCATTAGGAGTGATTTAAAATGGAATGATCATATAAAGTTGATCGTCGGTAAAGCAGATGCCAGACTGAGATTCATTGGAAGAATCCTAAGGAAATGCAATCCGAAAACAAAGGAAGTAGGTTACAGTACGCTTGTTCGCCCACTGCTTGAATACTGCTCAGTAGTGTGGGATCCGTACCAGATAGGGTTGATAGAAGAGATAGAGAAGATCCTACGGAGAGCAACGCGCTTCGTTACAGGATCATTTAGTAATTGCGAAAGCGTTACGGAGAAGATAGATAAACTCCAATGGAAGACTCTGCAAGAGAGACGCTCAGTAGCTCGGTACGGGCTTTTGTTGAAGTTTCGAGAACATACCTTCATCGAGGAGTCAAGCAGTATATTGCTCCCTCCTACAAATATCTCGCGAAGAGACCATGAGCATAAAATCAGAGAGATTAGAGCCGACACAGAGGCATACCGACAATCCTTCTTTCCACGAACAATACGAGACTGGAATAGAAGGGAGAACTGATAGAGGTAGTCAAGGTACCCTCCGCCACACACCGTCAGGTGGCTTGCGGAGTATGGATGTAGATGTAGATGTAGAAATGGCTCTGAGCACTATGGGACTTAACTTCTGAGGTCATCTGTCCCCTAGAAGGTAGAACTACTGAAACCTAACTAACCTAAGGACATCACACACATCCATGCCCGAGGCAAGATTCGAACCTGCGACCGTAGCGGTCGCGTGGTTCCAGACTGTAGCGCCTAGAACCGCTCAGCCACTCCGGCCGGCAGGTCATTGGTCCCTAGACTTACACATTACTTAAACTAACATATTCTAAGAACAACACACACACACCCATGCCCCAGGGAGGACTCGAACCTCCGGCGGGCGGGGCCACGCAGTCCGTAACATGCCTCCTCAAACCGCACGGCCACTCCGCGCAGCTCATATCAAAATTAAAAGAGCTTTAAATTAATTCAATAGTGTTATGTAAAATCAAATCCCGCCACCACACGATAAAATATGCAGTAAATAAATAAAACGTGGGCTATCCACTCCATGGTGGGCCTCCCTCTCAAATTATGTTTCATTATTATCACTGCACCCTTGCGCAGCTTGCGAAAACAACATTGACATATTTTGGAAAAACGTAATAATTCGGCCCAATATATCTTGCAATGGTGAATACCTGGTAAGACATTAAGAGCACGACTTATCATACGGTAATAGTTTTCAATGAGAACAATTATTCTGCAATTCATATGTAAGAAATAAGGTGAAACATCCTAACTCAGTAGCTGACTGATGCCTGAGCATGACAGAGTTCATCATGTCACGTTAAAATAAAACAACTTTGTACACCTTAACTGATCATATGAGAGGTGACAGGAGAGGACACTTCCATATGTCACGTAGTCACAGACCTTGTGCTCACACAGTTCGTGATTTCCGAACAGGGAGGTAAATGTTATATTGTCTTTTTAGCCCGTCGAGGGATGGATATATCATTGATGGTTGCGATGCGTTTGTGTATACAGGGTCTGTATCTCCATATTACAATGCCCTTCAGACGTGCATTTATTGGTGGAAGGACTGGAGAGGGGTCAATTCAATTCTGCATCATCATGTCAATTGAGGAGCCACTTGAACGAGAAGTAGCGGCTCCAAGGTCTGCAACGCCGACTGCAACCAGGAGAGCTTTGTGTCGACATCGTGCCACTCCACGCCACATTCAAATGACGCCATTGGCTGAGGATGACACGCTATTAGGTCGGTCCTGATTGGCCCGTCTGAGGTCATAACGACGGACCTATAATTCTAGTATTTGCTGCCCGTAGGGGCCTTTCAGACAAGCTATACCAGCTCTTTGCGCATGTCAACAACCGTTGACTGCCTTCCAGCGTCAGTGGGCTAAAGTGCTAACTTATAGTGATTTATGTAGTATCTTACCCTTTTATGTAGTATCTTAGTTTAAGGGAAGTGGGCGGGAAAGGGCGCACCCTTTTATTCCGTGCTCCAAGTCATCGCTGAGTAGGGTAGCGCTTATGGGAAAGGTGGGTGGCCAAGCTCAAGATGACGATAGCGTAAATCGGATTCTGTGTGATGAGGGCACAATTGGCCCTCTGTTAAATTCAGCATTAAACAAGGTATGCGACACTGACATTCTGACACGTAACCAGAAACTGGAAATACTATTTCAAAAACATTCGCAAAAAGCTATTGTTTCCTGAAGAAGATGACCAGATTCTGGACAACAAAACAAAAAAGAGTATGTAGCCCCATTGGCAACCGCTACTTCACAGCAGACAGTTAAAAAAAATGGCTCTGAGCACTATGGGACTTAACTTCTGAGGTCGTCAGTCCCCTAGAACTTACAACTATTTAAAACTAACTAACCTGAGGACATCACATACATCCATGCCCGAGGCAGGATTCGAACCTGCGACCGAAGCGTTCGCGCGGTTCCAGACTGTAGCGTCGGCACTAATGCTGCAAGCTGTTGTCGGGAAGCATGTTCATTTTTCATTGTAGTGCAAAAACTTTATAATTATTTCTCTGCTTCTACACAGCGCTAGGATAAACTTCTTTCTTTCATGAAACCAGGAAGCAAAACGGTAAAAAGTTTATCAAAAACACGTTAGTCAGCAAGAGAGGAAGCGTATGTAAGTCTACATGAAAACTGGGAGGGCGTTATCAATGCCCTCATGCATATTGCCAATAATACGTTTGAAAAACCACTTATTCGAAAGGAGGCTTCAGCTTTATTGAATCCACTCAGCAGACTAGAAACAGTTTTTATTATTACAGTTTGGAAGGACATACTCCAGAGATTTAATAGTGTAAATCTGAAATTGTAAGGTGTAAATATTGATACTAAAATAGTGCATGAATTACATGAATCACCTGTAGGATTTACTGCATCTGTTCGTGGCATGTTCGACTATTATGAAAATAAACCCATGGAGATTGTGACTGATATAGACTATGAATACACCTACAAAACATCACTAAAACGCAAACTTCATCAAGACGAAGAAGCTGACGCTGAAGAAGTTTTTCTGACTGGAAGGGAAAAATTTAGAGTCAAAACATTTCTCCCAGTACTCCACAATTTGTACGCCGAATTAGGAGGAAGGAAAGCTATAGAACACTTTTGAACTCCTTCACAGTTTTCAGTAACCTTAAGAACAGTTCACCTGACGATATTTCTGAACGTGCAGCAAAACTCCAAGTGTCATATGACACAGATTTAGACCTTCCTTCCCTAGTGAATGTGTACATTTCGCGTAACTTTTGAAATCTTCTCAGATTAGTGACATACCAGTGGAAATGAGTAAATTTTTACGAAAAGAGAGGTTACAGTCCGTGTTTCCGGATGTTGGCATTCCTCTTAGAATCAGTGATAAATTCAGGGAGTGGCCCGGGTGGGAAGGGGGGGGGGGAGTCCCCCCCGGAAATTGGAAATTCCGCCCCGAGAAATTCATATCTAAAGTTGTGGTAAAACATAAAAATTATCACCTGGTCTGTTAACTTGTACCGTTGTGACAAAAGTTAAACTACGCCAGCTGCTGTTGCTAACGAAGTTTGGAGTCAGCTACGGGGAAGTCGTGATGACATGCAGTTTTTACAAGCAAAATGAATGTGTAACACAATAGGTGGCAGCTGGGTCTCTATAGTTCGGTTTAGTTACTTATCAGTTCGGTTTGGAACACTTAGCGTCGATTGTTCTGTTATTATTATTATTATTATTATTATCATTGCCAACACCAACAAATTAGCAGTTGCTGTATAATAAGTGTGCGGTAAAGCTAAGCGTTGCAAGGTGTGTTGGCAACGCCGATTGTGGAATAAGTCAGCCTTTCCTCTCTCATGTCTTCCCTCACCGCACCTCCAATCGGCCAAACGTGTAAGCTAATCCCTTAGCTACGCAGCCCACCCTCGCTGCGAACTTTATTCTCATCCGCCACTCATATCTATACTTTATTTGCCCTTAGAATAAACCTGATGTCGCAAAACTCGTCCCCGGGTATTGCTACGGAATTGGAAATAGCATCTGACATTATAAAAGATTGTTTTAATTTTTTTATTGCATTACTGGGAATAGCCCCCCCCCCGTTGAACCATGGACCTCGCCGTTGGTGGGGAGGCTTGTGTGCCTCAGCGATACAGATGGACGTACCGTGGGTGCAACCACAACGGAGGGGTATCTGTTGAGAGGCCAGACAAACGTGTGGTTCCTGAAGAGGGGCAGCAGTCTTTTCAGTAGTTGCAGGGCAACGGTCTGGATGATTGACTGATCTGGCCTTGTAACACTAACCAAAACGGCCTTGCTGTGCTGGTACTGCGAACGGCTGAAAGCAAGGGGAAACTACAGCCGTAATTTTTCCCGAGGGCATACAGATTTACTGTATGGTTAAATAATGATGGCGTCCTCTTGGATAAAATATTCCGGGCGGGGACTACTCAGGAGGACATCGTATTCAGGAGAAAGAAAACTGGTGTTCTACGGATCAGAGCGTGGAATGTCAGATCCCTTAATCGGGCAGGTAGGTTAGAAAATTTAAAAAGCGAAATGGATAGGTTAAAGTTAGATATAGTGGGAATGAGTGAAGTTCGTTGGCAGGAGGAACAAGACTTTTGGTCAGGTGAATACAGGGTTATAAATACAAAATCAACTAGGGGTAATGCAGGAGTAGGTTTAATAATGAATAAAAAAAGAGGAGTGAGGGTAAGCTACTACAAACAGCGAAGTGAAAGCGTTATTGTGGCCAAGATAGACACGAAGCCCACGCCTACTACAGTAGTACAAGTTTATATGCCAACTAGTTGTGCAGATGATGAAGAAATCGATGAAATGTATGATGAGATGAAATAAAATATTCAGGTAGTGAAGGGAGACGAAAATTTAATAGTCATGGGTGACTGGAATTCGAGAGTAGGAAAAGGGAGAGAAGGAAACATAGTAGGTGAATATGGATTGGGGGTAAGAAATGAAAGAGGAAGCCGCCTGGTAGAATTTTGTGCAGAGCATAACTTAATCATAGCTAACACTTGGTTCAAGAATCATGAAAGAAGGTTGTATACATGGAAGAAGCCTGGAGATACTAGAAGGTATCGGATAGATTATATAATGGTAAGACAGAGATTTAGGACCCAGGTTTTACATTGTAAGACATTTCCAGGGGCAGATGTGGACTCTGACCACAATCTATTGGTTATGAACTGTAGCTTAAAACTGCAGAAACTGCAAAAAGGTGAGAATTTAAGGAGATGGGACCTGGATAAACTGAAAGAATCAGAGGTTGTACAGAGTTTCAGGGAGAGCATAAGGGAACAATTGACAGGAATGGGGGAAAGAAATACAGTAGAAGAAGAATGGGTAGCTCTGAGGGATGAGGTAGTGAAGGCAGCAGAGGATCAAGTAGGTAAAAAGACGCGGGCTAGTAGAAATCCTTGGGTAACAGAAGAAATATTGAATTTCATTAATGAAAGGAGAAAATATAAAAATGCACTAAATGAAGCAGGCAAAAAGGAAGACAAACGTCTCAAAACTGAGATTGACAGGAAATGCAAAATGGCTAAGCAGGGATGGCTAGAGCACAAATGTAAGGACGTAGAGGCTTATCTTACAAGGGGTAAGATGATACTGAATACAGGAAAACTAAAGAGACCTTTGGAGAAAAGAGAGCCACTTGTATGAATATCGAGAGCTCAGATGGAAACCCAGTTCTAAGCAAAGAAGGAAAATCAGAAAGATAGAAGGAGTATGTAGAGGGTCTATACAGGGGCGATGTTCTTGAGGACAATATTATGGAAATGGAAGAGGAGGTAGATGAAGATGAAATGGGAGATATGATACTGCGTGAAGAGTTTGACAGAGCACTGAAAGACCTAAGTCGAAACAAGGCCCCGGGAGTAGACAAAATTCCATTAGAACTCCTGACGACCTTGGGAGAGCCGGTCCTGACAAAACTCTACCATCTGGTGAGCAAGATGTATGAGGCAGGCGAAATACCCTCAGACTTCAAGAAGAATATAATAATTCCACTCCCAAAGAAAGCAGGTGTTGACAGATGTGAAAATTGCCGAACTATCAGTTTAATAAGTCACAGCCGCAAAATACTAACGCCAATTCTTTACAGACGAATGGAAAAACTGGTAGAAGCCGACCTCGGGGAAGATCAGTTTGGATTCCGTAGAAATGTTGGAACACGTGAGGCAATACTGACTTATCGTAGAAGAAAGATTAAGGAAAGGCAAACCTATGTTTCTAGCATTTGTAGACTTAGAGAAAGCTTTTGACAATGTTGACTGGAATACTCTCTTTCAAATTCCTAAGGTGGCAGGGGTAAAATACAGGGAGCGAAAGGCTATTTACAATTTGTACAGAAACCAGATGGCAGTTATAAGAGTCGAGGGGCACAAAAGGGAAGCAGTGGTTGGGAAGGGAGTGAGACAGGGTTGTAGCCTATCCCCGATGTTAGTCAATCTGTATATTGAGCAAGCAGTAAAGGAAACAAAAGAAAAATTTGGAATAGGAATTAAATTCCACGGGGAAGAAATAAAAACTTCGAGGTTCGCCGATGACATTGTAATTGTCAGAGACAGCAAAGGACCTGGAAGAGCAGTTGAACGGAATGGACAGTGTCTTGAAAGGAGGATATAAAATGAACATCAACAAAAGCAAAACGAGAATAATGGAATGTAGTCAAATTAAATCGGGTGATGCTGCGGGAATTAGATTAGGAAATGAGACACTTAAAGTAGTAAATGAGTATTGCTATTTGGGGAGCAAAATAACTGATGATGGTCGAAGTAGAAAGGATATAAAGTGTAGACTGGCAGTGGCAAGGAAAGCGTTTTTGAATAAGAGAAATTTGTTAACATCGAGTATAGATTTAGGTATCACTAAGTCGTTTCTGAAGGTATTCGTATGGAGTGTGGCCATGTATGGAAGTGAAACATGGACGATAAATAGTTTGGACAAGAAGAGAATAGAAGCTTTCGAAATGTGATGCTACAGAAGAATGCTGATGATCAGATGGGTAGATCACATTACTAATAAGGAGGTATTGAATAGAATTGGGGAGAAGAGGAGTCTGTGGCACAACTTGACAAGAAGAAGGGACCGGTTGGTAGGAAATGTTCTGAGGCATCAAGGGATCACAAATTTAGCATTGGAGGGCAGCGTGGAGGATAAAAATCGTAGAGGGAGACCAAGAGATGAATGCACTAAGCAGATTCAGAAGGATTTAGGTTGCAGTAAGTACTGGGAGATGAAGAAGCTTGCACAGGATAGAGTAGTATGGAGAGCTGCATCAAACCAGTCTCAGGACTGAAGACTACAACAACTACAACAACTGGGAATATTTCGAAGATTTAATAGCCATATAGATTTTTCCTAATCGATGAGTCCAAAGCTCAAACCAAATATTTGTGTACACTTGACAATTTTTGCCTAAAGAAGCGGTACATTCCACCACGAGTGGGGCGTTTGGCAATGCTGCTCTACGAGTATAATCTAAGCTTTCATTGTTGTATAAAAACTCAATGCATTGTTGAAACTGTTGTAAGGTTGTAACAGTCAGTCGACAGGTTACTATGGAAGTGTGATGTGATTATGTAGTGTAGCGGCGCGGGATTAGCCGAGCGGTCTAGGGTGCTGCAGTCACGGACTGTGCGGCTGGTCCCGGCGGAGGTTCGAGTCCTCCCTCGGGCATGGGTGTGTGTTTTTGTCCTTAGGATAATTTAGGTTAAGTAGTGTGTAAGCTTAGGGACTGATGACCTTAGTAGTTAAGTCCCATAAGATTTCACACACATTTGAACATATGTAGTGTACTACATGTTGTGACTTGGCAAGACAGCCAAGCCACTAGGAGGTAGCCGAAAGGCACGCGTTTAAGCTCACGCAGGCTGGCGTGAGGTCTGGAACAGTTAAAGGAGTTGAGTCTAGTAAAAAAAGTACGTAGCTTCCGGAATACTTAACTTTAATCCATAATTGGTGAACATCGGTCTGATGGTACATGCATCACAAGATAAATAGCAAATGATAATGACGCCTTGCTAGGTCGTAGCAAATGACGTAGCTGAAGGCTATGCGAACTATCGTCTCGGCAAATGAGAGCGTAATTTGTCAGTGAACCATCGCTAGCAAAGTCGGCTGTACAACTGGGGCGAGTGCTAGGACGTCTCTCTATGCCTGCCGTGTGGTGGCGCTCGGTCTGCAATCACTGATAGTGGCGACACGCGGGTCCGACGTAGACTACCGGACCGCGGCCGATTTAAAGGCTACCACCTAGCAAGTGTGGTGTCTGGCGGTGACACCACACTACATGCAGTCTTCGTCAGTTTATAACATAAAAAGAAGTGTTAGTGCCGAAATACAATGTAGAAACAACAAACTTTAATTTCTTTCATTTCTAATAAAAGACAGTGTATTGCAAAAGACAGTGTATTGAAAAAGACAAAGACGAGTGTGAGTCTACTGAAAGAAGTGCTAGTGATTGTGACGATGAATTGCGTAGGTCTACCAAGTATTCAGTTTCCCTTCCACAGTTTTCAAACGATAAATGTGCAATTCTAAACAAAGTATTGAACGCGAGATTAAGTATCAGCAAAAATGGGAGTGTAAGTACAATTGGTTGTACTTTGATCACGAGCGGGGTGGGGCTTTCTGCAAATTGTATGAAATGCATTTAAAAAACGAAATCGAAGCTCTACAGAAAACAGGAGGAGTGTTCATTTCTGTACCTTTCACTAAATTTAGAAAAGCTACCGGAAGCACGGGAAAACTAGAAAAGCACGCCAACTCAGAAAAACATGCAAGAGCCGTTGCACTTGAAAATTGTAGATTATAGGGAT
The DNA here is from genome assembly GCF_023898315.1 of Schistocerca nitens. Taxonomy (NCBI): domain Eukaryota; kingdom Metazoa; phylum Arthropoda; class Insecta; order Orthoptera; family Acrididae; genus Schistocerca; species Schistocerca nitens. The sequence continues at coordinate 879,918,312 of NC_064616.1, read as the reverse complement.
TAAACGCTCCAATTCATACACAGATCTTTAAACAAAATGAAAATTAAAAAGCTTTGAACCGCCAAGCACTGTCATCGTTAATTCGAAGTCTGTATTTCCTTAGTAAGGAAGAAATACCCCATACAACAAAATATGAACCCCTAATTCGTAAGGTAGTACTGAAAACCGACATTAATCTTGAAAAGTGGTTAAAATTTCAGAGCGAAAGTTCCACATATCTTAGTAAGTATACTCCGCCCGAATTGTTGACTTGTTTGGGAGAGTCTTTAGACTTTCAAGATGAAACACTTCTCCATGACAAATATTTTTCATTAATGGGAGACGAATCTACAAATGTTTCCAACCAAAGTGTTTAGTAGTTCGATATGTTGCACCGTCTCCATCGTTTGAAGTGAAGGAAAGGTTTTTATGTCTCGTTGAGTTGAAAAGCACTTCAGCTGAATCCATATTTCCAGCAATTGATACTGAACTAAAGAAAAGAAAACTTTCTTACGTCAGATTATTATCTTGCTCTTTCGACAGTGCTGCTAATTTTAGTGGTTCTATCTCAGGAGTCCGCACTCGGTTGTCAGAGAGGAAGGGCCATAAGCTGTCATACTTTCACTGTAGAGCACATGTTTTGTCAATTGCTGCCACCAACTCTAGGAATAAGCACCCCATTATAAAACAAACATTACATGTTGTTAAAGACATTTACAAACTTTTTCATGGTTCTTCCGAACGAGAAAATGTTTTGCATGAAATTCAGTGTGCTTTAGAGCAACCTGTTTTAAAAATACCCGAAGCTGTTGACATCCGATGGTTAAGCACCTATCGCACAGTTCATGCTATTTTCCTAACCTACAAGTCCATTGTAATGGCATGTGAACATACACACAAGGACGGCGTGGATTTAACAAGTTTAGCTGGAGGAATCTTGTTAGACATGATGAATTACAATTTCATTGTAGGTTTAGTGATTTTAGACGATACGTTAGATGCAGCCTCAGACTTATGTAAAGTTTTGCAGAGACAATCACTTAAAATTTCGCAAATCCCTCTCCTTGTTTCTGGAACTCTGGAACATTTAAGACACATCGACTGTCTTTGTGACTGCGATGGACATAGTGCAGAAAATGAAACTCTTAATAAAATTTAAAAAATCTGCAGGCGGACGCAACAGAAGTTAAAGGTGTGCTATTCACAAACGTAGAGGAGCAGATTCCAGCTATGAAAAACGCAAGGAAATTTGTTAAAAGTAAGATTGATGAAATTGAGCAACGGTTTGATAAGAAGGCAATAAAAGAGATATACCGAGCGAGGTGGCGCAGTGGTTAGCACACTGGACTCGCATTCGGGAGGATGACGCTTCAGTCCCGCGTCCGGCCATCCTGATTTAGGTTTTCCGTGATTTCCCTAAACCGCTCCAGGCAAATGCCGGGATGGTGCCTTTGAAAGGGCACGGCCGACTTCCTTCCCCTTCCTTCCCTAATCCCATGAGACCGATGACCACGCTGTCTGGTCTCCTCCCCCAAAAACAACCCAACACAACCCAATAAAAGAGATAGAACTAAGTGCATATTTTGAAAGTTTTAAAAAATTTCTAGAGTTTAGTGATCATGATTGTAAAGAAATGTGCTTGATTTTGGGACTTACAAACGTCGACGCTGTTGTTGCAGACTTGCATTCTTTTAGGTACGTTGTTAGTAATAAATTAGACGATACGTCTTCTGATGTTGCTTCTCTCATTCTGCTGAATGTGTACTGTGCATTCCCGTTTCGACTTGCAGTGTGGAAAGATCATTTAGTACAATGAACAGGGTGATGACAAAATTTAGGAATAGGATGGGTCAGGAAACGCTCCAAGCTTGTGTGAAGATTTCAACTGAAGGGAACGACGAGCCTACAGAAAGTTTTATTGATGACGTCATCAAGAGATATGCAAAAGCCTCAACGTATTAGTTTGATGTAAATGTGAGTTTTTTTTTGCATGCAATAAAATTATTTTATTATTTAATATAATTAACTTAGGCTTAGCCTAACAGCTTAGTACTTAACCTACATATTATTCAATTATATACTAGCTATTCATGAAAAATTTTAAATGTTAAAAGCGCTGCTACGTCTTTAGAACGCTATCACTTAAATTTTAAGCCTATAACTTTGTCCTCTCCCCCCCCCCCCAACCCCCCCGTCAAGCTATATATCCCCCCCCCCCCGGGGGAAAGTGGCTGTATTCATCACTGTCCTACACGCTCTGCTGAATTTTTAGGCCATAAAAGAAAAGTTGTTTTCCTTGTGTTCGTTTCAGTTGTCTTTCGACAGAAGAATGTGTTAACACAATGCAGTTTTAAATTTGTTTTATCCGCTGCCGTACATCAAGTTCAGTTCAGGAGCCATATTACATTTTGACTGAGCGCGACTAGGCCGCTGAGGCGTCCTTCATAACAATGAATAGCGGAGTACGGAAACAGGTCACAACCCTCCCACCCAAAACGGCAATTGTAAAGTGATCGGGTAATAGTTATTATTTAAAACATGTTTTTTTGGGGGGGGGGGGGGGGGGCATATAATATGGTGTGCCCAGGGGCGCAAAATTTTTAAATCCGTCACTGGCTGGGACTCTGACGGCTGGTGGCGCAACCCTGTGGTTGCTGGCTTGGGTGTATCACAGTGCGGCGGCCTACCCTCCCTGCTATGGTCTCACCCTGAATTTCACAAAGACAATCATATTCAGCTCTGCACCTCTAGGGGTACTGCACCAGTGATAAGTGTAACACATGGCGATGAAATAATACATAGGGCGGAAACTTCAAAATTGTTAGGTGTCGATATTGATGAGAATTTAAATTGGAAAAAACACATTTGCACTTAGAATCATAGCAAATTTTGGGGATAGAGAAATCAGTAAGTTGACATATTTTGCTTATTTTCATTCAGTAATGTCATATGGAATAATGTTCTGGGGTAATTCATCTTTAACAAAGAAGGTATTCATTGCCCAAAAACGTGCTGTAAGGATAATATGTTGTGCTCAGCTACGATCATCTTGTAGACATCTGTTTAAGGAGTTGGGCATTCTGACTACTGCTTCACAGTATATTTATTCCCTCATGAAGTTTGTTTTAAATAATCCTCTAAAGTTCAAAAGGAACAATGAGGTACCCAATTACAATACTAGAAGAGAAAATGACATTCATGACTCAACATTTAGGTTGTCTTTAGTACAGAAAGGGGTGCACAACGCTGCAACAAAAACGTTTGACCACTTACCCAGTGATATAAAATGTCTAACAGATAGCAAGGTAAACTTTGAAAATAAATTGAAAAAGTTTCTCCTTGACAACTCCTATTCGGTAGAAGAATTTCTATGTTTGTAATGTGTAAAAGGTGGTGGGTAGAAATTGTTAACTCAGTCTGTATATCTTGTTTTGATTTCGGGGAAATAATAATAATAATATGATGCTTTTTAGAGTACAAAAAAATGGTTCAAATGGCTCTGAGCACTACGGGACTCAACTGCTGTGGTCATTAGTCCCCTAGAACTTAGAACTACTTAAACCTAACTAACCTAAGGACATCACAAACATCCATGCCCGAGGCAGGATTCGAACCTGCGACCGTAGCATTTAGAGTACAAATAGATGCACAAATTAATTTGCAATATGAATGTAAAATGACTCGTTCCACATCATGACGATTTATCGTGCAAAATAATCCATGGAACATGAACGTAACTAACTAACTAACTTCCTACTGTATATCCCTAGTGGAGACTGTGGCGATGAGTATTGCTGGAAATAGGTCCTCTGGTCGTTACGGAGAGGCGCCATCATAAAGTACATTTCCATGTCGTCCAGTTCTAAAATTACAGCATGATTAAGAGTTTAGAAATGCACCTACAAGCTGATGTGCAGTGTGGTCTCAGCGCGATGGCAGCACCTGAGGCACTCCATGCTGCTGTATTTGTTTAAATAAAGACAGAATTGTACTCATTCTGTCCTAATATAAATGGTGAAAGAGTGTACATACTGTCAGAAAAAAGACTTAGTACACCTGGAAAGACTAAGTCGATTTTGATACGATGGTGGCATTTGCCATCTGGGGAATAGTAGACGTTCTAATCATGGTTTCAACGTCGTCCGCAAACAGGTAGCGTAATGACTACCAGAGTGTCACCTGTGTCTACTCTTTAATAGTGAATGTCCACAGCCAGAAGACTCGTGTGGTGCAAACGCGTGAAGCAAGCAGATAACCATGCCACGGAGACACGACTGTACTTCCTACAGCCAACTGAATGCGTTTGAAAGTGGTCAAATCGAGGCCTTCCGAGGGGTGGGATGCTCCTTTCGGAGAATTGCCGCACAAGTTGGACGTGCTGCGTCAGTTGTGCAGCGATGCTGGTCTCAGTGGCCACGTGCCGTTCTCACACCTGTAGATGATATTCTGGAGGTCCACGCAGCACGGACGCCAGCCAGGATCGTCATATTGTTGGGAAGCAGTGGCAAATCATACAGCTACCACAGCACAGCTGATGGGGCTTGTGAGCCCAGACGTGTCAACACGAACTGTTGCGAATCGGTCATTAGCAGCCGGGCTATGGGTACGCACATCTCTAGACCGTCTTCCACTCACGCCACAGCATAGACGTGCAGGGCGCGATTGGTGCTGTCAGAGGATGGCTTGGAAGATGGTATATCGCGCCATGGTCTTCAGCAATGAAAGCAGATTCTGCCTGCACACAAGTGATGGTCGTTTGTGCATACGACGTAGACATGGTGAGTGTAGTCTCGTAGAGCGTATTCGTGCAAGACACACTGTCCCCCTCTCCTCCCCTGGGCCATATGGTCTGGGGTGCGATAACCTACAACTCTCGTTCACCATTGGTGTTTCTGGAGGGGACGCTAACCAGTGCAGAATGTTGTTAGACCGTTTCTTTTGCCGTTCTTGCAAGAGAAAGCTGAAGTGTTCATCCAACAGGAAAATGCTCGCCCACACATTGCCCATGAAGCTCAACATGCAAGACATGCAGCAACTTCCCTGGGCAGTACAATCTCTGCACTTGTTTCCAGTCGATCACGTATGGGATATGATGGAATGAGAAGTGACTATTGCGACTCATCAGCCAACAACTATTACAGAACTACGTGAACAGGTTGAGCAGGCTTGACATAATGTATCCCATAGCAACAGTATTCGCCATCTGTACCATCGACTGGACGCCAGAGTCAGCGCCTGCATTGTCGCTCGTGGAGGCTACACCACATGTTAATCCGGGTGTTTCAGCATGGGCCGATCCCTGGTGCCTCAGAACCGCTTGTGCTATTGATCTGCAAGTGTAATAATTTCATGTAGTCCATATGCACTGTTGCTACAAAATGATTCAAATGGCTCTGAGCACTATGGGACTTAACATCTGAGGTCATCAGTCCCCTAGAACTTAGAACTACTTAAATCTAACTAACCTAATGACATCACACACATCCACGCCCGAGGCAGGATTCGAACCTGCGACCGTAGCAGTCGCGCGGTTCCGGACTGAAGCGCCTAGAACCACTCGGCCACCGCGGCCGGCTGCTGTTGCAACAATAAATGTTGAGTGAACTAGAAACCTCTAAAAGGGCGAACTAATTTCTTTTCCAGAAGTGTAGATTTAAACTTAGGGCAACTCATCTCTTTTATTTCAAACGTAAAGTAACTGGGGTGGGATATTGTTTAAACTGTGACATCAGAGAAGTGAGGGAATAGTTTAAGCTTAGGTGTATCATAATTTTAAAATTAGTACAAGTGACCAGGAACCACACAGTCTGTGCTCCTATTCTCATGTCCACTGTCTTGAATTTTATGCTTAGCAAAAGTGATCTGGCAACCACGCAGGCTGTGCTTGTATCCCAGTCTTGAATTCTGACATCATGTGTCTATGCTAGCGTTCCCAGTTCACCCATCTTTAATACCGATGTCACAGATCTGTGCTCATAAACCGAGGTCAGACACCTTGGAGTTTCGACCAACAGGACAATACCTCATTTTGGACTTTTTTAATTTTCCGCCATTTTACTCTTAGAACTAGTGGCCTACTTCCACAGTGACTTTAGAGAGGTGGCGGAAAGCTTGTAGCACAATTAGTCTATTTTCAGTTTTTATGTACATAAACTGAAGCGACGGGTGAAAATTTGTGCCAAGGTCGGGAATCACTCGCCACTTTAGTCTACGTACACGCATAAAATCATACCTGTATGAGATCAGTAAAAGTCTCTGAAACTGTGTCATATCATATGTATTTTCAGTTTCCTGCCCTTTTTTTTTATTTCCTATCATTTTACACGTACGACAAATGGCCTACGTCACACGAGTGAGATGAGATGAAATCTGCCAACAGTGCAGCCTGTGCTCAAATCCCCATAGTCCCTCTAATGGGAAACATAATGGGAACTTAAAATTTTTCGAAGCATGGTTCTTAGAAATAGCAGTGGTTGTAAAATACTACTAAAATTTTTTACATGGTAAAAAGCAGCTCAGATCATTCACAATAGTTTTATTTTTTATTAAAATTAAAATTAAATTATTGTATGTGTTCTAGACTGTTTTTTGTTCTATAAAAGTATTTAATAATGGAAAACCTTGGAAGAAAGACGACGCAATTTTTGTGAGACCCCTGTTGGGTAAATTTAGGGAACGTTGATGGATACTGTGCGACCGTTATCCTGTTATCATCGTATATCACACATAGGGAACATAGGAATAAGGTAAGAAAAATTACGACACGTATGAGTCATATAATCATTCGTTTTTCCATCTCTCAGAATGGGAATAGAATAGGGCAGATAATCGCTAATATTGATACGAAATGTCCTCCACCATGCAAGGTACAGTAGCTTGCAATGTACAAGGGCGTGCTGAAAAGTTAGGCGTCTGAATGTTTCGTTCCGTTCCCAATATCGGTTGAAGTATTACATGCCATGCATATAACTCGGTCGATTTTCCTGCATAAATATCTTTGGAGTGAGCAATCGAATGCCCAGAACGAGAATTCTGTACCCAACATCTACTACAACTCAAGTCACGTGATTCTGAAACGGCGCATTTTAGCCCATATATCACTTAGCTTATTTTGAGAGTTATTACTTCGCTGATACACACAGGTCACCTTCAGAAGTACCGTCAAAATTTCTATATGCATTTTACAGGCATCTTAACAGTGTCATACCAGGAACTGAAGTTGACTTAACAGATGTGAAGAGCAGAGCAATAGTATTGTGCATTTTCGTCACAGTACCATAGCTCAGATTCCATTTTATTTGCGATTTTTTGGTAACGGGATAAGAAGTGGCAGCTAATAATATATGTTTTAGGTTTTCTATTGCACTGATTTATATCGTCCAATGTGCAATGTGCTATAATTATTTACATTACAATGATACTGTGAAGGAGTCCGCAGCTCGTGGTCGTGCGGTAGCGTTCTCGCTTCCCACGCCCGGGTTCCCGTGTTCGATTCCCGGCGGGGTCAGGGATTTTCTCTACCTCGTGATGACTGGGTGTTGTGTGCTGTCCTTAGGTTAGTTAGGTTTAAGTAGTTCTAAGTTCTAGGGGACTGATGACCATAGATGTTAAGTCCCATAATGCTCAGAGCCATTTGAACCATTTGATACTGTGAAGGAAAATGTCTCATACACAAATACTTAGATCCACACAGGGGTATGAGTACCTGCATAAATTGGAGAAAATTTGTCAGACTTTCATGCACAATTTTTATCTGCATATGATTATAGCACCAGTACGTATAGACTGACTGGCAGTTTACTCAAACACACTTGCAAATTGATCTAGCACACGTCTAGTAAACACACCGCACGATAACCCTGGGCTCGGTGTGGGGTGGCGGTGAGGTGGGTGGACTGCTGTGGCCTGTTGTGGGGTTGTGAACCACGGAGGGCTACGGCGGGACGAAGTCTCTCCGTCGTTTCTAGGTCCCCGGTTTCATACACACGGGTCCCACACAGTTGAGCAATAATTGGTTGGAGTCCAGGCAACGAGTACACATAACAGCAGAAACTACAGGACCTGAAGAAGATTGCTGGGTCGGTTGTCGAAATCTTGACCAAAAAATGAAACCAACAACTAGGCAGAACACCCAGAGGCACACTGTTACTCAATCACATCTAGAAAACTTGAAAGATCATATGACAAACATGAGTTTGGTCACGATGAATGAAAACACCTCTGGCAGTTGGTAAAACTTGGTTTTAATTGACCACACTACCGGTTTCACGGCTTACAGCCGAATCTTGAGGTGTAACTCACATATTGAAGAAGAAATATAATTATAAGCTGCATTAGATGTTTGTTCTATTGCATAAAGATTATCTGAAGACTTGTACTCACAAAAAGTATTGCATTAATCCATCAAAGGTGAACACAACTTTCTTAGTCAAGATATTGCTATTCAGAGAATATTGTCAATATTTAAAAAACTGTTCCCGTCGGGGTCAGGGATTTTCTCTGCCTCGTGATGACTGGGTGTTGTGTGATCTCCTTAGGTTAGTTAGGTTTAAGTAGTTCTAAGTTCTAGGGGACTGATGACCATAGATGTTAAGTCCCATAGTGCTCAGAGCCATTTGAACCATTTAAAAAACTGGCGGAAAACGTAGACATAGGGAATGTGTTTCCTGTGGCAAACATAACAGAGGGGGTGTTTACTGTATCAAATGCAATGATTGTTCCAAAAAATACATGGAGAAACTGGTACGTCCTTCAGTAAAAGATTCCAGGAACATCCTAATTTAAAAAAATTCCAAATCTGCATCAACCTAACATATACGGGAAGAGGGTTTTAGCATTCAGCTATGTTTATTCTTCTTATAGATACTGGCGCATGCAATGAATGGCCAGTAGATCAGTACCATCTACGCAGCAATATAAGGGCAAGATAAGTGAAGGATATTGCTTTCGTTCGTCCAGAGTGGGCGGGGGGGGGGGGGGGGGGGAGTTAAGTATTGACATTATTCTCTGACTATCTGACTACGAACGTTGTGTTCCCCTATGATTGATTAATGTAATAATTTTTACGTGTAGAAGCCTTCAAATAATCTATATATAAGAGCACAAATTTCCCATACGGTTCATAATTATATTTCAACTCTTAAATATGTAGGTTGCACCTGAGGATGCGGCTGTAGCTAGTGAAACCGATAGTGTGCTGAATTAAAATCAAGTTTTACCAGTTGTTAGCGGTGTTTTCATTCATTTCATTCATAACGACCTTCAGCAGTTACGGATACCCTGTATATAATTTTTTTATATTTGGTGACACTGGAACCACGGACTACATCGTTCTTCATTGTAGCAGCTCTAAAGATGTATTGTTCGAGCAGTGTCCACGTACCAAATGCTGAGGTCTAGAAAAGGATGTGAAAGTATGCGGCATCTTGCAACCTGATACTTCGAGGTGAACGACGCATAACTTGAGGCAGGAGACTCGAATGTCTGTCAGTGCAAGAACGTTACACAGACAGGCTGGACAGCCCACAGGAGACAGCGACGATGCGGCTTCTGTACACTGTCTGATCAAAAGTATTTGGAGTTCCTGTGTAAGGCAAAATTGACCACTAGATGTCACAAGAGGCGGACCCGCCAGTATAAAAGGTGGCGGGGAGTATTGTATTCCAACTCTACGAGCCGGAAGCCAAGGCAAATGCACTGGCGGACGTGTTCGCGGAGAATTTCACGCCTATCGACGACGTAGCTGATGACAACCACGTAAGACTAGTGGAAGGGTGTTTACCAGTTTTCCTGGGAAATCGGGACGAGGACGACGTCACTGACGCAGTAACTGAGGAAGAAGTGCAGGTGCAACTCTCCCACCTCAATTCCCGCAAAGCAGGCGGTGTCGATCAGATCGGAAACACCATCGTCCTCCAAATGTCGCAAGGAGAGATCCATATTCTGACCGGTATCTTTAATAACATCTTACGAACTTGCATCTTGCCCTCTGATTGGAAACACATGGTGGTTGTTGCCATTCCTAAACCTGGTAAGGACACAAGACTTACGCACAGTTACAGGGCGATAAGCCTACTGCCAGCCCTTTCTAAGGTTTTTGAAAGGCTTTACGCCAAACGGCTGTGCAGACACGTGGAGGATGAGCGCCTCCTTCCGTATGAGAAGTTCGTCTTCCGGACGGGGCACTCAACCCAACAACAGCTCCTAAGGTTGGTCGAACAGACTATGGGAACGCTGGACCGTAGGGAGTACCGTGGAGCGGTACTCCTCGACGTGTCCAAGCCACCAGACGGCGTGTGGCACAACGGCCTCCTGTACAAGCTTCTTGTACTGGGGTTACAGGTGTCACACGTCCGCCTGCTCAAATCCTGCCTAAGTGACCTCACTTTCCTAGTTCGAGCGGACGGTTTCAAATCCACAGCAGGACGAATCAGGGCGGGAGTGACGCAGGGGTCCGTTCTCGGCCCCCTGCTGTACACTCTGTATACCTCTGACATGCCGAAAACTCCTATAGTCGAGACTGCGCTTTACGCAGACGACATTGCGCTCTTTGCACGCAGTCTCAGCGCCGACATTATGAGGCGTCGTCTCCAAGAAGCGTGCGACAACCTTGGCTCTTGGGCGATCCAATGGCGACTCAAGATGAATGTGGCTAAAAGCCAAGCCCTGGTCATCACCAGGAAAAAGCTTTCTGCGGATTTAGTACCGTTTCGTATCGTGGGAAGCCCCATCCCGTGGTCACGAACCGGAAATACGTCTGCGTGACTCTTAGATAGGTACATGACCTGGGGACCTCTCGTCCGCAAAGTAAGAGGAAAAGCGTTGGGTGGCATACGCAGGCTTTACCCAATCTTAAATCCAAGTACGACGCTACCCACCCAATGTGGATTAACACTATATCTGGCACTTATTAGGCCCCACTTCTGTGGTATGGGGCAGTGCTACCAACAACCACATTGAACCACTACAGAAAGTTCAGAACAAAGCTCTTCGCCTTGCTATGCACCTACCCAGACGCTTCCCCACTCGGGAACTTCACGAGCAGGCTGGCGTTCCAGTGTTAAAGCACCGCATCAAACAGATCGCCCGCCTATTCTATGAAGAGGTGCAGGGGTCTGATAACCTATTAATAGCCAATCAGGGCAACCAGATACATCTACATCCAACCACAATGTGGCTGGACCTCTTGCGTGCATAAACAAAAATGACACCTAGAGCAGACCCACTAGAAAGAGAAGAATTAAAAAGCTAAACAAATAGAATAGATAAGTAGGGAAGGCACTACAAGTGCCAAAACTACAAAAGAAACGTGGTTGGGGTGTGACCTTTTATTGCGCTTAAGAAAATCATAAATGCGCAAGTTTATGAATAGACTACATTTTACAGCATTGTGTACGGCATACAGCAGAAGAACAGTTTATAGATGATGATTTTTTGTATTAGCATGGCAGTAAATCTGTCACAAAGCAGCACCTGTCAGACAATGTTTTTCGGACATTAAAAGTTTTGAAATATACTGGCTGGGCTGCCCAGAGTCCCGACCTGAACCCAATGGAACGTCTCTGTGATGAGTTAGAGCGTTGACTTCGCATCAGGCCCAGTGTCCAACATCGCTACCTTCTCTCGTTTCGGCTCTTGTGGAAGAATGGTCTGCCATCACTCCACAGACATTCAAATAACTCATTGAAAGTCTCCCCGACATAGTTCAGGTCACCACAAAGGCGAAGGATGGATACACCACATATTAGTGCCCACTAACCAGTGTCCAGATACATTTGATTAGATAGTTTATAAGAAGAGGCACAACACGTAGAGCGAAATTAATCCTTTTTGGGTCGTCTCAGGCATCCGTGACGGTCCGGAGATCTGCTGAAAGATGATTCTGGGGATTATGTCCCAAAAGCCTATGGAGATGGATACCAAGGCTTCTAGGGGAGGTAGTTTTTGGGGATCTGGCAATGACACCGAATGCTGTGAGGAGTGGAGGTTGGAATGGAAAAAATGTTCAAATGTGTGTGAAATCTTATGGGACTTAACTGCTAAGGTCATCAGTCCCTAAGCTTACACACTACTTAACCTAAATTATCCTAAGGACAAACACACACACCCATGCCCGAGGAGGACTCGAACCGCCGCCGAGACCAGCCGCACAGCCCATGACTGCAGCGCCTGAGACGGCTCGGCTAATCCCGCGCGGCGGTGGGGATGGAGACACCTCGCTCTGTTCTAGATGTACACATCTTAATCTGGTAGCTTCATAGTTCAGTACACCAGTAGAATAATATGCACTGGCTGCAACGATTAGAGTTACATCCGTGTCACCGTGGTCGGAGACGAAACTGTCAAGAATACATCATCAACTTGACCTCACATTTTAAGGAGATATCAGCCACAGCAATCGATCCCGCGCGAAAATTAGAGCCATAATTCTGACAGTTCGCAGCTATGTTTTGAAAGTATAGTTTTAAACCTCGCGCTTATGTGCTGTTTGTCACTCGATACGTCCCACTGCAGCCGCCTACGCACGAGCGCGAAGTACAGTGCTGCGGAGTGAGAACCAGCGACCTCCTATGCATAGGTTGTTGAAGTGAGGGACGAATATGAAATACCCAATGTATTTTGAAATCTTGTTCAAGATCACATATTATTTTACGCCAAATGAAATTAGTTATATGAGTAAATATAATTAATCTCATGGACAAATACTTTCAATATTATTTGAACGATATTCTCGTACTAATTTTCTGCATCCATAGGACGGCTCAAAATAAAAATGAATAAATCTAAGCAACTGAAAAATTATTGTGAAATGAAGTTAATGATTTGTGGTTTACAATTTAATCATGCCAAGCACGTTGAAGAATCTCCTGCTAATGTACTTTCCTTTAACAGTGTCAGCTTCAAAATCCAAAGGAAATAACGCACAACTTTGTACAGAACAAGGGAGCAGGATGCGTTCGATGTGTTTTCCACAACGTTGTAAGGTTGTTGTTAATCCATTTCACTCGTTCCTCATATTCCAGAATTCGAGTACAAGCATCAACCATCCGCTCCTGGATGTGGTACCGCTTACCCCAGTTTCCTGCGCTCTGGACACCTACAGAACGATGCCAGAAGAGCGGTTGACGTTACTCTATCCGTAGCCGTTTTCGATCGTCCATAGCGCTTTATCTACTACAGAGCCAGTTTCACGGAATTTCGCGACAGGTTTCACCATTGTATTGTGGATAGTGGGTGGTCTGTCTGGGTGGCACTGGTTGAAATTCTCTGCCATAATACCGATGCTCCTCTTTCCTAATATTAGGACGAACCAGTGCGTTCAGCTTGTGTTGACATCAACAGCTATCAAGCCCAGAGTGAGATTTTCACTGTGCAGCGGAGTGTGCGCTGATATGAAACTTCCTTGCAGATTAAAACTGTGTGCCCGACCGAGACTCGAACTCGGGACCTTTGCCTTTCGCATGCAAGTGCTCTACCATCTGAGCTACCGAAGCACGACTCACGCCCGGTACTCACAGCTTTACTTCTGCCAGTATCTCGTCTCCTACCTTCCAAACTTTACAGAAGCTCTCCTGCGAACCTTTCAGAACTAGCACTCCTGAAAGAAAGGATACAGCGGAGACATGGCTTAGCCACAGGCTGGGGGATGTTTCCAGAATGAGATTTTCACTCTGCAGCGGAGTGTGCGCTGATATGAAACTTTATGGCAGATTAAAACTGTGTGCCCGACCGAGACTCGAACTCGGGACGTTTGCCTTTCGCGGGCAAGTGCTCTACCATCTGAGCTACCGAAGTACGACTCACGCCCAGTACTCACATCCCCCATGCTGTGGAAAACTGTGTGCCCGACCGAGACTCGAACTCGGGACCTTTGCCTTTTGCGGGCAAGTACTCTACCGTCTGAGCTACCGAAGTACGACTCACGCCCGGTACTCACATCCCCCAGCCTGTGGCTAAGCCATGTCTCAGCTATATCCTTTCTTTCAGAAGTGCTAGTTCTGCAAGGTTCGCAGGAGAGCTTCTGTAAAGTTTGGAAGGTAGGAGACGAGATACTGGCAGAAGTAAAGCTGTGAGTACCGGGCGTGAGTCGTGCTTCGGTAGCTCTGATGGTAGAGCACTTGCCCGCGAAAGGCAAACGTCCCGAGTTCGAGTCTCGGTCGGGCACACACTTTTAATCTGCCATGAAGTTTCATATCAGCGCACATTCCGCTGCAGGTTCAAAATCTCATTCTGGAAACATCCCGCAGGCTGTGGCTAAGCCATGTCTCCGCTGTATCCTTCCTTTCAGGAATGCTAGTTCTGCAAGGTTCGCAGGAGAGCTTCTGTAAAGTTTGGAAGGTAGGAGACGAGATACTGGCAGAAGTAAAGCTGTGAGTACCGGGCGTGAGACGTGCTTCGATAGCTCTGATGGTAGAGCACTTGCCCGCGAAAGGCAAAAGGTCCCGAGTTTGAGTCTCGGTCGGGCACACAGTTTTAATCTGCCAGGAAGTTTCAGCTATCAAGTCGTCTGTAAGGAAGAACCATCAGTCATAACTTCAGAATCAGTAAAGCTATCCTCAAATGAAAGTCATTATTATTTTTCTCCTGTAATTCTCTATCTGTTTGATACGTCACATTACCCCCTTTCCATTTGAAAATTATGATTTGCATCCGAAAAGATGGCTTCCAGAATGGTCGTCATGTTGTAACATAGTTTCAAAGGTTTTCCAACTTCATAAATCTCACATTACTTGATTTTAAATCTCTGTTTATCCACCTGTTTCCGTTTTAGAAGGCTGGTTCCACTCCTACGAATCGCCCTGTAGATGTTAGTAATCTAAGATCGTTTAAAATTGTAAAGTTGCTTAAAAACGCCATAGTATGTATATATAATTTCTCCATTATTTAATAAAATATAGTCAGTTTACCGTGTAGTTCCATCTGATCTTTACCTGGCCCATTTTCTGTTTGTTTTCTTCTGAAAGAAAGTCCTTTGAAAAAATATGTTAAAGTGAAGCATATTGTTCCTGTCAATAGATTCAAATCCGTCGATTGAGGTATTATACCGAAAGTTTTCCTCTGAGGAATAGTTATTTAGTTTTTGTTTTTCTATTGAATTAAAGTTCCCATTATCATTTTCGGTGGGATTTGCTACCATTTGTCAGTTTCAGTAATTCTTCTTAAAGATCTTTGTCTCTTGATTAGAATGTGAGCTCGTTGGTGCAAAGACTTGAATAAAATCCATAGAATATCTTTTGTTTATTTCTAGAACAAGATTTACTCTTCTACTTGCAGTTAATTATTACTCATCTAACGATAGCTATCTCTAATTAGTGCCTCATTATCTGTAATACAGTTTTTATTTGCTTGTTTACAATGAAGAATACATCAAAATTGCCTCCATGTGCTGTTATTCTGTAAAAAAACACATGACATGATTTTAATTGTATTTGGACTTCGTTTTTTCGACGTGCTTGTAATAAAACTACTATATCCAATTTTATTGCTATTTATCTTCTCTTTCAGTTCTACTGGTTCCAAAATTGTAAGGTATTACCTTTCATTAATTCGTATCAATTTGTCTCAGTTTCAGTAAGTGTTTCGATACCGTATATTGCCGCTGTAGTTGTATTGGATTTTGACGTGCTTTTACAAGCAGTACATTAGTGGACTTTCTCAGCGTGGTTGCTGTGCATGGCCCGGGGCTTCGTATTTTTGTCGATTTGGTTCAAAGTGTTTCCGGTCTCATGCAAACAGAACATAAATTGATAGTGTGTTATTGGATTGATGTAAGCGGAATATTGGTTCAAATGGTTCAAATGGCTCTGAGCACTATGGGACTTAACTTCTTAGCTTCAACACGATACTACAGTTCATCAAGAGTAGTGACTGGCGTATTGTGACGAGTCAGTTGCTCGGCCACCATTGACCAGACGTGTTCAGTTCGTGAGAGATCTGGAGAATGTGCTGGCCAGGGCAGCAGTCGAACATTTTCTGTATCCAGAAAGGCCCGTACAGGACCTGCAAAATGCGGTCGAGCATCAGTCCCCTAGAACTTAGAACTACTTAAACCTAACTAACCTAAGGACATCACACACATCCACGGCCGAGGCAGGATTCGAACCTGCGACCGTAGCGGTCGCGCGGTTCCAGACTGTAGCGCCTAGCGGCCGTGGTGGCCGAGCGGTTCTAGGCGCTGAAGTCGGAACCGCGCGACCGCTACGGTCGCAGGTTCGAATCCTGCCTTGGGCATGGATGTGTGTGATGTCCTTACGTTAGTTGGGTTTAAGTAGTTCTAAGTTCTAGGGGACTGATGACCTCAGATGTTAAGTCCCATAGTGCTCAGAGCCATTTGAACCATTTTGTAGCGCCTAGAACCACCCGGCCACACCGGCTGGCAAGCGGAATATTGTCAGAGTTATCTCGTAGTCGGCGCCCCGAGAAACTTATGTTATTGTTCGCCTTTTATCACTCAGTGCTTCATACGAATGCAAATTACATTTTACTGTCAAAATGTACCTCCAAATACTTGATTATTTTACCCATTTCGAAATTATAATCAGAAAATTTGATGGAGTTGGTTATTTTTATTCTGTGCCTTACGAAAAGCATGTCGTCTAATTCATCAACCTATATTTCTACGTTACTTTTAGTGAACTATGGCTGCAGCCTTTCTGTGGTTTCGTTCAGAATTTTTTTCAAAAACTGGCTCTGAGCACTATGGGACTTAAGTTCTAAGGTCATCAGTCGCCTAGAACGTAGAACTAATTAAACCTAACTAACCTAAGGACATCACACACATCCATGCCCGAGGCAGGATTTGAACCTGCGACCGTAGCGGTCGCGCGCTTCCAGACTGTAGCGCCTAGAACCGCTCGGCCACTCCGGCCATCAGACTTTTATTTATTTTATTTCTTTATTTATTTATTTATTTTTTGACTGCATGGTCTTCAGCACACAGGGGTTGCATAAAAATATGAAAATACCGAATACGCAACACGTTTCGATGCCTAATGTGGTCTAAGAAACCCGTTGGCATTCGAAAGAGCTTTCAGTTGTTTCGGAATGGATAAATACAGGTGCTATATGGTTTTAAAGATAAGCGTATACCATTCTTCTTGCAAAATAGTGGAAAGATCGGGTAATGATGATGGAGGTGTATAGCGATCACGCACCCTTCTCTCCAAAGCAGACAACATAGGCTCAATAATATTGAGATCTGGTGCCCGTGGAGGCTAGGGAAGATGCAACAATTCATCGCCGCGCCGTCTTGGGCGCCTTGCCACGGTTCTCGCGGCTCTCCCCGTCGGAGGTTCGAGTCCTCCCTCGGGAATGGGTGTGTGTGTTGTCCTTAGCGTAAGTTAGTTTAAGTTAGATTAAGTAGTTTGTAAGCCTAAGAGACCGATGACCTCAGCAGTTTGGTCTCATAGAACTTGCCACAAGTTTCCAATTTATTTCCAACAATTCATCATCGTGCTCACAAAGACAGTGCTGGGCGTTGCAAGCTGTGTGAAGAGCAGCACTGTCGTATTGTTACACAGCATTGTAGCATGGTGTGTACCTGATCAACCAAAACAGTCGCATAATCTTGGCTGTAACGCGACCTTGCATAGTAAACATGGGGCCCATATTGTACCACATGGCTACCCAAATAATCACCGAGTCCCCACCATGTTTTACTCTTGCGACGTAAACTACCAAATGACATTCTTCCATTGCTGCATAGCCCAGGTTTTATGTGTTTGGCATCAAGTTTTCCTGTTACGGGCGTTTGAATCACTGAGGAGTGGTTTTGAAATTCCAACTCGCCCTCCAGTTTCCTGCTTATTGAGCTCCCTCCATATTGTTTGGTGCCGACAGTCTCGCGAATGCAACTTTCAGTTCTGCAGTGACCTTTGCAGTTGTCGTCCTCTTATTTTTCGTCACAGTCCTCTTCAATGGCAGTCTGTTACGATCGCTCAACACACACTTTCGTCCGCGTTGTGACTTAGCGGAGATGTATTCCCGCTTTCCCTGTATGCCAGACAAATCTTGAATCAACGTATTGAGGACATTGCACAGGTACCGTTCGTGGTCAAATGCAACAGCATAAACATGCAGCCTTGGCTAGCATCTGCATCATGGTCAGGCTTGAATTTCTCACGGTGTTTCCATATTTCTGTTCGACCGCTGAACACGGAGAAGTCATCCGGCAACTGCAGATCGTGATTCTAGCTTCAAAACGTCTATGTAGGTCCACAGTGTGTAACTGAAAAGAGTTGGAGAAAGTACTGATGTCTGTAGTAATGTTTTGGTGATCGTTACAGGTCTAATTATATTTGCATTCAGCTAAATCATCATGCGCCAATCTGTAGGAAGGAACATAGGTTGTTTGTGAATGTTGCCGATATATCCCTCCTTATCATTTTACTATTAATTTTGTTTTTTGCTTATTTACTGGCACTTTTATCCGCTGCTTACATACTGTAGCAGGTTTTCTTACATCTGTAACTATAAATTTGATTGTACATGTATTCAAAAAAAAAATGGTTCAAATGGCTCTGAGCAATATGGGTCTTCTGAGATCATCAGTCCCCTAGAACTTAGGACTACTTAAACCTAACTAACCTAAGGACATCACACACACCCATGCCCGAGGCAGGATTCGAACCTGCGACCGTAGCGGTCGCGCGGTTCCAGACTGTAGCGCCTAGAACCGCTCGGCCACTCCTGCTGGCTGTACATGTATTCTATGCTGAACAAGGTAAAAGTTCTATTCAGTTATTTTGTGTTGATTTAGTAAATTAAAATTCCGTGACTTATAGTGTTATGTTGGTACGTTAACCTATTATAACTAACTACTGGCCGACCGCTGTGGCCGAGCGGTTCAAGGCGCTTCAGTCCGGAACCAGACGGCTGCTACGATCGCAGGTTCGAATCCTGCCTCGGGCATGGATGTGTGTGATGTCATTAGGTTAGGTTAGGTTTAAGTAGTTCAAAGTTTAGGGGATGGTTGGTTGGTTTTTGGGGAAGGAGACCAGACAGCGTGGTCATCGGTCTCATCGGATTAGGGAAGGATGGGGAAGGAAGTCGGCCGTGCCCTTTCAGAGGAACCATCCCGGCATTTGCCTGGAGTGATTTAGGGAAATCACGGAAAACCTAAATCAGGATGGCCGGACGCGGGATTGAACCGTCGTCCTCCCGAATGCGAGTCCAGTGTCTTACCACTGCGCCACCTCGCTCGGTAAAGTTTAGGGGACTGATGACCTCAGCTGTTAAGTTCCATAGTGCTTAGAGCCATTTGAACTAATTATTGGGATATAAGGTGTAACGCATGTTAGTGTAATTAAATTGTCTACGCTGTGTTGAATAAGTTAAAGACACTGTGATCAAACAAACAAACAAACAAACACCGTCCGAACAGGCCTTGAAGGCCCAACGGTACCGACAGACCGCCGTGTCATCCTCAGCCCGAAGCGTCACCTGATGTGGATACGGAGGGACATGCGGTCAGCACACC
Organism: Schistocerca nitens; assembly: GCF_023898315.1. Lineage (NCBI taxonomy): Eukaryota > Metazoa > Arthropoda > Insecta > Orthoptera > Acrididae > Schistocerca > Schistocerca nitens. Next base: position 879,898,856 of record NC_064616.1, on the reverse strand, counting down.
TCTCTCCCGGCCGTTGTCAGTTTTCGCAAACGGTGCTGCTACTTCTCAGTCAAGAAGCTCCTCAATTGGCCTCACACGGGCAATGACACTGTTATAATTATTAAAATTTACTGGCTGGTATTATTATATCAGGGATCACACCTTCCATACGCAGGGGACATGAAGAGTTAAACAGATGTTTCTATATGCAGCACTCACAAGGAAATATCACCAACTTAACCTCATATTTTAAGGAGAAAAAAGCACACGTGCGAGGTATCAGCCCCAGCAATCGACCCCTCTTGACAATTTAGGTTGGTTGGTTGGTTGGTTTGGGGAAGACCAGACAGCTTGGTCATCGGTCTCATCGGATTAGGGAAGGATGGGGAAGGAAGTCGGCCGTGCCCTTTGAGAGGAACCATCCCGGCATTTGCCTGGAGTGATTTAGGGAAATCACGGAAAACCTAAATCAGGATGGCCGGACGCGGGATTGAACCGTCGTCCTTCCGAATGCGAGTCCAGTGTCTAACCACTGACAATTTAGGCCATTATTCTTATCGTACATAGTTATGACCTTCTGAATGTACAGCTTTTAAACTTCGAGCTCGCCAGCGTTTGTCACTCGCTCCTCCCCACTGCAGCCGCCTAATTCCCGAGTGCGAAGCACTGTACAACGCAGAGAGTAAGAGGTTTGAGAAATACTATTCTGACATTGGTAACACGGTTTGCTCATTGTGAGAAAGTTCGCGGTTTCCAAGCTGTAGCTGGTGCCAGAGATCTCTTTGCTTTGAACTCTTTTATTGCGCCATTCGCAAACGCATTGTAAAGGAATGGAACCAATGTGTCATTACAGAAGTAGCGTAGGGCTATCTAATTAGTAATATTTCGGATTAACAACAACCTTACAACATTCTGGAAAACACATCGAACGCATCCTGCTCCCTTGTTCTGACATAACCCGAGAATACATAAAGCTGAGCTCAAATGAAAGACAGCATTGTTCTTCTTGCGTAATTCTCTACCTGTCTGATACGTCACAGGACCCCTTTCCCATTTCAAAAGTATGAGTTGCATTATGTCTGGCTTCCAAAATGGTTGCCATGTTTAACATAGCCTCAGAGGTAGTTTATCCACCTGCTTTTGTTTTAGAAGTGAGGTTCCACACGTAGGAAGAAGAAGACAGACAATGAAAACTGTGCTGAGATACTACCATGTAAATTGGTACAAAGACAGAAAATGCACCAAAAAATTTCTTTACTTTAACAGAAAGTTAGAATTTTAACTACAGCTGTTTTAGGAAGCATATGCATACGATACACATCACACAAACAGCACTGTGCAAATGCAGCGCTGTAGAAAAACCGAACGTCATGTCCTGCTACTGTATCATCAACCAGGAAACAACCACTGAACTGTTAAAATGGTTTATCAATACCGGCCAGCGAGTCTTTCACTCCAAATGACCATATCACTTATAAAGTGCTGCAAAAGTTTATCTCAAAAAAAATTTAAATCGTGCCCTGATCGTATTTTAACTCAGAACAGAATAGGACTACTTACAAATTATTTAAATGTAATAATCGTCAGTAATGTTTCTACTCTTTATTTTGTTATGGTTTTAAGTATTAAATACAGTTGTACCCACAATTGCTTAAGTAACTGTCCCTCTAATTAATAATGTAAACAAGACTTACACACCTTTAATGTAAATATCTTTAACTACTAACAATAAGTTCATTTAAAGGTTAAAGGAGTGTTAAGAATTTGAACTAGATATGACGAAACTAATTGTATCAAGTTCTCATAACCTGTCTTGCCACATATTATTATGGTTGCATAATCAGTATTACTAATTTTACCTGAAAAATGTGAATGTATTCAACATATTGCTCTCGGGTTCGCCGCTAGATAACGTTTTATGTATCTTACAATATTTCCTCGAGGCAACCGAATAGTATCCGTGGGAAAAACCTGAAGTGTAAAATGATTAGTGTTAATACCAGTTTTGATCTAAGAAACGCTGTTTCCAAGTAAATGGTTAGATATACACAGGGTGTTTCAAAAATGACCGGTATATTTGAAACGGCAATAAAAACTAAACGAGCAGCGATAGAAATACACCGTTTGTTGCAATATGCTTGGGACAACAGTACATTTTCAGGCAGACAAACTTTCGAAATTACAGTAGTTACAATTTTCAACAACAGATGGCGCTGCGGTCTGGGAAACTCTATAGTACGATATTTTCCACATATCCACCATGCGTAGCAATAATATGGCGTAGTCTCTGAATGAAACTACCCGAAACCTTTGACAACGTGTCTGGCGGAATGGCTTCACATGCAGATGAGATGTACTGCTTCAGCTGTTCAATTGTTTCAGGATTCTGGCGGTACACCTGGTCTTTCAAGTGTCCCCACAGAAAGAAGTCACAGGGGTTCATGTCTGGCGAATAGGGAGGCCAATCCACGCCGCCTCCTGTATGTTTCGGATAGCCGAAAGCAATCACACGATCATCGAAATATTCATTCAGGAAATTAAAGACGTCGGCCGTGCGATGTGGCCGGGCACCATTTTGCATAAACCACGAGGTGTTCGCAGTGTCGTCTAAGGCAGTTTGTACCGCCACAAATTCACGAAGAATGTCCAGATAGCGTGATGCAGTAATCGTTTCGGATCTGAAAAATGGGCCAATGATTCCTTTGGAAGAAATGGCGGCCCAGACCAGTACTTTTTGAGGATGCAGGGACGACGGGACTGCAACATGGGGCTTTTCGGTTCCCCATATGCGCCAGTTCTGTTTATTGACGAAGCCGTCCAGGTAAAAATAAGCTTCGTCAGTAAACCAAATGCTGCCCACATGCATATCGCCGTCATCAATCCTGTGCACTATATCGTTAGCGAATGTCTCTCGTGCAGCAATGGTAGTGGCGCTGAGGGGTTGCCGCGTTTGAATTTTGTATGGATAGAGGAGTAAACTCTGGCGCATGAGACGATACGTGGACGTTGGCGTCATTTGGACCGCAGCTGCAACACGGCGAACGGAAACCCGAGGCCGCTGTTGGATCACCTGCTGCACTAGCTGCGCGTTGCCCTCTGTGGTTGCCGTACCCGGTCGCCCTACCTTTCCAGCACGTTCATCCGTCACGTTCCCAGTCCGTTGAAATTTTTCAAACAGATCCTTTATTGTATCGCTTTTCGGTCCTTTGGTTACATTAAACCTCCGTTGAAAACTTCGTCTTGTTGCAACAACACTGTGTTCTAGGCAGTGGAATTCCAACACCAGAAAAATCCTCTGTTCTAAGGAATAAACCATGTTGTCTACAGCACACTTGCACGTTGTGAACAGCACACGCTTACAGCAGAAAGACGACGTACAGAATGGCGCACCCACAGACTGCGTTGTCTTCTATATCTTTCACATCACGTGCAGCGCCATCTGTTGTTGAAAATTGTAACTACTGTAATTTCGAAAGTTTGTCCGCCTGAAAATGTACTGTTGTCCCAAGCATATTGCAACAAACGGTGTATTTCTATCGCTGCTCGTTTAGTTTTTATTGCCGTTTCAAATATACCGGTCATTTTTGAAATACCCTGTAGCTTCCACATGGCCACATGGACAGATCCAGGTGCGAGTAACGATATTCTGTATTGTCCCGATGTACTGTCATAGAAGAAGAAATATTCTGCGTCTCCTTCGAACCGTTACGGGTGACGTAACATTGTTCGCACACATAATTTAGTCCTATTTTAATCTTACTGCACGACGAAAAAACATTCGGCGCTGTCTGGTTAGGTCTAGCGTACAATCGGAACTTGTACGGCTTTGAGATAAGGATATCGTTCAGTGTTAACAGGTCAATGCGCTGGGCGGTGTTGAAACACTCTTCTACAAGAACTGCTACTACCTCCGAGCTAACCAAAGTTTGAATACTAGAGACCAGTGTACTGTTCGCTCAGTCATACTTAAGGTGCACGGATAATCTGACTGAACCTTCGAACAAACGTTACTGCTGCCCATACTTAACTTGGGCCACTTGAATAGACGAGAAACGTGCTCACCACACCTCTTCTCATGCTTTGTGTAATTCCCGACGATTATCATCATTCCTTAACGTCCACATATACATCTAAATCTACACTACTGCCCATTTAAATTGCTACACCAAGAAGAACTGCAGATGGTAAACGGGTATTCATTGGACAAATATATTACGAGTATACTAGAACTGACATGTGATTACATTTTCACGCAATTTGGGTGCATAGATCCTGAGAAATCAGTACCCAGAAGAACCACCTCTGGCCGTAATAACGGCCTTGATACGCCTGGGCATTGACTCAAACAGAGCTCGGATGCCGTGTACAGGTACAGCTGCCCATGCCGCTTCAACACGATACTACAGTTCATCAAGAGTAGTGACTGGCGTATTGTGACGAGTCAGTTGCTCGGTCACCATTGACCAGACGTGTTCAGTTCGTGAGATATCTGGAGAATGTGCTGGCCAGGGCAGCAGTCGAACATTTTCTGTATCCAGAAAGGCCCGTACAGGACCTGCAAAATGCGGTCGAGCATTATCCTGCTGAAATGTAGGATTTCGCAGGGATCGAATGTAGGGTAGACTCACGGGTCGTAACACATCTGAAATGTAACGTCCACTGTTCAAAGTGCCATCAATGTGAACAAGGGGTGACCGAGACGTGTAACCAATGACACCCCATACCATCACGCCGGGTGATACGCCAGTATGGCGATGACGAATACATGCTTCCAATGTGCGTTCACTTCGATGTCGCCAAACACGGATGCGACCATCATGATGCTGTAAACAGAACCTGGATTCATCCGAAAAAATGACGTTTTGCTATTCGTGAACCCAGGTTCGTCGTTGAGTACACCATCGCAGGCGCTCTTGCCTGTGATGCAGCGTCAAGGGTAACCGCAGCCATGGTCTCCGAGCTGATAGACCATGCAGCTGCAAACGTCATCGAACTGTTCGTGCAGATGGTTGTTGTCTTGCAAACGTCCCCATCTGTTGACTCAGGGTTCGAGACGTGGCTGCACGATACGCAACAGCCATGCGAATAAGATGCCTGTCATCTCGACTGCCAGCGATACGAGGCCGTTGGGATCCAGCACGGCGTTCCATATTACCCTCCTGAACCCACCGATTCCATATTCTGCTAACAGTCATTGGATCTCGACCAACGCGAGCAACAATGTCGCGATACGATAAACCGCAGTCGCGATAGGCCACAATCCGACCTTTATCAAAGTCGGAAGCGTGATGGTACGCATTTCTCCTCCTTACACGAGGCATCACAACAACGTTTCACCAGACAACGCCGGTCAACTGCTGTTTGTGTATGAAAAATCGGTTGGAAACTTTCCTCATGTCTGCACGTTGTAGGTGTCGCCACCGGCGCCAACCTTGTGTGAATGCTCTGAAAAGCTAATCATTTGCATTTCACAACGTCTTCTTCCTGTCGGTTAAATTTCGCGTCTGTAGCACGTCATCTTCGTGGTGTAGCAATTTTAATGGCCAGTAGTGTATGCTCTGCAAGTCACCGCTCGATGTGCCGCGGAGTTCAGTTTTGGTCTGAGCATCTTTCCTGTCCCTTTCACGAATGGTACATGGGATAAGTGACTGTCGATAAAACTTCGCATGAGTTTTAATAACTCTAATTGCTTCATAGTGGTCATTTAGCGAGACGTTTGGGGGATGATGTAATAAGTTGCCACACTCTTCTTGTAACGAACTCTCTCGCAATTTCAACAGCCAACCTCTCCGCGGTGCACCACGTCTCACTTGTAGTGAGACAGCCAATAGTGTTAGTTGAGTGTCTGGGCAACAGTCTCGCCCCTACTAAACGATCCCGTAGCGAACAGCACCGCACTTCGTCTAATCTTCTGTATCTCTTCTATTAATCGAACCCGGCAGTGGTCTCAGACTGTTTATCAAACTCAATAATCGGTCCAACAAGAGTTTTGTAAGTTATTTTTTCAGTAGGAGAATTATATTTCCTTAACATTTTTTCAGTGAATGTGAACCTGCCATTTGCTTTTCTTGCAGTTAGTTTTGTGTAGTCTTTCCTCTTTAGGTCGCTCCGGCCGTTTACTCCTAGGTGCGGACAAAAATACGGAAACACCAAAAACGTAATGCATTACCATGCCTAATACGCTCTAGGAAGATCGTTGACATACAAAACAGCTCCCAGCAATTTCGTAATCTATAAATTCGGGTCCTATATGCTTATTTGTATGGAGTGTAGCCATGTATGGAAGTGAAACGTGGACGAAAACTACTTTAGACAAAAAGAGGATAGAAGCTTTCGAAATGTGGTGTTACAGAAGAATGCTGAAGATTAGATGGGTACATCACATAACTAATGAGGAAGTATTGAATAGAATTGGGGAGAAGAGAAATTTGTGGCACAACTTGACTAAAAGAAGGGATCGGTTGGAAGGAAATGTTCTGAGGCATCAAGGGATCACCAATTTAGCGTTAGAGGGCACCGCGGAGGGTAAAAATCGTAGAGGGAGACCAAGAGACGAATACACTAAACAGATTCAGAAGGATGTAGGTTGCAGTAGGTACTGGGAGATGAAGAAGCTTGCACAGAATAGAGTAGCATGGAGAGCTGCATCAAACCAGTCTCTAGACTGAAGACCACAACCACAACAACATGCTTCTTCCTGCCAGGTGGACTGCGATCACGCATCCTGCTCTCCAGAGTAGTCCGTAAAGGCTCGATAATATTGAGATCTGGTGACTATGGTGGCCGGGGGGATCAGACAATTCATCCTCGTACTCACAAAACCAGTCCTGTACCATCCAGCTATGTCAAGAGGAGCTTCGTCTTGGAATACAGCATCACCAATACGGAAAAAATATTGTTAATTAGTTAGTTACGTGTTCCGTTATGATGTAGAACATGTCAAGTGCATAAGAAATGCACACATCAATCAAGGTTTTTTTAAGCTTAAAATTTTTATTCCCTTCCCCAGTCCCTTAAATGGCACAAAATGCATATACAGGGTGAGGCACCTAACATTACCGCTGGATATATTTCGTAAACCACATCAAGTATTGACGAATCGATTCCACAGACCGAACGTGAGGAGAGGGGCTAGTGTAATTGGTTAATACAAACCATAAAAAAATGCACGGAAGTATGTTTTTTAACAAAAACCTTGAAAGGTCTCTGTTGGACTCCTTTCATGTTAATTTCTTAAATCTGTTGTCATTTACGGCATAAATTCCTCTTCTAAATTTACTGTGGTATTTCTGACTATCTGGGAGGAGACTGAGCAGTGAAACGTGTTACTTTTACACATAAACAAGAACGATCTGTCACACTACTATACTTTAAAACACAGTTTATATGTAATTCATGTCACACAGTCTCATACGGAACCTACATCCGCTTTCTTTTATATACTGTATATGATAAGATACTGTCATCCCCCTTCCCTTCTGTGTGAGAGGATGAATGAGCAAATGTGTTTCTAGTTGCATGCTTGAGGGTAGCAGACAAGCCTGTCTGCTAGAGAACAGTAGGACCAACGTCGGAACAGGTAGCTACGCTTTCTAAAAGCAGGGAGGTTTCCATTCTTAGCATGTTTCTGTCTGTCCCTTGTCATGTTGGCATAGGAAGCTGCCTCTCTGGTCACTTCCGTTGGTATTTGGGAAGCACGCTCGGTAGGAGCGCAGGTCAGTCTGTCCGGGGCGAGCGTCTGAAGTGGTAAGATCTCCGGCTAAGCGCGTGTCTGCTAAGTCCGCAGGACAATGGATTTCTTAAGTTCAGCCTAACTGAAAATTTAACCACCTTTATTTCAGGTTTATCTCTAAAATATCTAATGTTATCGTAAATTGCAACGCAGTGTAAATCGCGTGTGAAGTTCGGAATATCTTCCGGTAGTTGCTTTGTCACTACTTTGTGAGTAAAGTGGAACCACGTGTTGATCAGTAACTCTAACTAAGAGCATCAATCTTAAATGCGAATGCTTGTGTGATTATAACGTCTCGTCTTGACAATATTTTTCAATATAGCAACTTTTCTTTATGTTCAACCCACGTGGGGTGTACTTTGCGAGACCAGTACCACGTGCTTATATAACTGTTTGACCCATCAGGTTAATAGTAAGACGATAGTAACCAGTTCGAGGTTTTTCTTTTGTAAACTGCTTTTCGATCTAGTTTATTTTAATTATCAAAACTATTGTGGAGTTACACTCTTTGTGTAACCCAAGTTGACCACGTGAAGCATGTGGTGTAATCATCAAAGTAGCCCTCAGCTATTCTTTTCGGGAAGATTTCACAGAGAGTTAGTATGAATTTAGTATACCAGTGTGTGGTAATTACATGATGGACAGGATTGTGCTACGAACGTAATTTCTTTGGGTGAAAATTGAATCGGTTGGTTGTGGTTAATTTGCTCTTGCATATGTTTCAACGTTCTTCGTGTGTTATTTTATGAATGCAGTGTTGTATGCAGTCTCCCAATCTTGGCTCCATATTTGATGTGTTCCGTAAGATTACAATCTCACATTTTCACAATCCTAAATACGGCACCAGCTTAGTTATGAATCGAGTTTAATATGCTGAAATTTCAATGATCAATGTTAAAATAAATTTCCAAATATAAACTGATTTATTTCTTTTTATTTCAATTCTCTTTTGTATATGCATATCACCAGTTGTCGTATGACTATTAAAAGATTATAATTAATGTTAGTCTGGTTGGGAATTTGGTAAGCTAGACTGGATACCTGGTGAAACAGTTGCTCAGTAATGCAAGGTTAACTTCCCCAGACAGCTCACAGCTTTAACCTGCTTTTATTGTCTATCAGTACTGCTTTCATAGCAAATTAAAGTAACAACATTACACATGGCGACCCTGTTCTGTGATTCCGCTAGACTCTGGAATCTCTGAAACGTTAGATTGCGAGCATGGTATAATCTTAATTTTTTTCCCTGCAGCGCTCAAACAACTTCTGCGTTGTTTCTGAGCAGACTTTCAAAAGATTCACGGCGTTGTTGAGCGGCGTTGTGTTGTTTGTCTTGTTTTGTTTTCTATATTTGTGTGTTTTATATTTATGTGTTTTTTTTCTCGCTTGTAAATTGCACTGACTTCCATCAAAGATATAAATTTGTTTTACATGTGAAAAAGTGTGTACTAGGTTGGCTACCTTTCGTGTGACTGTCGTAATTTTTGGGGGATATATTTATTGTGATTAGTGTGTTGCATACTGGGTATTAATTGAACTAATGCAGACACGTAACCAAGCTAAAAGTAGGCGGTCCAACAACTTAAGCAACATGGATCAAGGGGATAATTTGATTTCGAATATTAACGCGTCGGTCGGTTCCGAAAATGCAATGGGGAATACTTCAGACGAAATGCAAAACGGGACGAACAGGCTCACAGCAGAGCCAGAAATTAATTTGCCCCCTACTAACAAAATCGATTTGGCAGAACTCATGAAAGCCTTATTGCAACAAAATAAAGAAAACGCAGAGAAATCTGAAAAATCGATCCGCGAGCTAGGGGAACAAATGACGCAGAAATCTGAAAAATCGATCTGAGAGCTAGGCGATCAAATAACGCAGAAATCAGAAAAATCGTTCCGAGAACAAAAAGAATCATCCGAAAAATCGATCCGAGAGCTAGGCGAACAAATGACGCAGAAATCTGAAAAATCGTTCCGAGAACAAAAAGAATCATCCGAAAAATCGATCCGAGAGCTAGGCGAACAAATAGACGAAAAACTAATCCAGCAGACAAATAAAGTCGACAAGTCGATGCAGAGAGTGTCTGATGATATCTCACAAAGAATAAACAATCTGGCAAGTGAAATAAAAAGTGATATTATGAAAGAATTAGGCCGTACATTTGAACAAATCGATGATCGTCTGCAAGCCTTAGAACAGGGCAAGCTGAGTCGCGATGCGGAATCGAAAGAGCGCGAAGAACAGCTACTTAGGAATTTCCTAGCGCTGAGAGAAGAATGCCAAAGCGAACACCAGCAGGTACTTTCCAGGGTCCAGGAGGCGGAAACGCATTGTCCCGCGTCCATTAGCAACACAGTAGCGGACAACGGTCAAGCGATTCACGCACTCGAACAGCAAGTAGGACAATTGAAGCAGACTGGGGCGGAGCACAACAGACAAATACATGATAAGATTGCGGCATTAGCGGACATCGTAGGCATGATGAAGGTGACGGAAAGTGAGAACAATACTACACCGGTAGCGGCCGCAGAGACCGAAGAAGTGCGTTCGCTTCTTAGATTTCAGAAGGGACAGTTCGAAGTGAACAGGCGGCACAAAGCTGTAACAGGCGAATTACAAGAACGCGTGGCGCATCTGGAAAACCGCATGGCGTGTGATTCCGAACTCGCCAATAGCACTAAAAATAGCAGTACGAACAGTGCAGAGAGGGACTCCGGCCACGAGGGAGATTTTGACGACAGGGAAGAATGTATTTTGAGGGGCAGACATGAGAAAAATAGAAACATTCGAGGGCCTCGCCGGGAGGAAATGCGGGGATTTGATTTCAAACATTTCCTTACGGTGAGAAAGTTTGAGATATTTCGAAATTCGCAAAAAGGAATACATCCACGAGCATGGCTCGAGCAATTTGAGTTTTGTCTTCCCCCCGACTGGGCAAGTTCACATAAGATAGAATATATGTGTGGCTATTTGGAAGGCGAACCGGCGATTCGCATGAGGTCGGCAGCGCGTCACTGCAACTCCACTCGGGAGTTTCGACAAGCCTTTCTCTCCGCCTATTGGTCGGAAGCGGCACAAGATAGGGTCAAGCATGGCATAATTATGCTGCCAAATTTGAACCAGTCTGGTTTCGGCAGCCCAGCACGCCTATTCGACCACATGCTGCAGGCGAATCAATTTCTATACGATCCATACGGACCTGCGGAACTAATTAGGATATGCATCACCAAATTACCGATGCACTTGCGCCACGTCATTCTTGCGGGACGATGCAAAGAGGACGTGGAAACGTTTAAGACACTTCTCCAAGAGTTGGAATATAATACAGCAGAATGCCCGCCTAATCAGGCACAAAGTTGTTACGGGGCACAGCAGCGCGATCGCAGTCGTGGCCGTCGTACTAATCAACGGCGGGACTGGTCGTCGCGACGCGAACGGAACAATAATCGGGACAGGCCGTATAGAAACTGGGGTAACAGTCGCGAACACAGGTGGAACAACGGAAATGATCGAGGACGTGGGCAGGATCGTGAACGCAACAGTTACGGCAACCAGAATCGATACTACGGTGAACACGGTGGGAATAGGACTGTAGGCGGAGCACCTCATGATGTTGAAATTCGACCGGCTAACCCTAGACATAATCCAGCAAATGGAAATGAACGAAACCGGCAATGACAAACGATCAGCGCAGAAGGCGCCCAATCGGAACAAATGAGCGACATGGCAAAGGAGTGCATACGGTATATAGAGAGGGAAGATATTAGAGAGGATTTGTTGCAAGAAACTACGAGTGCTAAAATTTCCGGCATAAATCCAGTCGTGACAGTTGCTGTAAACGAAATATGTTTTAAGTGTGTCATTGACACTGGAAGCCCTTTCTCGATAGTGAGCGAGGCAGCATTCCAAAAATGCGAAGGGACTGGGACTTGGCCCGTTTTTCAAGTGCGAGGAATAAAGGTGAAGGGCGCAATCTACGGTAAGAGCGTAGAAATCCGAAGGCAGACTCGGCTTAATTTTACCTGCCAGGGAAGAGAGTTTGAGTACAACTTCTTTGTGCTCCCAATGCTGAATGTGGCAATGATTTTAGGAAATGACTTCATGAATGCCCACCATGCAGTAATTGACATGGGTGGAGGAGTAATGACAGTTCAAGTTGGGGATCAGCCAATTAATTTAGTATTTGATGAATGCATATTACGTGCCGAGTCAGAAATTAGTTGCCTAAAATTTCAAGCTCAAACCGAGTCGCAACCCAGATTGGAGCTACTCGTGAACTATGTAAGTGAGTCGTGCGCTACGTATGGGGAGCAGGGGAAAGATGTTGTTTTTGCTGATGCACTGAGAAAGAGCATCGCGGGTGTCAGAACCACGGACAGGGAAAAGGAGAAATTGTATTGCCTAATTAGGAATCATGAACGGGTATTTTCTGAGACTCCAGGGGCGATTAAGGGTTTTACTTACCAATTCAGAGTACGTGACCATCAGAAGTTTTCTGTTAGACCATACCCTATTCCCGTGGCGTATAAAGCCCAGGTGGAGAAGGAAATAAACAAGATGTTAGAACAAGGAATAATTGAGCGGGCAGTAAGCTCGTACAGCTCACCCTTGCTTGTCATACCAAAACGCGACAACTCAGTTCGTTTGGTGCTAGACTCGAGACAGATAAATACAATTATTATGCCGGAAACGGACAGGCCTGAAAGCCTTGAGGAACTGTTACAACGTTTCCACGGGGTAAAGGTACTATCATCTGTCGACCTCCGTTCGAGTTTTTGGCAAATCGTGCTACACCCATCTTGCAGATTATATACAGCGTTCCTGTGTTACGGAAATTGTTTCCAATTCCGGCGTCTCCCGTTCGGACTAAACGTCTCATCAGCTGCTTTTATAAGGGGATTAAATAGCATTTTACCTGATGATTTGAAACAGCGAGTGACAATTTACGTGGATGACATATTAATTGCGGAAAAGTCGTGGGAGGACCATAATGACGTTCTGAACAGACTACTGGATGTTTTTGAGAAGGCAGGTGTAACAGTCAACTTAGATAAGTCACAGTTCGGACGAGAGAACATAAAATTCTTAGGCCATATTGTCTCAGCAAATGAAATACGACCTGACCCGGAGAAAATTGCGGCGATAGCGGAGTGTGCAATGCCGACAAATAAAAAACAGTTGCGAGCATTCTTAGGCCTGTGTAATTTTTATAAGCGATTTATCAATTTTAGTGTACTTGGTACACCCCGTCTATGTGGACTAACAGGGAAGAACGCTTTGTGGGTCTGGGATCAAGAGGCACAGGATGAATTTTATAAATTGAAAAAGGCTTTGGTAGAGGCTCCCATCCTCGTGCATCCCGACCTGACACAAGAATTCTGTTTAATGACGGACAGTTCCTTGTCAGGATTAGGTGCGGTACTGTTTCAAACGGAAGGAAATGATGATATTACAACTTGGAAAACAATCTCGTTTGGGAGCAGGGTGCTCTCTCGATGTGAAAAAAATTATTCCGTGACGGAACTCGAAGCACTCGCGATAGTTTGGGCATTCTCAAAATTTGGGTATTTCTTATTTGGGAGGACCACCAGGGTGTACACTGACCATCGTGCACTCCAATTTCTTATGAGCACAAAAATCACGCATGGGAGACTGAGACGCTGGGCACTATACCTACAGGAATATAATTTCACTGTAGAATACATTCCTGGACAGAAAAATGTAATTGCTGACGCTTTATCGCGCATTCCTATAGGTTTGGTGCACAAAGAAGAAGCGGAACTCGGTGAAAATAATTTTAGCATCCTATACTTACAGAATGTAGCGTTCGAGAATTTTGTTACGACCTCTTTAGGGAGTATAGCGGACGAACAGGATAAGGACGCAGTATTGAAAGATATAAAGAAGAAGTGGGAGGACAAGGAGAATGTAGGAATACGCCAGTACTACTTAGTGCGCAATAGAATACTATTCAAGAAACGAGCCCCGGATGACTCCAGATGGGTGTTGGTGATTTCGGAGGAACTCGTAAACAAAATTATATGGTACATACATTTGAGTTATGGTCACTGCGGAGCACAGAAATGTTGTGAAAAACTGAAAGAGACATGCTATTTTAATAACATGCTACGGCGTATTCGTTGTGTACTTAGAGTGTGCGGACCTTGTCAGCGAGCAAAGGCGGCCACAGTGACTTATGCTGCATCATTGCACCCGGTAATACCAAGCAAACTTTATGACCTCGCGGCCGTGGATCTATTTGGGCCACTAATACGATCTAAAGCAGGTTTTGCATATGTTTTCGTAGCGGTGGAGCTAACCTCCAAGTTTGTGTGTCTGACTCCGTTGAAGCGAGCCACAGGAAGGGCAGTGGCAACTGCATTTGCAAAGCAGTTTCTGCATGAAGTTGGGAGCGTTAAAAGGGTTATCTCGGATAATGGACCACAATTTAGATCGCAATACTGGCAGCGGATGCTTCGAAGGAGAAGAATTAAACCTATATATATATATCTCTCTGTTTCACCCCAGCTCGAACCCCAGTGAGCGTATTATGCGTGAATTAGGAAAATTATGTAGGTTATACTGCAGTCGTGATCACCGATCGTGGGACATACACCTAAAAGGATTTCAGAACATAATTAATGAGTTGCCTAATACGTCAACAAAGTTTCCGCCAATCACTGTGCTAAAAAACAAGGAGCCCCCGAGCAAAATCAAAGAGGTGGTGCCTTGGCCACTAGAGCCGAGACTACGCCGGAACGCAATTGTTGACTTAGCTTTACGCAACATCAAGCGTGCAGCAGAAGCCAGAGTCAAGGCGTATAAGAAAAACGTGAGAAAAACAGTGTTTCATGTAGGACAAAAGGTTCTTATCAGATCACACAAGCTGTCTAACAAACGGTCAGGTGTCTGCAAGAAATATTTTAATCTCTTTAACGGCCCGTATCGGATAAGGAATATTCCCAATGAAAACGCCATAGAAGTGGAAACTCTTCGATCGAAGAAATCAAAAGGGCTACACCATGTGTCAAACGTAAAACCAAACATTGAGTAGAAAGGACAGTGAGGAGTAGAGACGACGGTGAAGAGAAACAATTGATTAGTTTACATTTGTGATAAATGCATTTTGAATAATATGTTGGTAAAAATAGTGATAAAGATGTTTCTATGTGATTGATTGAAGTGATGTTTGTAGTTTTTTTTCTTTCCTTGTGCAATTAGGATTTAGGTTGGTTCAAATGTGAAGATAAAAGGTTTCTTTGTGAGCGAGTGAAATGCTGTTTACGGTTTTTTTGTGTAAATTGAAAAGAGTCGCCCCTGAGGGAAGCAAGATCTGTGTTGAATTAATGCAAAACTCAGGGGAATATCCGATCTGTGGGTATTATGGGTCTGGCAAACCCAGGTCCCCAGCTGTTAGTAGCCTTGTTTCCGATTTTCTGCTTTCAGTGCTACTATCTATCTATTACTATTCTATATCTGTCAGTATAAATGAGGATCTCTTACTATAGTATGCGTGCTGAATGAATATTTTAAGATAGGAGAACTCTGAGAAAGGAATGAGTAAGTTTAGAATCTTGAAAACAGGATGCGATAATACGATTGTTTAACCATTGGCTTCCCAATATGCGATGATATGCTAATAGTGATGATATATGTCTTTTTTGTTCTTTATAGCTTTGTATGTAAAGTGCTGTCTGTGGATTTCGTCAGTATATTGATTCCCTTCAAGGAGAAAGAAGAATTGTGGTTTGTGTAATTTACGTGGCCCTGAAATATTATTGTGATAGTCAAATACGAGCAGTTTTTCAGCAAATGGAGAATGGAACAGAAATATGGATCCTTTCTGTAGTCTTGATTGATGTTGAGCCAAAGCCTGAAAAATTATTCTGCGTTAATACTTGTCCTAGAAAAGCGACGTTTATGTGTTTTGCTGATGCTGTGAGCATTACAGCTTACTGTTTTCGCTGGTGCGGGATGCACTGCAGCCTACATGATTTGTACTGAGGAAATTTCCCTCTTGAAGGTAGAGGAAGATTAAATAATTTTGATTATGGGACTGAAGGAAAGCTTGGTTTAATGTAATAAGGATGAAGCAAAACATTTGTCATTTAAACTACAGGAGGATTCGGATCTTTTGTGTCTGTTGTAAGTTCAATATGTTAAGATTAAACTGTTTTACAGAATAGAGGAAACCACAATTTTGCCATTCATGATAAATGAATCCAGAATAACCACCACAGGCGAAATAACTGATTTGGAAGCGAAAGGTAACTTAAAGAGGGAACGAAATGGGTAAGAAAATGTAGTATAACCTGTATAAGGATAATATTTTTACCCCGCTCAGAGTCACCTATGTGATTAATTCTTGTGATAACGTAATTTTAGATGAAATTGTCTTACTGTTTTATGTGTGAATATATGAGTATGATAAATGTATAATTGCGTGTCTCTTATCAGGTGTGTCAACTGGTATAAATGTTTTGGCGTGTAAATAACCATTGTTCTTTTACTGTGTATGTTTAAGGAACGTTTCTCCATATTTATCATGCGACAAGACATATGCGGCGAGCATCAGGAAGAGGACGAATTAGAACAATGTTGTAGTGGTGTAAACACTTTGTTGAAGTAGCATTGAAGTAGCTTGTTGGATTAACTAGTAGTGGATAGAAGTAGAATTTTGAGTAATACATATTTATGGGTAGTTAGTTTGTAGTATAGACAACAGGTGTGCATGTGTGTGTGTGTGTGTGTGTAAATAACATGTGAACCCTATGCTGCCCTGACCTATTGACCTATACTTGCACAAGGCATAATCCTATTCATTTTAGTGAATTAATAAGTAGCATTTGATTTATTAAAACGCAAGTGAACCACATTAGTGATGTGGATTTAGTTAATATATTGTCAGTTCATTTAATTTTCATTTTTACTGTCAAGTCATTTCACTTTTATTTTTTTTATATTGTCAAGTCATTTAACTTTTATTTTTATATTGTCGATTCATCTAACTTTTTTATTAAAAAAAATTAAGTCTCACTTTTGTTCTTAAAAATTGTGAAAGACAATACTAAGTGGTATTATGTATGACATTTTGTAATCACATAACTATGATGAACAATTTCTGTGAATGCAGTTGAGAACGTGAAAGCGAACCTGCTAAACTCTTACGAGACAGCGGGAGCAGCGAGGAGGAGGACTAGTTGTAAACAGGCGGGTTTCCCAGCAGGACACACTGTCAACCGGGCCACTTCGGGAGCGCGGTCACAACAAAAGAAGGGTACGGGACAAACACTTTCCCTTGCACCCGGAGCTAATGGCCGGCCGCACCAGTGGACCCTTTGTGGGGGCGATAACCTGAGATGGGCGAGCGGTCCACCGCACGGAAATCCATCTGCTGGCAACGCACCACACGCACGCGACCATGACGAGACGGCCGCAGTGAAACGACAGAAGACAGGGGATAAAGGGGCGTGGAGCCCTTTGACTGGTACTGTCCAGAGAAACTTGCAGACGTCAACGACAGCTATCAACATTTCTTGGCGGAAGCCCATTGTCAAGCGACAATGTCATGGTTCGGTGTTCTCTGGTTGCTAAGGGTGGCACAAAGAAGAGCCATTAAGTGTCATCCTTGCCCAGCAATTTCAAACCAGCGAGCCAATTGAGGATAACTCAAGAATGTAACAACACAAGGGGCATGGAGCCTTTTGACACGTACTGTCCAGAGAAATTGGCAGACTTCAACGACGCCTATCAACATTTCCTGACGGATGCCCACTGTCAAGCGACAGTAAATCATGGTTCGATGTTCTCTGGTAGCTAAGGGTGGCACAAAGAAGAGCCATTAAGTGTCATCCTTGTCCAGGAATATCAAACCGGCGAGCCAATTGAGGATAGCTCAAGAATGTAACAACACAAGGGGCGTGGAGCCTTTTGACACGTACTGTCCAGAGAAATTGGCAGACTTCAGCGACGCCTATCAACATTTCCAGACGGATGCCCACTGTCAAGCGACAGTAAATCATGGTTCGATGTTCTCTGGTCGCTAAGGGAGGCACAAAGAAGAGCCATTAAGTGTCATCCTTGCCCAGGAATATCAAACCGGCGAGCCAATTGAGGATAACTCAAGAATGTAACAACACAAGGGGCGTGGAGCCTTTTGACACGTACTGTCCAGAGAAATTGGCAGAATGGTTCAAATGGCTCTGAGCACTATGGGACTCAACTGCTGAGGTCATTAGTCCCCTAGAACTTAGAACTAGTTAAACCTAACTAACCTAAGGACATCACAAACATCCATGCCCGAGGCAGGATTCGAACCTGCGACCGTAGCGAAATTGGCAGACTTCAACGACGCCTATCAACATTTCCTGACGGATGCCCACTGTCAAGCGACAGTAAATCATGGTTCGATGTTCTCTGGTAGCTAAGAGTGGCACAAAGAAGAGCCATTAAGTGTCATCCTTGTCCAGGAATATCAACCTGGCGTGTCAAACGAGGATACCACACGAATTTGACAACACAAACAGGGAACCAAATGGAGATGTACGTGACACGGGCCACCAAGAGAAACTTCATGAGAGGGCAGAGACGGCGGGATTGCACGCAACAGATGGACAAAAATCCCTACTGACAGCTGCGGCGACGAACCCCCCCCCCCTCCTATATTGTGCCTCGGAACAGTGGAACTACTGAGTGTGCCAGTGAACAGTGATTATACGGTTCTTAGTCCAATGCATATACGTGTGTTGTTTATTAGACTGACTCTTGTATTTTGCAGGTGTTCTATTTATTGTTTTTTTTTAGACTTTGCAGGTGTTTTATTTATAGGTGTTTTTTTTTTAGACGTGACTATTGAACTTTCAGAGCTGTTTTATTTATCAATGTTTGTTTTTGTGTGATGTATTAGATTTGTGATATTTTGTTTCGTAAATTAATTCCTGTGGCATTGCTTCGTTTAACAGTCAGATAGCTATTCATTCTTATTGGACTGTGATCGATTAGCCTTTGCATGGGGCATATTTATAGTGAGGAACCCCATAAGGGTATCAATCACATAATTAATTGTATTTTCAGTATAATGACACAGTGCTCATTGTTTGCTAACTAACTGAAATATAGTAGAGTGATTAAATTAGTGCCACAAAGTTATTTTAATTCTACAAATTATTAGTTTTATAAGATATACAATTTTTTTGCGATAATCACTTTGTAAAACATGTTTCTTCTCTTATCATTTTTTTTTTGCTTTTGCGGATTGTGCATTGTAATGTTCTGCTTTTTAATACTGATGTGTACCTCACCCCTCATGGTAATGTACATGTGCGTTAGTGAAAAAGACCAATAAAAAGGTGTTAGCATGTGGACGTAATGTGCTGTTCCAGTCTCTTCTGTACCTAAGGTCCATCACAGTTCCCTTTGGATCCCTACGTAATTCGGTGCTCTCTGATACACACGATCGAACAGCGGAGGAGTGATACTCAAGCGTCAACTTTAGGTTACAATATCTCCGGATGTAATTAACATTTTACAATGCAACAAACGGCACTGATTACGTATTTGTTTATATGTTCAGATGTGCTAACAAAACTAACGTGGTTCCATTTAAAAAAAACGTAGGTTTGTGTTAAAAAACATACTTCCGTGCATTTTTGTATGGTTTGTAGTAAACAATTACACTAGCCCCTCTCCTCACGTTCGGTCTGTGGAATCGGTTCGTCAGTATTTGATGTGGTTTACGAAATATATCCAGCGGTAACGTTAGGTGACACACCCTGTATTATACCTATAGATTTATTTATTTCTATTCAAGAATTCATCTATGGTATAGAAGGAGTTGTCAAGGAGATACGATATCAATGTATTTTTGAAACTATTACTGCTGTCTGTCAGACTTTTTATTTCATCTCGATAATTATCGAAAGATTTTACAGCAGCATATTTTACCCCTTTCTGTGCCAAAGATAGGTTAAGTATAGGATAGTGTCTTTCTTTCTTCTGATATTATAATCGTGAATGTCACTGTTGTTTTTAAACTGTTCCATGTTGTTGTGAACAAATTTCATTACTGAGTAAATGTACTGTGAGTCTGTTGTAAGAGGCCGGCCGCAGTGGCCGAGCGGTTCTAGGCGCTTCAATCCGTAACTGCGTGACTGCTACGTCGCAGGTTCGAATCCTTCCTTGGGCATGAACGTGTGTGATGTCCTTAGGTTAGTTAGGTTTAAGTAGTTCTAAGTTCTAGGGGACTGATGGCCTCAGATGTTAAGTCCCATAGTGCTCAGAGCCATTTGAACTGTTGTAAGAATTCCTAACGTTTTAAACAGATGCCTACAAGAAGTGCGACTATGAGCTCCACATATTGTCCTTAAAGTAGTTTCGTACATCTGTAGCACTCTCATTTTTGAACATTTTAGCTGTTTTAAACATCATTCTTTGTGCGTGAGAGTATCATGGCTTCCTGAGAAACTTCTGACGTTGCCTGTTTCACTTTTGGACAAAACCCGATCAGGATAGCGTACTGGCTTCTGTCAGTTACAAATTTTTCGGATCAATCACGAACTGGAAAAATACTCTTTATGCTCCTATCTGCATGGTGTCAAATTACTTTATGCTCGTAAATCTAAGAATACGGAATGAGCATGCTCACTCACGTCGGTGATTTGTGAGATGTGTGTGTACAGACGTGATAGTTTCTTCAAAAAGGCCAATTTTATTTCTATGCTTTGTCTCTATTGACCTAAATGTTGACGGGAAGTCGAACTGTTAACTTCATCCCTGCTGCTGCATAGTGGCAACCGCATTTAAAAGTTCTTGCAACTTCCTTGACCTTCGGAAACTTTTTTACTATAATTCAGCAGGCGTCTTTTTGCGTCTAGCAGGGCACTTATTTACACTGATGATTTTAATATATTATTTAGGTTACATGTAAGTTCAGTTGCCACATGACGAGAGCTGTAAGGGACATTTGTATAAGAGGCTGGTGGATTGTCCACGAACTGCAAAAGCTCCGAGCATTCACTACTCGGCTTCCCCGGATCGCGCAGGCGCTGCCTGGCCCTATAGTGCCACCTGCCAGCTTTTGTCCGACCACCGCTGCCAACAGCTGAGCGCTTCGGAATGCCCCGCAGCCAGAGCCAAATCTGAACACACTACAGTTTGATACCACTGGCGCGCTGCCTACTACAATGCTCCTGCATTGTGTGCTGAAGTTTCCCGAACGTAAGTTAATGTTTTCTTTGACAACGTCCATTAACTATGAAACGTATCGAGGAACTTTAATTTATCCACGAAAGAGATCGCCGAAGCGATTCTTTCGTTTTGATCGTCAGTTTGGGACTCTTCATAGTTTTAATTAATGAAAGAACTTGAGAAAATACGTAGAATAACTCCTCAGCTTGTCAAGTGTTTGTTTAGGTAGTCCGTAAACGTCTCGCAAATGTCTCACGGACTCTAGTGAGAGGCCTATAATACAGACGCTGCGAATGACGGAAAGTCTTGTAACGAATCGGTCCTACGCTAATACGGACCAGTTGTCGAAGGAGTAATGACTTCATTCCGGAGAGTAATTTTACGTTCATTAATTGCGGCGTGAGAGAACGCCGTGCTCATTGCGACTGAGGAATGCATCATTGGAATTTTCAGATGTTCTGAAGCGCACAGGATTTTGCAGTACTCCAGTTGTCGGCGGCCGTCAACTAATGGAGCGGATTTCCCCGAAATCCTGTCACAATGCGCCACTCAAGGATGCTTTCAGTACGGAGAGAATACTTTGCTTTAGTTTAGGTGCTATCCGTAAGCAAAAACCGTGTTGATATAATTGTTACAATGAAATAAAAAAAGCGGCCTTCCGATCTCACAGTAACATTATACACTGAAGCTCCAAAGAAACTGGTATAGGTGTGCGTATTCAAATACAGAGATATGCAAACAGACAGAATACGGTGCTGAGGTCGGCAACGCCTATATAAGACAACAAATAACTGGTGCAGTTGTCAGATCGGTTACTGCTGCTTCAATGGCAGGTTACCAAGATTTAAGTGAGTTTGAACGTGGTACTATAGTCGGCGCACGAGCGATGGGACACAGCATCCCCCAGGTAGCGATGGAGTGGGGATTTTGCCGTATGACCATTTCACGAGTGTTACGTGAATATCAGGAATCCGGTAAAACATCAAATCTCCGACATTGTTGCGGCCGGAAAAAGATCCTACAAGTACGGGACCAACGACGACTGAAGAGAATCGTTCAACGTGACAGAAGTGCAAGCCTTCCGCAAATTGCTGCAGATTTCAACGCTGGGCCATCAACAAGTGTCAGCGTGCGACCCATTCAACGAAACATCATCGATATGGGCTTTCGGAGCCGAAGGCCCACTCGTGTGCCCTTGATGGCTGCACGACACATAGCTCAGGTCTTGTCCGGGCCCGTCAACTGCAACATTGGACTGTTGATGACTGGAAACATGTTGCCTTGTCGGACGATCTCGTTTCAAATTGTATCAAGGGTATGGACATGTACGGGTATGAAGACAACCTCCTGAATCCATGGACCCTGCATGTCAGCAGGGGCTATTCAACCTGGTGGAGGCTCTATAATGGTGTGGGACTTGTGCAAAATGGGTCAAATGGGTCTGAGCACTATGAGACTTAACATCTGAGGCCATCAGTCCCCTAGAACTTAGAACTACTTAAACCTAACTAATCTAAGGACATCACACACATCCATGCCCGAGGTAGGATTCGAACCTGCGACCGTAGCGGTAGCGCGGTTCCAGACTGTAGCGCCTAGAACCGCTCGGCCACTCCGGCCGGCGGACGTGTGCAGTTGAAGTGATACAGGACCCCTGATACATCTATATACGACTATGACTGGTGACACGTACGTATCTTGTCTGATCACCTGCATCCATTCACACCCATTGTGTATTCAGACGGGCAATTCCAGCAGGGCAATGCGACACCCCACAAGCCCAGAATTGCTACAGAATGGCTACAGGAACACTCTTCTGAGTTTAAACATTTCCGCTGCCCACCAAACTCCCCAGACATGAAAACTATTGAGCATGTGTGGGATGCCTCGCAAACGTGTATTTCAGAAGAGATCTCCACCCCCTCTTACGGATTTGTGGACAGCCCTGCAGGATTCATGGTTTCAGTTCCCACTGGCATTACTTCAGACATTAGCCGAGTGCACTCCACGTCGTGTTGCGGCACTTCTGCGCGCTAGCGGGCCCTACACCATATTATGCACATGTACCAGTTTCTTTGGCTCTTCAACGTATAATTTCAGCTAACAAGCTACCAATATGTACTAATGTACATAGGGCCCTAAATAACAATGTAGAACAACTGAGGCAGTGACAACAACAGTCAAAACTTGCTTTTAGGCGCCGGCCGAAGTGGCCGTGCGGTTAAAGGCGCTGCAGTCTGGAACAGCAAGACCGCTACGGTCGCAGGTTCGAATCCTGCCTCGGGCATGGATGTTTGTGATGTCCTTAGGTTAGTTAGGTTTAACTAGTTCTAAGTTCTAGGGGACTAATGACCTCAGCAGTTGAGTCCCATAGTGCTCAGAGCCATTTGAACCATTTTTTTGCTTTTAGGCTGAATTTCGTTAGAACAGTTATTACTTAAAACATGTATACATTTTACAGAACTAGATAAAGAATACCGACTGAGGATGATATGTTGGTGCTGAAACGTATTTGGGTTTATACACTGTCCCTTCGCATTAATGTAACCACTTTTCAAAAGTCTGAATAACCACCTTTTGCAGCGCTGTGAGACGTGCGGGAAGAGAGTCATGTGTTTCTGAAAGGTACCGACAGGGCTGTGGAGCCGTGCCGACTCCAGCCAGTGCCGCGGCCAGCTGCGCTAGCTTCCTCGGTTGAGGATCCATGGCGCAAACAGTCTGATCGATAAGGTTCCACAGGTTTGCGAGGTGCTGGGGCTAACAGTGTATTTAACACTAAATTCTTCTAGAATCTTCATATGGATATGATGCTCTAAGCCCCCCCTTTTCTAACCCCGACTTTTGCTGTTGCACATGGATTACGAAGAAACGCGAACTGACTGTAATCGACCCTGCAAGTGGAGTAGAAAAGAGTTTGGCACCTGCAATAATTTAATTTGATAGAAATTAATTTGACAAAGGAAAGTTTCATTAACGTGGTGAGAAATGAAAGGGTTGCTCTGCCGATCTACAGAATGAAAGTTCTGTCCAAAATAACCATTTGATTTATTATGACTAAACTCAAAATAATAAACAAAACACATGAAACATTTACAATACGTCAAATTGGATACTCAAATAAATGCTGTGAAGGTGAAGTTGTCCATAAACTAGCTTGTGACATTTATGACCAAGTGGTATGTGGAGCCAATTCCTTGCAACTCAGATCTTAAGAGAAACACCCAGCCAACACAACATTAATTGCTGCTACAGTAGTGAGAACTCAGACAATGACCACCCAAGACAGAATCACGTTAGAAAAGACGGGAACAG
The DNA here is from genome assembly GCF_023898315.1 of Schistocerca nitens. Lineage (NCBI taxonomy): Eukaryota > Metazoa > Arthropoda > Insecta > Orthoptera > Acrididae > Schistocerca > Schistocerca nitens. The sequence continues at coordinate 879,874,644 of NC_064616.1, read as the reverse complement.
GCGCGCTCTGCTGAGCTCTGATTATCACATAGCAAAATTTCCTAATCTACCGGTGCTGCGGACATACATTACCAACCTGTCTTCTTAACTGCAAGGACACGATCTGGCGTACTGGAGGTGATGGCTGGTTGCTTCGACGCCCCGTCGTGGTGATGATAATGTCCCGAGTATAGCCCGAAACAAATTATCCTGGTCTGGTTGTTCCAGACTAGAGACTTCATAGCAACACGAATGCGCCTCTGAGGGAGACGAAGAAGGCTTGCCCCACAATCACTGGCGGTACACTGATTGATTTTAACAAGCGAAGTCACACAGTAACTCCGATACAGTCAACTTTAGCCAAAACTGCTCAAGACGGACAACATAGGCCACTTGTACGCAGAACGCTCAACTGCCAACTGTACTCGGAAAGTTACGTTGAAGTCGAAACTTCAGCAACTTCGTCAAACAGTTACAATTAAATGAAAGTATATTAGACAGCCAACGGTAGGCAGGCTGTCCAGACCAGCAAGAGCTCAGTCTTGTAGCCTACTCCGACTGAAAGCCGAGAGACGACTCTACAAAGAGCACCCGTACAAGCCGAACACAGAACATTACCACCTCCACCACAGTGGCCGTGGTTAAACGTGCCAATCAGCAAGCCGAAAACCGGTGGAAAATTTCACTCTATTGCCGAAGCACTACTATTTCACCAATGGAGATACTTGGCGCCAATTTCTGGGCCGATTTTGCTACGTCACGGAGCTACCACCTGGGCAAACCAATCATAGTTATGATTTTGCAGAAAACGCGGGAATTTGCCCGCCAAGACTTCCTGGGAACATAAGTCATTCCCACGCCTCACTGGTAGTCCAACAGAAAGTGTTTTCACTAAGTTTCTGCGAAGTAACGGAATCTCTAACCCCAGCCGCTCCTTCAGGCCCCAATGGGCGTGTCGCCCCCGCTCTTATGACAATGTCGGCGTCTGGACAGCATCCACTCATCTCCCTCACACCCATCGGCATAACCCTTTCAAGATCAACAGAACTCGCTGTCACCGGACCACCCGGGTGACGAGAGACGCTGCATGGGAAGTCCGCGTGTGAAGGAATAGCAACTTTTCACCACATGCAATTAGAGAGGAAAATATTCATATTTTCTGAGTTCTCAATGCTAGCCTTGTAATGACCATACTCGGCTATACTTCCCCAAATCGAATTACTCAGAGTAAGATATAAATATGAGAGGGGGCAAGTCACTGTGTGCACCGTAAAGGCATGCCAACTCTCAGGTTCACGACTAGGTTAAATCCGGGCCTTTGGTGGCCAGTGGAGTATGATAAACTCATCCTGGTGCTCTTCGAATCACGCACGTACACTGCGAGCTGTGTGACAAGTTGCATTGTTCTGCTGGTAGATGCCATCGTGTCGAGGAAAAACAAATTGCATGTAGGCGTGGACATGGTCCCCAAGGATAGATACATACTTGTGTTGATCCACTGTGCCTTCCAGAACGACGAGATCAGCCAGGGAATGCCACGAAAACAGTCTCCAGAACATGACTTTCCCTCCACCGGCTTGGATCCTTCCGACGATTGTTGCAGGGCATTTGCTTTTAGACGTTTCACGCCGTACACACCAACGGCCATCTGTCTGAGAAGGCCACCTGTCACCTTTCAGAGGACTTCCAGGTGAGGTACTGGCTTCGTCACCGATGAACAGCAGTCAGCATGGGTGCATGAACCAAGAACCTGCTGCGGAGGCCCATACGCAGCAACATTCGCTCAATGGTCGTTGGGGAGACACTGTTAGTAGTCCCTTGGTTCATCTGGGCGGTCAGTTGCTCAACAGTTGCACGTCTATTCGCCTGTACACATCTCCGCAGCATTCTATCGCCCCTTTCATCTGTGGCCCGTGGTGCACCACAGTTAAATTGGGGCCGGTTCTGGCTAGTGCTAGGGCGGTACGCGAACAATTTATATACTTCGACTCTTGGCCCGAAAGCCAATGATCATGCCCTTTTGGACGTCAGATAAATCGCTTCGTTTCCGCACTATAATAACGACTGCGCTGTTTTCCACATACCCCCGATACGCATCATACACCCTCCACTGCTACTGCTGCCACCTGCCGTCTGTGAGTGGTTATTGGACGTTGACATCGAACATAGGCGGTGGTCGCATTCATGTGATTGGATCGTGTATAAAAAACAGTTGTTTGCATAACAGGCGCACTGAAATCCAGTAATTTTGTCTGCAAGCACGACTCCTTCAAGATCTTCAAAATCAAATGATGAATAACTGTTAATAACTCTGTTCATTAGGAAAAATATTGCCGTTAACAACAGAATCATCGTCAGATCGCTGTTCACAACTAAAATTATATTATGCTGTACATGTGATATTCGCTGATTGCGCACAACGTTCCTTCGGATGGTGGTGCCCTACAGGAAAAACCGATGTAAGAAAAATTGTCTGTTTTATTGTAAATGGACCTAACAATTAGAAGTGGCAGTCAAAAGAAAACGAGACAGATGGAAAACAAGTAAGTGAGCTATTTATTATTTTAAATTTAATCACCGCTAGTCTTCATACATTTATCACACTGTGAGACACGGTGGTTAGTGTCTTCGCAGTTAGGCGGTAGGCGAAGAGGTTCAAAATGGCTCAAATGGCTCTGAGCACTATGGGACTCAACTGCTGTGGTCATAAGTCCCCTAGAACTTAGAACTACTTAAACCTAACTAACCTAAGGACATCACACACATCCATGCCCGAGGCAGGATTCGAACCTGCGACCGTAGCGGTCGTGCGGTTCCAGACTGTAGCGCCTTTAACCGCTCGGCCACTCTGGCCGGCCAGGCGAAGAGGATTGAGACGAAAAATAAGGGGACGGCTACTGAAAAACTCACTATAGAACTGAATGTCGCTCTCACGAATCCTGTCAGTAACAAAGCAAAGCGAAGGGAGCTCCATAAGCAAGAAATTGCAGGGCGAGCTAGAATTCCAAAAGCACTCATCAGTGATGCAAATACCCGTTATCGGGAAACGTGGTGTCGAAGTCATAGAACCTGGACTATTGAGCAATGGGAGAAAGTCATTTGGTCGTATGAGTCTTGTTTCACTCTGTTTCCAACTTCTGCCTGAGTTTACGTCCCAAGAGTGAAACATGGTGTGGATTCGGTGAAGATTTCGGGAGCCAAATCTTGGCTGGGAAGGATTTTGTGAACATTTTGGCTGATAAAGTCCACCTCATTGTACAATGTTTGTTTCCCAATGGTGGTGCCGTTCTCCAAGACGACAGAACCCCTGTACATAAAGCTCGCACCATCCAGGAGTAGTTTTGTGAACATGAGGATGGATTGTCGGATGTCCCTTGGCCACCTTATAATATTTCTGGCTTATTCAGCCATCATATTAGGCTACAGGAAGCTATTCCCAGGGCAGTGGAGATGCAAGAAGCATAGAGATGACGCAATGTGGGATGAGGTACCGGGGACAGATGTTAGATTCGGTACCATTCCCGTGAGAAAGACCGCCTGCATGTTGCTGCTGCTCTGTGATTGGCTGCTGTGTTCGGCGGTAGGGCGCCAAAACGTTAAACTTTAGTTGCTATTTCCAGAATGAGATTTTCACTCTGCAGCGGAGTGTGCGCTGATATGAAACTTCCTGGCAGATTAAAACTGTGTGCCCGACCGAGACTCGAACTCGGGACCTTTGCCTTTCGCGGGCAAGTGCTCTACCATCTGAGCTACCGAAGCACGACTCACGCCCGGTACTCACAGCTTTACTTCTGCCAGTATCTCGTCTCCTACCTTCCAAACTTTACAGAAGCTCTCCTGCGAACCTTGCAGAACTAGCACTCCTGAAAGAAAGGATATAGCGGAGACATGGCTTAGCCACAGCCTGTCATCCAAATTACTTCATTTTTTTAAATAAACATCTCTCAACAGCCAGCTATCAATCAGTCATTTCAAAATCATTAAAATCAAAGTATTACTAAAACAAAAGACTGGCGATATTACTGCCGATGCACTTCGGTGGCGTTCGGGTGACGCCTTGCTGGCTTGGCGCGCGAAGTGTCTCGGGCAGTCCGGCTCTCCAATTCTGACCGTTCCAGTAGACAGACATGTTGTCTGTTATAGCAGTATTTGTATCATGCAATTTTATTTACTACAGTTCCGACCGTCGCTAGGTACAGACATGTTGTCTGTAATAGTAGTATTTGATTCATGTAATTTTATTCTCCAGTTCTGACGGTTCCAGTAGACAGACATGTTGTCTGTGGCAGGATGTATTTCATGTTATTTTAGCCAGATATAATGACTGTGGAAAGATATGTTCAATACGTTGTTATCAAGAATAGTTTCTCGTGTCTATATCAATAAAAACGTGAGTGGCATCCCAAATGAGTAATAGTTTACTCGTAGCAGCAGTTCCTTGCGAAGTTAATTTCAGCCTCAAGAAAAAAAAACCACGACCTGCGTGCTGTTTTCTGCGCTGGGGACATCATCATCATGAAGACAGCAGGTTAGTGAAGTGTACAAGAACTTATGCATTACACACAGGCAAACAACTAGGCAAAAAAATGGCTCTGAGCACCATGGAACTTAACATCTGAGGTCATCAGTCCCCTAGAACTTAGAACTGCTTAAACCTAACTAACCTACGGACATCACACACATCCATGCCCGTGGCAGGATTCGAACCTGCGACCGTAGTGGTCGCGCGGTTCCAGACTGTAGTGCCTAGAACTGCTCGGCCACACCGGCCGGCAAACAACTAGGCACCTCACGTGTACTGCATGCACAGTACAAATGTGCTCAGTGACACGTCATCTGCAGTAATGCAGAGGAGGTAAGGAAGGATGAAAGTATTAACACTATCTCACTTTTATTCCTTTTTTCTTGCCGTAACCTCACTCAGCAGATCTCAATACTATTGAGCTTTTGTGGTCTTTGTAACTAATTTCCTTTGTAGACTGATTTTCTCAGTATCCTACTGATGAATCGAAGTCAGTCACTTGCTTTACCCACGACCGAGTCTAATGCGATCATTCCATTTCATATCCCTACAAATTGTTGCATCCAGGTATTTGTATGAGTTGATTGGTTCCAACTGTGTCTACTTAATAAGGTACAGGATACTACATTTATTCATTTAGTGAAGTTGAAACGTCCCCTTAGAAAAATTATACAAGACTGTGCTTAAACTGACACACAATGTTTTTAGCGCAACGCAATCTGACTTTCAAAAATCCCTACAAAAGAATGGCCCTGACAAACATTAACCTATACCTTTCACAAATCTCTTACCTCACCAAAAATCTTCGTTACTCGAAGTACTGCAATACAGCGAGCGCCACTACTGCCAGCTTAATAAAAGATTCAAACTACTGAAGGCACTAACTACTAATAGGCATAGTTAGCAAATGAAAGATTTTAATAGAGAACAAACAATGTATTTACCTTAATAGTGTTGAATAATGATAATATACATAGCAGTTCATGACATCCAGTCTTACAAATTTCAAAACTCCGCCATTTCTCTCCCCACATCCACCACTGCTGGCGGCTCACCTCCAACTGCGCAACGCTATGCGCTGTTAACAGCCAACAGCCCAACACTACAATGGCGAATATTACAACAATGCCACCCAGCCACAGACTGCACACAGCACAGCCAGTGATTTTCATATAGAGCGCTACATGGCGTTACCAATATAAAAACCTAAACAGCCTACTTACATAGCCCCTATGGTCCCCCCAAAAAATTTTACAAATTGTTTTGGGCACTGGCCAATACATTTTTGTTAAAATTTTTGCACAATTACAATAACAGAGAAATCAAATGCACACACTTATTGACACAATGTTGGTCAAAAGCTAAAATTTTCTCACAGTCCATAAAGACAGTCCTGATCGTTCATCACAGTAAAATAGCAGTGTTTTTCTCAAAGTCTGAGCAGTAAAAGAAAATGCACACGGAAGTAGTGGATTTCCATGCAGTCTTGAAGAAGTAGTGTTGTCCTAACGGAAAGACAGTGCTGACTCTTGACATGCTGACAGGTAATGGGGCACAACAGAGCAAACCCACAGCAGAGTCATTCGACGTTTTGAAGAATATTGGTAGGTCGGTCATCACACAGTAGACCCACTGTAGTCCTGGTTGAGATTACGGTATTGGTGGGGCACCAGAGGTGCAGACCCACTGTAGTCCTGGTAGAGATTGTGGTACTGGTGGGCCACCAGAGGTGCAGACCCACTGCAGTCCTTGTAGAAATAATGGTATTGGTGAGCCAGCAAAGGGGTAGACCCACTGTAGTCCTTGTAGAAATAATGGTATTGGTGGGTCATCAAAGATGCAGACCCACTGTAGTCCTTGTAGAGATGGACAGCAGCCATCTGTTGTGACTGTGCCGGTGCACAATCACCATTGAAGAGTCTTGTGGATAATATAGCAAGTCCATAGCCACCACTTGTGCACTCACCAAGTTTTTGGAATTGTCCTCAGAACCAGCAATGCTGTTATCCAGTCCCTTGCTGAATTATTAACACACGTGCAAACACTAACAGTCCCAACTTCTCACATATTTTGCATATACTATGACCATCAGAAATTTGATGAACTGGTGTCAATTATAATTTTATAACATGAGAATACAATAACAAAGGTACAAAATACATTATTAAAGAACATAACAATACAGATAAATTTGTAGTAGTACAGGCTTTGCAAAAGAATAGAAATAAACAGATACATCAGTGTTACAGGAATTATGACATAAGTGAATATGTAGTATAATGAGAATAGTTTTCAAAACATTAATTTCACATATGAGCATTGAAACAGAACACAATAAATAATGTCTAAACATCTTTACAGAGAAAATAACATAGTATTTGAAAAATTCTACAACATAAATCTTATTAGCTAAACACATAAAGACAGGAAAAACACAAATTCACATAGTGTAATAACACAAAAATACAGGACAGGGTTTGTTTTCAGTGTGACATTTGGTACTGCAGTCCACTTCATTCCATATACCTTTCCTCTTATTTCAACATTTGTTTCCACCAAAAAATTCTATCCAAGCACGCTTTCTGTATTTACAGTATATGTTCACACATTTCTTACCTCATTATTTATTTTCCATTATCTTACCTCATCATTTATTTCCTAGAAAATCCTACCTAAACCTGTTGTCCCTAAACCCTACTTTTTTGGTTCATATCCTCTTTCAAAATACTTTTTTGGCAAAACCATTTTCTTATAGCTTCTCAAAGCATATCTTCCAATTCATCACAACTTGTTCTCTTATATGGCCTACCCCATCTTAAGCTAACTTAAATCTACTGAGCTCAGATGCTAAACTAAGGGACGAGGCAATGCAGCAGCACAAAACAATTAACACAAACAGCAATGACAAAAAAATTCAAATTGGCAAAGCAAGCAGCACTAAAATAAATTAGCAAAGCAATTGCAATATTACAACTAATATAAGGCAATGTGCAGCAAACAATAAAAATAAATCAGTAGTAAAACTGGCTTAACAGAGTAATACAAAGTCAAATTCAGTAACACTATGCCTGGCAAACAGCAGCAGCAAATGAAATAACTTACACCTAAACATGACAAAGCTCAAGCAGAAAAAATATTACACTAAAAATAGCCATGTCTAATACCTATGTCACATCGTAACACTAGAGTGATGCATCACAAAAACTTACTCTGCAAGAAAGTTACCAAGTCATTAAAAAAATTATTTATGCAATTCCTGTGAAGAGAAATGTGTATTTGTGCTCTCTTTTCTAAGAAAGTATATCATAAACGTATTCTTTACTGGGTCTGTAGACAGAAAATAGTGATATTAGTATATCTATTAAATTTTATAATAACCAATGCTGCAGTGCAGCTAGAAATGTGGCATTTCATAAGGTAGTAAAAAAAATCTCTCAACTAGAAAGACAGTAATCATAATCAGGAGTATAGACATAAAAATATCTCTCGTCATTTCATTAGGCATTTCAGTAAATATCATAAATTAAGCGCTCCACAGTGTTATCATATGTTTTCAAGTTTGAGCGTGTCGTATTTGCGATGCTTTCTACAAAGGAATGTCAATAGCGAGGATAATGGCCCCTTTTTTTTCACCTGTGCCTCTGAAAGGCACACACTAATGGCTCTTTTCCAGCCAACTGTCACGCAGCTGGGTGCCCACGACTCATTACGTGCAGGTGGTTACTTAACTTTCTTACTGAAATATTTACGACACCAGTTTGCATTACAGTGACAGTCTCATATAAAAAATTTCACAGGTCGAGAATTTGCGTTGCAAATGTGTAGAAACAAAATCCTATGAATATAACAGTGTTCAAAAAGTTTTCGCCAGCATTGTGATACATTTGCGCATTTACACACATTTCATAACTCTTAAAGTACGATTCTTGGTTTCCAACATCCTTTTCCACAAATCAGAGGCCCTAACCACTACTCACTATTCATATACGTATTCGTCGACACTTCTTCAATATTTCATCAATGTAAATATGTAGCATAATCAAATTCCTCATTTACGATAGCATCATCTTATTGATCATAAACATACCTCAACAGCATAATACACATCGTCGTCGTGAAAATAACATCATAACACCTCAGTCAAATTTCAAAAACGTCGTAGTTTTCTGCAATAATGTCAAAACCTAAAAAAAAATTCTCTGCTCATTTCAATAGCGTCATCTACCTCAAACGTACTTTAAAATCATGCTCCCTTACCAAATACATCATTCAAAGCTCTCAGAGAATCACAATGGTTCCGAAAAAATATGAACAGTTCACAAAGTGCAGACAAAATACAATTTCATAATTGTGAAGTTACCCAACTGTGTAATTGCGTAAACATGTGTCACTGATGTAGTAAAAGAAATGTTTATCTCTCAGTTAAATGATCAGATAGCTGTGTAATTTGTGTGTTAGAGAAATATGGTACCGATGTGTAAAGTTGTATAAGCAAATACCATATTAGCTAGGGCTCCTTGTGCTTGCCAAACACATGGTACACAAAGTAAGCGTGTACCCCCCTGAGGATTAATGTAATTATACCCTCAGGTGTTACAGATTACAGCAATGGAATGAAATGTATCACGGAAAACCTTTGTATCATTGTACTTCAAATATCTTTAAAAATAAATGATTTAAGTACAAAATTAATCACTCAAATACGTGTACTGTAGCGCTAAACTGTGCGTCTTGTTGGAAGATAATCTCTGTGGAAGTGTCGTAATTATCGTCCTCCGAAAGCTAAGTTCTGCAGAAGCCAATGTACTTACCTCATGATAAACAAAAGTGAAATGCTTTGCGTATAGATATCTCAGTTATTACGCTTATTGCCGTGATGAAGAAACTACTGCGCTGTAACGTATTGTTGTGCTACGGAAAAGGCAGTCTCATTGTAGCTATACCACAAAAGTTGCTACTAAAATATGTTTTACTTCCCAGAAGAATTCAGAAAAAACTGTACAGATATAAAGCAGATACAGCACAAAAGCAACAATGTAAATTGTGTCACACATTAGTAGCGTCGTGATATAATCGTGTAGCTGTCAAAGAAACCAAATGCTAAGTCATCTTTAATTCCACAGAAAGTACTTCAAATAAAGAATGTCTTTTCAAGTAAACCAAAATGTTGCATGAAAATCTCATTAGCGTTGCCGTTATATGTTCTAAGTATGTGATCCTTATAGTCGTTACGTGATAGTGGAACTAACAAGCAAGAATGTACAAATAACAACACTGTGTCGTCTGCTCACTATAACAATGCATTCGTAATTTCTGTTTAAATAATTTCTCTTGGTTCTTGACTGGATATTTAACCTCAAACATTGTTGCATGTTAACAGATTCTAAGTCTGATAAAGCATACTAGTAACGTAACGTGAAAAGTTTTATGGCAAAGACAAAGTTAAAAAGCAGATTATCTTTCAATAAACGGTTTCACATGTGAAATGTGGTGTAAACCTTTACTCTTCCTAGTACGCAGAGTTTCAACTTCAACGCAATTATCATGTGGTATACGTCGGATTCTGTAAGGTCCATTGTAAACTAGAAAGAATTTGTGACTCAAGTGTTTCTTCTTATGTGACAATGGATGAGCTTTAATGAGAACTTTCTGAACAATATACAATTTCTTTGCATTTGCTTTACCGTGTAGTTATCTCCTTTTGTCTGCTGCAGATTTTATATTTTTAAGAGCCAAATCAATTATGTCTTTGTGTCGAAGTTTACGTGTATTCGGGAAAGGTACAAGCTCTCTGATTCTTTTCGGTGGTTCTTCATTCTTCAGTACAAGAGTAGGTGGTAAAGCAGTGGAATCATGAGGCATTTCATTCAGCACATTTTGAAATAAGTGTAAATATCTGTCCCAATGCTGATGCTTTCTGTGACAATAAAGTCTGCAAAGCTTATTGATTTCTTTCATAATCCGTTCAGACGGGTTACAATGTGGTGAGTACAATGAAATAAAAACAGGTTTGATTTTATGATTCTGAAGCATGCGTGACCAAACAGCAGATCTGAATTGCGGTCCGTTATCTGAAATGACTTTAGCAACGTGGCCAACATCACATATGAAATTTGTAACAAAGGCGTTGGATACAGACCGTCCAGTGGCTTTACGTAACGGAGTGAAAGAAACAAATTTTGAAGTAAGTTGAACAGCGACTAGAACGTACGAAAATCCATTCGATGTTCTGACAAGGGGTCCCAAGAGATCAACAGCAGCAAATTCTTTTAATTTAGAATGAATAATAGGAAACAACGGAGCACGATGTGAGATAGTAGATGGTTTCGCCTTTTGACAAAGTTTACAAATAAACAAGACTCTTCGAATTCTATTTTCCATATTGTTAAAATAACAAGTCGTTCGAAGAATATGATAACATTTTCGTGGACCAAAATGTGCGTAGCTGAAATGAATGTACCAAATGAGCTTATTAACAAAATCGTCTGGAATGCAAAGTACCCATAGCTTGTCATCAACAGTGCAGCGTTTGAAGAGTATGTTGTTTCTAACCAGGTAATAATGCCGAATCTGAGTGTGTGTCTTTTCATGCCATTTACTTTTGATGTCTTTCCAAATCGGATCTTTATCTTGTTCGTGAGCAATGTCCTTTAAAGATGTGTTGATGAAGTTTTCAAACGCGAATTTCTGAATGTAAAGAATACTGAAATTTTTCTCGAGGTTGCCTTCTGTGTTACTTTTCTCAAGCCCTGCCGGTGCGCGTGACAGTGCGTCCGCAACAATGTTCTCCTTGCCGGGAATGTAGACTACTGTGAAGAAGTGCGCAGTCTTACATGTTTGAATGTTTAAAGTAAGTTGCTAATATCAGCCCCACTTTGAAATCTTATCGTGGTCTGACTGAATATCTGTAGAGCTTTTTTCGGACAGTGCTTCATTATAGATAATAGTATCGTCTACAAAAAATCTAAGGTTACTCTTAATATTGTCGGCTAGGTAATTAATATACAGCATGAACAGCAAGGGTCGCTTCCAGTTTGTGCTGTATCTCTATTGATCTTGTCGTCGATGGGACTTTAAGTTCTAAATCTTTACTCTATAAAAGGACCGATATCTGTGCTTAATAGTTGACTGAAATCCAATGAAGTTATAGTTTCCCAGCCGGCTGTGTATCAAAGACTCGGAGCAACTGGACTGCGTGTCAGTCCTCACGCAGTACAGCGTGGGTCCATCTTGCGGTAAACCGAGGTGGGAAAGTGATATCTGGAGAAATCACACTACCATCGTGGAAACGTAAGTTTGGTAGTGGTTGGGTCCTGGTATTAAAATGCACACTACCATCGTGGAAACGTAAGTTTGGTAGTGGTTGGGTCCTGGTATTAAAATGCGTCATTCTGGATTAGGGTATCGAGCTTCACGAGTTCTTCAGTGATCATAAATGGGATGCACGGGCACGCAAACCGTTGTCCGTTAGTCGCCACAAAGAATTCTCATGAGTGGGACCTGTTATCAAAAAACTCAAAAAACTCTTGTACCACGTAGAGAGTTACTAGCTACGCGTAGAAAGTACCGGCAAACAACCTACATCAGGTTAATTGATTTGTCGTTGCGGAAGAACTTCCCTGGTTTTGATACATGTTTATTTTTTTGTGTTCTTGAATGTGTAACTTAGATTTTAGAAACTTTCTAACCACACTTTTCTGCACCTACATCTACAAATATACTGTATAAGTAACCATCCGGGGTGATTCCGCTAAGCTGTCGGCCTCAGATATTTCCTGAACCGTTTAAGATATCGTAATTCTGTTTTCACCCAAATTAATTGTGAAAAAAATTCTTCATCAAATGTCGTGTAATCTCTTCTCATAGATTTTACAGAGATACCTGTGTCAAATTCGTTTTTTTTTTCATATGGAACTGTACTAATTTCTGCTGCAGGTACGGTAGTTCTAAAAGAAACGAATTTCAAGGGCGCTTTAAACCACTTCGGCTATCCGTGCACGCTCCCTGGACCAATCCAAACCTCCATATGTCTCACTGTCTACATCCGTGCTCCACAGTCCACTATATTCATTACCTAATGCTCACCAACATATTTAACTGGATTCCGAGGCAGGGAGAATGAGACTACGAGAAAACGAGTGGATTATGGCATAAGGATGTAGGCAATGTGACATGTTTGGGTGTATCCGAGGAGCGTGCACGGATAGCCGAAATGGTTAAGGCAACCGCTCGCGATAAGCGGGAAATCGGGGTTCGAGTCCGGCTGCAGCAACAATTTACGTAAGTCACTAATAGGTATTAGATCTCTACCCGATACAGCTGATTTCAAAGAATTCGCAGTTGGTGAATAAATTTCGAATTATTTCATATAGCTGTAGATCGTCAACAAGGTCTGTTCTTTCAGGCAAGCAAGTAAGTATTATCATATATCTCGCGTAGAGATCGTGAGAATAAGATAATGGAGATTACGGTCCGTACAGAGCATACAGACTGTCACTTTTCCCTTGCTCAATACGTGAATGAGACAGGACGGGAAATCGCTACTAGTGCTTCGAAGTCTCCTTTTCCAAGCACCGTACAGTGTAATTCAACTAAGCTGAAGCATTTCCGAAACTGTTTAACCTATCGTAATTCTGCTTTCACCCTAATGAACTGTGACAAAGTCCTCACTAAATGACGTATGTAGTCTCTTTTTGTAGCTATATTAATTACGGAGATATCGGTATCAACTTCCCTTTTTCAAATGGAGCTACAGTAATTTCTGCTGCTAGTATCCTTGTTCCAAAAGGTAAAAATCCAACGGCGTTTCACTCCTCAAAACCCGATTACTAGTTTTTACAATATTTAGAACTTACAATTTATTTGCCTAGAACATGAAACGGATTGGTGTCTTAGGTGGAAGTTCGTGATTACATACACAAATAAGGAAATAATTCACATCGGATAAGGAGGAACAAGAGGGCTGCTCAGCCGTGTTACCGGTTTAAAAGGCGCCTGGGAAATGTAGTTTTATGTGACTAGCGTGGAGAGAAATACAACAATTATAGTAGAAATCTTAGGACAATCACACTATAGAACAATTAATAAACGACAGAAAGTTTGAAGGCATAACTTTCGAATCTGAACTTCACCGTGGGATCCACTTACCCCATCATCTGTAGCAGTGGCCCCGTTAAGCGTGGACGTCTCCGACCACTGACCACTGACGGCCTCGCGCCCCTGGTGTCTCGCAAATAAGTTGTGCAACTCGTAAAATTTTAACGACTTAATTACACGTATTTATTTGCGTACGAATGTAGTAGTACATTTCTTAGCATAATTTGTCTGTAAAAAGTTATTTATTTTACTTTCGTAAATTTTAGATAAGTATTTCGTTAATAATTTTTATGTTTTAATATTTTTTATTATGCCATCACACATGGCAGAATAAAAAAATATTCTGCCATGTATGATGATCACACACACTATTGGTTGGTTGGTTGATTTGGGGGAGGGGACCAAACAGCGAAGTCATCGGTTCCATCGGACTAGCGAAGGATGGGGAAGGAAGTCGGCTGTGCCCTTTCAGAGGAACCATCCCAGAATTTGCCTGGAGCAATTTAGGGAACTCACGGAAAACCTAAATCAGGTTTGTCGGACACGGGTTTGAATCATCGTCCTCTCGAATGCGAGTCCAGTGACGCGTACTATTCCCTATATACTACGACACTAAGCACTTGAAGTACTGTACTCATCAAGCTACTTACCAAAAATGTTTTTTAGATCATAATGTCTGGAGGACCCTCAAGAAACAGAGACGTGGGGATGAAATGGGGGTCGGCTGCATCAAAAAGAAGGAGAAAGGCTGAGACGGTTATACCCACCCAAGCTATGAGTTCGAGTATGACGAAATTATTTAAGAAATCTTCTTCAGGTGTAACTGCTCTAGAGGCCTCTGATGAATCTCTTTTCCAAGTTTCTTTCGTTTTTGAAACAGAAGCAGCTTCAGTGTCGAATGAATTTGCTACCCTTTCTGATATAGCGTCAGAGTTGTGTGAAACTGCTGTGATCCAAGCTTCTGAGCCGAATAAAGGGTTAAAAAGTAAACAGATTTGTGAGTTAGAAAATCAAGAGCAAACTGTTTATATAAAAGAATCATTTATAGAAATAGATCCGGGAAAGTGGATATTTCCAAAAACAGATTCACAGCGTAATGGCTTAATTTAAAACGTTCCGCAACAAAACCTAGAGAAATCTGACGAAAGTTATTCCAAAGATGCAAATAAAAGACCTTTTACTAAATTTCATTTTACTAGAAAATTGAGTAACGGTGAAAAGTAACATCGCAGATGGTTAGTTCAAAATGGTTCAAATGGCTCTGAGCACTATGGGACTCAACTGCTGAGGTCATTAGTCCCCTAGAACGTAGAACTAGTTAAACCTAACTAACCTAAGGACATCACAAACATCCATGCCCGAGGCAGGATTCGAACCTGCGACCGTAGCGGTCTTGCGGTTCCAGACTGCAGCGCCTTTAACCGCACGGCCACTTCAGCCGGCCAGATGGTTAGTGTACTCCATATCTCAAGATAAAATTTATTACTTTCCATGTAGACATTTTTCACATTTGCAGACACAGATGTTAAAAGAAGTTAGTTGTAGGATACTGCAAAAACTTGCACCAAGTCAATGACACATGGAGGGCATGATTAAATGGATGCAATTCTGTAAAGGAATCAAATACGGAAAAACAATAGATAAGGAAAACGGGAGACTGATGAGGGAATCAGAAAAGTATTGGTATAACTTGTTTGAAAGATTGACCGATGTTATCTGTGGTGTCACCGCCAGACACCACACTTGCTAGGTGGTAGCCTTTAAATCGGCCGCGGTCCGTTAGTATACGTCGGACCCTACCTAGCAAGGCGCCATATTCTTCAAGAATGTATTCTGAACAGATAATATTGTGAATCATGTACCGTCAAGAGCGACGTTCATCATTAATGGATTAAAGTTAAGTATCAAACTAATTATGTCCGCTTTCTGAATTCTATTGTCATGTTCCAGACCTCACGTCAGTATAGTTCTTCCCTCCTCACGCCAGCCTGCGTGGGATAAAACGCGTGCATTTCGGCCTCCACTAGTAACACGGTGTTGGCTCTTCTGCCAACGCAACATTATCAACCATTTAGCCTCACACAATCTGGCATTTAGTGCTCATCGAGAATCCCTTAACTTGAAAGACAGCAGCCGGCCGAAGTGGCCGCGCGGTTCTGGCGCTGCAGTCTGGAACCGCGAGACCGCTACGGTCGCAGGTTCGAATCCTGCCTCGGGCATGTATGTGTGTGATGTCCTTAGGTTAGTTAGGTTTAACTGGTTCTAAGTTCTAGGGGACTAATGACCTCAGCAGTTGAGTCCCATAGTGCTCAGAGCCATTTGAACCATTTTTTTGAAAGACAGCAGAAACAGTGTCAATTTTACAGACCTGTTTAAACTGTCATACAAATGTGATATAACACTAAAAGAGCACTTGCAACGTATTAATTAGAAGCAATTTTTTCAACATTGTCTGAGCCTCGGCATCCAAAATGGGTTAATTAATTAATATCCAAACACGTTATTAATGAAATTATAAACAGAGTCAAACGAGCAAAATATGTCTTCATTTTCGATTGTACCAGGGGTGTGAGCCGTATGGAGCAAATGGAAACAATTTTAAGATTTTGTGATTCTTCAACTGGAGAGATGGAGGAACATTTAGTTGGGTTTGTTGCCGTCGCAGAAGCAACTGGAGAGTATTTAACAAATGTCATTTTAAAGGAACTAGGAAATAAAGGTTCGAATGGCTCTGAGCACTATGCGACTTCTGAGGTCATCAGTCGCCTAGAACTAATTAAACCTAACTAACCTAAGGACATCACACACATCCATGCCCGAGGCAGGATTCGAACCTGCGACCGTAGCGGTCGCTCGGTTCCAGACTGTAGCGCCTAGAACCGCACGGCCACTCCGGCCGGCAGGAAATAAAGGCCTAGATATCAAAAAACATAGAAGAGATGGATATGATAACGGTGCCTATACTGTTGGTATTAATGTTGGTGTCAGAACAAGAATACTCAATATTAAACCCCGAGAATTTTAGCACTGCTGCTATGGCCAATAGATATTTCGGTTTTTTAAACCGGTTATTAGTAAAAAATAAAAACACCTGTTACAACCAAGACCAAACAAATACCGAAAAATACCAATTATATAGAACTAAAGTAACGATATCGGTTTGAACTGTCGGTTTTTCTCATCCTTTCATCAGAGGCAGTGAAGTGTGAACGTTTCGTGCGGATTTATTGGAGACTACGTGACAGGTTCTTACTTCGTCGAAGAAGCCTTAACGGGTAAAAGCTACGCACAGCTTCTTTTCGAAGTGCTACCGGATCCCCTACAGTAAATACCACTTGAAATACGTGGATCTATGAGGTACCAGAACGATGGCATCCCAGCTCTTCCCTGGTCGCCGAATAGGACGTGAATGCGTTATCAGTTGGCCGGCACGTTCGGTTGATATCACTCCACTGGACTTTCATCTCTAGCGTAAACTCAAAAATGAAGTCAATGGCAAATTCTGATGACCCAAGGGGATTAAAAGTATCACATTGTTACAACGTGTACAATGATATCGAAGGAATCTATTTTTTCTGTCCATAAGTTCTTGCACTGACGACTGCAAACGTATATTGCGGTAGACGGTTGGCATTTCGAACATTTGACGATGTAAATGATATTTTGAGAAATGTTTACGACCGCATTCTATTTTGATTTCCTTCCTGTTGCTGTTGCTGATGTAATTTTGCAATGGAAGTGTGTTTCTTAACATTAAACTCACAACACAAAGTTATTATTTAGCAATCTTCATACCTCAGCCCCCATTACAAATCTGTTTAATTTTTGATGTCTACCTTCCTTTCAAGTCTCTGGAAGAAAAAAGAGCAAAACTGTTGCCATACTAAACTCGTGAGTCATCCTTAGATGCCACGTTCTTTGCCTTCCAGTTGGTGTGTTGGTCCAACCTCATACAACAAGGTGTGATTAGTATCAGGAAATGCATTCGCGGTTGCGAACATGAATCACCTTCGGCTATGTATTTGTGCAGGACCGGGACATGAAACAGGATTTCGCGCGTTACGCGAGCGTCGGCTATCTGTGCGCGAATAACAGCCAGACCCAAACTTCTACACTACTGGCTATTAAAATTGCTACACCAAGAAGAAATGCAGATGATAAACGGGTATTCATTGGACAAATATATTATACTAGAACTCACATGTGATTACATTTTCACTCAATTTGGGTGCATAGATCCTGAGAAATCAGTACCCAGAACAACCACCTCTGGCCGTAATAACGGCCTTAATACGCCTGGGCATTGAGACAAACAGAGCTTGGATGGCGTGTACAGGTACAGCTGCCCATGCAGCTTCAACACGATACCACAGTTCATCAAGAGCAGTGACTGGCGTATTGCGACGAGCCAGTTGCTCGGCCACCATTGACCAGACCTTTTCAATTGGCGAGAGATCTGGAGAATGTGCTGGCCAGGGCAGCAGCCGAACATTTTCTGTATCCAGAAAGGCCCGTACAGGACCTGCAACATGCGGTCGTGCGTTATCCTGCTGAAATGTTGGGTTTCGCAGGGATCGAATGAAGAGTAGAGTCACGGGTCGTAACACATCTGAAATGTAACGTCCACTGTTCAAAGTGCCGTCAATGCAGGCAAGAGGTGACCGAGACGTGTAACCAATGGCACCCCATACTATCACGCCGGGTGATACGCCAGTATGGCGATGACGAATACACGCTTACAATGTTCGTTCACCGCGATGTCGCCAAACACGGATGCGACCATCATGATGCTGTAAACAGAACCTGGATTCATCCGAAAAATGACGTTTTGCCATTCGTGCACCCAGGTTCGTCGTTGAGTACACCTTCGCAGGCGCCCCTGTCTGTGATGCAGCATCAAGGGTAACCGCAGCCATGGTCTCCGAGTTGATAAAAATGTTCAAATGTGTGTGCTAAGGTCATGAGTCCCTATGCTTACACACTACTTAACCTAAATTATCCTAAGGACAAACACACACACACCCATGCAGGAGGGAGGACTCGACGCTACGGTCGCAGGTTCGAATCCTGCCTCGGGCATGGATGTTTGTGATGTCCTTAGGTTAGTTAGGTTTAACTAGTTCTAAGTTCTAGGGGACTAATGACCTCAGCAGTTGAGTCCCATAGTGCTCAGAGCCATTTGAACCATTTTTGGAGGACTCGAGCCTCCGCCGGGACCTGCCGCACAGTCCATGACTGCAGCGCCTTCGGCTAATACCGCGCGGCTCCGAGCTGATAGTCCATGCTGCTGGAAACGTCGTCGAACCGTTCGTGCAGATGGTTGTTGTCTTGCAGACTTCCACATCTGTTGACTCAGGGATCAATACGTGGCTGCACCATCCGTTACAGCCATGTGGATAAGATGCCTGTCATCTCGACTGCTAGTGATACGAGGCCGCTGGGATCTAGCACGGCGTTCATTACCCTCCTGAACCCACCGATTCCATATTCTGCTAACAGTCACTGGCTCTCGACCAACGCGAGTAACAATGTCGCGATACGATAAACCGCAATCAAACCTTCATCAAAGTCGGAAACGTGATGGTACGCATTTCTACTCCTTACGCGAGGCATCACAACAACGTTTCACCAGGCAACGCCGGTCAACTGCTGTCTGTGTATGAGAAATCGGTTGGAAACTTTCCTCATGTCAGCACGTTGTAGGTGTCGCCACCGGCGCCAACCTTGTATGAATGCTCTGAAAAGCTAATCATTTGCATATCGCAGCATCTTCTTCCTGTCGTTAAATTTCACGTCTATAACACGTCATCTTCGTAATATAGCAATTTTAATGGCCAGTAGTGTATATGTCTTCGTCCTTGTGTCATAATCTGCACTCACACGTTACGTATATTCCCGTCCAGGAAGGGCATAATTATTGAGAGTCGATGGCGTGCTATTGGCGAATAAATACGAAATAACAGAGCCTGTGTTATTAAGAAGTGTTATGCAATGTTGTCCGAAAGAACACTACATCGTACTTCTTCATAAAACAGGCACTGCTATTTAGTATTTGTGAGTAGTATCAGTTTCATGTTAAACTTTTCTCTACTAATCTGCTTTTGTAATTGGACAGCAATCAGTTTCATGTTCAAAACAGAAGAATTCTAATTTCTAAATACTGTAATTTTTTCGAAACTACTAACCGGTTTTTGAAGAGCAAGGCTAAGGTTATACGGACGTTTCCACTTTTATGCGATAAATAATGCAGGAAATATGGACGCAATGTTCTGTTTATGGGCCGGCCACTGTGGCCTAGCGGTTCTAGGCGCTTCAGTCTGAAATCGCGCGACCGCTACGGTCGCAGGTTCGAATCTTGCCTCGGGCATGGATGTTTGTGATGTCGTTAGGTTAGTTAGGTTTAAGTAGTTGTAAGTTCTAGGGGACTGATGACCTCAGATGTTAAGTCCCATAGTGCTCAGAGCCATTCTGTTTATGGCGTGTCTGCGCGGTACAGAAATTAGCGCACATTATTGGAGGCCAGACGCTCTACAATCACCTTAGTACACGTGGGTAGGCCGACATTCTCAACTGTAAAAATCTTTATAAGAAACAAAATGCATGGACGAGTGTATGTGAAACAGTTGTCGGAGATCGATGCTGAAATATGAAAGCAGATGAAAAAACTGAAATACCTGTACATATGCCTTTATAGCATTATTAATTTTCGCTGAATACTAAGCGGCTGTTATGAAGTACGTTTCGCAAGTAATTAGATGCGCTGATGCG
This sequence comes from Schistocerca nitens, assembly GCF_023898315.1. Lineage (NCBI taxonomy): Eukaryota > Metazoa > Arthropoda > Insecta > Orthoptera > Acrididae > Schistocerca > Schistocerca nitens. The sequence continues at coordinate 879,854,279 of NC_064616.1, read as the reverse complement.
CATTAAAAACAATATAAACAATTTTAAGATTTTACTTACATCTCATTTTGTATAGACTGTATTTCAGTTTCAGTATCTATATGCAATCATTCTGCCAAGGAAGTGACCCATGACTTGGAGTGAAATGCAGCAAACGTTTCTCGTACATAGATTCCCATGTGACTTCCCGAGTTTCACGAGCTGCTACACTTTCTAAAGAACACTACAGTGCGTCTTTAAACTCGAATCCATCCCTTATCCTGACGAAGTTGAGTGGAATTTACAAACTCAGCATGAACGTCAAGAGAACAGTGAAAAACGTGCCAAATATTGGCTAGTATTCCAAACGCCCACTCGTCAAATCTTTTCGAATGTTAGAATTTTTGTTGGATAAGGCCGCATTATACTTTTTACAAAGCACAAAAACTTCATCCACTACAAAGACATACGGAGTTGGTTGACACTCATTTTGCAGTTTATGTGGCATAGGTAAATTCAGGTTGCCTGAATAGATTTTATGCTCTACGTAGCTATCTTTCAGTATATTTGAATCAGCCCACTCGGCTAGCCGTGCGGTCTAACGCGCTGCTTCCCGAGTGGGAAGGAGTACCGTTCCCCGGCACGAATCCGGCCGGCGGATTAGTGTCGAGGTCCGGTGTGCCGGCCAGTCTGTGGGTGGTTTATAAGGCGGTTTTCCATCTACCTTGGTGAATGAGGGCTGGTTCCACTTATTCCGCCTCAGTTACACTATGTCAGCAATTGCCGCGCAAACATTGCCTCCACTTACCGCGTACACCATAATTACTCTACAACGCAAATATTTTGGGGTTACATTCGTCTGGTATGAGACGACGTTTCCCGGCGGGAGGTGGGAGGGGGATGAGGGGGGGGGGTGTCCACTGGAGGCCGAACCGGTGTGAGGCGGGGGTGAGGGGGGTGGACTGCTGTGGCCTGTGGTGGGGTTGTGAACCACGGAGGTCCCCAATATAATACACAATGACAAACTGCCTATTGGCTTCTGTCTCGGGTTCTTCGGCCGACGTTCATCTAATGATTTTTCTGACGTTTCGCCAGCACGAGTGGCTGGCATTGTCAAAGCTTCACCCTCCATTGCCGGTGGTGAACTGGAGCCGAGCTCGCGGGCGCAGGTTATATGTACCTGGCGCGCCAACGTCCGAGGGCTTCTCCGCGATCATTTCCGGTGCGGTTCTCCTCTTGCTACCTGCGACGGTCGTTCGCTGCAGTACGGGAAGCCAGGATCCGTTGACCTTAAGGCTTTCCTCTTTCTTGTTCAAACTGTTCGCGTGTTTTTGTATTTCTACAGCTTCTCTGAACAAGCGCGTGTGATAATGCTTCTCTACAGCCAGAACTTCCGTGTCGGCGAATTTTATTACATGGTCGGTCTCATTCAGTGCGTGCTCTGCCACGGCCGATTTCTCCACCTGCCCCAACCTGCAATGTCGCTTATGCTCTTTGATCCTGGTGTTAATGGATCGTCCAGTCATTCCGACATAAACTTTTCCGCATGTGCATGGTATGCGGTATATTCCCGACATTGCAAGTGGGTCTCTTTCCTCCTTCGCCGATCTAAGACACTCTTTGATCTTCCTTGTCGGTTTGAAAATCGTCTTTACGCCATGTTTGCGCAATATACGGCCGATTCTGTCCGTCACTCTGGGAATGTATGGCAGAAAGGCCGTACCCGACAATTCTTTTTCCGGTTCCTTACTTCGCCGAGGGTTGGGCTCTGTTACACTTCTAATATAATTTGTGGAGTAACCATTGCTCCTCAGGACAGTTTCCAAGTGTTGCATTTCTCGTTTGAGGTGTTGCGGCTCACATATTCGTCCTGCTCTCGCTACGAGCGTACTAATCATGCCTCTTTTCTGGCTCGGGTGGTGGTTTGACAGTTTGTGCAGGTATCGGTCCGTGTGAGTCGGTTTTCGATACACGCTGTGTCCCAGATCTTCGCCGTCCCTTGTGACCAGAACATCTAGAAATGGCAGTTTCTTGTCCTTTTCTACTTCCATGGTAAATGTTATGTTGGCATGGAGGCTGTTCAAGTGTCTTAGGAAGTCACTGAGCTGTTCTTCACCATGGCTCCACACCACGAAAGTATCATCGACGTACCTGTACCACACCTTAGGTTTGCAAGTCGCCGAGTCCAGTGCCTGTGCTTCGAATTGTTCCATGAAGAAGTTGGCCACCACTGGACTGAGAGGACTACCCATGGCGACGCCTTCCAGCTGTTCGTAGAAATCGCCATTCCACGTGAAATAGCTCGTGGTGAGACATGCATGGAAGAGCTTTCTGATGTCTAGTGGAAAAATGGAACCGATTTGTTCCAGAGCGTCACTGAGTGGCACTTTCGTAAATAACGAAACAACATCAAAGCTGACCAGGATGTCGTTTGGTGCAAGTTTCAGTTTCTTCAGCTTCTCAATGAAATGTCCTGAGTCCTTAATGTATGTGTCGGTCTTCCCCACGTGTGGCTGGAGCAGAGAGGCCAAGTGTTTTGCCAGTTTATATGTCGGTGATCCAGGAGCGCTAACGATCGGTCTCAGTGGAACGTTGTTCTTATGGATCTTGGGTAGTCCATACAGCCGAGGTGGTAGGGCTTCTGTGTTGCGCAGGTTTCTCTGTATGTCCGCCGGCAGAGAAGACGCCTTGATTAATCGATTCGTATTCCGTGTGATACGTTGCGTCGGATCTGCGCTTAGTTTTCGGTACGTCGTCGGATCTAATAGGTCTCGGATCTTTTGCTCATAATCTTCGGTCTTCATTACGACGGTCGCATTCCCCTTATCGGCAGGCAGTACAAATATACTCTTGTCGGCGTTGAGATTCTTAATGGCTTGTACCTCTTCTTTCTTCAGGTTGCAAGCTGGTGGTTTTGCTCGGCGCAGTATCCTGGCTGTTTCCGTGCGTATTTCCTCTGCCCTTTCACAAGGAAGGGTACGAATGGCTGCTTCGGTGTTGGCAATGATGTCCTCCATAGGTATAGTTCTCGGGATGATAGCGAAATTCCCTCCTTTTTGAAGAACAGACACTTCCTCTTCGGTCAATTGTCGTTCAGTGAGGTTGACCACTGTGTGTGACATGTCGGGAGTCGCCTTGTCGGTGTGCTTCCGGAATCTTTCAAACTTTTTCTTCTGTCGATCGGTGCAGCGCTCGAGTTCGTTCTGCATGCTCCTGTGAGTGATGCTGTCAATCTTGTCCCAGTCGTCTCGATGCATGCTGCTACTTAGTTGATAGAAAAGGTCCAGAAGTTCCTGATCCGTTCTTGCCAAGTCTCTCCGTGTTGTATGTATTCGCTCACGAAGAAAAGCTCGTTCCATTCTGTCGTAGATACGATGTGCTTGGGCGGTGGTGAATAGGCGCTTACATCTCAAGAACTTCGGTGTAGCACATTCATCTCGGCAACGTGACAGAAAGGCGAGAGAGGACATCAGTCGCGCTTTCTTCTTCCGTCGTTGGTCAAGGCGTCGGTACAATCTGCAAATCTCCTCCCCGTAGAGGCGTAATACAAAATTGTTGAGGCTTTCGTGGCCACTTGTTGACAAACTGCCTATTGGCTTCTGTCTCGGGTTCTTCGGCCGACGTTCATCTAATGATTTTTCTGACGTTTCGCCAGCACGAGTGGCTGGCATTGTCAAAGCTTCACCCTCCATTGCCGGTGGTGAACTGGAGCCGAGCTCGCGGGCGCAGGTTATATGTACCTGGCGCGCCAACGTCCGAGGGCTTCTCCGCGGTCATTTCCGGTGCGGTTCTCCTCTTGCTACCTGCGACGGTCGTTCGCTGCAGTACGGGAAGCCAGGATCCGTTGACCTTAAGGCTTTCCTCTTTCTTGTTCAAACTGTTCGCGTGTTTTTGTATTTCTACAGCTTCTCTGAACAAGCGCGTGTGATAATGCTTCTCTACAGCCAGAACTTCCGTGTCGGCGAATTTTATTACATGGTCGGTCTCATTCAGTGCGTGCTCTGCCACGGCCGATTTCTCCACCTGCCCCAACCTGCAATGTCGCTTATGCTCTTTGATCCTGGTGTTAATGGATCGTCCAGTCATTCCGACATAAACTTTTCCGCATGTGCATGGTATGCGGTATATTCCCGACATTGCAAGTGGGTCTCTTTCCTCCTTCGCCGATCTAAGACACTCTTTGATCTTCCTTGTCGGTTTGAAAATCGTCTTTAGCCATGTTTGCGCAATATACGGCCGATTCTGTCCGTCACTCTGGGAATGTATGGCAGAAAGGCCGTACCCGACAATTCTTTTTCCGGTTCCTTACTTCGCCGAGGGTTGGGCTCTGTTACACTTCTAATATAATTTGTGGAGTAACCATTGCTCCTCAGGACAGTTTCCAGGTGTTGCATTTCTCGTTTGAGGTGTTGCGGCTCACATATTCGTCCTGCTCTCGCTACGAGCGTACTAATCATGCCTCTTTTCTGGCTCGGGTGGTGGTTTGACAGTTTGTGCAGGTATCGGTCCGTGTGAGTCGGTTTTCGATACACGCTGTGTCCCAGATCTTCGCCGTCCCTTGTGACCAGAACATCTAGAAATGGCAGTTTCTTGTCCTTTTCTACTTCCATGGTAAATGTTATGTTGGCATGGAGGCTGTTCAAGTGTCTTAGGAAGTCACTGAGCTGTTCTTCACCATGGCTCCACACCACGAAAGTATCATCGACGTACCTGTACCACACCTTAGGTTTGCAAGTCGCCGAGTCCAGTGCCTGTGCTTCGAATTGTTCCATGAAGAAGTTGGCCACCACTGGACTGAGAGGACTACCCATGGCGACGCCTTCCAGCTGTTCGTAGAAATCGCCATTCCACGTGAAATAGCTCGTGGTGAGACATGCATGGAAGAGCTTTCTGATGTCTAGTGGAAAAATGGAACCGATTTGTTCCAGAGCGTCACTGAGTGGCACTTTCGTAAATAACGAAACAACATCAAAGCTGACCAGGATGTCGTTTGGTGCAAGTTTCAGTTTCTTCAGCTTCTCAATGAAATGTCCTGAGTCCTTAATGTATGTGTCGGTCTTCCCCACGTGTGGCTGGAGCAGAGAGGCCAAGTGTTTTGCCAGTTTATATGTCGGTGATCCAGGAGCGCTAACGATCGGTCTCAGTGGAACGTTGTTCTTATGGATCTTGGGTAGTCCATACAGCCGAGGTGGTAGGGCTTCTGTGTTGCGCAGGTTTCTCTGTATGTCCGCCGGCAGAGAAGACGCCTTGATTAATCGATTCGTATTCCGTGTGATACGTTGCGTCGGATCTGCGCTTAGTTTTCGGTACGTCGTCGGATCTAATAGGTCTCGGATCTTTTGCTCATAATCTTCGGTCTTCATTACGACGGTCGCATTCCCCTTATCGGCAGGCAGTACAAATATACTCTTGTCGGCGTTGAGATTCTTAATGGCTTGTACCTCTTCTTTCTTCAGGTTGCAAGCTGGTGGTTTTGCTCGGCGCAGTATCCTGGCTGTTTCCGTGCGTATTTCCTCTGCCCTTTCACAAGGAAGGGTACGAATGGCTGCTTCGGTGTTGGCAATGATGTCCTCCATAGGTATAGTTCTCGGGATGATAGCGAAATTCCCTCCTTTTTGAAGAACAGACACTTCCTCTTCGGTCAATTGTCGTTCAGTGAGGTTGACCACTGTGTGTGACATGTCGGGAGTCGCCTTGTCGGTGTGCTTCCGGAATCTTTCAAACTTTTTCTTCTGTCGATCGGTGCAGCGCTCGAGTTCGTTCTGCATGCTCCTGTGAGTGATGCTGTCAATCTTGTCCCAGTCGTCTCGATGCATGCTGCTACTTAGTTGATAGAAAAGGTCCAGAAGTTCCTGATCCGTTCTTGCCAAGTCTCTCCGTGTTGTATGTATTCGCTCACGAAGAAAAGCTCGTTCCATTCTGTCGTAGATACGATGTGCTTGGGCGGTGGTGAATAGGCGCTTACATCTCAAGAACTTCGGTGTAGCACATTCATCTCGGCAACGTGACATGGCGTAAAGACGATTTTCAAACCGACAAGGAAGATCAAAGAGTGTCTTAGATCGGCGAAGGAGGAAAGAGACCCACTTGCAATGTCGGGAATATACCGCATACCATGCACATGCGGAAAAGTTTATGTCGGAATGACTGGACGATCCATTAACACCAGGATCAAAGAGCATAAGCGACATTGCAGGTTGGGGCAGGTGGAGAAATCGGCCGTGGCAGAGCACGCACTGAATGAGACCGACCATGTAATAAAATTCGCCGACACGGAAGTTCTGGCTGTAGAGAAGCATTATCACACGCGCTTGTTCAGAGAAGCTGTAGAAATACAAAAACACGCGAACAGTTTGAACAAGAAAGAGGAAAGCCTTAAGGTCAACGGATCCTGGCTTCCCGTACTGCAGCGAACGACCGTCGCAGGTAGCAAGAGGAGAACCGCACCGGAAATGACCGCGGAGAAGCCCTCGGACGTTGGCGCGCCAGGTACATATAACCTGCGCCCGCGAGCTCGGCTCCAGTTCACCACCGGCAATGGAGGGTGAAGCTTTGACAATGCCAGCCACTCGTGCTGGCGAAACGTCAGAAAAATCATTAGATGAACGTCGGCCGAAGAACCCGAGACAGAAGCCAATAGGCAGTTTGTCAACAAGTGGCCACGAAAGCCTCAACAATTTTGTATAATACACAATATTTGAATCACCATCCGTTCCAAAGCACCGACATCATTGTAAGTGGAACAATAATCAGTATCCACTATAGCCATTGGTACTAAAGAGAAGATCGTTTTCTAATTTAAAAAGGTACAATAACTGTGCGATGGCTGAATTATTTCTGTGTTTATACCGTCTGTTGCTCCCACACAGTGTGGAAAATTAGCCTTCTCTTCAAACTGATCGCTGATATCTTTCCAATCTTCAGCTGTCGGGGGTTTCATATATTCCAGCCATAATTCTCCCCATATTGTTTCGCAAGACTGCTAAACAACGTCTGCTATGTTCTGACGTCCAATAATACAAAGACAAAAAGGAGCAGCCAGTGCTAAGTATCTATCATTATAAATAACATTTCGTATTATGGTTTTAGTTTACACGCCTCCGTAAGATAGTCGCCTAAACATGTTGTGTCAGTATAGCTAACCTGGTTTTTTTTTTTTTTTTTTGCATTAGTAAAATATCATACCACTCATAATATAGTGTGCTTTCACATTATCAGTGTCTAATTGTGTAATGAAATTACTTCTCAAGTTATTACATTTTATATCATTATATCTTTAACCCAGACACCCTGTATTTCTCAACTGAAAACTTTCACTACTTGGCTTGATAACAGCGCGCTGCCATTATGTGGACCCCAAGAATGTCGAGACTCACTGGCTTTCGCTTCTCTCTTTAGTTGTGCGGGCGGTATAAGTCCAGGCGTTGCACTTAGCGACCTATTGACTTCATTCCAGCACAGTGTCACGTAACAGTCCATTGTACCTTCCATCATACAACTCGAACTGTTGTACTTTGACGCCAGCGTGTTCACCTCTGAGTCCCACTCACTACACGATGCTTTTATTGCGTCATTTCTTTCTTGTACCCAACTTCATTGATACGCGTTTCAAGATAGTGTTATACAACAAAAAACAATATTTTCTCACAGAATTTCCCCACAATATTGTGTTTTCCGCTATTTTAAAAAAAATTTCGTCTGCTTACAATTATAATACCATTGTGCAAATACTGAAACCATTTCACAATTGTAAGTTTCCAAGTTTTTTATTCCGTGTTCTTTTGAACTTATTAATATTTTTCTTATTCTATACACCAATCGATGTGCTATTTTGATCATTCTGTATGGATCTGTCTAGATTAACTCATTCCTGAATTAGGTTTTGACGATTTATTGTTTACCTTAACTGGAAGTGGATCACCTACTGTTAACTGAAAGAATTGCCTTTTTATCGTAATAACCTCTCCTTGCTTTCTTGGATATCTTTAAGACAACCATTTATACTACAGAGCGCACGTTTCTTTTGGGTACATCGCAGCGTATTTTCTAAGGCAGAATGCAAAGGTGACGCAAATACTCATTTCGGTGCTTCAAAGGCCCGTCGTATTTGCTGTCCAGTAGCACAAATACTGAATTAGCAATCAAATTTATCTGGATATCATCCGTGGTCGAACGATTATGTTTATATTTGAACCTCCATGTATAACATCCCAAGAAGAAACGGGAGCTGGGATCCAACATCTTTCATATTATTATGATGATTCCAACAAATGTGTATCAAACCCTTCTCGGGTTTACTGATGCTATTGCCTCTCGAAATAACTGTAGTTCAACAGCCACTTCTACGATGAAGATGTCATTACAATTTTTTTACATAAACATCTGAGTTGTATTCGTTAGATCAGCAGCAGCTCAGGTGTTTGTCTAAAAAGTTTGTCGTGACATATTCACTGTCGAGTCACATAAATGGGACCAAAATTATGAATAACCACCATTCTAGTGCGGCCCGTTGCAAGATGTGCAGGAAGAGAGTCATTGAGGTTCAGGAAAGCACCGACAGGGATGTGGAGTCATGCCGTGGCGAGCTGCGCTAAGTTTCTCAGCTGAGTCGCGAAGAACCCAATCCAGGTGATCCCACAGATTTTCGATTGCGTTTAAATCCGGGGAGTTTTGTGCCCAGGGGAGTAAGGCAAACTCATGCTGGTGCTCTTCGAACCTCGCAAGTACATTGCGAGCTGTGTGACATATTGCGTTGATCTGCTGGTAGATGCCACCACGCCAAGGAAAAACAAACAGCATGTAGGGGTCGACTCGGTCCCCAAGTATAGTTGCATACTTATATTGATCCACTGTGGCTTCCAGAATGACGAGAACATACAGGAATACCACGAAAATATTCCCCAACTCATAACGCCCCCTCCTTGTTTTCTTTCAATCGTTTCAAGCCGTATACGGCGACGGCCATCTGTCCGATGGAGCACAAAACATGATTTATCTAAAAAGACCACCAGTCGCCGCTCAGTGGACGTTCGGTTGCGGTATTGGCGTGTAAATTCCAGCCTTGTTTCATCTGGAAGTAAGTTGCTCAGCAGTTGCACTTCTATTGGCCCGTGCACTTATGTGCAGCCGTTGACCACCCCTGTCATATATGGCCCATAGTGCACCACAGCGGCCTCAGCGCCGGTTTTGGAAGTGCCATCTTGACATGCACGAAATGCTTTAAACACGATGACATGCAGTTTGAAACTTAACCGTTTCGGAAATACTTTCACCCTTGGTCCGAAAGTCAGTGACAATGCCTTTTGGACGTCACACAAATCGCTCCAGGTCCGCATGACGAGAATGACTGCACTGCTTCCAGCGTCCTCTCGACAAGCTTTATGTGCCCTCCACTGCTAGTGCTGCCACCTGCCGTCTGTGAGTGGTTATTGCACGTTGACGTCGAAAATAGGCGGTGGTCGCATTCATGTATTTTTCATCCCAGATGTGATTGTTGAGCTACAGGTATTCCGAGAGGCAACACTCAACAGTAAATCCAAGAAGGGTTAGATATTGAACACTGAAGTCTTGGACAAAATTATCAAACAATGGGAACAAATTGAAAAGTATTTATTTGGGAAGAACCTACGCAAACAAGACGTTCATAAAATCCCTGGCATTTGCTGATGATCTGACAGTACTCAGAAGGACAAGAAGCTCTGGAATACTTACATGAAGTCTCTTCCAAAACAGGTCTACAGATATCGCTTCAGAAAGCGTACAAACTGACATGGAGACACTACAATAAAAGAAACATATCAAAACAGGCCAAACTCAGGCACTACAACACACTTGTACTACCATCAACACTCTACACATCGGAAACAACCACAATTGAAGCATCACGCATCACAGAGACGGAAAAAACAGAACGCAAAATCCTCAGAAAAATGTTTGCAGCAATACGCAGAGATGGGTTATGGATGAAGAGATCAGCCACGGAATTATACGACTCACAGACCTGATCAGGGAAAGTCGATTAACGTTCTATGAACACATACATAGAATGAACAACTGCCTCACAAAGAGGACTTATGATGTAGTAAGCAGCTCAATTAAAAAAAAGAGCAAATTGGCTACAAGAAATAGAAGAAGGTCTAATACAAGCAGGAATCAGTGGGGAAATGAAAAGAGAAAGACACTGAGAAAAAAATTATGAACATGAAAATTGAAGTAAAAGAAAGGAATAAAACGGGGATAATATGGACAGTACAAAGGGAACAGTTCAAATGCTCTAAGCACTATGTGACTTAACATCTGAGGTCATCAGTCCCCTAGAATTTAGAACTACTTAAACCTAACTAACCTAAGGACATCACACACATCCATGCCCGAGGCAGGATTCGAACCTGCGATCGTAGCATCCGCGTGATTCCAGACTGAAGCGCCCAGAGCCGCTCGACCACAGCGCCGGCTAAAGGGAACAGAAACATATTCAAAGAATGAAGAGATTAATGGAAGAGAAGAAGAAGGCAAGAAGAAAAAACTGAATATCACATGACATTAAAGTTCAAACACTGTCTTAACGGCAAATTTATCTTAACATTTGCGCTTCTCACACCTCGAAGCTCCCATAGAAAGCACCGAAGCAAAAATCGTTGTAGGTGATGAAATCTTGCAAAGGCAGAGATAAGATCTGCTGCGATTCCCACCACGGGACTAACGGTTTACAAAAAGAATACATCAAATTAATTCGTTAACTAAGTGTTTGTCGCTGTTAGCAGCAAGTGAAGATGAAGTAGATACGTGTAGTGGGTTACCATGGCTAGAAATTAGATATGATAAAAGAAATAAATGAGCAGGAGAGCTTTTGTGAAGTTTGGAAAGTAGGAGACGAGGTACTGGCGGAAGTAAAGATATGAGGACGGGGCGTGAGTCGTGCTTGGGTAGGTCAGATGGTAGAGCACTTGCCCGCGAAAGGCTAAGGTCCCGAGTTCGAGTCTCGGTCCGGGACACAGTTCTAATCTGCCAGGAGGTTTCATATCAGCGCACACTCTGCTACAGAGTGGAAATCTCATTCTGGAATAACTGGTTTCTTCTACCAAACCCGCCTCCCCTCCTCCCACTCGGATGACACAGTTGCCGACACGTTCAGGGAAAATTTGACTCTGATTTTTTAGAAAGTACCTGTGTCATATAATTATAGCCTGTGGAGATTCCAATTAATTCTCAATATGTTGGTGAAAATACAATCGTCAGTGATGGACGGTAAAACATCGTTCGAATTTGTTCTAAATGTTTTTAAAATATTTTGAGTAATTATTTCTGGAACCCACAACAAATGTAAGCAATGACGATTACGTACTCACTTAGTCACAAATGATCCGGAATAAACAGAGTGTCATAACAACTGCAGGGATTGAGGACTACATAATCGTTGTAACAAGACTGAATACCACAACATACAACTACACAAAAAAGAAACGTAAAATATATCGATTGAAAATAAGAAAAACAGATAAAAATTCACCTGACGTCTTTCCATGAAACTATATCTGTCCGTTTCGTATTAACTGCATAAACGTCGACCGTTTTATGTGGTTCAGAGTCAAAGAAATATTTATGACAGCGATCTAGCGCTTAACACCAAGAAAATGTACAAGAGACGCAACCGATCCCCAATGGTTCACTAAACAGGTTGGGAAATTATTGCAGAGGCAGGGAAAAAGCACACCACATTTAAAAGAACGTAAAATATCCAAGATTAAGAACGATTCACAGACTGTAGTGTTCTGTGCAAGGTGCTTTTAACATTTCAATTTAACAGGTGCTAGACATCGACACAGGGTTTCGTTGTGGAAATTGTAGAAAGCACCTCAGGCTGAAGTCCGCACTAATATCAAGATTCTGTAAATTGTTCTTAATCTTGAATATTTTGCGTTCTTTGAAATATGGTGTACTTTTTCCTTGACTCTGCAATATTGCCCTAACCTGTTTTGTGAGCAATTGCGGATCTGTTGCGTCTCTTATGGATTTCCTTGGTATAAAACGGTCGACGTTTATGTAATTAATACGAAACTATCGTCGTCTTAGAAAGGCGTCAAGTGAATTTTTATCCGTCCTTTTTTATTTTCAATAGGTATATTTTGCGTTTATTTTTTATGGAATTGTATGTTACGATATTCAGTCTTGTTACAACGATTATGTAGTCCTCAATTACTGCAGTTGTTGTGACGCTCTCTGATTACTCCGCGTTGTTTGTGACTAAATGAGTACATTATCGCCACGGTTTACATGTTGTGTGGATTCCAGAAGTAATTACTCAGAATACTTTAAAACATTTATAACAAATTCGGACAATGTTTTAAGTCTACCACTGAAAATAAAAGTGTATTTTCTCTAAAATATTGAGGATAAATTGGAATCTCCACGGGCTATAATAACACTCAAGCACAGAAGAAACTGGTATAGGAATGCGTATTCAAATACACAGATATGTAAATAGGCAGAACACGGCGCTGCGGTTGGTAACGCCCATCAGAGACAACAAGTGTCTGGTGCAGTTGTCAGATCGATTACTGCTGCTACAATGGCAGGTTATCAAGATCTAAGTGAGTCTGAACGTGGTGTTCATAGTCGGCGCACGAGTGACGGAACACAGCATCTCCGAGGGAGCGATAAAGTGGGGATTTTCCCGTGCGACCATCTCACTAGTGTACCGTGATTATCAGGAATCCAGTAAAACAAATCTCCGACATCGCTGCGACCCGAAAAAGATCCTGTAAGAGCGGGACCAACGACGACTGAAGAGAATCGTTCAACGTGACGGAAGTGCTACCCTTCCGCAAATTGTTGCAGATTTAAACGCTGGCCATCAACAAGCGTCAGCGTGCGAACCATTCAACGAAACATCATCGATATGTGCTTCCGGAGCCGAAGGCCCGCTCTTGTACCCTTGATGACTGCACGACACAAAGCTTTACGCCTTGTCTGGGCCCGTCAACACCGACATTGGACTGTTGATGACTGGAAACATGTTGCCTTGTCGGACGAGTCTCGTTTCAAATTGTATCGAGGGGATGGCCATGTACGGGTACGAAGGCAACCTCATGAATCCATGGATGCTGCATGTCAGAAGGTGACTGTTCAAGCTGATGGAGGCTCTGTAACGGTGTGAGTCGTGTGTAGTTGGAGTGATATGGGGTCCGTGATATGTCTAGATAGGACTCTGACAGGTGACACGTGCGTAAGCATCTCGCCTGATCACCTGTATCCATTCATGTCCATTGTGTATTCCGACGGACTTGAGCAATTCCAACAGGACAATGCGACATCCCACACGTCCAGAACTGCAACAGAGTAGCTTCAGGAACACTCTTCTGAGTTTAAACACTTCCGCTGGCCACCAAACTCCCCAGACATGAACATTATTGAGCATATGTTGGATATCTCACAGCGTGCTGTACAGAAGAGAAGTCCACCCCGTCGTATGTTTACGGATTTGTGGACATCCCTGCAGAATTCATCGTGTCAGTTACCTCCAGCAGTACTTCAGACATTAATCGAGTCGATGCCACGACGTGTTGCGGCACCTCTGCATGCTCGCAGGGGCCCTACACGATATTAGGCAGGTGTAACAGTTTCTTTGGTTCAAAAAAATGGTTCAAATGGCTCTGAGCACTATGGGACTTAACATCTGAGGTCATCAGTCCCCTAGAAATTAGAACTACTTAAACCTAACTAACCTAAGGACATCACACACATCCATGCCTGAGGCAGGATTCGAACCTGCGACCGTAGCGGTCGCGCGGTTCCGGACTGAAGCGCCTAGAACCGCTCGGCCACCGTGGCCGGCGTTTCTTTGGTCCTGCAATCTATATGAAAGGGATACCTTTTCATGGTCAGAGTCGAATCTTCCACGAACGTTTCGCCAATTGTATCATCAGATTCGGTGGTGGTGGTGGCGGGGGTGGGGGGGGTGACGGGACGGGGAGGGGGGGGGGGGTAAGTAGAAGAAACCAATTATTTCTTTTATCGTGAATAAGTTCTATCCGTTGTATCTGACTTCAAGTATCTAGAATGAGATTTTCACTCTGCAGCGGAGTGTGCGCTGATATGAAACTTCCTGGCAGATTAAAACTGTGTGCCCGACCGAGACTCGAACTCGGGACCTTTGCCTTTCGCGAGCAAGTGCTCCGCTGCAGAGTGAAAATCTCATTCTGGAAACATCCCCCAGGCTGTGGCTAAGCCATGTCTCCACAATATCCTTTCTTTCAGGAGTGCTAGTTCTGCAAGGTTCGCAGGAGAGCTTCTGTAAAGTTTGGAAGGTAGGAGACGAGATACTGGCAGAAGTAAAGCTGTGAGGACCGGGCGTGAGTCGTGCTTCGGTAGCTCAGATGGTAGAGCACTTGCTCGCGAAAGGCAAAGGTCCCGAGTTCGAGTCTCGGTCGGGCACACAGTTTTAATCTGCCAGGAAGTTTCAAGTATCTACTTCAACTTTACTACAGGAACTCTTACTTCTAACGGCGACAAACACACCGTTACCAAATTAATTTGATCTATTATTTTTATAAACCGTTAGTTCCATGGTATAAATTGCAGCAGAACTTATGTCTGCCTTTGCCAGATTTCAGCGTTGGTTATTTCTATGTGAGCTTCGAGGTGTGAGAAGAGGAATATCACATGATTGTTCAGTTGTTTCTTGTTGCCTTCTTTCTCTCTTTCAAAAATCTCTTTATTCTTTCATTGTGTTCCTGTTTCCTTTGCTCTGTCCATATTTCCCATGGGTTCTTCCTTCCTTTCGTCTTTATAATTTTGTTTTTGGATTTGTCTCTTTCATTTATCATTTCGCTACTGATTCCACCTCCTTCTATGTACCGGTATTCTATTTGTTGAAGCCGATTCGTTTTTCTGATTGAGCTGATTAGTACATCAAAATTTCACTTTGCGAGATCGTTGTTGTTCATTCTATGTATTTGTCCACAGAATGTTAATCGGCATTTTCTGATCATGTCTGTGAGTCCGTCTATGAGTTTGTATAATTCTGTGGTTGGTATCTTCATCCATAACCCATCTCTGTGTATTGAGCCAAACATTTTCTGATGATTAATGTTCTATTTTTTCTGTCTCTGTGATGCATGATGCTTCGATTGCGGTTGCTTCTGGTGTGTACAGTGCTTCTGCTACTACAGCTGTATCATAGTGCCAGAGTTTGGCCTGTTTTGATGTGTTTCTTTTAGAGTAGTGCGGCAATGTCAGTTTGTGCGCTTTTCGAAGTTTTGCTTTTCATTGTATTAGTCGACCATAATTTTATTGCACCTGGGAGTGAGGGAGTTTTGGTCGGCTTATTGTGAGTCAGTGCTCAATCGGGGATACTGGTATACAAGTATGTATTATGGCCAAAGCCCGAAGATCGGCCAGATCCCGTATTGACTGTCCATTTCGCACTTTGGAAGAAGGACTGGTCAAAGTTCGAAAGAATCGGTGTTGGCCCACCCATAACCTTGATGACAGCTTCCACTCTCGCAAGCATACGTTCAATCAGGTGCTGGAAGGTTTCTTGGGGAATGGCAGCCCATTCTTGACGGAGTACTGCACTGAGGAGAGGTATCGATGTCGGTCGGTGAGGCCTGGCACGAAGTCGGCGTTCCAAAACACCCCAAAGGTGACCCATAGGATTCAGATCAGGACTCTGTGCAGGTCAGTCGATTACAGGGATGTTATTGTCGTGTAATCACTCCGCCACAGGCCGTACATTATGAACAGGTGCTCGATGGTGTTGAAAGATGCAATCGCCATCCCCGAAGTCCTCTTCAACAGTGGGAAGCAAGAAGGTGCTTAAAACATCAATGTAGGCCTGCGCTGCGATAGTGCTACGCAGAACAACTAGGGGTTCACCAGGCATTCGCCGTACCCACACCCTGCCATCGTATCGCCACATTGTGTACCGTCATTCATCACTCCACACAACGTTTTTCCACTGTTCAATCGCCCAATGTTTCCGCTCCTTACACCAAGCGAGGTGTCGTTCGGCATTTACCGGCGTGATGTGTGGCTCATGAGCAGCGGCTCGACCATGAAATCCAAGTTTTCTTACCTCCCGCCTAACTGTCATAATACTTGCAGTGGATACTGATGCAGTTTGGAATTCCTGTGTGCTGGTCGGGATAGATGTCTGCCTATTACACATTACGACCTTCTTCAACTGTCGGCGGGCGGTCTCTGCCAGTCAACAGACGAAGTCGGCCTGTAAGCTTTTGTGCAGTACGTGTCCCTTCACGTTTCCACTTCACTGTCACATCGGAAACAGTGGACCTAGGGATGTTTAGGTGTTGGAAATCTCGCGTGCAGACGTATGACATCCAATCACCTGACCGCGTTCGAAGTCCGTCAGTTCCGCAGATGTGGAATGACCACTGAGGTCGCTGATATGGAGAACCTAGCGTACGTGGCAGCACAATGTACCTAATATGAAAAATGTATGTTTTTGGGGGTGTCCGGATACTATTGATAACATAGTGTATATCGTGGTTGAGGAGTAGTATGTTGGAGCCTTGTTTGATCCTCCAGTTTGTATGTATTCCCGTACGTACTTGAATTAATCCACTCTGTTAACCTTTCTGTATTTTTTGTACATTCCTTGTTTGTTGTTGTTCTTTCTACATCTACATCTACATCAATACTCCGCAAGCCACCTGACGGTGTGTGGCGGAGGGTACCTTGAGTACCTCTATCGGTTCTCCCTTCTATTCCAGTCTCGTATTGTTCGTGGAAAGGATTGTCGGTATGCCTCTGTGTGGGCTCTAATCTCTCTGATTTTATCCTCATGGTCTCTTCGCGAGATATACGTAGGAGGGAGCAATATACTGCTTGACTCCTCGGTGAAGGTATGTTCTCGAAACTTCAACAAAAGCCCGTACCGAGCTACTGAGCGTCTCTCCTGCAGAGTCTTCCACTGGAGTTTACCTATCATCTCCGTAACGCTTTCGCGACTACTAAATGATCCTGTAACGAAGCGCGCTGCTCTCCGTTGGATCTTCTCTATCTCTTCTATCAACTCTATCTGGTACGGATCTCACACTGCTGAGCAGTATTCAAGCAATAGGCGAACAAGCGTACTGTAACCTACTTCCTTTGTTTTCGGACTGAATTTCCTTAGGATTCTTCCAATGAATCTCAGTCTGGCATCTGCTTTACCGACGATCAACTTTATATGATCATTCCATTTTAAATCACTCCTAATGCGTACTCCCAGATAATTTATGGAATTAACTGCTTCCAGTTGCTGACCTGCTATATTGTAGATAAATGATAAGGAATCTTTCTTTCTATGTATTCGCAGCACGTTACACTTGTCTACATTGAGATTCAATTGCCATTCCCTGCACCATGCGTCAATTCGCTGCAGATCCTCCTGCATTTCAGTACAATTGACTCTTGTCATACGGTATCTGTAGACCTGTTTTGGCAGAGAATTCATGAAAATATTCCGGGGTTTCTAGTCTATTGTTGCTGAGTATTGACAGATAATCTGCAAATACCAGGCATTTTATGATTGTCTAGTTTGCTAACCGAATCCGTTTTACTTTTTCTTCCGATCGTTTGATAATCTTGTCCAAGGTTTCAAATTTTGTACATCTAACAAACTCTGCTCTGTTTTAATGATGAAATTTGCCTCTCGGAATACCTGCAGTTCAACGGCCACATCTCGGATTAAAATAAACGGTCCAGCCACATTAATGTGACCGCCGCCTATGTTCGACGTCAACGAGCAGTAAGCACTCACAGACGGCAGGTGGCAGCGTTAGCGCAAGCGTGTCGTAGGAACGCGGAGAACAGTGCAGTTGTAATGCAGAAACGGAGCGATTAATCTAACGTCCAAAGTGCCATTATCATTGGCTTTCGCGCCAAAGGTGGAAGCATTTGCTAACCGGCTAAGTTTGTAAACTGTTTACTTGTCTCCTTGGTTAAAGTATACCGTCCATGGCAAAATGGCAGTATCGAAAACCGGTGCCGAGGCAACTATGGTGCACCATGGGCCATAAACGATAGGTGTGAACAGCGCTGCGGAGATGTTTAGGGGCGAATGGATGTCTGTTGATCAACTGACCGCGCAGATGAACAACGCGGCGCGGTGCATGCAGATTTCTTCCAGGGCGGTGCAAGACCGTAGCCCAAAGGGAGGGGGGGGGGGACAAGGTGGCCAGGAGACCCCTTATAACCTAAATGAAATTACACACGACCTAGGTGCCGTGTAGTGAAACTGAAAGATATTTTGATTTTTAATCATACGATGAAAATGGGATATGAACTATCCATAGTCAGCAAGGCCAAAGACAAATTTAAACTATCTATATACCCGTAGTACTATCGGCTATTGCCCATCCCTATTTTACCCAAGACCAGTTGTTGGTCTTATTTGAGCTCAGTAGTTGTTTTGTTAATCAGTTCAGTTCTTACTTGCAGTTGAATTTAATGTAAGTGCTACCGTTTATTGTTTTTGTGCTATGTGCTGTTGGATAGTTTCTGTTCATGGATAAGTCTGTAACGAGAAAGAAGAGGGAAATCGATTTCGATTCATCAGCCAGCATTATGTTAAGTTAAAAATATGTAAGCACTACTGTAGTAGCCTAATTGCTTGTTTATAGAAGTTCAATGTTAGCACTGGATTCGTTGTTTGGAGTTTGGTAGTATTTGTGGTGAGGCTGGTGGAACTTCGGGGTTGCAATATTTTAGTATTTCACAAGGCAGCGAAACGGTAAATATCATTACAAATAACATTAAAGTGAAATCAGTGCATAAAAATACACTTGGATTCCTCTGTGTCTCCCAAAAATCTCCGGAACCGCGGGACTGCTACGGTCGCAGGTTCGAATCCTGCCTCGGGCATGGATGTGTGTGATGTCCTTAAGTTAGTTAGGTCTAAGTAGTTCTAAGTTCTAGGGGACTGATGACCTAAGATGTTGAGTCCCATAGTGCTCAGAGCCATTTGAACCAGCCATCTCCCAAAAATCGCATTGTTCAAAAAAAAAAAAAAAAAAAAAAAGAGGCTCTGAGCATTATGGACTTAACATCTGTGGTCATCAGTCATCAGCCCCCTAGAACTTAGAACTACTTAAACCTAACTAATCTAAGGACATCACACACATCCATGCCCGAGGCGGGATTCAACAAAAATATCGCCCAAACGATGACAGTTGCATTTCTTTAAAAGTATCGCCCTATCTGGGCGGCAGTCAGTTTTCAAAACTAGTTCCGATACGGAACGATGGGAAGGGGTTTGTGGAGAGCGAAAGTGGTACTGAATGACAAAACATTTTATGGTTCGTTCGTTTCCCAACGATTTTTTCAGCGGGGTGCTTGACTTCGTCCGAGCCGATTGCGCTCTGGATCCCTCTCTCCCCCTTTCGTCCAAAATTTATCTACGTTCTTGTTATACTGCAATAACTGAAGCCAGCAATTCCATGTACAATTAAATCTTAAAATATACATGCATTCATGCTCTATGAAATGACTAAACATTCACAATGAAAGGAAAACCATGCGATGTCTGACACCAATCTCTTTTTGTGACGCATTTCATTTTAAAACAATGTACAACAACTAGTCTTTCCAAATTCTCCACCGACTTGGGGTAGCCCTGGGTGTTGGGCCGCTGAGCTTAGCAATCCCTGGATTCGGGAGGCGAGGTGGCTTGAATCCATCCGCCAGCAACCTTGAAAATGGTTTCCTGTTGTTTCCCATTTTCAGTTTAGGTAAATGCCGAGGTTGGTCCCTTATTATAGCCCACAGCCAATTCCTTCCGAATACCTGAAGGATAACAATTCCCTTAAGGATACAGCTCGTCTGCTTGAATGAAAAGAGCAGAATCGAAGGCGAGCTGAGCATCTCCTTGGAAACTCCCGTCACTAAAAGCCACACGATAAATAAATAATAATCTAAATTCTTCTCATTTAGTCATGTATTTGTCTGCCAGGACATCCTCTAATGCAGAAAATGATTGTTCTTTCACTCCAAGAAGTGAGAGATGCATACTTAAATGAGGAAATTTGGGAAAGTGTAAGGTTGAATAATGCCAGATTCTTCGCATTTTCGCAACCAAAAATTGTTCTAGCGTCTCTGTCGAAAGGAGATCTCTTTATTCCAAAAGCCCTAACGGTAATAATCACGATGTCCCAAAAAATTAGCGCTCATCCGTTACTGATTATTTCCTCAGCTCAAATCCAGACCGAAATAAGAAGAGTGTAAAATGACCTTGAAGGGTAAGGGAGATTGGAGCATGACGGCTTGTTAGTGGTTTGTAAATTACAGCATTCCTAGACAAGGGGATTATACCTCCTCTTGGTGAAAATTCCGAAATCACTGTCAAATAAAATAGTTTATCGTTCTTTATGGAAATTTTAAGATTAATTGAAAAACATGAGGTCCTCTTCAATCGCATCCCCCCCCCCCCTTTCATAAAATCCCGGCTAGGTCCTTCGCGTCGGCGTGTCAGGGGGGGTCCAAACTTAGAGTTACGAGAAACAGTATGCCGTGACCATACATCTCTGAGTGAAAAGTATCTCGGGGAAAAACATGTCAAATAGACGAGCAGACTAGTATCCTATGTCTAACAGACATACCTGGACTTGCAGGGGAGAAAACGTCCTTTGTCTCAGGTGGTAATCTGACATCATAGTGCCAGAATTCCAAAACTAGGACTCCGACGTCGCAGAGTCAGTGCAGGTATTGTAGGTCAGCCAGCATGACAATCTACCATCTAACCATCTAGGATTTTTTAATTTCCCATCAATTTACACTTTGGACAATAGCCCTACTTCCACGAGAGTGGGGAAAAATCGCTCCAAAATTTGAATTTCCCGTCATTTTATACATAGTGCAATTGACCTTTGTCAGACGGGGAAGGAGAAGGGCGAGGGGGGAATCCGATGACTCATCGATTATGTCATTACTTTGGTGCCAGAAACCCCTCAGCATATCTTCTTGCGAGATAGTATAGCAGTTGATAAAAAGCTATCAGTTACATTAACGTGTTATTACTATAAAATAATAATAACAATAAGCAAGCAGCCATACCCTAGCACAGCTTTACCGCTATCAACTTCACAGTTTCCATGAAAATTTAACGTATTTACCAGAAATTATGAGATACCGGCAGTACAATTCAGTTCAATTATGGGAGATCGAAATATGACATTGAAGAATCTCCAAATTTGACTATTTCATTTGAAATTGGAAAATCAGATGGTGATGTAGGCTTCACATTGGCTATCGAATTAGATTCGTCACGAGATGGAGGATATTATATTGTGAATTAAATGATAACCATAAGTTTGTATTAACTGCTTAACCATAATTGAAAATCTACTTTGTCATATCTGTTTATTTCTGTAGATGTTGGCAATAACGATAGGAGAAATATTTTATGTGGATTTTATATTCCTATTTGTGAAAGTTACTTTGCCCTGTTCAAGAACCCGTAACACGTATTATCAAAGGTGTCAACTTTTCTCCATTTTGCTTTGGCTTCTGACTGCATGAGAAACTGTAGCTTCTGCTGCAGCGTCGCTTGCAGGTGAAGTCTGATGTTGTTGGGATTCATTTTCCTGTTAGGAAGTCGATTTCCCACAGAGTGTTTCCTTCTTATTACCCCACGTACTGAAAGGGAAATTTCCAGTAACGTATGTACAAAACATATTCCGTTCAGTCACCTTTGCTTCATTGATTTGTGATATTAAGTCTGAAAACTTACCTTCGGTGTTCGAGTGTTTTTGAGAGGAAGTTCGTTTGTTTGTGAAATACAAATGATCTCGTAGACACTGCATCGCTACCAGAGGGTGGATTTTTCACAGATTTTATATATGTGTCCTTCAGATTCCTCCACTTCTTCTGCACTTCTTTTCCTGAAGTAGAATATTCTTCGTAAGGTAATCATAAATCAATTTATGGTTAAAAGAATATGTACACATACCTGAGTACAAACTACTTTTCAATCACATCGAGGTAATATATGTAAATATCTTATAGTCAAAGTAATTAACCAAACAAATTATTCCAACAGGCATGTTGACTCCATGCATCTTATTTGACTGACGTGCAGCTACGATTTACGTGCCTACAGTACGGTGCGCAAGGTGTCGCTAGACCACATTCAGTTCACGTGAACTGTACGTTAGACATTTATGTTTATAATCAAACATATTTTATACACAATGTAAAGCGATGTGTATATAGAATTTAACATTTATGAAAGTTTTCTTTTCAACGAATATTTTGTTCATGATGTCACGCAGAACAATGTTTAGCACTAGAACCGCCGGAACTAGTACTATACTTAGAACCGCCGATGTGGTCAAAGTGACCACTTTCTTTGTAAGTACATGCTGTGCTGTTTAATGTAAATATTAATGACCTTGATAACAATGTATCACTTTAATTACGTTTAATAACAGTATCATTGTATTTTACAAAAACAATGAGAACATAATATTACTAATATTAAAGAACATAGTTCACAATATTTATTTGCAACCATACTAATTGTATTGCAGTAGTTTTAAAATTAATAGAAATTAATCTTACTGGAGAAACTAAGTACCCATGAATATGTTAAGAGAAAGACCAATCATAAAATATGACCATGTATAGTACCTAACCCTACTTACAAGCATTACAAACTACTGTCTTTATTACTTTATATGTACACGGCCCACAAACATATCTCTTGCATTTACTGACCACTTCATTTGTCTTGTTTCTGCATTTCCTCGTTTGGCATAGTTTTCTTACTTTCGCAGGAATTTTCACTTCTTCTCTTTCTTCATCACCATCGTCCTTTTCTTCCTTTTCTTTTCCATCCCTTGGCATCCTTTCCTGATTTCTGTTTTCCATATAGGCTCTACGTAATTCTTCTGCTAGATTTAGGATGAAATACCTCCTACTTATTTTGATCCCTGTCACTAGCTTGAAACTGATACACGCGTTGATGGCTGCTAAATCAAGGATATTGTGAAATACGTGTACAGGCCATCGACGAGTACCAGAGCGGACAGAATATTTCCTCGTCATCTGGTCCAAGAGCAAATTTTGTGCTATTGTAGAAGCTCACTGTTTCGGGAAGGTGTTTCGAATTATTTTGTATTTCAACATCTGTGTGCATGGTGCTATACAGAAGAACATTTTTGTTCTTTTTCCCTTGGTAAACAGTGAGAGTACCACCTTCCCTTTTCAAGAGAAAAGGCGTATAAAGGGGAGTTTTCATGTTTTATAGTGTTCGGAATTTCTTTTTTTGCACGGTTGATAGTGCCGACAAGACTAGTTTTCTCTTTTACCAGTCTCTCCCCAAGTGTGACCGTAGTGGAAAAATTATCAGTAGTCACATTTCGCCCCTTATTGCGATATGGGGCTACCAACTTCATTACTACTTGTTCTGGAAGTTTCCCATTAGGTGCCCTCTGTTCGTTCTTTCCTACATAAGGGAACCTATTACAAAGATATTTTGTTTCTATATCCGCTAAAAGCCAGAATTTGATTCCGAATTAATCAGGCTTATTCGGCATATATTGCAAATACAGACACCTGGTTCTGCTGGGGAAAAGTTGTTCGTCCACAGTGACATTTTATCCAGGTATGTAATTCAACTGACAGTTTTCTATAAAATGGTTCCAAGTAGTAGATATGAGTGCAAAATTGTCACTTTTGAAACGTTCCGACCGTGTATTTTTTTCATCAAAACGCAGATATTTCAAAATTTCTCGAAACCTGTTTCAGCTCATTGTGTCAGTGAAAAATGGGGCTCCCCACTTTTTCGACCACAACTCATCTACATCAACACATGTGGCACCTAGTGCACCACGAACATATAATAAAGCAACAAATGCATCTAATTCTTCTAAATGCCAACTCCAGGAATCATTTCCAAGAAGCCGTTGTGCCTCTGCTTCTGTGCATTTCTTTACGTGTTTCAATATTGATTGATCAACTAAAAGGCGCCAGGCACTCGAAACATTATCATTTGAGACGTGCCGCTTTGCGTGTGGAGTAGGTCCCCGTGTTTCTTTCAATATATTCTGTTGACCTATCCTACCTGGAGTAGTAACACTGAAGTCTGCTACAGTCCACTCCGTGATCCCGTCCTTCCCCAGGAGTTTTGAGCCAGGTTCTGGAAGTGAACCCTCACCTCGTTCTCCTCTTCTACGTCGATTCTGTATTGGTCCACTTACAGGAGGTGCACTTCTTTTTTTACCCAGGGTAGATCCTTCTCTAGCATTGTTTATATTACTGTTTGGTCCTGGTTCAGCAACTGCGTGAGGAAAGAGACAATTAGAAAGCTACAACTCATTATAAAGATAACATACCATAATAGTGATCATTATTCATATAGTAACAATAATAATAATAATAGAAGTGAATGTAAATTACGTTCATCTTCAGTCTCGGAGCTGTCACTCTCCACATTTGCGACAGGTTGGTAATCTTCATCTGTAGAATCTTCCACAAGGTCCTCAACTTCAGGATCATTTTCAGCATCCGATTCAGGCAAAAGTGTGACAATTTCTTCATCTGAAAGTGGCCTTGGTTTGTATCGCTGTGACATCTGAGCCATGTCTACTGCTCTGAGACCAGTACTCAAATAATCAGTCTCGTTTGTACGAAACCCAATAGCAAACAATGAATGACATATTGCATTGTTGAGCTTTTAAATTCAAACAATGCGAATAAACTTCAGTAACCAACATATTTAGTACATCGTTGACGAGTGCTAATAATAAATCCGGGGAGTGACGCACAACAATCTTTAAATAATCTGTTTTCAAATATACATGTAATGTGGTCAAAGTGACCACTCAGCGGTTTTAAGTATAAGTGGTCATTTAAAGAAAACTAACGAAGATAAAATAAATTTTCGACTATTTATATGATCTACATAAACATTTAGGAAAAGTCATTAACTCACAACAGCATAGATTAGAAAGTGACCGAATAATAACATGTTAAAATATAAAATGTGGTCAAATTGACCACTCGGCGGTCCTAGTGTTAGTCTACTATGATGTGTGACAAATTTCAGATGCTCGTATGTGATTTCCCTTTGTAATATACTTCACTGCAATTCCACTCTCCCACACTATCAAGTAGGCTGGCTAGAGCAACTTGCTAGTGCTAGATTGATAACTGCTACCCTGTTGTCGCTCATCTCCTCCTTCGGTACACCTATAGCCTAGACCGGCTAGAGCCATCCTCTAGTCCTAGTGTGATAACTGCCATCTTGTTTGTCGTCGTTTGTCGTGTTTGTCGTCGTTTCCAATCTTTGTCATTGTTTAGTCCCCGTGTTCCCGCCGCCATATTTTTATTGTTGTCACCGCCGTCTCGGACGTCGTCTGTAGTCGCCACTGCCCCATCCTCCCGGACAGAGCTGCTGTCATCCGCTGCCACTTCTGAGACACTTCGACGCTGGCCGCTTGCTCACCGCCTGCAACTCCACCGCAGACGGCTTTCGTGGCCGCCCACACCACTCGATGTCGCTCATCGCCATCATGGCTCTTCCCATCACGGCAATCATCTACACCTTCTCCCATTGACGCCATATGGAGCACATTTTCTCTATGAACTACAACCTGCCGAACAACAGTAGCAACACCCGACAGTAGCTGCACCACATCAACCGACGTATGCTATGCTTTACGACTTGCACAGTCCACAGTCAATCCCCAACAGCGCCGTAACCTGTCACCCCTCTCCATCCCACAATTACACATTCCAGTCACATTAATGTGACCACCGCCTATGTTTGACTTCAACGTGCAATAATTACTTAGAGACGGCAGGACAGGTGGTTGCTCTAGCTGTGGAGGGTATATAAAGTGAGTTGGGAGAACATGGAGAACAGTGAAGTAGTTGCCATAACGCAGAAATGGAGAAATTTATCTGACATCCAAAAGGGCATGATCATGGGCTTTTGGGCCAAGGGTGGAATCATTTCCGAAATGGAAAGTTCGTAAACTGTTTGAATGCTGGAGGAGGAGGAGATTAATATTTAATGTCATGTAGACAACGAGGTCATTAGAGATGGTGCACAAGATTAGTTTCGGGAAGTATGGAGAAGGAAAGTGGCCATGTCCTTTAGAACAAACCAGCCTGCCATTTACCTCAAGCACCTTATGGAAATCATGGAAAACCTAAATCAGGTTGGCTGGACGCGGGTTTGAACCGTCGTCCTCATGAATGCGAGTCCACTGTGCTAATCCACTGCACTATACCTGCTCGGTGTATTCGGATGCTGCCACGATTAAAGTGTTCTGTGCATGGCAAATGGCAAAACGACACTATCCAAAACCAGCGCCAAGGCAACTGTGGTGTACCACGGGGCACAGATGACGGGGTGAACGTGGCTGCAGAGATGTGTACAGTCGAATAGACATGCAAGTGTTGTGCAACTGACAACCCAGATCAACTAAGGGGCTACCAACAGTGTCTCCTCAACGACCGTTCAACGAATGTATGAGCCTCCGCAGCAGGCATCTGGTTCATGCATCCATGCTAATTGCTGTTCATCAGCGACAAAGGCTGGAATTTGCACGGTAATACCGTAACTAGATTTCCACTGAGTGGCAACAAATCGCCTTTCCGGATGACTCACGTTTTATGCTCAGTCAGACAAATGGCCGGTGACCTGTACGACGTGAAAAGTGTGAAAGCAAACAATATGCCCAGTAGGGTGCAGGCTCGATGAGGGAGCGTTATGATCTGAGGAATGTTTTTGCGGCATTCCCTGGGTGATCTCGTCATTCTGAAAGGCACAATTGATCAAGCAATTTTTTCATTGGCACGATGGCTTCTACCAGCGAGAAAATGTAGCAAAATATAATGTGTCTCACAGTTCGCAGTGTTCAAGCATGGTTTGAAGAGGACCAGGATGAGTTTAGCTTTCTCCCCTGGCCACCAAACTCACCTGATTTACAGCTAATCTGATATCTTTGGACCGCCTTGATCGTGCTGTACACACAATGGAGCCTCAACTGAGAAATCGAGCACAGCTGGCCACAACACTGGAGTTCGCATGTGTCCCCACATCCCCGTCAGTACCTTCCAGAAACTCATTGGCTCTTCCTGCACATCTCGCAGTGGTCCGTACCGCAAGAGGTGGTTATTCAGGCTTTTGGCAGGTGGTCACACTAATGTGAGTGGACAGAGTATCATTTACTCCAACTGTAACTAATAAATCACTGAAACACAGTGCTCCCAGTTCCACACACTAAAGACAACAAACTCAACTGGACAATAACTTCTGACTCTGCAGTATCCTCCCCTGCCATTCACACCTTTGTCCTCTTCAATCCAGACCCAAAATTCCTCAAAAAATACATCCTACAACTCAGTATCCATCTGATCATCCCAAGGGAAGAATAAATTGTAACTGTAGCGCCGCTACGCAGTATTTGAGCGAAAATTACTAGTCTTTAGCAAAACTGATGAGAAATAGCGTGGGAGCCGCCATGGAGCGTTGCGTTAACAGGAGTGAGTCGGTAGTTGCCAGTATGGTAACAGGAGGGTCATAGTAACAGACACGCAAGGGATTGCAAAGCCAGGGTAGCCGAGCACAGCAGTAAACAGTACCTCACAGCAGTAACAGTGTAGCTAATGGGGATGGAACCACACCAGGGCAAGTCTCTTGTTATGGACGGCGTCACTAGGTGCTGGGTTTTAGTAAAACAAATGTGCGTGAGAGGCATATATATACAGCATGGTCCATTGATAGTGACCGGGCCAGATATCTCACGAAATAAGCATCAAACGAAAAAACTACGAAGAACGAAACTCGTCTAGCTTGAAGGGAGAAACCAGATGGCGCTATGGTTGGCCCGCTAGATGGCGCTGCCATAGGTCAAACGGATATCAACTGCGTTTTTTTTAGAATATGAACCCCCATTTTTATTACATATTCGTGTAGTACGTAAAGAAATATGAATGTTTTAGTTGGACCACTTTTTTCGCTTTGTGATAGATGGCGCTGTAATAGTCACAAACGTATAAGTACGGGACGATGACAGATTTCTTGCCCGCGTTCTATTTAACGGCGAAGCGTCATTCACCAACAGCGATAACGTAAACCGGCATAATATGCAGTATTGGGCAACGTAAAATCCACGATGGCTGCGACAGGTGAAACATCAGCGACCTTGGCGGGTTAATGTATGGTGCTGCATTATGGGAGGAAGGATAATTGGCCCCCATTTTATCGATGGCAATCTAAATGGAGCAATGTATGCTGATTTCCTACGTAATGTTCTACCGATGTTACTACAAGATGTTTCACTACATGACAGAATGGCGATGTACTTCCAACATGATGGATGTCCGGCACATAGCTCGCGTGCGGTTGAAGGGGTATTGAATAGCATATTTCATGACAGGTGGATTGGTCGTCGAAGCACGTTCACCGGATCTGACGTCCCCGGATTTCTTTCTGTGGGGAAAGTTGAAGGATATTTGCTATCGTGATCCACCGACAACGCTTGACAACATGCGTCAGCGCATTGTCAATGCATGTGTGAACATTACGGAAGGCGAACTATTCGCTGTTGAAAGGAATGTCGTTACACGTATTGCAAAATGCATTGAGGTTGACGGACATCATTTTGAGCATTTATTGCATTAATGTGGTATTTACAGGTAATCACGCTGTAACAGCATGCGTTCTCAGAAATGATAAGTTCACAAAGGTACATGTATCACCCTGGAACAACCGAAATTAAATGTTCAAACGTACCTACGTTCTGTATTTTAATTTAAATAACCTACCTGTTACCAATTGTTCGTGTAAAATTGTGAACCATATGTTTGTGACTATTACAGCGCCATCTATCACAAAGCGAAAAAAGTGGTCCAACTAAAACATTCATATTTCTTTACGTACTACACGAATATGTAATAAAAAATGGGGGTTCCTCTCTAAAACAAAAACGCAGTTGATATCCGTTTGACCTATGGCAGCGCCATCTAGCGGCCCAACAATAGCGCCATCTGGTTTCCCCTTCAAGCTAGACAAGTTTCATTCATTGTAATGTTTTTGTTTGACGCTTATTTCGTGAGATATTTGGCCCGGTCACGATCAATGGACCACCCTATATATATAATTACGAGGAATGGGATCACCTCTCACCACCAGGAACCATCAGCACCCCCACAACTCCAGATTTACATCGGACAGCAGGACCGGGCACCACCAGCGACTGCCACGGGTTTGAGGATGAGCTGCGGCTGCTCCTGGCACTAACTCCTTCACCGGGATTGCTGCCACAGCCAGTTAATAAAAGTCATTCTCAACTGACAACAGTATTTCCACGCCCCTCCCCCTTCTCCTCGCCACTAATCACTCCACACTCTACAAAGTATTGTCAGCAAGGGTTCTTCAAGCCCCTCACCACGCCATTTGGAGACAGCAGAAGTCATAACGGGGATACGCTTACATGCCACTAGAAAATATAGAGACACTTCAGGAAGATATTAACGCTATAAGGTCACTGGGACTGGCGCCAGACATACACCAACCTTACAAGTATTAGAAAGCATTTCACTGATTCACTGGCAGTACTTCCAACCCTCACTACCCACTCTTCCACAACAACCATACCCTACCTGACAAACTCAACAAAGCTGACCAGTTTGCGTCTTATCTTTTCCATCACCTTCACTATTCCTGATGACCCACATTTTGATTATTCCATCTTCCCTAAAATACTTTAATGCGTGAATGCTATTGTCCCAACCCCGGATCCCACCTTCCAGTACTCGGACGACATACCGTAAACAGGGTTAAATATATCAATCATAGCACACAACATGTGGAGAAACAAGCGCTGTATCATTTGAGAGATACAGAGGCACTCGAGTGCGCCGAGACAACCATTTCACTGCTACTAGCGCCCCGTCATCATAATGCGCCCGTGGGTAGCATACAAGTATTGTACCATAATCTAAGGATGAAATAAAAAACTAAAGTAGTTTTTCCAAACTTTGTCAACATATGCTTCAGTATATTGACGTTTAAATTGTTAAATCTAACAGTGATCAGATAAATATGTTTCCCTAAATACATCGTTTTAAACGAAAACAAATGGCGCTAAATAATAAAGCTAGACAGCCAAAACTTGGTCAGAATGTGTAAATGTATGTCAAAATTAACTGCTACAAGTTTCAACTTGATCGGAACAATAGGCTACTTTGGTCAAAATCGGCGTTCTTACGAAAAATTGAAGGCGCTAAATATTAGACTTAGAAAGATGAAAATTCGTATGAAGTTTGAGATAGATATAAAAAGCTTAACTTATGACCCCATTAAGCTACCTCTAATAGCTTTCGAGTAATTTACTGAAAAGTAAATTTTGAACAAAAATGTCCTTATATGTAATAGATTAAGTATCATTTATATTAATGATAGAAAGTTATGATTACAGCACCTGATAAAATCCAGCAAATAATAAAGCTATAAAAAGTTTCAAGGCTTTGATGTAAATAACGATCAATACAAGGTATCTTAAAGTTGTAGTTCAGAGGTCACGTTCTACTATCAGTTCCGTTCTAAAAATTCTAACCGGCAAAGTTTAAAAACAGGTAAGCTAGAACTTTTTTCTGTGATTAAAGCCAACTTAGCTCCATTCATACAAAAATTACGAAGATTGTAGATTGATACATAACAGTGTTATAAAATATTACGTGTCTGAGAAATCGGCAATTTAGATGCTGCTGCCGGAGCATAGAGCGGATGACGGCAGGTGTTTCCTTCGGCCGTCCACTGCGCCCATATATAAATATAACCTGACAGGCAGTGACATCTTCACTTTGCACCCAGATATCAATCGGTCCGCATCAGTCAAACGCCGGCTTACACGCTGCCTCGGATGACGTCACAGCCAGGCTGGTACTAAACGCGTGTTCGGTAAGAGTAGAAAATGAAATCGCGAGGACTGTGCACCGTCCTGGATCGTTTAAATTTCTGAAAAGACACATTTCGCACTGAGCTATCACTCTGTCCGCGTCAGTCAAACGTCGGCCTACGCGCTGCCTCCGATGACGTCACAGACAGTCTGTAGCTAAATGCATGTTTTCGGTGCAAGTAGGAAGTGAACTCGCAAGGACTGCACACCGTCCTGGATCGTTTAGTTTTCATGAGACTAACTGTTTGTGTGCCGCCTGTAATGTTAACAAAGCCGCGTGGCAAGTGGTGAGATTATTTTCCACTTTTGTGGAGAGCAATTAACATATTATTAGAAGTCATAGAGGTTGCCTCTGAACTGCTACTAGTGCTATTTATCATAGGAACATTATTATTGTTATTATCAGGAATATTATTATGTTTTGCGTGTGAACTTTTTCTGAATATAATTGAACCAGTTAGAACTCAAAACTTTTATTTATAGCCGGCCGGAGTAGCCGAGCGGTTCTAGGCGCTTCAGTCTGGAACCGCGCGACCGCTGCGGTCGCAGGGTCGAATCCTGCCTCGGGCATGGATGTGTGTGATGTCCTTAGGTTAGTTAGGTTTAAGTAGTTCTAAGTTCTAGGGGACTCATGACCTCCGCTGTTAAGTCCCATAGGGCTCAGAACCATTTTTTTTATTTATAATCTTAGTTCCTGATCCCACTCAGTAAATAGAGAGTAGAAACATTTCTTTCAGTGAGCACGAGAAGAATGTCGACTTACAGACTGGAAACTATGGTCAGTATGTTCTCCATGGCTTTCTGGCTGACTGCAAAAATAGTTTTCAGGCTCTCGTAAAAGACGGCGAAACACAATATTTC
The DNA here is from genome assembly GCF_023898315.1 of Schistocerca nitens. Classification (NCBI taxonomy): domain Eukaryota; kingdom Metazoa; phylum Arthropoda; class Insecta; order Orthoptera; family Acrididae; genus Schistocerca; species Schistocerca nitens. The sequence continues at coordinate 879,822,546 of NC_064616.1, read as the reverse complement.
TAATATTTTCTACTATCCACCCGCCGTCCCACAAACATAAAGCAAGTGCTTCACAAAAATCGCAACACTTTCTCACGTCATGTTTGCATTACCTATCAACACCTAGAAAAATGCCATCTCTCATTTCTACTCACACTTGAAATCCTTTATAACATAATGCTTTCTACAGGTTACTATCCTGAACTGTGGAAAACCTGCAAAATCTTACTTTTCCTGAAGCTGCACAAACCACTACTAATACTTACCGCCCCTCGCAGCAGTGCTCAGTAAGGTCTTTGAATCCATGCTCTCCCGACGCATCCATAAACACCTGAACCAACACCAATTCCTTCCTGTTAACCAGTGCGGCGTCCGTGTGATGCCAATTCCTGTGCCTCACTGATCTCCTATCCCACTAACGCAACAACCAAAAATCTGTTGTTTTTGTATCCCTCGACCTGGAGAAAACCATTCCAGTCTCCTTTTCGAACTCCAGACTTACGCACTCCCTATTAACTAAGTCGCCTTACTGCGTCCTTCCAGTCTGATCGACTATGCTTTGTCAGTATTAACAATTCCATTTCACATGTTTTCCGTTCCATTGTTGGCTTACCCCACAGGATCAATCATCATTCTTCTCATCTCTTCTACACTGTCAATATGCCCAAACTGTCTCCACTGGTCCACCTATTTCAGTGTGCTGATGACACCACTTTCCTAGTCCTCCACCCTTGACTCCAAAAATCCCAAAGATCCCTCCAAGTCTACCTCAATCATTTTACTTCCTGTTGCAACCAATTGTTTCTTTACAAACATCTCCCACTCTACCTACACCTACATGCACTCCAGATAGTAACTCAATGCAGATTCTACCGACTCCATCTCCAAGACAAAGTAATCCACCACCAATATTTATCCATCCATCCTCTACCCCACTTATCCCACTCCACATCAGGGCTCTGCCCTCCCTCTTTCCTCTCTACCACTCCCCATACCTTCCATTCTTGATAACATGGCCCTGACCACTCACCAAGCTCCCCCTCTCTTTTCAGCTTCCCACTATCCATCTTAACACCTACCCTCATTTCATAGACACACACAATGGCCTACGTATTTACACCCACCGCCTTCCCCCTACAGAGCACCCAACCATTCCTCTCACCATAACCATATTTTCCCAGTGCAGGTTCTTCAGCTTTTCAGTAAAAGTGTAGTGTTCCTTTTTAATGAACAACATTGTCCTTTTCAGCATGTTTTAAAATATATTGTTTCATTTTTATCTTTCAAAAAACGAGAGAAACAACATTGTATTTTTATGTAAATAGCATTGATACGCTTACTATCTGCTCGTCAGAGTTGTAGCATAAAACAGAACGTATAGACTAAGTATATTTTTCTTTATTGTTATTTCATTCGTCTCGCCACATATGGGATGGTGAGTTACCAGCAGTACAACATCCTGCTATTCAGCCAAAAGACTTTACATTTAAGGATGCAAATATAAAAACTTTTTTTTTTTTGAAATCTGTAAGAAGATGAAGTTAGGATGCTCAAACTGCACGGTTGGCCGCAGAGCATGATGGGAATTAGTATGTGCATTGTTGTTTAGTTTAGCGTCCGGCCGAAGTGGCCGTGCGGTTAAAGGCGCTGCAGTCTGGAACCGCAAGACCACTACGGTCGCAGGTTCGAATCCTGCCTCGGGCGTGGATGTTTGTGATGTCCTTAGGTTAGTTAGGTTTAACTAGTTCTAAGTTCTAGGGGACTAATGACCTCAGCAGTTGAGTCCCATAGTGCTCAGAGCCATTTGAACCATTTGTTTAGTTTAGCGACGAAGCTCACTTTCATTTGGATAGGTTCGTCAACAAGCAAAATTGGCGTATTTGGGGGACTGAGTATCCGCATTTCGCGATCGAGAAGTGTCTTCACCCTCAGCGGGTGTCTTTGTGTTGTGCTATGTCCAGTCACGGAATAATCGGTGCGATATTCCTTGATGGCACGGTGACTACCGAACGGTACGGGAAGGTTTTGGAGGTTGATTTCATCCTCATTATCCAAAGTGACCCTGATTTCGCCAAGATGTAGTTCATGCAAGACGGAGCTCGACCCCATCAAAGCAGGAGAGTGTTTGACGTCGTGGAGGGCCACTTAGGGGACCGCATTCTGGCTGGGTCTTGGATACCCAGAGGCCACTGGCATGGGCCTCGATTGGTCGCGATGTTTTCCGGATCTGAACACATGTGACTCCTTTTTGTGGGGCGATACTAAAGACAAAGTGCACAGCAATAACCGCTGAGCTGAAAACAGCATTCAGAACGTCGTCGACAGCGTTGATGTTCCGACACTTCGACGGGTCGTGCAGAATTCCTCTATCACACATCGCACATCAACGCCAATGATGGCAGGAATATCGAACATGTCATAACCTAAGTCCGAATATCTGCAGTAACGTTTACATGTTGAATAAAGTGTGTGCACGCCGTAGTTTGTAACTAATTTATGTTTTTTTCGTATAATTCAGTAATTGTCACCCTGTATGTAGTGGCTGGGACATACAGAGAAATCAGAGACAGCAGAGAATAGCATGAAGAAAGACCACACCTTTGACTTTCAGAATACGAAGTTTCTATGCTGAGCAACTGGTTATTGGGAAAGCGTCGTAAAAGAATCCATTGAAATACGGATTCATGAGAATCTGGTCAACACAGAGGAAAGATACCAAACGAGTGCAGTATAGAATCCCGCGTTAGCGGCAATACTACGAGAGTGCGCTCAGCACCGACCATCTCGCAAGACGCAGCCGGAATAACCAGACAGAAGGCCTGCAAAGCCACGATTAGCAGTAAAAATTTATTTTTATACTAGCACCTTTTCATTATGATGGGAAATGTAATTTTTTTTAAATCCATAAAATGGTTCAAATGGCTCTGAGCACTATGGGACTTAACATCTGAGGTCATGAGTCCCCTAGAACTTAGAACTACTTAAACCTAACTAACCTAAGGACATCACACACATCCATGCCCGAGGCAGGATCCGATCCTGCGACCGTAGCGGTCGCACGGTTCCAGACTGAAGCGCCTAGAACCGCTCGGCCACACCGGCCGGCAAAATCTACAAAATATAAAAAATAATATTCTTATCACAGGCGTATAAGGACAAAATGTTAATTTTATACATTTACATATGCTGATCAAACTGCGTTAGCTTTACTTTTCAGATCTGGCGCTAGAGGCCACTAAGGAAATCTTTCTTTGAAACTGATTTCACGTTGTACTAAAAGTGTTACTACAGAGTCCGCCTGCTGAGCTGTGTGGTAACGTGCTCGCCTCCCATGCAAGCAGTCCCGGGTTCGATTCCCGGCCGGTTTGGAGATTTTCTCCGGTCGTGAACTGGGCATTGCATTATCCTCATCATCATTTCATCCACATCACCGGCGGACAAGTCGCCCTATGTGGCATCGAATAAAATAAGGCTTGCTCTTGGCGGCCGAACTTGCCCGAATAGGAGCCGTACGCTCATACCCACTTTTTTTTTGTTACTATAGATGTGAATATGCGCACCTGCTACCCCCATCACAGCAACCTCACCCCCCCCCCTCTCCCCCATTCCCACCGGCAAGATGGATAGAGAGAGGCACAATACTAGTATAAATATTATGGCATTTCCAAAATCTCGACACTTCGTCAGAAGTTGATGAGTATGACATTCTTCAAAACGACATGGTTCCGTGCTTCCGCAAAGTCTCTCCACGCCGGGGTGTATAAGGTTGGCAGCACATTCAGGCCTCGCCTGCACGTGTTCTGTGGATCTGCAGTGGTAGGGAGAGGGTACTAGTGTTGTGCATTGCATCTGTTAGTTGCCTTATTGTCTAGTTCTTGTGTAAACTCAGTGTAGTGAGAATATCTACTATTGCAGAGAGGGCGTTTTTATCTTCGAGATAGAAGAAAACATTTCCAGCACCCACTGTGATATTGGTGAGTATAGTGTATTAAATTTAATTGATATAATTAATTTCATTGTTTCAATTGTAATAATGTTAAATCTTATGTACCAACATAACTGCAGCCTGTAGCAGTGGATCCCGGCTTCTAGCTTATACAGCGACATTAATCTGCTGCCAACCTTATGCGTCACGCAAGGCGAGACACAGGGAACCCGCCGCTGCGGAGAAACTTCACACACTATACTATAACACTGCAATCTGGCTGGAAACGCGAGAGATTTTCATCAGATTTCTTGTTTTAGCTTAGAATATCAGATATTTAACGACCACTGTTCATAGTTGTAACCTTCTCATGCAAAATAACAACTGCAGAAACTTAAACTGCTGAAGTTCATTTTCAGTTACAGAACTTATTTCTTGACGATGGAAGCCCACAGTTACAGTTCACTGTAAAATAAAAGACAGAAAAAAATCAATCAAATACACTACTGGCCATTAAAATTGCTACACCACGAAGATAACGTGCTACAGACGCGAAATTTAACCGACACGAAGAGGATGTGATATGCAAATGATTAGCTTTTCAGAGCATTCACACAAGGTTGGCGCCGGTGGCGGCACCAACAACGGGCTGTCATGAGGAAAGTTTCCAACCGATTTCTCATACACAAACAGCAGTTGACCAGCGTTGCCTGGTGTAACGTTGTTGTGATGCCTCGTGTAAGGAGGAGAAATGCGTACAATCACGTTTCCGACTTTGATAAAGGACGGATTGTAGCCTATCGCGATTGCGCTTTATCGTATCGCGACATTGCTGCTCGCGTTGGTCGAGATCCAATGACTGTTAGCACAATATGGAATCGGTGGCTTCAGGAGGGTAATACGGAACGCCGTGCTGGATCCCAACGGCCTCGTATCACTAGCAGTCGAGATGACAGGCATCTTATCCGCATGGCTGTAACGATTGGTGCAGCCACGTATCGATCCCTGAGTCAACAGATGGCAAAGTTTGCATGACAACAACCATCTGCATGAACAGTTCGACGACGTTTGCAGCAGCAGCATGGACTATCAGCTCGGAGACCATGGCTGCGGTTACCCTTGACGCTGCATCACAGACAGGAGCGCCTGCGATGGTGTACTAAACGACGAACCTGGGTTCACGAATGGCAAAACGTCTGTTTACAGCAACATGATGGTCGCATCCGTGTTTGGCGACATCGCTGTGAACGCACATTGGAAGCGTGTATTCGTCATCGCCATACTGGCGTATCACCCGGCGTGATGGTATGGGGTTACACGTCTTGGTCACCTCTTGTTCGCATTGACGGCACTTTGAATAGTGGACGTTACATTTCAGATGTGTTACGACCCGTGGCTCTACCCTTCATTCGATCCCTGCGAAACCCATTTCAGCAGGATAATGCACGACCGCATGTTGCAGGTCCTGTACGGGCCTTTCTGGATACAGAAAGAGTTCGACTGCTGCCCTGGCCAGCACATTCTCCGGATCTCTCAGCAATTGAAAAGGTCTGGTCAATGGTGGCCGAGCAACTGGTTCGTCACAATACGCCAGTCACTATTCTAGATGAACTGTGGTATCGTGTTGAAGCTGCATGGGCAGCTGTACCTGTACACGCCATCCAAGCTCTGTTTGACTCAATGCCCAGGCGTATCAAGGCCGTTATTACAGCCAGAGGTGGTTGTTCTGGGTACTGATTTCTCAGGATCTATGCACCCAAATTGCGTGGAAATGTAATCACATGTCAGTTCTAGTATAATATACGTATTTGTCCAATGAATACCCGTTTATCATCTGCATTTCTTCTTGAGGTAGCGATTTTAATGACTAGTAGTACAGAATAGCTGGAACCAGGATATTAATCTACTTCCACGCTGTACAACGCTGAAGAAGATGGTGCTTGGTTTTTAACGACAACACAAGTGAACTAAATAAATAACTACCTTCCTCCGGCACCAGCGGCAGCATCAGTGCTGCTAGAGCGACAGTGCTCTCTCCCTCCATCCCTCCCTCTCTCTCTCTCTCTCTCTCTCTCTCTCTCTCTCTCTCTCTCTCTGTTTCTCACACGCACACTTACACACACACACACACACACACACACACACACACACACACACACACACAAACAGCCTCACATGCAGCTTCCTATGTGCGTATATGCACAACAGGCAAACGCCACTCCACCGAAATTGTGAAACACACTGTTCCATGTAGAGTGTTTTGTATATTTTTCATAAACTCGGGCATGACTATTGACATTAAGCTTAGGAATTATATACTGTACAAGTGTAAAAAAGAATATAAAAAGACATTATATTAAACATTAACGATAATATCAGCGGAAATAATTACACATTTCCAGTCGAAAATTACGAGTTACATGAAAGATGGCAGCTACCAAAATGCCCACCATGTTGATAACATAGCTTTACACATTTTTCCCCTCTCACAGCACTACTTGGCTTTAATTATTGTTCATCCACCTGTTTTGTTTTAGAATGGTTGTTCCACAGCTATAGACAACCCTGTACTACGCATGATACAATTCTGCTCCTTGGATTTGTCTCTCGCTTATGCAAAAATGGACTCAATGTCCTTGGAGAACAAGTGTTGTTTCACCTATGATAATGTTTATTAATCGAAAAAAGGTCAAGTCGCATCTTGTTTTGGATTCCACAATAACTGCAGGTCTTTCTCTGACTAGCTCGATAAGTAAGGTCAGAGCCTGGAGGAAGGCAATGGCGTGCAATCCCCAATAGGGCCATGCCTAGTAAAGCACTATGTTGTTCAAACGAGCCTTCTGGTTGCTGAGAGCTTCGCCTTTTATTCCTGATATGGTATGGTATTTACTGAGCATCTAGTTTGTCAGATGACTGGCATCATTAGTATGCCTAGGTTGATTATGTGCAATGTTATTGAGTTCAAGTATGTGCAGATTCTTATTTACGAATGAAATTGTATCCAGAATATAAATCCATCGGAAAAGCAACATTCCAAGTTCTTTAAAAACTGGCTTTGTTACTGTGTGTGTTGGTAATTATGGCATGGTTTTTAAAATTCTTTTTTATGAGAAATAGTCTTAGAGAAGAATACAATAAAGAAAATAACTGATCTGACCAAAGAAAATGGCTTCCAGGTCGCATATTCGAGCAAATACTCTAAATAGAGAGAAGAGACTACCTACTTATCATGCTCAACATCTTATCTCTACATATTCCAATCTCGATATTTATCTACCGATGGCCCAAGGAATATAGTTTCAGCGACCTGTCGAGAGGGTTTACTTTCCATTGACTGTTAGCTCTAAATGTGTTGGATAGTTTTGTAGAGCCCATACAAGAGCTTTTTGCTGCATTCGGCTAAGATAGCTCTCCTAAACTTTGGATAAATATTACAAGAGACAGGCTGTATCGTCAGGTGATTTCCGTAGGCACTATTCACCCAGAAAGCAGAGGAAAGGTGGTGGCACATAGGCCGTGTTTGCCAGTGCTGTACGTTAATTTTTAAAATCTTTCCACAATGTCTCACGCAGTGACGATGCGAAAGATTGTTTATGGCTATTGGTCGGTCTCGTGGGGGGATCAATCTTGGTGATATTCAAGACCAGTCTGTTATTACGCTTTCGCTTACTTACCATTTTTAATTTATGTAACTTCTCATAACAACAAAAAATTATGCCAAACTGCACAAGAACTCAGTACAGTTATCCACGTAAGTCAGTTACACATCTCACACGAAATGAACATTTATTATGCCAAAAATATTTTCCTTTCATTTCAGATGAAACTACAATGACGGGAAAAAATCGCAACACCAAGGAGCTGTGCAACATGAACGAAAGTTGGCAGGCGTGTTTCTACATCTGAAAGATGGTGTCTGTTCAAATTTCACGCCAGTCGCATAAGAGTGACGCTAGTGGCGCAACTATGAAGATGCAAATCAGGTTTGCTTTAAATACACACGATAACGTTCGTGAGCATTAGTTACCTTTGAGATTGGACGTGGTGAGTTGATGTTAGTGAAGAATGCCTTAAAGGCGACAAAGACGCCATTATCAGCACCTCACAGAGCTTGAACGAGGTCCTGTAATAGGGCTATGAGAAGCAGGATGTTCCTTCTGCGATACTGCAGTAAGACTTGGCAAGGAATGGAGCCACTGTAAATGATTACTGGCAGTGATGGTCACGAGAATGTACAGTCGCTAGAAGACTGGCCTCCAGATGGCCAGGTGGGACTACCAAGAAGCAGGACCATCGTGTTCGGCTTATGGCCCTGGCGCATAGCACTGCATCTGCAGCAGCAATTTGAGCAGCAGTTGGTACCACAGTGACACATAGAACTGTTATAAATCGGTTACTTCAAAGACGACTCCAAGCCAGACGCCCTGTAGTGTGCATTCCACTGACCTCAAACTACCGCCACTTCCGACTTCATTAGTGTGCGAGAACTCATTGGAGGGTAGGGTGGAGGACTGTTGTGTTTTCTGATGAAAACTGGTTCTGCTTCGGTGTCAGTGATGGCCATGTGTTGGTTAGAAGGAGGCCAGCTGAGGACGTGCAACCAGCCTGTCTGTGTGCTAGACACATTGGACCTGCACGTGGAGTTATGGTGCGGGGTGCGATTTAGTATGACAGCAGGATCACTCTCGTGGTTATCCCACGCACCCTAACTGCAAATTTGTACGTCAATCTGGAGATGTCATTAGACCTTTTGTGCCACCATTCATTAACAGCGTTCCAGTGGGAGTTTTCCAACAGCATAACCCTCCCCCACATCCTGTTGTTGTAACCTAACATGCTCTACAGAATTTAGACATGTTGGCTTAGCCTGCTCGATCATTAGATCTGTCTTCCAATCGAGCACATATGGAACACCTTCAGATGGCAAGTCCAGTGTCATCCACAAACAGCATCAACCATCTCTGTATTGACCGATCAGGTACAACAGGCACAAAAGTCCTACCCACAAACTGACATCCGGTACTTGTACAATACAATGCATGCACATTTGCTTGCTTGCATTCAACATTCTGAAGGTTACAGCAGTTATTAATATACAAGCATCTCATATTTCCAATAACTTATACCGCACTTACATTAACTGGTATCTTTCAATGTTAATCACTTAAATATGCTACCTAGAAAAATGTATTCCTGAAATTTCATTACTCTACATTAATTATTTTTTGGTTTTGGGATTTCTTTTCTATCAGTGTTGTTGTTGTTGTGGTCTTCAGTCCGAGACTGGTTTGACGCAGCTCTCCATGTCACTCTATCCTGCGCGAGCCTCGTCATCTCCAAATAACTATTGCAACCTACATCTTTCTGAATCTACTTACTGTATTTATCTCTCGGTCTCCCTCTACAAATTTTACCCCCCATAATTCCCTCCAGTACTAAATTGGTGATCCCTTGATGTCTCAGAATGTGCCCTATCAACCGATCCCTTCTTTTGGTCAATATGTGCTACAGATTCCTTGTCTTCCCTATTCTATTCAATATCTCCTCATTAGTTACGTGATCGGACCATCTAATCTTCAGCATTCTTCTGTAGCACCACATTTCGAATGTTTCTGTTCTTTTTTTGTCTAAACTGTTTATCGTCCATGTTTCACCTCCATACATGGCTACTCTCCATACAAATACCTTCAGAGAAAGCTCCCTATCATTTAAATTTATATTTGATGTTAACAAATTTCTCTTTTTCAGAAATGGTTTTCTTGCCTTTGCCAGTCTATCCTCTCTAGTTAGACCATCATCAGCTGTTTTGCTGCTCAAATAGTAAAACTCATCCACTACTTGAAGTGTCTCGTTTCCTGATCTAATTCCCTTAGCATCATCTGATTTAATTCGACTATATATTCCATTATTCTTGTTTTGCTTTTATTTATGTTAATCTTATATCCTCCTTTCTAGACACTGTTCATTCCGTTCAACTGCTCTTCCAAATCCTTTGCTGTCTCTGATAGAATTACACTGTCATTGGCGAACCTCCAATTTTTTATTTCTTCTCCTGGCACTTTGATTCCTACTCCAAATTTTTCTTTGGTTTCCTTTACTGCTTGTTCAATGTACATACTGAATAACATCTGGGACAGGCTACAACACTGTCTCATTTCCTTTTCTACTACTGCCTCCCTTTCATGCCCCTTGACTCTTATAACTACCGTCTGGTTTCTGAACAAGTTGTAAATAGCATTTTTCTCCCTGCATTTCTTACCTGCTACCTTCAGAATTTCAAAGAGAATAGTCCAGTCAACATTGTCAATAGCTTTCTCTAAGTCTAAGGTTTGCCTTTTCTTAACCTATATTCTAAGATAAGTCGTAGGGTTAGAATTGCTTCTCATGTTCCTACATTTCTCTGGAATCCAAACTGATTTTCCCTGAGGTCAGCGTCTACCAGTTTTTCCATTCATCTGTACTGAATTCGTGTAAGTATTTTGCAACCATGACATATTAAACTGATTTTACGGTAATTTTCACACCTGTCAGCAACTGCTTTCTTTAGAATTGGAATTACTACATTCTTCTTGAAGTCTAAGGACATTTCGCCTCACATACATCTTCCACACCAGATGGAAGAGTTTTTTTTATGGCTGGCTCTCTCAAGTCTATAAGTAGTTCTGACGGAATATTGGCTACTTCTGGGGCCTTGTTTCGACCTAGATCTTTCAGAGCTTTGTCAAATTCATCTCGCAGTATCATATCCGCTATCTCATATTCACCTACATCCACTTCCCTTTCTATAATAATGGTTTCAAGTTTATCTCCCTTGTATAGACCCTCTATATACTCCATCCACGTGCTGAACGGAATCAACACCCTTAATGCCGCAGCGCTGTCCATAAAACCGTAAAGGTACGACGGGGTGGATATCACTTCTGAACAGCATGTTGTAAGGCGTCCCAGATATGCTCAATAATGTTCATGTCCGGGAAGTTTGGTGGCCATCGGAAGTGTTATATATCAGAAGAGTGTTCTTGGAGCCACTCTGTAGAAATTCTGGACGTGTGGAGTGTCGCATTGTCTTGCTGGAATTGACCATGTCTGTCGGAATGCACAATAGACATGAATGGATGCAGGTGATCAGAAAGGATGCTTACGTACGTGTCACCTGTCAGAGTCGTATCTAGACGTTTCAGGAGTCTCATTTCACTCCAACTGCACACATCCCACAACATTAGAGAGCCTCCACCAGTTTGAAGAGTCTCCTGCTGACATGCAGGGTCCGTGGATTCATGAGGTTGTCTCCATACCCCTACACGTCCATTCGCTCAATACAATTTGAAACTAGGTTCAAATGGCTCTGAGCACTATGGGACTCAACATCTTAGGTCATAAGTCCCCTAGAACTTAGAACTACTTAAACCTAACTAACCTAAGGACACACCCATGCCCGAGGCAGAATTCGAACCTGCGACCGTAGCAGTCCCGCGGTTCCGGACTGCAGCGCCAGAACCGCTAGACCACCGCGGCCGGCTTGAAACTAGGCTCGCCCGACCAGGCAACATGTTTCCAGTCATCAACAGTCCAATGTCAGTGTTGACGGACCCAGGCGAGGCGTAAAGCTTTGTGTTATGCAGTCATCAAACGTACACAAGTGGGCCTTCGGCTCCGAAAGCTCATATTGATGATGTTTCGTTGAATGGTTCGCACGCTGACACTTGTTGATGGCCCAGCACTGAAGTCTGCAGCAATTTGCGGGAAGGTTGCACTTCTGTCATGCTGAATGATACTCTTCAGTCGTCGTTGGTCCTATTCTTGCAGGTTCTTTTTCCGTCCGCAGTGATGTCGGAGATTTGATGTTTTACCAGATTCCTGATATTCACGGTACAATCGTGAAATGGTTGTATTGGAAAATTCCCACTTCATCGTCACCTTGAGGATGATGTGTCCCATTACTGGTGCGCCGACTATAGCACGACGTTCAAACTCACTTAAATCTTGATGGCCTGCCATTGTAGCAGCAGTAACCGATAGCAGTCGAGCTAGGAGAGAACGAGCGCATTTTGTTAGTGCAGGTTGCCTACATCAGGGGCAGGGATGCACTCAGGGTCACAATGCTACAGGCACACTTTTACGTCTGAGTTATTGGAATAGTTCTTCTCACTCTTATCAATTTGAATGACTACTTAATTAAATAAATCAATTAATTACCCTCTCACCCACTGGTAAATGGCCCCTTCCTCCCCCTGCCACACCCCCCAGGCGGAAAATTCAAATTTCATCAGGACAAAACAACCTCTACTAACCTAAGAAAATGGCGGGAAGTCTTTATTTTTCATGCACTATTTATTTAAACAATGAGAGGCAGCACCTCCTTCCAGTGTGTTCACTATGAGGTCTGGAGTCCAACTGACCTAGTACACAGCACTGCAACCAGAGGACAGTGTCATCCATTCCGTAACGTAATCTAAGATACTGGCAAAAATGGCCTGAAACAATGTGGTCACCATGGGCTCCAGAGTCCAACTGACCTAGTACACAGTACCACAACCAGAGCGCGCTGTAGTCTGTTCCGCTACGTAATCCAAGATGGTGGTTTGGTGGTGGAGAGGAAGGGTCTCATATCAGGAAAGTCAACAGTATATTGTTTATTTATAAAAAAAATCTGTTTGTGGGGGTTGGATTTCTCTTGATCATCATTCTCCACTGTTTAGAAACATGTAGGTCTTGTAAGAGGTAATTGCACGGAGCAAACAATTTGAATAACCTAATGTTCAGCACTGTACTCTAGGTGTCTTAACCTAATGTTTGGCCCATTGTTAAGTGGTTTTCCATGTCACCCCCATTTCCTTAAACTCTTCTACCGCCTTTGATACCAAACTAAGTAATTAGTTATGTCCTCCCACCATTTTCTGGTACACTTTTCGAATTTCACATGCTTTTAAACGCGACTTCTGGCGCATTCTTCTTTGTCACACACCCCCTTAAACTACTGTACTGCATTTTACATAAAAATTATGCAAATTAACCTAGTGTTCTGCACTTAACCTGCTGTTCAGGTCCACATCACCCAAATTAATTAAATCGATATTTTTCACATGTATGGGGTAAATGTTCAAATGTGTGTGAAATCTTATTGGACTTAACTGCTAAGGTTATCAGTCCCGAAGCTTACACACTACTTAACCTAAATTACCCTAAGGACGAACACACACAACCATGCCCAAGGCAGGACTCGAACCTCCGCCGGGACCAGCCACACTGTAAGGGGTAGTTTCTTTTAATTCGCAGCATCCTATTGGTCAGTGAATTCGATGGAATACAGTTTAAACAAAAGATTGCTAATAAAAAACACATCCTGCCCCTCAATGCGCCTACTGTCACTACTGCCTTCGGCCCCGACCCCACCCCAGCTGTAGCAACCATAGCATCGCTCTGACGTTCATGGGCCGCCCTCCCTCAGGCTAGCGGGTTAGGGTTGCCACAACCAGGCTGCTCGTAACGGCTGGATTCTGCAGCGTCTCCTCCTCCACCGTCACGTCCTTGCCTATCACGTGAGGTACAGCACACACCCCTGTCCACCTCGCCACAGAAACCCAAGGCACGCTCACACCGATCCGATACATGAAAAACCTTTGGGAAACACATGTGTTTACCGTTGCAGATGCTATACTTGTGGATACTGACGTCACAGATCGCACTATAGAAATCTGTTCCAGAATAGCACAGACTGCTATCTCCCTACCTATCCTAATGGAACATATGCGCTGCATCCAGCCGTGCTTACCTGCCCCCTTGTGACTGACACCTCGCCGAGAAACGTCGTGTGGCGACTCACCATCTAAAAGGTTCTCAATGTTATACAGACGTCACATGACTATGTAAAATAAGAGCCAAGTCGACCTCTCGGAAATTGTGTAGTGTCCCAGAAATAGTTAATGCTCGCTTTCTTGATGTCTCAGCTTGTATGCAAGGAAATTCTTGCCCTAACAGAACCTGTTTAAGAACATAGCGCGGAATAACGCCGAATGCATTCCTCCTCGTTGCCCTAATGTGGCACCATGTCAATCATGTGTTGCCCTTCCTGCTTTCAACATACGCAAACGTTCTCACTGCTATGTAGAGCCTGCTATATCCCAGCACAAAGGATGTCTTGTGAATGAATGGGGCATTATGATTGGCTCTTATAGTATTTACCCGCCGAGTTACTGATGCTGCCAATGTGGAAGCACCATCCGCCTTTTGTTTCTCTTTCTGCAAATGAGACTTTCAGTGGCAAAAACTGTTTTACACTGATCGCCATATTGCACCAACATCTAAACCTTGCAAAGTGCCCTACATATCGTCAAATACAGGGAGACTCTTACTCAGTTACACTTCTCTCCCAATGAGGACAGGAGCTTGAATATTAGAATGTGAAACTGATCTCTGGCCCATCAATATATCACTGCACATCATGTCGATCTTGTAAACATACAATTCGTATACTGCGCCGTACAAAGTCGGCCCTTTTACATCATTTATACATATACCGTGAAGACAGACAGCACCATAGGTATACTCACAGCACTAGATATTTACCAAGAGTTCAGGCGGGCATCCACGCATGACCAGAGCACCATCAGTGGCTCTCATGACTGTTCTACAATTTCGGCCTCATTTCCTCCCTCCACACAAATGCGTTACTGTTTCTGGTCCAGAGCAGCTTGCTCGCTTGCTTGCATTTAAACACCCATCTCCAGAGTCTGGGATTACAAGAACATATCTAATTTCGCATGGCTTGCTAGAATATCATACCATTTTCGTGGCACTTCTCGATACCAAGCACACAGCAGTATCCCACTGGTCGCTAGCCCAACATAATTCCGAAGATATAGACTGGAAATTATTTCTCTACAAACCCGACACTTGAAATAGGCAGGTGGGGCGCGTCCTGTAAACGATGGGATAACTAGAAACTTGTCACATCTGCAAAGACATTTGCGCGGAAACTCGAAAAAAAAATTAACAAGCTGATATTTTCACCCACAAATACCAACGTCGATGATGTAGCAGGTCCCAAATCATGCATATAATTTACATGGTCAACTAAGGTGTTTCTCATGTCTAGAGAACTGGCAAATGTGTCTTCCACATGTTAGATGCACACACCACAATCGATCTTCTCTCAACTAAATAAAGGTGCGAATGCAGAAGCAGCCAACCGAACAATTTACATGGGGGGGGGGGGGAACAACGGTCCAGCACAAACACACATCCATATTCAATCTTTTCAGATATCCACGCGATCACGAAAGCCATCCAACACATACTAAGTATTAGTTCGCTATTTGATCGTCTAGAGGACAACGTGGTTAAGTCATCTACATTCCTACACTCCAACAGGCCTCGCCATTCACACGGTTCCCATCATTAACGGGAAACTTGAATGGTTCAAATGGTTCAAATGGCTCTGAGCACTGTGGTACTTAACTGCTGAGGTCATCAGTCCCCTAGAACTTAGAACTACTTAAACCTAACTAACCTAAGGACATCACACACATCCATGCCCAAGGCAGGATTCGAACCTGCGACCGTAGCGGTCGCGCGGTTCCAGACTATAGCGCCTCGGCCACACCGGCCGGCGGGAAACGTGAATCATTCCTGCAAAGGTTACCGGTGCTGCACGCCAAGCACACACAGGTAGCATCGTCATCCTAAGAAATCGGTCACATATATACACTACTGGCCATTAAAATTGATACACCACGACGATGACGTGCTACAGACACAAAATTTAACTGACAGGAAGAAGATGCTGTGATATGCAAATGATTAGCTTTTCAGAGCATTCTCACAAGGTTGGTGCCGGTGGCGACATCTACAACTTGCTGACATGAGGAACGTTTCCAACAGATTTCTCATACACAAAAAGCAGTTGACCGGCTTTGCCTCGTGTAAGGAGGAGAAATGCGTTTCCGACTTTGATAAAGGTCGGATTGTAGCCTATCGCGATTGCAGTTTATCATATCGCGACATTGCTCCTCACGTTGGTCGAGATCCAATGACTGTTAGCAGAATATGGAATCGGTGGGTTCAGGAGAGTAATACGGAACGCCGTGCTGGGTCCTAACAGCCTCGTATCACTAGCAGTCGAGATGACAGGTATCTTATCTGCATGGCTGTAACGGATCGTGCAACCACATTTCAATCCCTGAGTCAACAGATGGGGACGTTTGCAAGACAACAACCATCTGCACGAACAGTTAGATGACATATGCAGCAGCATGGACTATCAGCTCGGAGACCATGGCTGTGGTTACCCTTGACGCTGCATCACAGAGAGGATTGCCTGTGATGGTGTACTCAACAACGAACCTGGGTTAACGAATGGCAAAACGTCATTTTTTCAGATGAAAATCAGGTTCTGTTTACAGCATCACGATGGTCACATCCATGTTTGGCGACATCGCGGTGCACGCACATTGGAAGTCCAACCCCCACAAACCGTTTTTTTTTAATAAATAAACAATATGGCGTTGTATTTCCTATTATGAGACCCTTCCTCTCTACTACCAGACCGCCATCTTGGATTATATTGCAGAACAGACGACAGCGCCCTCTGGTGGCGGTACTGTGTACTAGGTCAGTTGGACTCTGGAGCCCATGGTGACCACACTGTTTCACGCCATTTTCACTGCTATCTTGGATTACGTCACGGAATGGATGACACTGTCCTCTGGTTGCAGTACTGTGTACTAGGTCAGTTGGACTCCGGACCTTGTGATTAACACACTGGATGGATGTACTGCCTCTAATTCTTTAAATAAATGAATCACTGATTGCAGAAACAGCATTAGTCCATGCATGTTCATTTTGAGAAAAATGGAAAGATAAGTTTGTGGGCCTGAGTATTCTATTTTGTTTGACAGTTCTATTTTACTCTGTATGGCACAGTTTCTGGTGATGTCCAGACACTATTTTCAATGATGTAATGATTAGATTATATAATGATTTAAATACGCAAAGTCTGTGGACATATGCTGTTTCTAAAATCAATTGGTTGCCAGAAATGTAAGTCGTGTTATTCAGCAGTTTATTTGTAAATTTATTATGTTCAATACAAAAATTGTTATTATTGGGCTACATAACAGTTTCTGAAGATCAGCTATATTATTTCTCATTACCAAAATTCTTATTTTATGTGTACATAACAGATTCTGAACAACTACTTTTAACTACAAGTTACAATCAGGTAAATAGCATGCTTAGTGAAATATTGCTTGTACCCATGTCTATTATTCACTGTCAGGCCCTCTGCTGTCTACTGAAGGCAAGTTGTAGAGAGCTCTGTAAAAGGATAGGTGCACTTCAGGGATATACGGCTCCAATTTCTTGAGGTCAGCTATTTTCTTCTCACTTAGTGGTACACATTTTTCGTATGCTGCAGCCGTCGGTAGAGTTACTGTTGTTTTTAAATCAAGAACTAAACGAAAAGTGTGCGTCACCAGGCTTCCAATGTATGGTTTTGCAATGGCGTTCCCACTACACTCACTGTTGTATTCAAATTCCATGAATTCTGAAACGGTGAAGGATTGTTTCTCATTCCTATTGAGCACTTTGCTGTTCATTGTTTCCAAAGACAAGGCATTGTGTTTGTAAAATTTAGGTCACCATTGTTTGAAAACCGGTACAAACTTTGTTGAAACAACTTTAACCTGGTATTTGTTAAAGTTACGTGCAGTAACAATAAGTTCTACAAACTGCATGATGCTATAAGTCCTATCGACAGCTCGAATTTTCCTCTTAATCACTGCAAAGTCCCTGTCACAGGGTAGGAATGAATGGCCGCTGACCGGGAAATAATGATAAATTCTGAGTAAACGCTGAGATGCGGCAACTACCATGAGGAATCAGACCATAGTATTATTCTTATTCTGCCCTGGGCAGCCATCTGAAAATACATGCAGGTATTTTATGTTTGGTGGAAACTCGTTTCGTATGTAATCCAGCAGAAATGTGCAGACTTCATTGGGACCCTTCCTTGCTGCACCTTCGTGATAAATGTAGAATGTTGCATATCCTGTCTTCAGGTTGTGGATATTGAATACATTAACATTGAGTTACCGAAGGTAGAAAACTTCCTGAACTGGAATAGTAGGAAGGGACAAATTTTGCATAAAATCTATGGCAATACCTGCAACATCCTCGTCTTTTTGACACAATACTTGTACTTCACGAATACGAGCAGAAAACTTTGCAGCCCTGCGTTTATGAACCATCATTTCTGCAGCGGCAACCCTCTTAACCTTTTCATTCAGTGTTTTGTTTCGTAATTTATTTTGAAGCGCTTCACAAGTACCACATGCGTCAACTTATGGTCGACCAAATGTAAGTGAAAAACGTTCTTTGAATATTTTCAAATAAAATTCGTACTTAATATTACTTGCTTGGGGGAGTCGTAATCTGAACTGCTCATGCATGATTTTGACATTAAGTTGGCTATTTAAATAACGCTGTTCTCTTGTGCCACAGTGAGTAATTGTTTGGGAATAGGAATTTATGTGATCAATTATCAAACTTATTTCTTCACCACCGATTTAATTTCCCGATGCACTTTTACCCCTCTGGTCACTAGGCGACTTTCCACAAGCAAGCAGATTGCTTATCCTCCTTACCCTTTGGTTTGTGACACCATGGATACTTAAGGAAGCTTTCTTGCATACCGTTGATCGTCCAGTACTGGAATTAATAAAATACTGAAAATTGTTGCATCTTGGTTTGCAGATGCCTCCCTCTGCTACTCTTCTTCATATTCTGGAAATATTACCTACAGTAATCAGCCCTTGGAGATAAGAATCATGTGCGTCCTTTGATTTCATGTTGTAGAAAAGTGAAAATACTTCATTTCTTTCCTCTTCAGGAATTCTTCCAAAGCAGTTTCTATGACAATAGGATAATTCCTTTCACCCAGTCCATATCAAAACACTGTTTTTCCTTCTCTTCCTTTTCCCACTGTGAAATTCCAGTCCTCCATCATAATGAAATTTTCGTCTCCTTTCACTATCTGAATAATTTCTTTTATTTCATCCTACAATTTTTTCAATTTCTTCATCATCTGCGTAGCTAGTTGGGATGTAAACTTGTAGTCAGTGTATGTTTTGGCATAATGAATAGGTTACTGATGTGGCTTGGTAACTCTGTGGGTAGGTGTAAGACTACCAGTCCACACCTTTAGGGTTCAGTTAAATTGGGTCCTAGGACTTTTTCTATAACTTACTGCTCATTTCACCTCCAGAAATTATTTGGGTGTGTGAAAAATACCAAGTTTCACCATGGCTTGGAGTTCACATTAAAGTATTAATGGTCTCTCTCCAGAAATTAAATACTAGTTTGATATCAGTTCCCTGTTTAAGGAGCCTCTGATGCAGTTTTTGTGTCAAAGTCGTTTTAAAGTTTGAAAGAGTTTCTGAATCACAGTGGAAAGCTCTCCTTCGGAGTTTATTTAGGTGCTTACCTGTTTCCGCATTTTATTAAATGTGGTTAAGTGCTGTGCCACAAATGTATGCACAGTCCAGTATTTGGATCATCAGGTGTTTAACCTTCATGCGCTCGCGCTAGAAATAGTCACGCGAGTTTTCATCAATCTCTTGAGGTTTTCAGTTTTTAAAGGTCATATTTCCATAAAATATCGACATAGGATATCTCACACAATAATGCAAACACATTTGTCATCAAAATTATTTATTTAACAATAAAATATACAATTGAATACAAAAAGGAAGCCAAATACCCAAATGAAATATAAGAACTTTTTTTAATTGTAATGTTTCGAGACTATATAATGTAATACTTAAGACTAGAATTATTCACTGTATTAACTCGTCACAAGAAAAGCTAATTTTGCTTTGAAAAAAGAATTTTTGATTGAAAACGTCACAAACATTTCTGTCAGATGAAAAATGCTGATCAGTCTGTATCCATTTCATTTTCGTTTTGAGGCTGACAACAATTATTGCACGTAACTGTTGTGGTTGAATGTCATAGACAGACGTTCCTTCCACATTAACCGCATTCTCACTTTGTTTTTATATTCTTTTTTGAGCCACAAAAATAGCATATTCCTCTCCTTGTACGGGTTGATACAGCTGGATAAACTACGTCACTCTCTCTGTAATTTTCCAAAAATACTTGCAAATCTTTTGGTAAATGCTTCAATTTAGCTCTTTCTTTCAGGTTTTCGCTCATCAGTTCAAAAGATAACGCATGTAAGGATTGTCTTCTCGTTTTTTCTTTCATTTTACCTGTGTTGAATTGAAAAATGCGTAACGAATTTATTCCTGTCAAGTCAAGTAAGCGGAAAAATATACTTGCAGGCCACCTTTGTGTTCTTCTTGATGTTGAAATTCTGGAGCACATGAGGTCTGCAGTATCAACTCCACCTTTGGTTGAATTATAGTCTGTGATTTGTACAGGTTTTTTGGTATCTTCATCAATGATGTAAGTATCATGCATTGTGGAGAGCACTACTACAAGTTTCCTTTTTTTTGTAATCGTAGAAATCAAAGTTTTGTCATCTTGACAACCGAACATGTAGTCTCCTCCCACTGCATTTCCATTTACCATCACAAATTCTGGGGGAATTTCTTTTTTATTTTTTTTCATTGTACCTAAAAAAGTGAGGCCTTTGCTAAGGAGGTACTCAGCCAATGGGTAACTTGAAAAATAAGTATCAGTAGTTACATTTCTATTTGTTCCTTCTATGCATTCAACCAATCTAGCGACCAAGTCGTGTGGTTTGTTGGAGAGTACGTTAGGGCCTGGCACTTGTTTTCCGCTGTACACTTCTAAATTATATGTATAAACAATGCATGCATCACACAATGCATACATTTTTAATCCGTATTTGGCTGGTTTTTGAGACATGTACTGGATGAATGAATATCGTCCTCTAAACGCAACCAACATCTCATCAACAGTGACAAATTCCTATAAACTGAATTATTTTTGGCTGTTAGCAATGAAAGAAGACAAAATTTCTCGTATAGGAGCAAGTTTGTCCATTCCTTGACGTTCCAATCTCGTGTTTAGGTCATCAAATCTTATAGCTCGTAGCAAAAATCTAAATCTATTTAGGCTGAAATTGGCTCGCAAAATTGTCAGACCCATTCCATTGCTATTGAAATATTCAGAGAAATTTGCACGGTTTCCTCTTTTGAACGCAATCAAAAACAGAGCACCAAACAATGCTAGCATTTCAGCCATTGTTGTTGGCTTATAATCCCTTTCACGTACTTCAGAGTTACTGCTTCCTTCTGCCAGTGCTTGATGTGCCAATTTTTTCCTTTAATATATTTCCTAGTAATATTGGCACTAATAGCCCAAATAGTTTCCATGTCCTTACCTATATAAAATCTGATGTCATTTGTTGGTAGCTCCTGTTGATCTATGTCATTTTCTCGCCCGTTTTCCAAATCAATTTCCGACTCACTTTGGTGTACATCATCTTCAATCCTTTCTTGTTCATGATCTGGGTGATCGGAAACGTCATTGTCTAGTGATTCCTCATGGCCTTTCCCCTCTGCTTCCTCTCTCTCCAATTCAGCCAAGATTCTATGTATGTCATCAGACGGAAAGTTGAGAGGTGGCATGAGCCCCCTCTCATATTTCTATCTTACGATTCTCCTCTCTAATTGCATGCGGTGGAAAGTTGCTATTCCTTCACACGCGGACTTCCCACGCAGCGTCTCTCGTCACCCGGGTGGTCCGGTGACAGGCGGGCTCTGTTGAACTGGAGAGGGTTAAGCCGACAGGTGGGAGGCAGTCGAGTGAATGCTTTGCAGACGCCGACATTGTCAAAAGACACGCCCGGAGGGGTTTGAAGTAGCGGCTGGGCTAGAGGTTCCGTTACTTCGCAGAATCTTAGCGAAAACACTTTCTGGCGGGCTACCAGCGAGGCGTGGGAATGACTTGTGTACCCAGGCAGTTGTGGCGGGAAAATTCCCGCGCTTTCTGCAAAATAGTAACTGTGATTGGCTTGCTCAGGGCATAGCTCCGTGACGTAGCAAAATCAGCGCAGAAATTGGCGCCAAGAATCTCCATTGGTGGAATGGTAGTGCTCCGGCAATGGAGTGGAATTTTCCGTCGGTTTTCGAGTTGCTGATTGGAACGTTTAACCACGGCCACTGTCGTGGGGGCGGGAATGTTCTGTGTTCGGCCTGTACGGGTGCTCAGGGGTAGTCGGCTCTCGCCTTTCGGTCGAGGACGTCGAAGCAACCAGCCCTCGCCTCCGGTACGCCAGATCATGTTCTGGCAGTTAAGAAGACAGTTTGGTAATGTACGTCCGCAGCACCGGCAGATAGGGATTTTCCTAGGTGATAATCAGAGCTCAGCAGAGCGCACCTGTTCGTCTTTTTCTAGCTTTGTTCTGTCTTGAGTACCAGCAATTAATGTTGGGTTAGTTGTGTGTCTCTCTTATGATTTGAGTAGCAAGGAATTGGCTCCACATACCACTTCGTCGTAAACCTCACAATCTAGTTTAGGGACAACTTCACCTTTACAGTGTTTGTATGAGTATCCAATTTGAGCCAATTTGATGTATTGGAAATGTTTCATGTGTTTTGGTTTAGTATTGTGTGTTTAGTCTTAATAAATCATATTGTTATTTTGGACAGAACTTTCATTCTGTTAATCCGTAGAGCAACCCATCATTTCTCACTACGTTAATGAAACCTTCCATTATTGAACTTATTTATCAAATTAAATTATTGCAGGTGCCAAACTCTTTTCTACTCCACTAGCAGGGTTGAGTACAGTCAGTTCGCGTATATTTTTTAATCCATGTGCAACAGCAAAAGTCGGAGTTAGAATAGGGGGGGCTTAGAGCATCATTTACATATGTAGATTCTAGAATTTAGTGTTAAAATACACTGCTAGCCCCGGCACCTCGCATAAAATGGCGACCCTTAGCCTCGGATCTTTCCTGCGAATCTTCTGATAAGCAAGCAGTAATATTAGTAGGGACACTCAGAATTTTTTTTGCTTAATTTTTTATTGATTAATACCCAAGTTTTTTCTGGTAGTTCCGCGTTTAGTTTTTAAGTAGCGGCGCATGTTTACTGTTTTTGTTTTCAGTGTATATATTTGTTTGTTTCTTCATTGTTTTATATGTTTCTTTGATGTGGTGTCCGTACCACTTCAGACTTTGTCGGATTTGTGTGCGGTTTCTGTACCACAACAAATCGTGCGTATAATTACAGCGTTGGAGCGGCGTTGTTGAAATTTTATGTTTATGTGTAAAAATATATGGAGTAGATTAATTTTATTGTGCATTTTAGATAAATTTGTTTTTCATGAATGATAACGAGAAGTAAGGCACGACTATTATCGAGCGCAGCTAAAACAAAAGAGGATAGCATAATGGATAAGGGGCAGCTTACTGACGGGAATAGGTTCGGAGATGAGATGGGCACATTTTTAGCAGGACAGGACGCCAGGGTCATTGATGAGGAAGGTGATTTGGACGCGATCTCAGAGCAGCGTTGCGGCCGTGATTATGATAGTGAAGTAGAGGATGAAACAGAGACAGGCACACAGGTCGAGACGGTAGCAGAAGTTTATAATCAAACGAACGAGAGCAGACAGGGGCTAGCTCGGCCACGTCAGAGCTCTAGCGCCCAGGTGTCCAGAGTTACATCTCCCACGTTTGAAGAGGATCAAAGAGATGACGTAAACCCAATACTGAGCTTCCTACGATCCATGAAAGAAGAAGATGAGAAACAGCGTAAGAAGGACACTCAGACTATAATTTCGCATATAGGGGAAATTCGTGGGGAATTACAAACAATAAAGAAAGAATGTGGAGAAGCAAAACAAATGTCAATGGCTGCACAAAAAGTAGCAGGCCTGGCCAAAACGGCAGCAATAGGGGCAATGAAAGTCGCGGAAGCAACTTCTAAACTCGCAGGGCGCTTGCGACGTACAACACAATCCCACTCAAAATCCCTAGCATTCTTAAAAACTCAAGGTAATATCGCGGTTGCGAACACCACGAAACGAATGGAAGAAGTAGAGAGTCGGATAGCAAAACTAGAGCAAAACGGGCACACGAGCACTGCGCGTTCGGATACCAATGATGGAATACACAGAATTGTGTCTCCGAGGAAAAGCTCGCCGTGCTCTAGCCCAATGACCGACTGCGGAACTAACAATGCACCCGCAGAAACAGCGAGTAATAGCTCCAATAATTATAGCCCACTTAGGAGAGTGAATTCTGAGTGCCACTTCCACTGTGATACAGAGGTAGCACATCACAGCTATCAGCAAGATAGAGCAGGACACTCAGCAGACGTGCAAGTATCGGAAACGAGTGACAACACCAGTGCGAGGATCAGACAGGATTTCGATCACAATCACTTCCTGTCGATACTAAAATTCCAGAAGTTCAAAGAAAATGGAGGGTCGATGCATCCGAAGAGCTGGGTGATGCAGTTTACAAATTCATTACCGGCATCATGGCCAACCCAGGCAAAATTAGAATTCATGTGTGGACACATCGAAGGCCAAGCCGCGGAAAAGATGCGGGGTGTGGCAGTGACGTGTCGGACTTATCAGGAATTTGTTGGTGCATTCCTGCGGACCTACTGGTCAAAGGAAACGCAAGACAGGATTAAAGAGGAAATAATATTTTGTCCTGAACTGGAAGTGTCCGGGCATAGGAGTGCAACCAAATTTCTTGATGATTTACTCAAGAAGAATCAATTTTTAGATAGTCCATATAGCAACGGAGAAATCATTAAATTTTGCTTTTCCAAATTGCCAGTTAGGTACCAACAGACACTTGTCGGGAAGTTTGGATCTGACATAGAAGCATTCAAGAGTCTATTGCGCGAACTCGATGTAGTCTTTGATAAACAAGATGCAAAGGACAGGAAGAAGGGGCAAAGTAACAAATACCACGGGCCAGGAAGGGAAGACGACAACAGATCACATATCGTGTCAGAACCTGCGCCTCATGTGCCTCAGGACAGAAAGGGACGCTCTATACTCACCTGTTTGGGTTTTTACAACTCACTAGCATTGGCCGATCTGCATACACAAAGCAGTATCGTGCCACACTAACAAATGTATGGCCTCATTTCTAACTTCTCCTCTCTATTAGAGAGCAGTTTTAGCAATCGTCGCTCCTAGTTCGATCCTGTATGGATGACCTCACACACTTGTGCAGTCACTCCACGTGCCATCATCCCTCGTCGAACTGCAATATTAGGAAACGTAAAGTACTGTCCAGCGAGAGAAGAGACCTAGACTAGTGAGGTATCCCAACAAATAGACCTCAGAGACAATTAATCGACGTGAGGAGAGCCTATCACTGTGTCTTCCTACCCTATTGCCGTTGCAACAACGTAGCAACAACACCCGACGTTTAGCCCTATGAGATGTCAGTACCGTCGTATTTGTGAAGAGCTTCGAATATTTCTAACAATGTGATTTAGTGCCTCATTCTCAGGACAGTCGTGAACTTTGTACAATGTGCACGCACAACTTGATGCCCCATGAACCTTGTTTTTTTTTTCTTAAATTTCTTTCTCGAGTGTTGTTTTTGTAATGTATGTTATACCTTCTATGTGTTTGTGTTTTACACTGTAATTCTTATTACAAATTACTGTATTGTTCTCCACACCATGTTTTTTTTGTATTTTGTATTTATTGTTGTGTGTATGCAAACAGTGTGCCTGAAGTCCCTATAAACTGAAGCAGATACCACCACTGTCATTGTGGATGGGCCATCAGTTCAGGGAACATTTTGTAAAGGTTATTCTTGCTGCAGGGAGACAGAATGAATCGGAGGTTGTAACTAGATTCTGAAAGCTCACAAAGAGATTGTTAACTTAAATAGTATCATGTGTGAGTGAGTTCAGGTTAGTTTAATGATTAAAATTGTTGTAACATCTTGGGCATTTAATTGCGGAGCACTCCAACTCTGATTGTAAAGAATAAACTGCTCCATATTTGGCTCAGATGCCCGGGCCATATTTAGAGCGTGAATGTCTGCGTGAATCGGTGTTTGGAAGGGGCTCCCTGGGTATGGATGTGTGATGTGAGTGTTAGTGTTCCATATTAAGAAGGTGAAGTTGGCTACATCATAAATAATCCTCCCTCTATGAGCTGCATTTTTCAGTTGCAGTGATTTTCTTTATAGAGTGCGGCATGTGGGGTCAGTTTGCGAGATTGTTCTTGGGCGATTGACTCACTACCTTGCTCCTAAGTGAGCCAACCGCTCACCAATTACAATCTAAAAATGGCGTAGGGGCAATGAGAGGTGGCATGAGCCCCCTCTCATATTTCTATCTTACGATTCTCCTCTCTAATTGCATGCGGTGGAAAGTTGCTATTCCTTCACACGCGGACTTCCCACGCAGCGTCTCTCGTCACCCGGGTGGTCCGGTGACAGGCGGGCTCTGTTGAACTGGAGAGGGTTAAGCCGACGGGTGGGAGGCAGTCGAGTGAATGCTTTGCAGACGCCAACATTGTCAAAAGACACGCCCGGAGGGGTTTGAAGTAGCGGCTGGGCTAGAGGTTCCGTTACTTCGCAGAATCTTAGCGAAAACACTTTCTGGCGGGCTACCAGCGAGGCGTGGGAATGACTTGTGTACCCAGGCAGTTGTGGTGGGAAAATTCCCGCGCTTTCTGCAAAATAGTAACTGTGATTGGCTTGCTCAGGGCATAGCTCCGTGACGTAGCAAAATCAGCGCAGAAATTGGCGCCAAGAATCTCCATTGGTGGAATGGTAGTGCTCCGGCAATGGAGTGGAATTTTCCGTCGGTTTTCGAGTTGCTGATTGGAACGTTTAACCACGGCCACTGTCGTGGGGGCGGGAATGTTCTGTGTTCGGCCTGTACGGGTGCTCAGGGGTAGTCGGCTCTCGCCTTTCGGTCGAGGACGTCGAAGCAACCAGCCCTCGCCTCCGGTACGCCAGATCGTGTTCTGGCAGTTAAGAAGACAGTTTGGTAATGTACGTCCGCAGCACCGGCAGATAGGGATTTTCCTAGGTGATAATCAGAGCTCAGCAGAGCGCACCTGTTCGTCTTTTTCTAGCTTTGTTCTGTCTTGAGTACCAGCAATTAATGTTGGGTTAGTTGTGTGTCTCTCTTATGATTTGAGTAGCAAGGAATTGGCTCCACATACCACTTCGTCGTAAACCTCACAATCTAGTTTAGGGACAACTTCACCTTTACAGTGTTTGTATGAGTATCCAATTTGAGCCAATTTGATGTATTGGAAATGTTTCATGTGTTTTGGTTTAGTATTGTGTGTTTAGTCTTAATAAATCATATTGTTATTTTGGACAGAACTTTCATTCTGTTAATCCGTAGAGCAACCCATCATTTCTCACTATGTTAATGAAACCTTCCATTATTGAACTTATTTATCAAATTAAATTATTGCAGGTGCCAAACTCTTTTCTACTCCACTAGCAGGGTTGAGTACAGTCAGTTCGCGTATATTTTTTAATCCATGCGCAACAGCAAAAGTCAGAGTTAGAATAGGGGGGGCTTAGAGCATCATTTACATATGTAGATTCTAGAATTTAGTGTTAAAATACACTGCTAGCCCCGGCACCTCGCAAAGTTTCGTCGTTCCCTTTAAAAAATAAAAATAATTGTTACTTTTGCCAACAGAAATTTCTTAGAAAGACTAAGTGCTAAAGTAGAAAGAAAAACAGAATTTGTGAATGGCAAAATTTATAGAAAGTAATGCACATTCATTACAGAATTGAAAGAGTCTATAAAATTGAGGAATTATAGGGGAATTACAAAAAGAAATACTTAGATTCCGAAGCAGACGAGTAGAACAAAGTTTCGTATGCGCTCGCAAGGCGGTAACTGACCGTTTTTGTAAGTGCCGTAAGCGCTTGCAAGGCGGTATACTGACCGTGTTTTTAAGTGCCGTAAGTGCTCGCAAGGCGGTAAACTGACCGCCGAACGTGTTCGGACCTATTTGAACTTGTCCTGAGAGGCTGAGAGGTGCGACTTGGACGAACTTTGAGCAACATCTGTCGCAAAAAGGTGCAACTAGAGAATACACGTCCCTCCCGCCGCCTCGTTACCTTTGTGGAGTAAATATGGCGCGAAATTGCAAAAAGGCGGTCACTTCACCGCCCGCGCGAGCGCGTGAAGGTTAAAATAATCATAATATCGAGTGCTTCTAAAAGTTCTCTTCAAATCTACTTCAGTGTGTAAGTACAAAGAGCATTACAAATGTATCATTGCATGCAGCGCTATTACTTGTAAGGTGATTAGCTACAATAGCCTATCGTCAGTGGCTGTTCTCATATATTCATTTCTTTCAGAAATTATAAGTTCATGAGGTGGAATGGACCATGATGCAAACCTACAGAAAAGTTGTTAGGAATGTCCATATCTCAAATTATTAAGAGAGCATGATTCATATTATTGCAGAATGTAAAAGTGAATATACGTTAACAGCAGAATTACTCCCATTTCCAGTTAGGATCAGAGACTACTATAATCCGTTTATACCTGATGTAAACAAACAAGAACGCCATGATTGGTCAGAAGCTGTAGCACATGTACACTGGTATTGTTATGCACTTTTAAGTAGGTTCTACTTATGTATTAGATATCTTATTACTAAGTTACATTAAATGAAACTTTATGATATTCAAATGTATTAACAGCCATCAACGTTTTTTCTTAATCACGCTTTAGCTACGTACTTTTAATTCAAAAATCGTGTACAGCCACAGCCTCCGCAGCATTGTATTCTGATTGTCGCGCTGTTAATGCGCAGTATGAAAATGGCTGAGGCTGCTTTCTGTTCCATAGTGAGATGCGCGTGGAAAACGGTTAAAAAGTGCCGGGAAACAGGCTGTTCTTAATGTTTTTCATAAATTTACGAGGGTAATAGGCTTTGAAGTTTTTCCTGCTCTCTATATACTGCAGTTGATTATCAAGATGTTAGATTTACTTCATTCCAATTTATCTGTAGTGAGGGGGTGCTCCAGGATATATAACATGTCAGAAAAACAATAATACATGACAAATATTTACAATTGAAACAAATAAGCTAATGTACCTTCCACAGGTCCCAAGTGGAATGATCGTCATTTCTTAATGAATACTATATGAAAGAATCATTTTGCAAAGACTAATGCACTGAATTTAAAATGAAAAAAGTTTTTTTTTTTATTTTATGGTAGTAAACATGTGATAGAACTCCTACAATACTTATTTACAATGAACGCATTACTGCACTGAAATGGTGCAGCAGTTAGATTGCACTTACGCACACACACACACACACGCACACACACACACACTTATTTACAATGAACACATTACTGCACTGAAATGGTGCAGAAGTTATATTGTACTCACACAAATCAGTTGGTTCTACTGAGAAATTCATCAATGGAGTAGGAGGAGTGGGCCACCAATAAATCCTTTAGGCTTCTCTTAAACTGAATTTCATTGGTTGTTAAGCTCTTAATGGCTGCTGGCAAGTTATTGAAAATGTGTGTTCCTGAATAATGCACACCTTTTTGTACAAGACTAAGTGACTTTAAATCCTTGTGAAGATTATTCTTATTTCTAGTATTGATTCCATGAATTGAGCTGTTGGTGTGAAAAAGTGATATATTTTAATGACAAATTTTATTAATGAATAAATATATTGGGAAGCAGTAGTTAGTATCCCTAGATCCCTAAACAGGCTTCTGCAGGATGTTCTCAAGTTCACACCACATGTAACTTACTGCACGTTTTTGTGGCCGGAAAACTTTAGCTTGGCTTGATGAATTACCCCAAAAAATAATCCCATATGACATTATGGAATGAAAGTAAGCATAGTATGCCAGCTTTTTCATTTTTATATTCCCTATGTCTGACACAATTCGCATTGCAAATAGACATTTGTTAAGACACTTCAGTAGTTCCGTGGTGTGCTCCTCCCAGTTGAATTTACTGTATTATCTAGCTGTAATCCCAAGAATTTAACACTCTCCACTTCTTCTAGCTGCTTGTCATTGTATGTTAGGCATATACTTGTGGGACACCCCTTACAAGTTCTGAACTGCATGTAGTGTGTTTTTTCAAAGTTTAGTGATAAATAACTGGCTAGGAGCCAGTGATTAATTTCCACAAATATTTTATTAGCTGATCTTTCTAAGACTACACTTGATTTGCTATATATTGCAGTGTTTGTATCATCGGCAAACGAAATGAACTTGGCATCTGGTAATGTTACTGATGAAAGATTTGAACCATTTTGCAGCATTTCCTGTTACACTATAATATTCTAATTTTCTTAAAAAGATATTGTGATTTACACAGTCAAATGCCTTTGACAGATCATAAAATATACCAGTTGCCAGCAATTTTTGTCTCATGAATTAATCACATTTTCACGGTAAGTGTAGATAGCCTTCTCAATATCAGAACCCTTTAGAAATCCAAACTGTGACTTTGACAGTATGTTATTTGAGATAAGATGCTTATAAAGCCGACTGTACATTACTTTTTCTAAAATTTTTAAGAATGTTCGCAACAGTGAAATTGGACAGAAATTTGATGCTATTTCTTTATCTCCCTTCTTAAACAGTGGCTTAACTTCAGCATATTTCAACCATTTAGGAAATATTCCACTGATAAACGACTGGTTACACACATAGCTTAATATGTTACTTAATACGGAATCACATTCTTTAATTAACTTTGTTGATATTTCATCATACCCACTACATGTTTTTGATTTTAAAGATTTTATGATTGACATTATTTCTGCTCGGGTAGTGAGGGTCAAATTCATATTATGGAAGTTACTTGAAATGTCTGGCCTGAGGTATTCCATAGCAGCATCTACCGAACCTGACAACCCCATCTTTTCAGTAACGGTTATAAAATGTTTGTTAAAAAGTTCTGCAACACTATACACATCTGTCACCAATGTATCATTTACTCTTAATGCTATTTGTTCCTCTTCATGTCTGGTTCTACCAGTCTCCTCCTTCACTAAATCCCATAAAGTTGAATTATAGTGTCACTAACTCAAATAAGTTCTTATTGGGAGAGTCTTTAAGGAAATCTACACTGAAATCACCAGCAACCACTATTTCTTTGTTTTTGGTTGTTAAATGGGCCAATACAGCTTCAAGATGGTTTACAAACTGATTAAAGTTACCTGTAGGTGCTCAATATACACCTATATTATGAAGGATTTTTTTGTGAAATTCTACTTCAGTTGCACGTGCTTCCATATGCTGTTCTAGACAAAATTTATGAATGTTTATGTTCTTAAAGTTATGACAGTTCCTGATGGATGTGGCAACTCCTCCTTTCTCCATTCCTGATCTACAAAAGTGAGATGCTAACCTAAACCCTGTAACACTTAAAAGTTCTATACCAGTGGTTACATGATGTTCAGAGAGTCAGCTGGGTTTGAAGACTCTAATTCATCTATGCAGATAGTTAATTCATTAATTTTATTTCTCAGTCCTCGAATATTTTATGCAATAGAGATAGCTGACATTTCACAGTGACTGAGTTAAAATTGGATAGAGTTAAAATATCTGCTGACTGTTGAAAATTCTTAACCAATAGCTGTTTATGCTGATGTAATATGCTAGAATTATGTTTTTTGGTTTCTTTCTCAAACTGGAGGTTTATCTCAGTTCTAACGTCTATTAAAATTTGGCTTCTTTCTGTCCTCCCTACCGTAAAAAACGGTCTTTTCTGAACCCTACAACCACTGGTATTTTACCACTCATGACAGTGCCTCCCCCCTTTAACTTTCCTGCTATTTTCCCAGCCAATTTACACTTCCCCTTCCTGTTGTGGTGAAGGCCATACCTAGTATAATCCCACCTATTGAGAGAATCGACTGGAACCATACCAATGTGTGACCCTGCACCCGACATAAGCAGCCGTTCCAGCTCAAAATTAACTCTCTTGACAGAAGAGTTCAAACGAGGTCGGTCATGGGGCCCAAGAACAGATACAAACTCAACACTAGTATGCTTCGATGCTGATGCAATCTTTCCCAGGTCACACTCTATACTGTACCCAGGATTTCTGTCAATACTGTTACCTGCCCCAGCCACTATAACCACAGTGTCTTCCTTAGTGAAATCTTTGCAAAGTGATCCTAAATCCTCTGTCACCTGCTCCAGACCACCACTAGGTTTAAAAAAATTGGTGACCTGGTATTCTGATCCTAGTTCATCCTGCAAAAGTTGGCCAACACCTCTTCCATGGGAACTACCTAACAACAACACTTTCTTTCTCTTTACTGATTTCCCTACATTCTTACTTTTCAATTTGCTGCTGAAAGTTTGTTGTGCCCTGTCTACACCTGCAACTGATTGAGGCTCACCACCTTCTAACTGAAGCAACAGGTCAAATCTATTTTCCACATTCACCACAAAGCTGCCAGACAAAGTTCTAGGCCTGTTCCTTCTGTTGCCTGTTGCCACTTCCCACCGCTCTTTAACCTTCTCCCTCCTTAACCTGTCAAGATCTCCCCTGGCCTTGTCTCACTCAGCCTGAAGGGCGGCAAGTTTCACCTCCTGTTCTAGTATCTTCCTATCTCTACTACAAATCCTACAAAACCATTGATGAGTCTCATTTACTTCTCCTATTCCCACGCCACTACAGTCACCCACATGGAAAAAACTACAGCACCCATCACACCAAAGCTCCGACCTAACAATTCTACGGCAAGACAAGCACTTTTCACTCATAATAAACGTAATAGTTTATTAAGAATAAGTCAGTTAAATTACAGATAAACACGAAAATATGGTTCCACAAATTCGGCCTATACGCAACTGTGCGTAAACGAAAACAAAAGTGCAAAGTTTCTGAAACAACAACTTCAAATTTACGCTACTTTCCGGAAATGCTAGTTAAATAATGAAGAGGTAAGCTAAGTTAAATTGCTGGAGAGAGCAAGGAACAACTAAACGAAAATCTATAGATTTGCTGCGGCAAAAACGTAAACAGAAAATAAGACTGTACGATCTTTTCGCGTTTTCTGCTATATTACGTAAAGGAAAATGAAACCTTTAATGGTACACTTAAAAGGTACACCAAATAGATGTCTATTTACCACGTAATCAGTACTAAACTATATGTTTTATGATCTAAAATGACTTATCTTTACGAGAACACCAAAACTCGCGCTAGTCGCCTGGCTGCAGGGCTGCCAACCAACAACAAGAGTAGACAACAAAGGCTCAATAATATTCGACATTTCAACCTTGTGCTCGCAAAACCAATCCTGGACTATGTGAGCTGTGCGAACAAGGTCTCTGTCATCTTGCAATGCGTTAGTATCACTGGGGAATGGGGAATAAACATCATACCACGGGACGGAGATATCAGCCAAAGCTGTCGTTTAGTCATTAGTAATAATGCGACCTCGCAGAGTAAATGTGAGGCCCTTGGCCGGCCGGGATGGCCGAGCGGTTCTAGGCGCTACAGTCTGGAACCGCGCGAACATTACGGTCGCGGGTTCGAATCCTGCCTAGGGCATGGATGTGTGTGGTGTGCTTAGTTGGTTGGGTTTGATTAGTTCTAAGTTCTAGGGGACTGATGACCTTAGAAGTTAAGTCCCATAGTGCTCAGAGCCATTTGAACCATTTTTTGAGGTCCTTGGAATACCATGATATGGCTGCTCAGATCAACACCAAACCTACACTGTGTTTCAGTCTTGGGGCGCAACCTAAGCCAGAAGCCGGAGACTGTGAAACAAGATTTATTTGATCAAATGACAGTATTCCATAGTCCAGGTTTTATGGTTCTGGCACCATGTTTCTCCCTTATGGGCAATAGCATCACTGATGAGTGGATTTGGAAATCCAGCTTGCCCTGCAATTCCCTGCTTATGGAGCTCCGTTCGTGTTGTTTTGGTGTTAGAGGGTTCGCGAGTGCTACAGTGAATTTTGCAACTGCCATTCTCTTATTTTGTTTTCTCTTCAATGACCTCCGTCGTAATCGTTCAACATAGGCTTTCGTCCGCGTTGTAACTTATCACATTATGTTTTTCCACTTTCTCTGCATACAGTATAAATCTTCGATACGGTGCGTGATTTGGCCACGACTGACACTTGCAACGTTTCGAGAACATTGCACAGGTGGCATTCGTAGTAAATTATGACAACGCCACCTGCACGCTTGGCTATCATCTGAATTTAGGCTATGTTCATTCATGCGTTTCTCGCGTTGGTTCAGTATTTTATGCCCAACCCCTGTATGTGAGAGCGAGACAACAAAACCGTTAATCGCATAAAACACCTATAAAAAGTCCGTTAGGTAATTTTAGATACCGGGTATTGCGGAACAAGCCTATTTTTTTTTTTTCAATTTTTGTCTGTTTCACTCAGTGGGTTGTTGGCTACTGATGTGAAAATGTCGGATTCCGTTCCCATTGTTCACTTGGAATTTTTCTGCGGAAGTAAAGTTGAAGGGATGTCACCCACTTTCATGATACTGGGAAACTGCTTGAGTTAATAGTCAGCGACTCTGATGCGCATGCCGCTGAATTCGAAAGCTCGTCAGATTTTCACAAGGTTGTGAGTTTCAAGTTTCTTTATCAACGTGCTGTTTACACAAAAAAGAATTCAGAATATAACCACACATTATTCTGATAAGCCCATTGGTGAGAGCAATATCTCCTTGATGTATGAATTCACGAGAGTACGGCTCCAAGCGTTGTTCAATCTGACTTAACACTATGCCGCACCGGAATTTCTGCTAAGATTTCATGGCGCAAATTGTTGTGATATTCGTGCAATTTTGAACTTGAAGAGACTCACATTAAGAACCAGTCCGCGTCCTCTAGTGCAAACTCTGGTAAATCACCTTCAAACGCCCTTCGCAATGAGATAAGAAACTGTGTGTGTGTCTGCTATAAGTATGTGTGAGAGAGCGTATATATAGGCACTTGAGAGAGCGCCGGTTAAGTGTGAAAGTGTGAAGGTGGTTAGTGGTCAGAGATGTCGTTAAATGTGGAAAATGTGAAAACAAATGCTTTCGGCGACCAGAAGCCGGGAACAAGTGGTTTACGTAAAGCTGTCAAAGTTTTTCAGCAACCAAATTATACAGAAAATTTTGTGCAGAGTATTCTTAATTCCCTGGGCGACAAACTACAAGGTTCCACGTTAATCGTTGGAGGAGATGGGAGGTACTATTGTAAAGAAGCTGTTGACAAGATCATCAAAATCTGTGCAGCAAATAAGGTTCGTAGCAGATTAAACAGTGCACCGGTGATACATGTGGTATGTCATGTTTACTGCATGCTCACAATGACATTACTGTAATTAAGAATTATGCTCGACCATGGAATTCGCAGATGAGTTGTATTTAGGAAAGAAGGTCTACTGTCAGTGAGCGTATATATTATGTATTCAGCTAGGTTTTCGATTTTTTATTTTAGTGGCCAACATTTTATACGTTCTAATAACGTGACAGCGTCACATTTTTTCCCTCCTGTTTGAATGCTGTTTCTGTTGTGTGTCTAGGATGGGGGAGAACCAACAATGTAATCTATTGAAATCAAATTACTGAAATTAGATGATTAAAGTTAAAATTATTAGCGTTCTGCAGTAATATTACTACAGACATTTAGGTGTAATGGACCAGAACAAAAGTAGGAAATTCATGAGAGGTACATTGTGATAAGTGGTGGGAACTTCATTTGTGTTCAGAATTTCACATGCTGCTCTGATCATCAGGTCATTCCCAATACATTGTAACTAAATACTGCATAATTTCATAAAGAAAATGTTAGTGAACTATGTTGTAACCATGACCTATGACTTAGTATTGGGGGATGCACAAAAGCGGTGCTGACATCTAGTATTCTCAATACAGTAATAATCGTTGATGGTTAATTCTGAAGGTATTGAACTTGGGCAGAGTAACTGTTGATGACTTGACAAGAATAACAATTCACTGTCAAAGCATGTCCACCAGAACTAATGTACCAGCAGTCAGCACAAGTTCACATCAATTTACTGTCATGTAAATGTGTAAAAATTTGTACATGGCTGAGATTGCTGGTATGTTTCCGTATTTATTGATATGCTCATTGATCTGCAAAAATCAAGGTGTTTATGATACATTAGTAATGTTTAATAAGATTCAGGTTTTTAAACTATTTTATTGACACAATGTTGATCAATTTTGTTTTAGGTTTCAAAGCTCTTTGTTGGACAAAATGGTATTTTATCCACACCAGCAGTTTCCGCTCTCATTAGGACACACAAAGCAACAGGGGCCATTATTCTCACTGCCAGTCACAACCCTGGTGGACCAGATAAGGATTTTGGAATAAAGTTCAACGTATCAAATGGAGGTAAGAATGTGGTTTATGGTTGTTGTTGACAGTATGGCCAGTCTGAGTTGTGTGTGTCTAAGAGCCCAAACATAGTGCTTTCTACCAAAAGATTTTATGTAAATATATTGCCTTCAGATCCACTGTGACTTTGTCCCATGACTTGAAGAACCACTGACATCTTTGCTGTCTGGCCGAGTATCCATTCAGTACCCACATTTGCCCAGGCTGACAGATCACACACACTGCCTTGATATACTTGTATATGTTATACACACATTTTATAGGGTTTGTTAATCAATTGTTATAAATTTTTCCCATCTTTGTGTTTGCGTCACTCATGGCACATGTTGTTCTGTTGTTTACCTGTGTGTTTCCCAGCTATTCCAGCAAAGAGAATCATAGAGATCATGCACATGAATGAGGAAATAGACATATTTTTGCCATACAACCTCTTCCATTACATAGATGAAGCACACTTAAGGCAGGGTATCCTTGCAGTCAGAGTAACAAATTACCTTGTTTTTCCATTTTTTTAATTAAAAAAAAGAAAACACTATGTCATGGGGCACTATTAGTCAGTTACCTTGTGGCAAATTGGCTCTGCACTTTAAATATGCATAAAACAACTTTCCATGTGAAACATATGTCAGATGCTGAACCAAAACACGTTTAGCTGTCTAAATTTCTGGTGGTTATTTTATTTGAACAACCAGTTTAAACACGACATTATGCCACCTTCAACCACCTCACTTACAGGTAGGAAGAATTCCATCTCTGGTCCAGTCAAAATAAAAATAAAACAGCAGCTGGAAATTTAGACAGCTGAAGGTGTTTTGATTCTACATTTTATATTGAACAGCTGAGGTCGTGCAACCATCTGTATAAAATGGACTGGCAGAGACTGTTTCCATATCAGTGATTTTGAAAACTACTTGCTTCCATGATAAGAATTACTCGTAACTCTTTCCTCCTGAAACACTAAAAGCATTCATTTCAGTTTTTCTATTACCTTATACACCTTTCTTGTTTTACATTGTGATTTAAGTTAGTGTACTTGTAAACAGAAGTTTATAAAATATGAACTGAATGTTAACAATTGCACACACTGAATGTTAACAACTGCATTAATCTGTGTGACACCATAATAAAGATTATGAGTAGGAATTGTCTAAAACACTGTTGTCATAAAATTGAGGGTCAACATGGTTTCAGCATCTGGTGAAATTCCCAGTAAGTTTAGCATAAAACTTAATTTCAAATTTATTTTCCCATGAAGTGTCATGTACCTTGTATTTATTACATGTTTTTTTAATTATTATTATTATTTATATGGTTTTGAAACACACATACTTGTGTGTAAGTCAGCTGATCCTCAAAGATACCATATTTCATCTCTAATATCTGCCAGTTATATTATTTTTTAACTGAAGAAAGTGATACTCTAGACTTCTCCATTGCAGTTATGTACACTGTTGGCTATTAAAATTGCAACACCATGAAGGTGGCATGCAGCAAGCATGTAATTGGCTTAGAAGTGTTCCAGTGTGTGTTTAGATATGCAAATGATTAGCATTTCTGCTCAGTTGTACAAAGTAGGTAAGAGCAATGTCAAATACAGTTTGGGAAAGATTATGCATAGCTTCTGATTCAGAAATTGCCTTTGAATGTTGTTTGTTTGTGAGGGGATAATGTTATGGCTTGTGTAACAAGGAAAAAGTCTACCATCTTTCGGTGGTTCCAGTTTTCATTTTTTGCCTCCGTCCATTTTCTAAAAACTGAGTGATTATAGTTAGTAATATTTATCAAGTAGTATCTCTTGAATGATCAACAGTCAAAGACATAGACCATAAATGAGAGCTTTATGTTGTGTTATATGTACAAAATTTTTTGCTGTTTTGTATGTGCATGAATGTGTTTTTTATCTATTCTTGGGTATGTGACTGACATGTGATTTTGCTTATAGATAGAACTTGATGTGCAACACTCCTGTTTTTTTCATATATTATGATCTTGTTCATCCAAATTATTTAACTAGCTGAAAAGTAGATTTTTTAGTATGTTTCATTCACATATTTCCTTATGTCTACAGGGCCAGCACCAGATGGTGTAACAAATGCAATTTTTGAGCTTTCAAAAACTTTAAGCTCGTACAGTATTGTCCCAAACTTGAAGGTTGACATTTCAAAATGTGGAAGTCAGGCTTTCACAGTAAGTTATTACTTTACTTCTGTGCATGATTTTTCATTGCATGGCAATTAGTAACACATTTATATAAAATTATCACAAGTGTTGAAGTTACCACTCACCCCAGAAGTCTAAATTTATGAACAGTATAATTGCCTTTGTAATTGTTCAGGCAATGGTTATACATAATTTTAAAGTTTTTTACTATACTGTGTTCTTTCATTCACATTTTACTGAAATAAAATTTGGCCATCAAAAAACTGGTGTAGGTAATCATCTATTTCCAAACTCCAGATAATTTGCA
The DNA here is from genome assembly GCF_023898315.1 of Schistocerca nitens. Lineage (NCBI taxonomy): Eukaryota > Metazoa > Arthropoda > Insecta > Orthoptera > Acrididae > Schistocerca > Schistocerca nitens. Next base: position 879,783,832 of record NC_064616.1, on the reverse strand, counting down.
CTGTGCCAGAATTTGATTAGTTACAACATTTTAACTGTATTGTATTTCATGAAGAAGTTTCCTTGTTCACTGAGTTGTACTTGAAAATCAAAAACACTGAAAATGCATAGTTTTTGTGTGAAATTGTTTCATTGGTTTTGCTGTGATTTAAGTTGTTGTATGCCGTTTTGCATAAATGCACACACAGCTAAGTAATGTTTCTGTTAAAAGTATGATAGTTTTTTAAAAAACTATTAGTAAAAGTGTTATGCACCTCAGCCATTAGAAACTTTATACTGTCATGGTAGTACGATATTTTATGAGCACAGAAGTGTTTCTTTATTCATAGCATTCTAGTTTGTCCTTCTAAAGTAAGCAATACTCATATTTTCAGTGGGCAGAGTGGAAGTTCTGCGGACTGCCATTTCTATTGTTAATAAAAATTATAGTATTGATCTCTAAGAAAAGATGGGATTACCAGTAGCATGATGGATTAATAAATTTTGTCCATCATGCTTCAAAACATCAAAATTATCTAAAGAGATGATGTTTTAAAAGAAATATCATCAGTATAGTAATGTTTATTTTGTCATATGTTATATACAGTAGATGACACTTCCATATTTATGATAATTTCACAGATAGTACTTTATCATCATGTTGTTTACTCTAGTAATTAAAACTTAAAAGTTAGCAGTTAGTTACAAAAGAACTTCTTCCTAGTCTCAACAGATTTTACTGTCTTTCTTGCCATTTGCAGCTTTGTTCTAGGCAGACATTGACTCTATAGCCAATGCAGTTTATTTAGTAGTCTGGTCTGCATTAACTAGACCCTATGAACCACTTTGTTGTTTTTGTGTGTGCATTGTGTGGGGGGAAGGGGGAGGGAGGTACTGTGTATACTACTATCATTTCTTCTTTCTTGCATTTCCATTCATTAATGATATGCAGGAAGAACTACCGTCAGCTACCCTCAAAATTAGATCACACTACTCGGATGGTACCATCATTTTGCGAGATGTGTGGGGAGGTAATATGTGCCTTGTCTCCTCTTGGAACATATGCCTCTGAAATTTTAACTGTAAACCTGCTGGTTATGTGCTATTGCCTCTCGTGTAGTAGCTGACAACGAAGATGGATTAGCATTTTTGACACTTTTGTTTATTTATTTATTTATTTATTTATCGGGTTCAGTGGGGCCCTGTGAGCCAATGTTACTTAACCATGGAATGAGTCAGTACATTCTTCAAGAATGCTAATTATAAAATTAATAAAAGAAAGAAACTAAAGAATTAAAAAAACATGGAAGAAAGAGAGGAAGTATATTAATAAATTACAGAGAAAAGTTTCCAACTACTGTGGGGAACCCTTGTAAAAAAAAAAAAAAAGAAAGAAAGAAAGAAAGAAAAAACTGCCACAAGGAAACCTTTCAAGATAGATTTAAAGATCTGGGGTTTATTATTCAGTTTTGTCAGTTCTGCTGAATAATGCACACTCTTCCATACAATGCTTAAGGAAGTTGTTATCAAAATGCATTTATTTTTCCATCCTGTGTTCACTGAATTAATTTTATAGTTTCTTCTGAGTGGTTCACTATTGTCAGCAACAAATGCCACAGTGTAATATAAATAGAGAGATGACAGACTTAGAATTCCCAGATGTTTTTCTGTGGGAAATCTGAAAACTGCTTTCTACAAGGACATACTAACTGATCCAAAAGATATACAATGATGTATTAACAGAACCTGCTCAGACTTCTCCAATAAAATGCTAGCACGTGTGCAGCAGTCATTTCGTATCAGATTGGAAATTTGTATTGCTGCTGCCAGTGTTCATTTTGAATACAACCAGTTGTCTTGTTGGTGGTCAGAATTCACATAGCTAGTGTATGCATTAGTATTGACTTTGTGTGTGCCACCACAGGTATTGTACAAGTGTCAGTGTGGAAACTTTACACAATACAATGCCTCATAAACAACTTGCTCTAGACTTCTGCATCAAATGCCACTGACATTCTAATTTACCCTACATTTAGTTTGGTAATGTCAGTAGGCATTGTTTCATGTAAAAAGCGTTTGTTTGCACAAAAATACACTTTATAAGTGTTATTGCACTCTGTTTACAGGATAACAGTACAGGCCCCTGACTACCAATCCATTCTGTGAAAACTGCACATGAATAGCACTTCCCATTTTGCAATATCCACAGTGCAAGTTTTAGGTAATTCACCCTGTATACATAAAATTGTTTATGAAGGATGTCAGATGTATTAAGGATGAAGAACTGAAGAAGTACATACAATATAAGAACAGACAAATACTAGCATCAAAAATGTAAAAGGAATGCTGCATACACATGGAAAGAAGTGTTTTGCAGAATGTCTTAATGAGTACTGGGGATTACCTGTATTTGTCAGATAGTGTCCCAGAATGTTTTGTATCTGAATGATTGGAGGAGCTATATTATTTGACAGGAAAATTGTTTGTTTATTTTTATTTGCAAATTCACTGTATCTGTGTCACAAGGTCATAAAACAATATTAATCGACAATTTGCTGATTTTTGGGAGTTTAACATTTTGGACTATTGTTTTGTACCTCTTTGTTAGTAATGTTTACTTATATTTTTCACAGGTTGACAACCAAAAGTTTGAAGTTGAAGTGATAGATTCTGTTGAGCATTATGTTACCTATATGAAAGAAATTTTTGATTTCTCTGCCTTGAGAGCACTGATTAAAGGTGACAGTACTGGGAAGCCCTTCAGCATTCTCATCAACTGTTTACATGGAGGTATGGTGATTAAGTTCTCTGTTCTGTACCTTTATGTGGAAAGAGTTTGTGGTTAGCTTATTTTCTTATGATTTTTTTCTAGTTACTGGACCATATGCTAGCCAGATATTTGTAAAAGAACTTGGAGCACCTGCAGATAGTGTAGTGAATGCAGTTCCCTTAGAAGATTTTGGTGGGCATCATCCTGATCCTAATCTTACTTATGCTGCTGATTTGGTGAATGCTATGAAAGCAGGAGAATATGATTTTGGAGCTGCATTTGATGGTGATGGGGTAAGTACCATTAGCTATCCTGAAATTTTGAGTGTATATATCAACATGTACTTTACCAGTAACTGTGACTTATAATTTTTTTAGGACCGTAACATGATTCTTGGGAAAAAAGCATGTTTTGTTACACCTTCAGACTCCCTTGCTGTATTAGCTGCCAACTTAGAATGTATACCTTATTTCAAGCGCACTGGTGTGAAGGGATTTGCAAGAAGTATGCCAACTGGAGCAGCGGTTGACAGGTAATCACTAAGCTATGTTTATACTGCACAAATTTCTGTTCATAGCATAATGTGAAGTCTCATGTCATAACTGTGCAGTTTTAGATTTCCAGGATAATGTCTTTGTTACTATTATTTATTACAGTTTTTGTTGCTATTTTTTACTACAGTTCACATTCATGTAGACTGTTAAGGGTGTACAGTGAGAATCAGTGTTAGATATCTGGAAAAAGTAGACCATAAAAATAAACAATATTACCAATTTTGTTTTCAGCCTTGGTGCTGAGAAGTATGAGAAGGAACAGTGTTCTTTCTCACTGATTTGGCAGGAGATTAGTTCTGCTATTACAAACAATACCTTGCAAATAGAAAATTTTCTACAATGTGTGGTTATTGTGTAGTTTCCATACTGTACTTTAGTGAGGATAAGACATGTATGAGGATATTCAGTTCAGAGTGCAGGAAGAACTTTATACTTTTGTTCACTCGTTTGCTGCTACAGTTGTCTTTGTAAGCATGTGTCCCTAGGGAAAGTGGAAGGTAATTACATCCACAGAATAGATTTTCTCAATACTGACAACTGTTGTTTGAAGTGGCTGATACTGTAGGGATTTCAGGGATTTGATGAAGAATATTATAATTGGTCTATTTTCCTGTTGGATTCACTTTTTCTGCCAGTATAATAGTTTGGTGAAATAATTTTAATTATACTGCCAATGATGTCTTACTCCTGTGAGAAATAACACGGCCTTGAGATACCTTTGGTTTCTAATTAAAGTTCAGTTCTTTTTGCTATAGGTTTCCATTGTACTATATTAAGTCCAATTTGTGTTAATACTGGACTGTGGAAGTATATAAAGTTAGAATAGAGCTCATATAGGTCTGTAACAGAACAATTTTTGTTTTCTTCATTTTTTAATACAGAGTGATAAAACTAGACTGCACTTGACTGTCACTTTTGTACTTTGCTTACTAAGAGCTCAGAAATATAAAACTAGCTCTTATTTTTGGATCTTGAATAAAATATATAATAATTTTCACATTAATGTAAGAAATTTGTATAATTTTTTTAAAAAATGTGATTCCAACTACGTATTAACACACCAGAAAGAGACAGAAATGACAAACCATCAGTCTGGTTGGAGCCCAGACAGTGAGCACATCAAAATAATCATTTTGAGCACCAGAAGATTATTACTGTGTCAGTCTTTGAAATATTGTCATAAATAGAATTTGTAGCACAACTGAACACTTGAAAATGTATTTTGTACTGATATGTTATTATGGGGACACCCACAGAGCATATATAGTAAAAATCAAAAAGTTTGTGAAACTTAGTGTACAAATTGTGATAGGATGATCACCAACTGGGATTTCATACTCCTCAAATCAGTAACTCTTGGATTGCAGCAGTGATTTTGAGTACTGTGCAGATTAAAGCAACTCAGTAATCAGTGCCATAGCAATACCAGCATTTTTGCATCATCGTATTTTGGAATGTCTTTTACTAAACGGTATGAGATCATCATATTCAGTATACTGCTACAGAAACCACTATACAGAGGATATAGAAAGGAGCCTACAGAAATTAATTAATAAAAATACCTCAAATGTTAGACTGGCACAAAGATTGTAGCTGTACAGCCATCTTTCTACTTTATCTGTGACAGAAATATTGACTCTAGTCATAAAATCATCCAGGCAGACAGATGACAAAAGATTCATTGAGGTTGCATCTCACTTATGTGTATCAAATGGGAGTGTTCAAAGCATTCAGGATAATATTTTGAAAATGTATCAGATTTATTTAACACAGGTTTCCAGCAATGTAGTTTACTGAACAAAAAAACTTAAATGGCAAACAATCCCTTTGCAATAGCAGACATAGATATGAACTTTATGAAAACTATGATGAAACCTGACATTCCTCTATGGCTCTAAAGTGAGACAAAGGATTTGTTAATAGAACATAATAATTTGTCAAAAGATGTGGGATTTTGCATTGTCAAAAGCAAAAGAAAAGTGCAGTTACTATTTTTGTTGAGCAGCACTCGTTTATTATAAATTCATCCAAGACGGATAGACTATGGCCAAAATAGTTTACTCCCCGTGAGCATCATCTCATCACACATATAATACTATCTGAAGAAAACATCCAAAGAAGTTCACAGCAAACAGTGGAATTTTGCTGCAGGACAACATCCTTGCATTAATGATTAAAATCCTTTGCTTTCCATTAATGAATTAACTTGACAGGCACCTGTGCTCCCCAGGGTACTGTTAGTAAGTTTAAGCATGGCCTCTGGGTTTTCCTTGAGCATTATTGACGTTGCCATCCTTCGAGCACTATTGACAGGTATAGTCATGTCACAGCTCTGGGCCCTATGTGCTGTTGATGCATTTAAGCACACATCAGACTTTGGTTGTTGTTATTATTCATCAGGATTGGTATCACACTGTTTTCTTGTTAACTATTTCACTGAGGAACAGATCATGGAGCTACTGATGAGCAGTAGTGAGGATGAATTAGTCAGCATCAAAATAGTTGTAGATGTCACAGTTTACATGATACATTTCCTTGGAAAAAAAATTAGTTTCAACTGCATATTATACATTTGATGATTTGCCTTCCGGACTTGACTGTCAGTTAGGCTGTGATCCAAGCATTCCGTCATTCTTCATGTAAGATACCGTGTGCTGACAATTACACAGACTGTAAGTTTGATGTGCTGGGATGTCTATTTCTTTTGTGAAGTGCATGAAATTAAAAATGCAGCACGCATCGCTTCAGACACACTAAAATAATAAATGGTCATTTATTACAGATATTGCCCTATTCGTATACCAACAAAAAATATTCATACACCTTGATTTCCAGTGCCTTGAAAATTTTCTTGCATAGCTGTACACAAAACACTGTTTTCATATGTTTCCATAATCAGTCCAGGCTCATACGCACCATGTCCTTTGTGGCAGTCAATGGACGAATGGTGGCACCAGAAAACACACAAGAAAGGGCGAACATTTTGGATTATGTAAGCCTGATTCTGAAATCTACATTAAAGTTATGAAATATTACTAACTGCATGACAGAGAAGTATGCTATCCATTTCCGATAGACAAGAAGTTATCAGAAATTTAAGAAATGCATTGCCAAATTTCGTAACAGGATGAAAGCTGTTCCATAGATGCACTGTTTACATATTGTACTTATTACGGACATGCAATGTGTCCTCCTCCAGTGATTAAGAAGTCAGTTAATCTGATGAAAAATTTTCCATGAGACTATCAAATAATCTCATGATACCATAAAAGTTTTTAATGTAGTTTAGAGTGAATGCCAATAGATGAGAATTATGTCACAGATGGTTAGTGTATTTTGTTCGCCATGCGAAGTGACAGGATGATCTTAACTACAAAACACCACAAAAGAGAACTGTGTCATTGATGGCTTTCATCCGTCAGATGTAACAAAATAGTAAAATTTGCACATGTACAGAAAGTAACCATCAGCATATGATTCAAAAATATCAGCATAACTAAAACCAAATGTGTTCATTTCTTTGTTTATTGGAGCAAATAGCACATGCAGTACAGAAGGTATTATTGATGTATAGCTATGAAGGAACACAGAACTACTGATTTATATTGAAAGTGACATGTAACAGTCAGAATGGGCTATCAAAGTGGCATAAGAAACCACTGGAGAAAAAAGCAGGTTTTAAATCTGTGGTTTTTTAATAACAGTTAAATTGCTGACAACTCTCAAAGTCAGAAACTAATTTTTACATTCACAATTATATTCCTCTTGGTGGTGACAAATCTTAGTGACAGGAGACATTGCAGATAGCACTCCAGAAGTATTCAGTACAGGCAAAGACAGGTCGTTCGGATAGCGTCAGTCATGAAAGAAGCCCAGGTGCATGCTACTTAGCACAGGTAGATTGGGTGATAACAACACAGCATTCAGCTCAGCTTTTTGCAAGCATGTCTGTACCAGCCAAAGGGTTAATAGTCCACAATGAGACCTCTTTGAAACACTGTAAGGTTCTAATAACACTGCCACATATGAGTTTGTGGCCTCTCCATGTCCTTCACATTGATCACTCAGTGATGCTGTACACGTCCCATATATACCCTACCAAGCCTGATAACAACACTAATGCACTCTGGTGACCATTCTACCTATCACAGAGAGTTGCAACTATAATAAGTTACGTATCCACCATTGGTGCGTACTACACTGACATCTGACCACGTGTTTTTGGTGCTTCACATTTTTTGTGAGGCAGTGTAGAAGTGGGTAAATGATAGTGGTACCAAAAGTATCCTTCACCACACATTTATGCCATGCCCTCTATTAAGTACGGAGGAGCTAGTGAGACAATCCAGATTTATTATTTTAGTTTCTTTCTGTTACCCTTATTATATTTCTATGGCAACTATATTACCAATTTAACAAATGTGAAGGGTGTGCTTGAGAGAAGGCAAATGAGATCCTTATTAGGTTTACATATTACCTATGTACTAATTTTAGATCTTCATCTCCAATTATGTTAATAATAATGTAACTGATAACTTTGTTGTTGAGTGATTAAATAATGATGACTATAGGAGCAGCAGCACCTGAACTTATGTAAAAACTGTAACTAATGAGCCATAAACAAGTGACTTACTTTGGACATGCCATGTATCGAACTCTTTGTTGGGAACATAGGGAATCATATGCAATGAGAAATCGTTAGACTTTAGACACAGTGACTAGGATGCAATCAGAAAAGAAGTTTGACGTCTGTAATGAGGAGTGGCTGTCCAACGTCATAGCGTCTTGGCAGGTTCCACCTTGGTTTCACCACATGTTCAAGACACTCACCACAGCACTGCTTGAACATCAGACAAGTAGTCAAGTCGTGCAGTTTATGAAATGCTCGTGCCAAGCCTATGGGCCATCACAATCTGCCCTCGGTTGATCTCAGATCGCATGCCTTCCCCATTCTATACATGGTCAGTATGCTCGCTGATATTGCGTGCACCGTGCATGTATGCACTAGCAGTGATTCCTCGCCAGGTGATGCAGCTATCGTCTGGACAGTTTTATATCGATTGTAGGTCAGTGGTTGTAATGTTCTGGATGATCAGTGTATTCTACCATAGTATAGTGTCACCACTGATGAGCATCTTATATTTTGAATGAGAATCCTAAGAGCATACATTAGTGTATTCAGCTTTTTATTTAGATTGGTAAGATGCATCTCCCACTTCAAATCCTCCTGAATATGCAAGCCTAAAAATTTTGTATGACTGACATTTGAGACGTTTTTTCCTTTAGTGATGAAAACAAGGTTTGCAGGATTGAAATTTTACGTGGTCTGAAAGTCCTCTATCACATTTTTTCAAAGTTTACAATGAGCCCTTTTGGTCTTGAATCACTGTGCTATGCTATTCATAACTGATGTTGCAGTTTCTTGCAGATTTTCCTTACTGTGTGATTTAATTAAAATATCTGCATTGTCTGTAAGGAGTACTATGGTTCCATCATGTATTTTATCAACAAAGTCATTGACATAAAGCAGAAATAGGACAGGTCCTAGCACTGACCCTTGGGGACTTCAGACTTTATTTTTTCCTGCAAAAACAAGAAATTTTTTTTATGTTTCTCTCTCTTTTATTTTACTTCTGTAATTTTTCATTGATTATTGAGGTAGGATTGTATCCATCTTTCAGAGTGGCATTTAATTCCATAAATTAACTTACACAAGTGACTTTCATGATCAGTAACATCAAAGGTTTTACTGAGATCAAGATATATTCCAGATACATGTTGTTTATCATCTACTGCTTTTAATATTTCATTTAAAATGTCAGTTTGCTGACTGGGTTGAATTTCCATTTCTGAACACATGTTGTGGGTCATTTATCAACATTTCTTTATTTAAGAAGCCTGCTTATCTTCTAAGGAACTTTTTTCAATAATTTTGTTGAAGGCTGACAAAACTGAAATTGGCCTATAATTGGAAATTTCATATTTTGTACTCTGCTTATGCAGAGGTGTTACTTTTGCAGTTTTGAGACTATTTGCAAATCCACCACTCTAAAATGATGTATTCACTATGTCTGCTAGTGGCTCTACAATAAATGTTGCACTACCTTTGGTGATAGCAACTGATATCTCATCAGCACCCATAGAATATTTATTACACAATTCTTTAATTATTTTTAACAATTCCTCTGGTGTCTCTGGATACATAATAATGTATTTGCTTGAATTTTTTGATCTGAATTTACTGTCCACTGTCTTGCTGTGTGTCATGATGTGTATTTATCAGCTGCTGTGTTTTGTTTGAGAAATAATGGTTGAATGCGGTAGCCATGTGTTTGGGATCAGTTAGCTTTTTGTTACTCATAATCAGCTGTAAATTACTATGATTAACTGACCTTGCAGCTGTTTCTCTTCTTATAATTTGCCAAGTTGCTGTAGTTTTATTCTTGGGATTACACATTATTTTATCATTTTGTAGTTTTTGTTGCTTTTGAAATAAATTGTGTTAGTATTTGTTTCTATCTTTTGAAATAGGTATCAATATCAGGACTAGTATTTTTCTTGGAGTACTCATATAGTCTCCTCTTATTTTGATGTGATATTCTTATCCCTTTCATAATCAACTTGTTTGTTTTTTGAACAGAGTTAATTGTTGTTTTCTTGGGCAAAGCTATTTCTTTAAAAAATGGCTTAAATGTGGCCATAAACTTACCATATTTTTCATTGGTATCATTACAGTTGTATGCGAGGTGTATTCAAAAAAATAAGGCAGCTATATTTTTATGAAAAAATATTTATTTATTCATCAATATTCATGTTGTCCCCTTCAAAGTAATCCCCTCAGATACTATACACTTGTGCCAACACTTCTTTCAATCCTCAAAACACTTCTCATAAGCACTTTTTGGTACAGCATTGAGTACTTCCAGCGATGCAGTTTTTATTTCCTCAATCATTGAAAATCTTCGTCCTTTCATAGGTCTCTTCAGTTTTGGGAACAGGAAGCAGAGGGCCAAATCTGGTGAATATGATGGGTGAGGCACGATTGTCATGTTGCTTTTGGCCAAAAACTCACTCACAAGCAACGATGAATGAACAGATGCATTGTCATGGTGCAAAAGCCGTGAATTTTTTTCCATGATTCCTGACATTTTTTGCATATTGCTTCTCACAAACGGGGCACAACATCAAGTTAATACTCCTTATTGACCGTATGACCTTCAGGCAAAATTCATGATGCACTATGCCACGGTAATTGGAAAAAACAGTGAGTAAATCTTTGACATTTGATCGAACTTGGTGTGCTTTTTTTCGGTCTTGGTTCTCCAGGATGCTTCCATTGGGACGACTGGGCTTTGATTTTGACGTTATAACTGTAAACCCATGTTTCAAACCAGTTATGACCCTCTTGAGCAAATCAGGATCATCATTGACGTCATTCAATAGCTGCTGAGCAAAGCTTATGGGATGGTTCTTCTGTTCAAAATCGAGAAGTTCTTGAACAAACTTCGCTGACACACATCTGGCGCCCAAAACATCCGAAAAAATTGCACAACACGAGCTGACCGATATGACAACATCCTCAACAACTCCTCTTATGGTAATTAAATGATTTTCCAAACCAATTTTCTTTGCAGCTTCGATGTTATCATCTGTTGTTGATGTGTGGTGCATCCAGAGCGAGGTTTGTCATTGGCATCTTCTTGGCCATCTTGAAAGAGCTTGTCCCACTTGTAAACATTTTTTTAAACTTAGAACAGACTCACCATATGCCACTGTCAACCTTTCAAGTGTTTTAGAGCACTTGATTCCATTTTTCACACAAAATTTGATGCATATTCTTTGCTCCATTTTTTATAATAATTGAAAATTGTCGATCACATTAAAACACATTCAACTTTTCGATCTGTCAAAAACGAACATACTATGCTGTACACTTGAAACTGTGAACATATGTGTGGGACATGTATACCAACATAACAAAAAAATAAAAAAATAAATCGATATTCAAATGTACGTTGTGCACGCAATTTGAAAAGTCACTTTACTGTTCGAACAGCCCTCTTACATCATTCCAGTTTTTACTCTTCAGGGGAAAACAAAAATATTCCACATTTTCTGTATTGAAAACTCCTAACAGTGCATCTTATTCCATTGAGTTTTTGAGTTTCCTGCAGCATTCATTGTAAGAATTTGAGGTTAGTGATCAGGAATACCTGTGTTTACCACTTGTATGTTATAGGCAGATTTGCGTGTATTTAACAAAATCTGGTCTGCAGAGGTTGTTGTTTTTTTGAAATAATCGTCTTTGAATTTATTGGATTTTGAAAAATTAATATTGAAGTCACAACATACAATTATATTTTCATTGGGAGAGAGAATTTCTTCCAAAAGTTCCTCCATGTGGTTGTGAAATACTGTTTTGTCTCCATCTGGTAACCTGTGCACACAAATAATTGAGCACAGGGAAAACTGTGAGACTGTGAAACTGTTGCATTCATTTGTTGCAGTTTATGTGACAAACTCTTATGTTTTCATCACTTTTTTGGAGTGATTATCACATCCACAAGAAAACCTAAATCGGACAAGGTAGAAGAATCTTTTTAACCATTCGCCAAGGGTACAAGTTAGGTGGGTCGACAACATATTCCTGTCATGTGACGCATATGCCGTCACCAGTGTCGTATAGAATGTATCAGACGTGTTTTCCTGTGGAGGAATCGGTTGACCTATGACCTTGCGATCAAATGTTTTTGATTCCCATTGGAGAGGCACGTCCTTTCGGCTACTAATCGCACAGTTTTGTGGTGCGGTCGCAAAACACAGACATTAAACTTATTACAGTGAACAGAGATGTCAATGAACGAATGGACAGATCATAACTTTGCAAAAATAAAGAAAGTAAAATTTTCACTCGAGGAAAGACTTGAACCAGGGACCTCTCACTCCTCAGCTGCTCACGCTAACCACGGAACCATGGCGCTCCTGAGCTCACATTATCCTTGATGTTGCATATCTTGCGCATGGACTGCTCAGTTTGTATGTTTTGCGTATTTTTTTCATAGTTCCACACAACTTCTTCTTGTTTTCTCTGTGTTCAATTTTTCAAGGCCTATCAACTGCACCAACTTATAACTAAATCTGAGACGGGTGTGATGGGGAGGTTCCCTTGTTAGTTACGTTGTTGAATTCAACAGTTGTTCGTGTACTGAGCAGGATTGCTGTCACAATGACACAGTTATCAGCAGAATAAAACTAATCTGTTTTGTGATATTTTATACCACATGACTTTAAAAAGCAGTAAAAGTGAAGGCTTGAATGTAAAACTAGGTATATTTTACTCAATGGAAATCAAAACACTGAGAGTCCTAGTAGATATTTTTTTGTAGTTTTTCCTTCTCAACCTGTCTATTGATTCAAGATTCCTTTTTTTATTTTAAAAAATAAATTTTAATCCTATTTTTTCTAAATACACATTGCACACTGATTTCAGTTTGATTAATTTCCTTTACAGTTTTATTCACTATCATTACTCTTATATTCACATTTTGCACATGTAGCACATGCATATTTACAGTAACAGCACACTTGAAAGTAACACCCATGTTGGATGCATCTGGAACCTTCATATGTAGCAACATTGCCTCAGTACTGTGGAGACTAATCTGTATCCAAGTTTGCTGTTGAAAGATGACAAATTACAGTGACTAGATTCTTCTGTGTGGGAAAACTAATAAAATTCTACCCTATAAGACAAATGTATTTTGAATTACACTGAGGTGACAAAAGTCTGGCGATAGTGATATGCATGTATACAGATGATGATAGTATCGCGTACACGAGGTATAAAAGGGTAGTACATTGGCAGAGCTGTCATTGTACTCAAGTGATTCATGTGAAAAAGTTTCCAACATGTATGGCTGCACAACGGGAATTAAGACTTTTAATGCAAAATTGTAGTTGGAGCTAGAAATATGGAACATTACATTTTAGAAATCACTAAGGAATTCATTATTCCAAGATTTGTAGTGTCAAGGGTGTGCCAAGAATACCTAATTTCAGGCATTACCTCTCACCAAGGTCAATGCAGTGGCTGACAGTCTTCACTTAATGACAGAGAGCAGTGGTGTTTAGTTCTCAGAGCTAACAGACAAGCAGCACTGTGTGAAATAACTGCAGAAATCAGTGTGGGATGTACGATGAACGTATCCATTAGGACAGTGCGGTGAAATTTGGGCTATGGCATCTGACAACTAACATGAATGCCTTAGCTAACAATAAGACATTGCCTGCAGTGACTCTCCTGGGCTCGTGACCATGCTGGTTGGACCCTAGAGACTGGAAAACTGTAGTCTGGTCAGATGAGTCCAAATTTCAGTTTGTAAGAGCAGATGGTAAGACTCCATGATGCCATGGACACAAGTTGTCAGCAAGGTATTGTGCAAGCTGGTGATGGCTCCATAATAGTGTGGGCTGTGTTTGCATGGAATGGACTTGATCCTCTGGTCCATCTGAACCAATCATTGACTGGAAATTGTTATGTCCGGCTATGTGAAGGCCATTTGCAGCCACTTGTGAATTTCATGTTCCCAAACAACAATAGAATGTTTGAATATTTTTGTATGGCAATGTGCCATGTCATTGGGCCACAGTTGTTTTCGTCTAGTTTGAAGAACATTCTGGACAGTTTGAAGCTTTCATGATTACGGATGCCTCTAGAGGCAACATGGCCCAATATTTCTGTAGGGGACTTCCAGTGACTTGTAGAGTTCACGCCATACTGAGTTGTTGCACTACTCCTGGGAAAAGGAAGTCCTACATGACATTAGGAGGTATTTGATTACTTTTATCACCTCAGTTTATGACTAACTACAATAATTTGATGCCTAAGCAATTTTTTTGTCGCATGATTATTTAGCATATGTGTTATCTGCAGTGCTTGATGATTCTGTGGCCACATTTGAAGTAATCTGAAATCAAAGATCTTGAATGCCAGTCCAGTTTTTCCCTGTTAGTGTGCTATTGAAGTTTCATTTGTGGTTCACAATTCTGAATGTACTGTTTATCTTTACAGAGTTGGCAAGAAGTTGGGTAAAGATGTTTATGAGGTCCCCACTGGTTGGAAGTACTTTGGTAACTTAATGGATGCTGGAAAACTGTCACTGTGTGGCGAAGAAAGCTTTGGGTAAGTTACTGTCTAATTCTGAAACATGTTAAAGAGAAACAGGATGTGAATATTAAAACAGAGTGGATGGGTGGGAAAGAGGGGGAGGGGGGGGGCAAATTTGTTTGGTACATAGCCCTGTGACTGCAGTAAAGAAATACGCACAGGTGCATATTAGAGGAAACCAGGACATAAAAGATTATTGTTCTTGTGCATGTCACTTTGTCACTATAACATTTTTGTCCTTGACAGTTTAGGATGTCTGCATTATCTGCTTGCCAATTATTACTTTACATCTCATCATTTGTGACAAAATACTTAGTGGTAAGACACTGAACTCGTGCTCAAAAGCATGGCAGTTCAAATCCCTGACCAGACATCCAGATTTATGTTTTGTTATTTATCTCAAATGTTGTGTTGGTTTCCTCAAAATTGCATGGCCAATGTCCTTCCCTATTCTTCCCCAATCTGAGCTTGTGCTCCATCACTATACAAGGTAGCAGCAAAACACACTCACTGTTGCCATGGTTGCCATGTGGGTAGCATCATAAGTAGCAGTGAGTACCAAATGAACTCTTATTGTTAACAGGGTTGATGAGGCAGTACTGCATTTCATTCATGCTGCTGCATTTGCAAATTTGTTGCTACCCAGCATTCACCTATGTTGTACATCTGTGAAGAGAGTAGAGATTTTCATCACATAGTCCTGCTGTTTTAATTTGTTATCTAAGATGATTGGGGTTGAAAATTCACAAAGCCAAGCAAAGGGAGCCATATACAAGATGTACGAATTTCTTTGTGACCTTGAAGACAGTGCCGGAAGGTACAAAATCTTGTCGGCATCACAGGCTACAACAGCGAAGATGGGCAGTGTTCCATTGTAAACCATACAGAGTATATTTGCAGAAGCACAGGCAGTGGAAACCTGTGTTCAGGAAGTAAAGTTTCAATCCCTGAGGAAAGATATTAGTGGCAGAAAAAGCGTCACTTATTTGGACAGTTTCCAGAAAGACAGTTTTTCATCACACTATATTGATTTTTATAACTGTGGTGAGTATCCTACAAGACAAAAAATAGCAGATGCTTCATATGACAAGATTACTTTCACAGGGTGCCGCCATTCTGAGATCTTTCATATTAGAACACAAAAATACAACAATGGAAGACACATTCTGATGGAAAGATCTTGTATTGTAGCAACTAGGGCAACTGTTCAGAGAAAAATGCACAAAATCAGAAAAGAAAAGCATTGTTGCCCTATTATTTATGTTGATGATGAGACCTGGCTAAATCAAAATAGTACCAGAAAGTGCATCCATGATCCTGATGTCGTGGCCTCCCCATGTAAGATACGGAAAAACTAGTAGAGGCCAATCTTGGGGAAGATCATTTTGGATTCCGTAGAAATGTAGGAACACAAGAGGCAATACCGACCCTATGACTTACCTTAGAAGATAGGTTGAGGAAAGGCAAACCTTCATTTATAGCATTTGTAGACTTAGAGAAAGGTTTTGACCATGTTTTTTGGAATACTCTCTTTCAAATTCTGAAGGTGGTGTGTAAAATACAGGGAGCGAAAGGCTATTGACAATTTGTACAGAAACCAGATGGCAGTTATGAGTCAAGGGGCATGAAAGGGAGGCAGTGGTTGAGAAGAGAGTGTGACAGGGATCCCCGGTGTTATTAAATCTCTATATTGAGCAAGCAGTAAAGGAAACAAAGAAAGAATTTAGAGTAGGAATTAAAATCCAGGGAGAAGAAATAAAAGCCTTGAAGTTTCTGTCAGAGACAGCAAAGGACGTGGAAGAGCAGTTGAACGAAATGGACAGTATCTTGAAAGGAGTATACAAGATCAACATCAACAAAAGCAAAACAAGGACGATGGAATGTAGTCGAATTAAATCAGGTGATGCTGAGGGAATTAAATTAGGAAATGAGACACTTAAAGTAGTAGATGAGCTCTGCTATTTGGGCAGCAAAATAACTGCTGATGGTCGAAATATAGAGGATATAAAATATAGATTGGCAATGGCAAGAAAAGCTTTTCCGAAAGAGGAAGTTGTTAATGTCAAGTATAGATTTAAGTGTCAGGAAGTCTTTTCTGAAAGTATTTGTATGGAGTGTAGCCACATATCAAAGTGAAACATGGATGGTAAACAGTGTAGACAAGAAGAAAATAGAAGCTTTTGAAACATAGTGCTACAGAAAAATGCTGAAGATTAGATGGGTATTTCATGTAACTAATGAGGAGATACTGAATAGCATTGGGGAGAAGAGGTATTTGTGCCACAACTTGACTAGGAGAAAGGATTGGTTGATAGGACATGTTCTGAGGCATCAATGGATGGCCAATTTAGTATTGGAGGGAAGTGTGGATGGTAAAAATAGTAGAGGGAGACAGAGAGATGAATACACTACGCAGATTCAGAAGGATGTAGGTTGCAGTAGGTACTGGGAGATGAAGAACCTTGCACAGTATAGAGTAGCATGGAGAGCTGCATCAAACCAGTCTTTGGACTTAAGACCACAACAACAACAGAATAGGTTAAAACTAATGTGCAAAGCAGAGTAATGCTTTAATGGTCAAAGAATTGAAACTGAAAGAGATTCATAATTTAACAGATGGACAGTAACAATATATCTGGCTGTAATATACCTTTGATATCAATGAGAATACTGTGTTGTTTCAGAGCCATAATAAATTGTTAATAAGTCATTACCTGCTTCTGGATATAAAATCTTTATTTCAGTGTGCTATCTGCTGATTTTAAATAGCATTTCAAATTGAGCACCTTGTAATGAAATGTGCCAGACAGCATTGTCTGTGGTATAGTTTGCCAGATTTGGCTCAACCTACAGGAACAGAAGACTTCCGGCTTGTGATAACTGAGGTGTGCTGAAAGGAAGTGTGCAGAAAAGGTGGAGGGAGGACCTTTTACACTTGTCCCATGAGCCACTACTTCCGCTGCTCTCTAGTGTAATGACTTTGTCATTCATGTGATGTTGAACCCTAATTTTCTCACTTCCTTTTTGAAAATACTCTGACCACTTCCTTATAACAAATGTCCAGGCAAGATCTCTCTTACCATTTTATTAACTGGTGCATCATTTGATACTGATATTGCAAGTTAGCAGCTGAAGTATTTATTATGGAATGGCTATTTCAGTCATGAGATCTTTAGCTACATATCTACTGCTCTCAGTGTAGCCTTACAAACAGTTGCTATATGACATGTGGAATGTGTGACTGTGCACTTCCTCTATCTAGTAAAGGAGATAGACCAACAGGTCCGGTAAGAGCAGTATAATGAGGCAAGATTGACATTGCCTCCTCATTGTAAGAACTGTGATAATCTGCTGCCCTCTGAAAAGTGAAAAAAGATTGAGGGGAGAGAAAATGTACGTCCTCTTTCTGCAAGTATCAAAAATACTGGAATAAATATTTTAAGGTACAGTATGGTACAAATTGCATGGGAACAATTCTCATACGTAAAAGGCTCAATAATAACAGAAGACAGTAAAACACTACCCGCTCAGATAGCCGATTGCATTAAAGTGCTCGCTTTGGGACATGGTAGGTGCGCTAGTCCCAGATCAAATCGGCTCTCCAGATTAATGATGGGGACTGGAGAGCTGGCCAGTCTGGGTGTGTTTTTTAGGTGTTTTTCCATATCCACCTAGGTGAATATTGGGCTATCTCCTCAGATACACAATGTGCAAACATTTTGTAGCACATCACATTTGATAATGCGGAGGAGCTGGCTGTAGCTTTAAAAAATCCCGCAAAAATAGATGAAGTACCATACCAATCCAGAGCCAACATTGGCTCGATAAAGGATGCATGATAGGAACAAAAGAAGAAAGGATTAAAACACTAAAAAGTATACTTCCAAATCTGCAGCAGATGTTTGCAAAATATTGTGTATGTATTCCTCTTTGTCACTAGTAATTATTATATATAAGGATTTAAAACTGCAATTGTCTTATTACTTTGAAGGGGACTTCATTATTGCAATGGATGAGTAAATTTTGGGATTGATTTTAGCATGATAAGGGATGCATGGCAGGAATAAAATTTGGGTGTACTTTCGGATAAAAGAAAGTATTCTGACCTGTGTATGTTTTTACTGTTTTTGCTAGAATATAAGTTATAAAGCGAATTATTGCTTTGTTTCAGGACAGGCTCAGACCACATCCGTGAGAAGGATGGGGTGTGGGCAGCTCTTGCCTGGCTTTCAGTTATCGCAAATTTAAAAAAATCAGTAGAAGAGATTCTAAAAGATCACTGGGCAACATATGGACGAAACTATTTTACTCGGTAAACTTCTTTTATTATAATAATGCTGTAAGAAGTAAGTCGGTTGGCCTGGTTTAGTTTTATACTGTCAGCTCAATGTTCATTTTGATAAAGCAGAAATGCTTCAGCTGTAGTTGAATTTTGCACTGCTACAATTAATTAGTGAGACATGCCAGTTTACTTCATTATTTTGATATTTGTAGACAAGTTAGGAAATTACATTGCTATTTGTGGTTATGCCTGCTTTGATACATGCACAACTGCAAGATACAATGTTTAATTTATTTTTCACTTGTTGGTGTAGTGTTTAGTGTTATTGTGACTAATAGTGCAGTTTCAGTTTAAAAAATTCTTCATTGTTAGGCTAAGAAAGAAAGAAAAATATTACCTGGAACTAGGAGTGAGAGCAAATTTCATACCTCTCTCAATTTCACAGCAGTTGCATTAAGCTTTAAGAAGCCAGGGTTTTCGAGCTGTGTGCTGGCCATTGTCACAAGTGCTCTACCAGTGTAAGGTTTGGACATGCTTACGTGTCCACAGTAGAGCATGATGATGGAATACTGTGTGTACAGCGTTGGTGTAATCGCTAAGAACATTGAATAGTAAGATTTCTATGAAACAAATCTCAGCCACAAGGTGAGCTGCACACCAATGAGGTGGATGCTATTGATACAAAACAATTGGTAGTGGACAATCCCTAGGAATCCTGCTGCCAGTAAAAGACAATCCTTGAGGCTCCTGCTGTATTCTCGTTGTATTAAGGTTGCCCAGGTCTTGCACTGATCATTATTTCTCATGCATTTTGTGGACTCAATACGGGTCATAATAACTGAAAAAACTACCGGGAACTAGGGTTGTAGGCTGTAATGAAGCTGTAACACCCCACGTATCGAGAATTCAACAGCAGAGCCCTCTTGGTGAAAAATCTGTTACAAAAAGTGGTACAACACATATTTTGTGTAATAATACTTGCATTGTCAAAGAGAAGAGATTTGCAAAATTACCTGTCTTCTACACACCAAGGACTGGTAAGAACTCTAAAATCTATGAAGTATGTTTATAATGGAATGCCTCTTGGGTTTTCTATAACTTGCAATGAAACCTGCAACCTTAAGAGAAAGAGAGGTAGGTGTTCCAGACACAACACCTGCTGTCAGTAAGAAGTAATAAACCATGTTGCAACACTGCACAGGGAATTTTCTTTGATATTTATAGGTGATTGGGACATTTCTAGATTGTTGGCAGTAGTAATTTTAAATCTCACTTAAACTTTGAAAGGTTCATACTAACCCCATCAGTTGCTGCTTTCACTGGTATCACAAGAAATATCTTGGAGTTAGTGGTGAACTGTTGCCCGATTTAGACATTAAAATCCAAGTATCTCAATAGGCACTATCAGTATGAACACAGACGGTTTCACTCCTCACTTTACATTATGCTTGATTATGTATTAACCGTCTGATAGTTACATTTTTTTGTTTTTGAGGAGGCTGTCTTCAATACTACATGCTGGTGTAAGATATGTAGACAGTACCACAAATGGTATTTCCTTGTCCAAAGTATATAATATCCAACAAAAGGAAGCCTGTACCTTGCCTTTAATTTGTAGATGACTTTTCTGTTTTAAGCCCCTCTTCCATCACTCTTACAAAAATTTATCAGTGACTGCTGACAGTGAAGTTAGAGAAGTTTACGGAGAACACAGGTTGTAACTTTTGACTGAGGAATAGGTGTGTTTATTTTAATAAAAGTGTTTTAAGCTTTCCTGAATGAATGCCGTCTGAACAATTCTAAAAATATAGTGACATATCAGGGATTTAATTGCAGTGATAAATTGACTTGACTACAATGTTTAAAGCCCCCTGCGGGTTCGGGGGTTAGAATAGGCCCGCGGTATTCCTGCCTGTCGTAAGAGGCGACTAAAAGGAGTCTCACATGTTTCGGCCTTACGTGATGGTCCCCTCTCGGGTTTGACCTCCATATTTCTAAATTATTCCGAAGAGCGAGCCAATTGGGGAAGGGCGCCTTACATGGTGCACTGTATCCGTCGTGCAATTAGACCTTTAGCCGGATTTCTCGTCGTTGCAATGATGTCCCGCTCGTTTTCGATCTCTTGGGCGATTACCACGCTGCACTCTGCAGTGTTTCTTTTAACTGCGACGACGACGTTGAACATTTTGCACCTAAGATCCAGCACGGTAGCCAGTCCGTTGTGGTGGGGCCGCCATGTACCCTCTTGGTTGTAGCCCCCTGACAACACAGGGATCGCTCTACTGATGCCTGCGCCGTTAACTCCCCACGTATGCCAAGGAGTAGATGCCCATCTCCCTGGGGCATCGGGACTCCCGGCAATGGCCATCCTGCCAGGTGGCTATTGCTGCGGCTGGGTGGCGCCCGTGGGGAGGGCCCTTGGTCGGAGTAGGTGGCATCAGGGTGGATGACACGCAATGAAGCGTGGCACTTCTTCTCTTGCTGGTGGCCAGCCACCAGCAGTCTCTAAGCGTTCTCGGGCTCACTTTAATGCTGACAAGTACAATCCGAAAACGTTCCCCTCTCTGGCCACGCCGTGGGAGGAACGTAAATCTCAGGATGGCAGTAGCAAATATTCGCCCCGATTCTTAGTTTGTACGAGAGCTGATGGGGAGTCTTTTCTCTCCACAAAGCCTCAGTTCTTCGTCGAGCATTTAGAGGACAAGTTTGGGGAGGTGGAGGGTTTGTCAAAAATGCGCTCTGGATCGGTCCTGATACAAACGGCATCCTCTGCCCAGTCACGGCGGTTACTTGCTTGTGACAAGTTGGGGGATGTTGCTGTTACGATCACACCGCATAAGAGTTTAAATATGGTCCAGGGTGTTATTTTCCATAGGGACCTCCTTTTGCAGTCTGATGACGAGCTGCGCGCCAACCTCGAACGACGAGGTGTTCATTTCGTCCGGCGCGTTCATCGGGGTCCGAGGGACAATCAGGTTGCTACCGGTGCCTTCATCTTGGCCTTCGAGGGTGATACGTTACCGGAAAAGGTCAAGGTGATGGTCTACCGATGCGACGTCAAGCCCTATATCCCTCCCCCGATGCGGTGCTTCAAGTGCTGGAAGTTCGGCCATATGTCTTCCCGCTGCACTTCCGGCCTCACATGTCGAGATTGCGGACGCCCATCTCATCCCGATACTCCATGTGCCCCGCCTCCTATCTGTGTTAACTGCGGAGAACACCATTCCCCCTGCTCGCCGGACTGTCGGATCTTCCAGAAGGAAAGGAAGATAATGGAATATAAGACCCTGGACCGCCTGACCTACACCGAGGCACGGCGGAAGTTTGAAAGGCTACATCCTGTGCCCATGCCGTCCACCTATGCTGCTGCTGCAACACCTGTTCGAACTTCTTCAGTGTCGTCCCCAACAGTTCGAACTCAGCTCTGTCAGCCATCACCGGCCCCCTCGGTTGTGGGGGGCACTTCACTCCCTGTTGCTCCTGCTCCATCTCCTTCAGGAGCAACACCTCCCCAACCACCGGGGACATCTGTTCCCCCTTCACAGCCGGAGAAGCGTGGGCCTTCTTCGGCTCCTCTCGCCCGGAAGGGGTCCCTTGGGGCCCTCCCATCCCAGGCTTTGCCCAGTGCCAAAGCGGACACTCGCCAGTCTGCCAAAAAACCACCGGTCGCTGGTTGTAGGGCGTCGCGGTCGTCTTCAGTCCCTGAGACTGACCCAGTGACGCCCTCCCAGCCAGAACCACCAAAGGCACAGCGAGCAAAGCAGTCAAAGAAAAAGGCTCCCAAGAATCCTGAAATTGCGGTGGCACCTGTCCCACCGCAACCTTCTCCCTCTGCGTCCGAAGATGAGGTGGAGATTCTGGCGTCCGCTGAGGACCTCGATCTCGGCGGTCCCTCAGACGCCATGAATGGCACTAGCGCGGGTGCTCAGTCGGAGGCAGCAGGTGATCCAGCGGCGTAATCTGCCTTCCCAGTCCCGTCACGCCTTTCCCAGCCATGGACAACACCATCCTCCAGTGGAACTGCAGCGGTTTCTTCCACCATCTAGCTGAGCTCCGCCAACTTATCAGCCTTCACCCTTTCTTCTGCATTGCTCTCCAGGAAACTTGGTTTCCAGCAATGCGAACCCCCGCCCTCCGTGGCTATCGGGGTTACTATAAGAACCGAGCAGCTTATGAAAGGGTGTCTGGTGGCGTCTGCATATATGTCCTTCACACTCTGCACAGCGAGTCTGTCCCTCTCCAGACGCCTTTAGAGGCTGTCGCTGTACGCGTGTGGACGCCACAGGCTGTTACCGTCTGCAGCCTTTACATTCCACCGGATGGTGATGTCTCGCAGCATGTCCTGGCTGCACTAGTCGCCCAATTGCCGCCACCTTTCTTGCTATTGGGCGACTTCAACGCCCATAACCCTCTGTGGGGTGGGTCAGTGGCAACAGGTCGAGGCGCCATCGTTGAGCGTTTATTGTCGCAGCTCGATCTCTCGTTGTTAAATGATGGTGCCTTCACACACTTCAGTGTGGCGCATGGCACCTACTCCGCCATTGACCTTTCACTCTGTAGCCATAGCCTCTTACCGTCTGTCCAATGGAGTGTGCATGACGACCTGTGTGGTAGTGACCACTTTCCGATCTTTTTGTCACTACCACAGCGCCACTCTTCTGGGCGCCCTAGCAGATGGGCTATGAATAAGGCTGACTGGGACTTGTTCTCCTCCACTGCCGCTTTTGAGCCTCTCCCTACTGATGACATTGATGCGGTGGTTCAATCGGTCACCACCGGCATCGTTACTGCCGCCGAATCTGCCATTCCCCGTTCTTCTGGGTCCCCTCGGCGGAAGGCTGTGCCTTGGTGGTCGCCTGAGATCGCTGAAGCGATTAAAGATCGCCGGCGGGCGCTCCAGCGTCACAAGCGACATCCCTCCATCGACCACCTTATCGCCTTCAAACGGCTGCGTGCGCGGGCACGCCTCCTTATCCGCCAAGGCAAGAAGGAGTGCTGGGAGCGGTATGTATCCACCATTGGCCTCCATGTCACTCCATCGCAGGTCTGGGCCAAGATTCGACGCGTCTACGGCAATCGGACCCCTGCCAGCGTCCCTGCGCTCTCACTGAATGGAGCAGTTTGTACTGACTCCGACGTCATTGCAATTCGCTTAGCAGAGCATTTTGCTATGAGTTCCGCCTCTGCGAATTACCCCCAGGCCTTCCGCTCCATTAAAGAGCGGATGGAACGTCGGAGCCTTTCGTTTCGCACCCACCACCTAGAATCTTACAATGCTCCATTTAGTGAGTGGGAATTTCGCAGTGCCCTAGCTGCTTGCCCTGATACCGCTCCTGGGCCGGATGGCATCCACTGTCAGATGCTGAAACACCTTTCAGTGGACTGCCAGCGGCGCCTTCTCGATCTTTACAACCGTCTTTGGGTCGAGGGGGAGTTTCCATCGCAATGGCGGGAAGGCGTTGTCATCCCCGTCTTGAAACCTGGAAAGAACCCTCTGGAGGTGGACAGCTACCGTCCCATTAGCCTCACCAACGTTCTTTGCAAGTTGCTTGAACGGATGGTGAGCCGGCGCTTGAATTGGGTACTGGAGTCTCGGGGCCTTCTTGCTCCGTCTCAGGGTGGGTTCCGTAAAGGCCGCTCCGCCACCGACAATCTGGTGAGCCTGGAGTCGGCCATCCGTACTGCCTTTGCCCGCCGTCAGCACCTGGTCGCTGTCTTTTTCGACATGCGGAAGGCGTACGATACGACATGGCGTCATCACATCCTTTCTACGCTTCATGGATGGGGTCTTCGGGGTCCTCTGCCGATTTTTATCCGCAATTTTCTGTCGTGTCGTACCTTCCGCGTGCAAGTCGCGGCCTCGTATAGTTCCTCCCACGTCCAGGAGAACGGTGTGCCACAGGGTTCTGTTTTAAGTGTCTGTCTGTTTTTAATAGCCATTAACGGGCTTGCTGCGGCCGTGGGAAATTCTGTCTCCGCTTCCCTGTATGCTGACGACTTCTGCCTTTATTACAGCTCTACTGGCATTGCAGCAGTTGAACGTCAGCTACAGGGCGCTATCCGCAAGGCGCAGTCTTGGGCTGTAGCGCATGGGTTTCAGTTTTCGGCAGCCAAGACCCGCGTTATGCATTTCTGCCGGCGCCGAACAGTCCATCCTGACCCGCAGCTTTATCTTGCCGACGAACTGCTTGCTGTGGTGGAGACCCACAGGTTTTTGGGGGTGGTTTTCGATGCCCGGTTGACTTGGCTGCCTCATATCCGGCAGCTCAAACAGGCGTGTTGGCGGCATCTCAATGCTCTGCGCTGTTTGAGCCACACCCGCTGGGGCGCCGACCGCTCTACCCTGTTACGGCTCTACCAGGCGTTAATCCAGTCCCGCCTGGATTATGGGTGCCTGGCTTATGGCTCAGCATCCCCATCTGCGTTACAGGTGTTGGACCCAATTCTCCACAGCGGGATACGCCTTGCCACTGGTGCTTTCCGCACCAGCCCTGTGGACAGCGTACTAGTTGAGGCAGGTGTACCTCCACTGCGGTTCCGACGCCAACGTTTGCTGGCCGCTTATGCTGCCCATGTTCTCAGCTCGCCCGGGCATCCTAACTATCGTCTCCTGTTCCCACGATCGGTCGTCCGTCTGCCAGAACGTCGGCCCCGCTCTGGTTGTACAATAGCGGTCCGCGTCAAAGAGCTTCTCTCTGGGCTTCAGGTTTTCACTGTTCCACCTCCTTTCCGGGCTACTTTGCATACACCCCCATGGTGTGTTCGTCGCCCTTGCCTTCGGCTCGACTTGGCACAGTGCCCGAAGGATTCAGTCCCTCCAGAGGCCTTCCGCCGCCGCTTTCATTCCATCCTGGCCACGTATCAGGGCTCTGGCATTGTTTACACCGACGGCTCGATGGTTGCTGGTCGAGTCGGTTATGCGCTCACTCTAGGGGACCATTCCGAACAACGTTCCTTGCCGGCTGGCTGCAGCGTTTACACTGCGGAGCTGGTCGCCATCTTTCGAGCCCTAGAGTATATCCGCTCCTGCTCAGGTGAGTCCTTCGTTCTCTGTAGCGATTCCCTGAGCAGTTTACGAGCTCTCGACCAGTGTTTTCCTCGTTCCCGTCTGGTGATGGCTATCCATGAGTCCCTGCATACTCTTGCGCGTTGCGGCCGCTCTGTGGTCTTTGTATGGACCCCCGGTCATGTCGGTATCCCGGGCAATGAACATGCTGACCGCCTGGCGAAGGAGGCCACGGGACAACCGTCTCTGGATGTTGGCCTCCCAGAGACTGATTTGCGGGCAGTCCTCTGCCGAAAAGTTTTTGCGATTTGGGACGCTGAATGGCACGATCGGATCACGCACAATAAACTCCGTGCCATTAAGGAGACGACGACTGTGTGGCGGTCATCCATGCGAGCCAACCGCAGGGACTCAGTCGTCCTTTGTCGGCTCCGAATTGGCCACTCCCGGCTGACACACAGTTATTTACTGCGACGGGAGGACCCACCTTTATGTCGCTGCGGCTCCATTTTGACGGCGGTCCACATTTTATTGGACTGTCCACTTTTAGCTGTGGTCAGGCAGTCGTTCGCACTGCCTGACACGCTCCCTGCCCTTTTAACAGATGACTCGGCTATGGCTGACTTAGTTTTACGTTTTATTCGGGCAGGGGGCTTTTATCATTTAATCTGAGTGTTTGATTTATGTTATTGTTTTGTTGATTCTGGCCTTTGGCTTATGCTTTTCAACTGGTTTTTTAACGTGTTTCTAAGTGGTTGGCTTTTCCTTTTTTTATTTCTATGGTCGGCCAACCACCGTCACACTCTGTGTGGTTTTAGTTCGTTTTGTCTTGTCTTTGCGTTTCTCTTGTTCTGTTTTCGTCTGCGTCCTATTCTGTTCCTCGTTTTTATTCTCTGTGGGTGTTCTTTGTCTGTGGAAAAAGGGACCGATGACCGTAGCAGTCTGGTCCCTTTCATCCCCCCAAACCAACCAACCAATGTTTAAAAGCAACAGCTCTGACTGCGATCAGTGTTCTTGAGTGCCACATTGTATGAGACAAAGGGATTGCTGGTCAGTAGTTTTCAGTATGCAACTTTTAAAGAAGATTCATTCTACAGTGCAGAATTACATGCTCTGAATGAACGCATTGGTGGATAAAATTATTGAAACTTTTGCTCTGATTCCTGAAATGGGAGTGTGTGCCTAAAAATCATCTTCATGTGGGAGAATGGCTGGCTGGAGATGGCAAATAAAGTTTTTTCCTCTGAACGTACCTTTTTCAGCTGTTTTGATGAATGGAGTTTTCCTTATACTTTTATGCCTGATGAAACATGACCATCTCCTCTAACAAGAGGATAAAACGGCAGGTTGTTCTTATAGTGTTACTGACTAAGCAGTTTAGTTCATATTTTAACTGAATGTCTTATACAAGGTAATTTTTTTTCATCATGTACGAACTATAAGGATTGATTGATAAGAGGATATGGAACATAAAAGTCTAATGAACTTATGTCCAGAAATGCATGGTTTCCATGCTAGAGACCATTTATTCCATTATACATTGTCACAGAGACTGTGGTCTAATACACACTGTTCCATGCAGCCACAGTTACAGTGTGTGTTAAACATGGTTTCCATGTGCCTAAACGCATGTGTGTATGTGCTATAGCATGTTCTGCCTCACACATTCACATTGGCCAGGCTGCATCCGAACAGTTCAAAGGGAGCATGAACATGCTGCTCCAGTGTCTCCACATGTGGAATGGGCTCTGCATACACAATACTTTTGAGATAGCCCCATAACCAGAAATCACATGAATTGAGATCTGGTGAATGAACAGGCCATGCAACTGGACCCGCTTGTCTGATCTATTGACCAGGGATCCATCGACCAGGGAAGACAAGATTGAGATGCATCTGGACATTAATGGCGAAGTGGGCTGTAGCACCATCATATAGCACCCTTATAAACCTTCGAATCATCAGTGGCACTTTTTCCAGCAAGAGAGGCAAAAGTCACCTGCAAGAAACACAGATAGTTCCAGCCTGTTAGGCAACATGAAAGGAGGACTACTCCCAAAATAGGGTTACCAATTATGCTGGCCCACACATCCCGGCTGCACTGATGCTGATGATTCTCTGTCACCATATCATAGGGTTCTCCATATTATCCCATAGATGACTGTTATGTTATGAAAGTTGAAGATACCACTCCATGTAACGGTGGCCTGATTTGTGAATAGGATGGTTGACACAAACCCCAGAATCATGGTTACCTGGTTAAGAAACCAGTGACAAGCGCTCCCGATGTGGAAAGTCTGTCGCTAGTAAGCCCTGCGTACACTGTAAGTAGTAAGGGTAGTAACGATTGTCGTGGAGAATGTTCCACACGGTCATCTGTCTTACACTTTCTGGTGGACCAACTGCCTGATACTGACACTGTGGTTGCCTTCAACAGTGTTAATCATGTTTTCCTCCAAGTCTGGTGTCTTAGCATTTCAGGTAAGTCCTTCATGATTTCCTGTTTCCTGAAATGACCCACTCTCAGACAAACAGCGAAACACTGTTGCAAACATTGAATGCTGCAGTTGTGGTCGGTATGGATAGGTCTCAGGATACAACCTTGCTGCCTGCTGCTCGTTGCCATTTGCCTTTCCATAAGTAAACACCACGTCGGCCAGCTCTTGGTTCAAATACGCAACTATCATGTAAAATGCTTTTTCACATCCACTACAAGGTGAGGTGAACCACCAAGGTAACAGAATTGGACTCAATATTACCAATTCCTATGGCAGGAGAGGTTGCTAGGATGTGACGTATGAGGAACAGTACCACCCTCTAGAAGGAAACCATGCATACTGTAACTGTGGCTGCATGGTACAGCGTGTATTAGACCACAGTCTCTGTAACAAAGTGACTCAATAAATGGTCTCTAGCATGAAAACCATGCATTTCCAGAAATAAGTTCATTAGAACTTTTTTGTTCTGTATCCTCTCATCAATCATCCCTAGAGTTTGTACACAGTGGAAAAAGTCATCCTGTATTTAGACAAAATAGCAACCGCAGGTTTTTCGAAGGAATGTGACCTTAATTTAAAGTGAGGATGTGCAACAGAATTGTAAAAGCCTTTTTTAGGTCTGGTGTTCTTAAATTGATGGGGATAGGATGTTGACATGTTTGCTGGGGGTCTGCCTCTTTCCCCCCCCCCCCCCCCCCCCCAAGTGCTGTGCCAGCCACATTTATGTGACACATTACTTTAGTTTTTTTAGATGATGTGTATTTTCAATATGATTTTAACACAAATTTTATGATTTGAATGAAATTATTATAGTTTTAATGTAATTAGGTGTGCGTGTGTGTGTGTGTGTGTGTGTGTGTGTGTGTGTGTGTGTGTGTGTGTGTGTGTGAGTGTGTCAATCAGTATTCATTGCTTTTTATGTTAAATTATTTGTAGGTATGATTATGAAAACTGTGAAAGTGATCCTTGCAACAAAATGATGGCAGAATTAGAAGCCCTGGTTACATCTGGAGCCTTCAAGGGCAAAGAACTTTCCTCCAATGGAAGGAAATATGTTGTCAAACTTGGTGACAATTTTCAGTTCACTGATTTAATTGATGGGAGTGTTGCAACAAAACAGGTAATAAAAAGTTGTGTAAACATAACTATATATCTCTCTTTAGCTTTAAAAATGTGCATGCCAGTTTCAATCACTGGCTTTCAAACATAACCTTACCATTTTTATCCTTCTTTGTATTTCATACAGTTCTCTCAATTACATGCACATAGTGACTTCAGCATTTGTAATGTTGCTAAGATAAGCTGAAATGTTCCAACCCATATTTTATTTTTTGTGACTGACTAGGAAGAGTTAAGCACTGCCACTATTTATTCCTGTATTTTTGTATGCCAGTAAAACGCACAGGGTAAGAAACTGTAGAAAATAGTGATGTGTTGGATTACTTGCAGCTGCAGACATAACCAAAGAGAGATGCTGTAAGAAAACTGTCAGCTAGAAGTAAAAGTGATGGAGGAACATCAGTGCACAGATACTTTATCACATTACATTACATCAGAATATTCATCCTCTAAGAAGACAGTAACAGTACTTGGTATTCTGCACGATTTATTTGCAGTCACAGCTACACAAGTCCTTTACAAGATGACTGATTCCAACACATGCGGCCATAACCAAACCTGTATTCATCACGAAATGATCAATCTAAGTGACAGCATGACTGAAATCCTTGGGCAGTCACCACCTTTCTCATTCAAAAAATATTTTTCCACTTTTGATTAACCAATTGCAGATGATGATCCAGGACCATTTCACACACTGATGAACTGAAATAATTCAAATATGCTATTACTAGATTTAGAAATTGATGAGGGCTCTGGTATCTGATTATGGGTTGTCCTATGTGTGGACAGTAGGCAGGAACTAAGCTGCTCATGGATCAAACATTGCTGTTTAGTAAAGTTTTTATTCAGTCATGGTTTCTGATTTGATTCAGGGTGGTGAACTCTTTATACTGAGGTGACAAAATTCATGGGATAGCGCTATGCACATATACAGATGGCGGTAGTATCACTTACACAAGGTGCATTGGTGAAGCTGTCATTTGTACTCAAGTGACTCATGTGAAAAGGTTTCCAACATGGATGGCTGTGCAACGGTAATTAACAGACTCTGAACACAGAATGGTTAGTAAGAGGTAGACACATGGGCATTCCATTTCAGAAATTGTTAGGATATTCAATATTCAGAGATCCAAAGTGTCAAGAGTGTGCCAAGAATCCCAAATTTCAGGCATTACCTCTCACCATGGACAACACAGTGACCGGTGGCCTTTACTTAACAACTGAGAGCAGCGGCGTTTGCATCGAGTTGTTAGTGCTAACAGATGAGCAACACTGTGTGAAATAACTGCAGAAGTCAGTGTGGGACGTACGATTAATGTATCCGTTAGGACAGTCCGGAAAAAAATGTGGTGTTAATGGACTATGACAGCAGATGACCAACAGCAGATGACCAACATGAGTGCCTTTTCTAACAGCACAGCATCGCCTGCAGTGCCTCTCCTTGGCTTGTGATGATATCTGTTGGACGCTAGATGACTGGAAAATCGTGTTCTGATCAGATGAGTCCCAATTTCAATGGTAAGAGCAGATGGTAGGGTTTGAGTGTGACACGAACTCCATGAAGCCATGGACCCGAGTTTTCAACAAGGGACTGTGCAGACTGGTGGTAATTCCATAATGGTGTGGGCTGTGTTTACATGGAATGAACTTGGTCCTCTGGTGCAACTGAACTGGTCATTGGCTGGACATGGTTATGTACGGCTACTTGGAGACCATTTGCAGCCATTGTTGGACTTTGTTTCCAGACAATGATGTCATGTCACGGGGCCACAATTGGTGTGGAGAATGTTCTGGACAATTCAAGTGAATGATTTGGCCACGCAGAGTGCCCAACATGAATCCCATCAAACATTTATGTGGCATATTAGAAAGGTCAGTTTATGCATAAAATCCTGCATCAACAACACTTTCTCAATTAAGGACTGTCTAATGGTAAGGTGACCACTGGTGATAAGTGGGAAATCTGGGTTCGAGTCTTGGTCCAGCACAGATTTTCTTTGTTGTCATTCCATTATACACCTGATGGTTGCCCATATTCACAATTACGAATACATTTCACGTATTTCATAACGGCTGTAATCATCATGCATGTCCAAAGGAGCATTGCATTGAAATTCAGAATAACACAGGCACTTCAGTACCATACTTCTCAGTGATGGTGCATGTTTGTGCTTCCACTCAGCTGAATGGCACTTTGTTTCAGGATTGTGAAACAGCATCCATTGTCACTGTTGAAATTAAAGTGCTACTCAAGCTGTCATTGTGTATCAGTATCACCTCGCAAAATGCCTCACACATAGCCATGAGGTCATAGGGCAGTATTCATGGCATCTGCCTGGAGGACACTTCCCACATTTTCAGGTCATAATGCAGGACTGTGCACAGATCCCACAGAATACTTTTCACACTCAGTCTGTGATCTTGTTTGTTTGTTTGTGTGTCTATCGACGTGCCAGCGCTTTCGTTTAGTAAGTCACATCATCTTTGTTTTTAGATATATTTTTTCCCACGTGGAATGTTTCCTTCTATATTATTATATATATATTACTTGTGGTCCCAGCAAAATTGAACCTCCTGAAGGTAAGTGTTGGTCAGACCTTCTGTCCCTTTGTAATTTTAACACTTTTCTCAACTGAAGTATCACTTATTTTACCTCTATAAATACTGCATATATGTGAAAAATGCCAAGTTGAACTGTGGTTCATATTCCTTATTAAATTTTAAGTTTCTCTGTTATTGGAGGAAACCATGATTGCACCAAAAGGACTATTGCCTAGTGAAGCACATTGGTATCCAAATCAACCTCCCACTTGAGGACAGATTTACATTTATTCCAAACAGTTAGAAGTTTGCTTTGAACTGGCACTACTTTTTACTGCTGAAATAATGTTGCTGCTACTGTTCTCAAGATTATGAACTTGACACTCAACTGAAAGGTTCTTAGCTATGATTTTATCTGCTTAAACTGTTATGTTAAATGACAAGTTACATTAGTATTCACGTGAAAAGAAAGAACATTTGTCTGAAAATGTAGCATCATTTTTTTGTGAATGATTAGATGTATAATTTTTAAAAGTTTGCCACATTACGTGCCTGAAGATGAAAAATTATTGTAAAAATAAAAGAACACTGACTGGAGATGATAAGAGAGAATAAATACTTTTTGTTCTTTACAGTAAGAGCTGTGTGAGTGGAATATTTGCTTTTCCAAAACTTAACCAGTTTTTCCCCATAATAGTCTTTGCTTGTTTTCTATTTTAGTAGGCTTTCAACAGATAATTGTTTCTGTTGAGACGCAGCAGCTTTTTCTCACCAGTGAACAAAGTTTATTTAACTTAAAGTTTTTCTCAACAGTCATCTTTCTTTTCACATCCAGTGTGATAATTGCAAAATTTGGAGAAGAGTGATTTCGAATCTGTTGCAACCAAGCTCTGAGAAGCATACTGCAGAGCCCTTTTATGAACCATATGACCAATTCTTGACAATGGTACAGATAGAACTGACTAGTACTTGAAGTAGAAGCAGGATTGAAATAGCTCTATTTGCATTTTAGTGGAAGATTCTTGGTTTAATCAAAATGTGTTGACAGATTATGTTTTCTGATCGCTGTAGTATGGAAACTGCAACCAATACTACATGGCAGGTGTTCATGAGCATAAACAAATGACTTTGACCACCTCAGAGGTGTGGGGTGATGCCGGGGGATCAAGCCCCACCTCCTTTTGACAGGGCACCCAGCCTATACCCATGTTCTTTGCTTCTGCGAAAGCAGAACTGACATGTGGTTGTAGGAATTGCTGATCCATTCTGGTGTTGTGAGAGCCATACTCAAAATCTGCAATGGATCAAGATCAGTGTTTTTAGTTATTTTAGAATAAGAAAAGAAAATGAGCTATGCACAGAGCGAAGAAAAGCCAAGTGTAAAAAGCAATTGATAGTGGCTACCGTACAGTTGCTTGCCAAGGTTGACAGCATTGTAAACGAAGTTGTTCAGGCACAACCTCTACCGTTACCTTGTGCAACAATCGTTCACATGTTCCAAATCTAAAATTACCACATTAAAGTGGTATAATTTTTCAGAATACAACATGCAGCTATGAGCATTTCATTGTTCTATTGTGGTATGTCCCACAGCTGAGTCCTGCACTGCCATACACAACTTGTACCCACTCATTGTTTGACGTGGCTCCAGAGCATAACTTACAGGAGTACGCTGATAAGTCACTGTGTTCATGCAGAGGTGTGCTGTTTATTTTGGAGACACATTCCTACACACATTATCTTTCCTGTTTGGCTTTTCCAGATGCTGTGCTATACCATTAATCACAACTGATTACTGTTTCAATGTTTACATTGAGAAAATAAAGCAGTTTCAAACCATCCCTCATGAAATTGTTCATCTGGATACAGTTAACTATGAAACAACATTTGTTATACATAAATTTGCATTTTGAGGCAGAATATGCATTGTGTTTGTATTTATAGCAAATGTGAATTTTCAGGTCTCTAGTAATTATGAATATGTGATAACTTTCACAAATAAGTTATTAATATTAGCCAAGTTTTCCTTCCACTGAAATATAATGCATTGTGTGTTGATGTCTCCATAGGGAATCCGTGTTCTTTTTGAGGATGGGTCACGTATAGTGTATCGTCTTAGTGGTACTGGCAGTAGTG
This sequence comes from Schistocerca nitens, assembly GCF_023898315.1. NCBI lineage: Eukaryota > Metazoa > Arthropoda > Insecta > Orthoptera > Acrididae > Schistocerca > Schistocerca nitens. Next base: position 879,749,778 of record NC_064616.1, on the reverse strand, counting down.
GTGCTACTGTTAGAGTGTATATTGAGAGCTATGAGCCACAAGCATACACAGAAGAGCCTCAGGCAAGTAATATATCTACTACACTTGTAAATTATTGTAATTTCTTCTTATTAGATATTTTCTGGCTTTGTGTATACCATATTATGGAATTAAAGAAAGATGATTTATTTTTTAAATGAATCTGTCATGATTTCATGAGGCACAGAGAGAAAGTGAAATATACATCATATTTTACCTATATTTGTATCTCAGAATACAATTATTGGACTTTAATTCATAAATAAAAGGAGATTGGTGATTTGAGTAATTTTTCTGTCATTCATGAAAAACCGATTTTACTTCCAATTTATTCACATAAAACACATATACAGTTCTCGAGACTAATTAGACCTGTACCTTAAATTATGAATTATTTTGTCAACAGTTTCTACAGAGCTGTGTTCTTAGCATTCATTTTTGGAAAATGGTAAAAAAATATCGTTGGAATGATATTTGAGGTGATTGTGAATGTGGTAATAACAGATTTCTTTGCAACACTATTAAACATGTAAATAAAGAGCAGTGAACCACAAAAAGAACTTCATTGCAAAAAATATTAAGAGTTCTTGAGTTCAAACAGCTAAATGACCAAAACAATACAATTCTTTTTTACAGTGGGAGAAACAGACGTTACAAAAATTGATTTTTGTCTGGCTGTTGACTAGTTAGGAAATATGTGTTAGTTGTGATCTGACTGATATATATGCCACATAACATGATAACAACCTGCATGAGAACTTAACAATGAGGCTTCAGCCGTGAAACCAGTTGTGACTTAATAAATAAAGTGTGGTAGTGGAAGAGTTGTTTCCTAAAACATTAGTTACAGGCACATAACATGTTTTCCAGAACTATGTGGATTATTATGAAGTATCTTTAGTTACATTATTATGCAGCTGCACATTTTAATTAATGTTACATTTGTGGTTGACGTAAATGGGTTTGATCATACAAATAGTAAACCAATTTTGCCTGATAAAAGCATGAAAAAGGACTACATTGAGGATACATACATTGTAAGTCAATTATTAAGTGGTATTAGAGGCAAGGGATTGCACAGTAGAGCAGAATATATTTCCTAGTTTTCATGGTGTCCTCTGTTATTAATTTTGCTTCGTGAGGAGCTTTCAGATTTGTCGACAACCCACTCATCTATACAGATTTCTTCAAACTTCTAAGTTTCACTAAGTTTGATTTCTCAGTTTTAAAAGGGCTATGATGTTCAATCATTGCAGTATCACAAACCCTGATGTGAAATAATTTATGCATAAGGATAAATATTAATTTGAAAAGTGATGCACAAATCTATCATGTTGGATGAATATACGAGTATATAAATGACTAAGACTTGCAGGTCACAGTTGGTAGTGAATTCAGGAACTAGGGCAGCTTGATTATATGCCACGAACATACTGCATTCTTGTCTGAAAGTAAGGTGGTGCTATTTTGCATCGGGGTAATGCTCATCCACACAATACATGTCTCTATGAACTGTCGTCGCCTGTGGATTTTGAGGTACTAACATGGCCAGTAAGATCTGTCCCTGATAGAATGTGTGGGACCATCTCGGGTATCAACTCTATCCCAGTGGCAGCACCCAATGTGGGCCAGATTGCTTTAGGAAAGGATACAATGGTTTTATGACCCTCTTCCCAGCTGAGTTCGTGCATATATCCAACGATAGATGGTGCAACATCATACTGATAAATAAGTTTATACTATCAAGTTACTCATACATTTGACTCGATTTTGTAATCACTTAAATAACATCACATACCCTCTCAACCTGGGAAGTTTCATTTCAGTACCTTCTCCCCTTCAGGGTGCAGTGTATGTACCAGCTTTTTATGTTTAATCATCATTCTGAAGATTCTGAGAAATGAATACAAAGTAATGGTTTTCCAAATGCTTCTCTCCATGACTTCTTGAAGTTCAACACTTCAGCAGCTATCCATTTACCATCTTCACATTTTCCTTCATGAATGTTTAATGGAATTTTTTCCCAGGCGTAATTGGTACACAGATGCAGTTACTTTTAAGGGTTCAAAACAATCCTCATGGGCAGTGTCCTATGTTGTCAGTGGTCCCCTTAAGAAGGCTCAAATCTTAGCTGCTTTAGTGATGGGGTGTTTTGATGGCACAAGATCCTTTGCATACCAGTTCCTCTGGTTTTTTTCGAGGAACTAGTGCCAACAGTGAGGTGTTACAGAGAGCCCCTAGATCAATTGGAAATCAATGAGGGGAAGGTATTGTCATGTCTTTAGTCTAGTAATAAGACTCACTGATTAGTTACATTGAGATCCCAGGTTAAATTACCACACAAGACACTCCTGTTATGTAATGACATAGTACGGGCTCCACATAGCCTCATTATGCCAAATGAGAAGTTGCATGAATATCCAAGTACCGAAGCTGACACACCAGCTGCCGATACAGCAACAAATTGAAAGGCATTTACCCTATGAGATTTTGAGTAACCTAAGAAAACCTAAAACTGATGGCCAGACAGTGATTTTACCCTTCTCCTGTTACACCATATCATATCCTACCTCAGCTTTACAGTTGTGATTTGAAGATCGTGTGCATTTTCTGTGTTGCAAGTAGACTCATTTTGCATCTCACTTCATTTTTGTTGGATTAGCCTAATTCAAAATTAAGACACATAGTTGATACTTTACATAAAGGCCAATTCGCAGAACTGCATTCCATCACTAGTCAAGACTTCTAATATTGAGCTACCAAAATGAAGCATGTTTCCACAGGCTTCCAAATATCCAGCTCTCTGTTACTGGCTGTTGATATACTTTTCGGGATGTGAGGTCGTGGTCCAAGAACTTTTCTGCTCCTTACGTTTCGTCCAGAACTGCGCTGGACTTCCTCAGAGGCGCTGCTCCGCTGAGTCTTGCCGAGTCTTGGACCACGACCTCACATCCCGAAAAGTATATCAACAGCCATGTCACCCGGTCGTGAAAGCCTTCATTCTACAATCTCTGTTACTGGTTTAAGTGTGATAATATCAACTAACTGCAAACTTCCCTGATCTGTGTGCTATAAGAATAGATCCGAACACTACACAGAATGCATGGCAGTAGGTGCAGTGGGAGGCATTTTATATGAGAGAGTTTCTGTTGGTAGCCACTATTGCTAAGTATCTAGATCAAATTATTGCTTTCAAAACAATTCGTTTTGTTTCTGAATTAGTTGTACCAACATAATGCCATGACTATGAAAGGATGAAAAGCTCCAAATCCAAAATATGCACTATGCTAGCTGATACATACTGAGTCTCACTGAAACCCACTACACAGTCATTAAACTGGATCCATGAAAATATTGCTGTTCAGTGGTGTGACTGGAGCATCTGGAGGATCACCGTGGAAGCCTTTCCACCAGTTCTATTAATTGCACATTGCTTAACATGTTTAGTACGACAAGCATTCTGATGATTCGATGCTGTGTCTCATTACAATAACAAGATACTTGGAAATAATATAAATAAAATCATTTCATTTCACCATCAGAATACAGATAAGTTACAGCTCAGTCTAGTGAAAATTTTTTTGCTTACAATGGCATCTCAGTGAAACACGAATACTGGAAAAGCGTTACAGTAATTTCTTCCCTTTATTGTTGCCAAAATGTTATTCAAAACATGATTTGTATTCAAGAATGTGACATCACTTCGGTTAGGCTTGCACGGTTGTCCTCTGTGTAGTATTTCTGTTGGCCTCAGTCATAACCAAATTAATCACCTTATTGTAAAATACATTGCAAACAGAGTGATTCGAAGCATCTTGTTGTATGCAAAGTTTTCTTTTATTATAATATCTGTTTCACATGTCTACCACTAACATCATACAGTACCCAAGTGACCACAGATTGACATCTGCACCCAAACCTAGAGGTTTCTATCATTACTATCACAATCAGTGCCACTGACATCATGATTGTCAACAACTGTATTTTAACATACACCTGAGTGTTCAGAATCACCTATTTCAAACCACGAGTCTTCCAACAATGTCAACACCTGAGTGTTCAGAATTACCTATTTCAAACCACGAGTCTTTCAACAATGTCAGTGAAAATGTTTTGAAATGTTTCATTTTTGGTGTGAGAATTGTGTGAATTAATGCTATTCACAACAATACTGAATAAGCAGTCAACTTTTCAGTTTTAAAGTACATTTTGCCAAAAAAGGAAAAAAAACAGTAACGAGTTACTGAATCCATTTTCCTGCACATCCACACCAGCATAAACACAAATATATGTACAGGGTAGCAAGAAAATGATAACAAGTAGAACTGTAAAAATCTAAAGCTCTAGCAAGACTCCACTGTTCTCACCATGTATTGAGATCACTTCTAAATGCAACATGTCATATGTTTCAAGTCGCATATGGCCTCCCCTCCAGTTGTATTACAAATAAGACATCCTTTCTTAAAGAGGATCATAGGGCCAGTTCTGTCCTTACGGTAGTCAACAAAATTTTTTAATAAAAGTTTAGATTGTATGTCTTCTATGAGCGACAGTGGACCAGAATCCACTCAGTCTTAATATCCTCAGTGTAGTCATTTTAAAAGCATTGCTGCTGTTGCCTTATAATAGTTTCTTATTTTGATTTCAGGTTGTCCTCAAGCCACTTATCTCACTCGCTTTGGAGTTGGCTCGATTGCAAGAATTTACTGGACGTGACAAACCTACAGTTATTACATAATTGAAAATTATTTGTTGAAGTTGTTTTTATCAGTGATGTATGTTTGCATGGAATGTCTGTACAGTAATAAATATCGTGTATGCCGTTATCATAAAATACTGTGTTATAATCATTTTCTTCCTGTCTGGTACCACAGCCTTAGATTTGTTGAAGGGCATTGTAATGGTTCCACCTTGGTTGTTGCTTACACGTGTTCAATTTAGTTTCACTTAGTTGGTCAATTTTGACCATTTTCAGAACTGCCATTTCTGCAGTTAAATAGTGTGATATACAGTATTGTGACATGTTGCCCACAAATTGCCAATTGCGCAAAACTATATAAATATGTGTAAGAGCTGATGTGGAACCATTACAATGTCCATCTGTGTTACTTATTCAATTATTATTCTACATTGCACCCACAAAAAACAAATTAAGAAAGTGTGAATCATGCAGTAAACTTTCACTTTAGGAGGAGGCACCTGTTTCACTGCCAAATAACGCCCTCGCCAAGTTTCTTCAAGAAAAGCTCATTTATCAGTAACCTACTTATCTTTATGAAGGCTAACAGGATCTACATATTTTTCAGGTCAAGATCATAAGCAGCGTTTGTTGTACATAACGAGGTATTTCTGAAATCTAAACTTAGGAGATACTGCCATCAAAATAAAGTAAATAGTGTCCAAACAGCTGTTATTTTAGTTACTATTTTATCTTAATGAGAATCACATGTGATGCCAGTGTTAATGCCAGAAGAGTTGGCAACATGTTCGTGATTATGCAAAGGAAGTAATGATCTATACAAGAAACTAAAAACATAATTGTCTCATTTTAGAAATATACTGTACTTCCTTATGTAAAGGTGAAAGGTGTATTTATTTAATAAGTGGCAATAGATATGGGCACACCCTTTTATTTACTTGAATTTGAGTGTCAATTACAGTGCTGTAGAATTGACATTTGAAATTTATTTTCATGGACTATTCGCACAAATTAATTCCCAATTTCCACAATTGCCCCAACAAAAAGAAACCTGAATGTGGCAACTGTGCTCAGTTGAGAAAAACCTTCTCTGCCCATTCTTTTAGCCTCCTAGTTGTCAGATCCAATCATCTACAAAGAAGCAACTCTGGACAATACGTCTTACAGTGGTCATTGTACCATCAACAACAATTTCAGTGAGTCACACTTTAAACACTGCCTAGAGGGATTCCATTCTCTTTAGTCAGACAGGATATCGTAGTCTCTGTGTTTAAAATAGCAGGACTATAAAAATGGAAAGACACAATTTTGAAGTCTATGTCGTGAAGTAACTGGCGAATGTTGTTTCCAAATACTATTAAATTAGGTCGTGCAACAGTCTTCAACAGGGCCATGTTACCACTAGTGGAGTGATATATCTTGCACTCAAACTGATAGTGACAGAGGAACTTCCTGGATTCCAAGATCTAGATAAGGCAACAGTTGACCATCTGCTCAAAGATCTTACCCATGCAACCCATAAGGGAGAAGAATGATAACAACTTGAGTCCATGAGTCAGGAAATGGTCACCTTCAGCCAGATGAAATTCAAAGATGATCTTAAGAGATCGCTGCATTAATCCATCTGTGCGATGGAGGCAGGAGTAAACCTGGATTGTCAATAGTTCGGTAGGGTGCACTGCATCTCCAATTTAGAATGGAACAATACAGCTTATGTGCAATGTTAAGTCTGTTACCAGGCCTCGAATGATAATTTGAAGCTTAAACTTTACAGTAAGGGCTGTTAACCCAGAATTGGCATACGCCACAGCTACAGCATTCAATCAACTCCTGTTGTGAAACACAAAATACTGAAGATATGCCAAGTGATGGTTGGCTGCAATCAACATCAGGTGACACCACCTACAAATTATGGTCTCGCGTACCTCAGACAGAATGTAACAGAACTGTGCACTGTCTTTCTGGAGGTGGCAAGAAGGCCTGTGTTGACCCATTACTAACAACAGAACAAACCTCTGTAGCAATATGGTACATGAGGGTGGGCTAGGGCACATCTGCAATAGAACGTCACCCCACTAGTAATAACATGGCATCAGTGGAGTCTGCTTCTCTTCACTGCCGAATATAGGATGATGATAACAATGTAGTAGTAGTAGTAGTAGTAGTAACTGCTTGCAAGAAATGGCCTGAGCATACTTAGAACAGGTTGAAACTTGAAGCAGATCATCTCAGAAACCCACAAGCCTACCATCTACGGGCAGGCTGAAGTAGCAATGTTTCTACTGCCTCGTGGACAGCATGCCAAGGAGGATCCAAGCAACACAGACTTTAATGTGACCAAGTAGCATTTTTTGTTCTTTGAGGGTGGGCAGAAAAATGATTCTGAATTTCTGTGAAAACCCAAGAGCTTTATTTTTAAACTTTATTGACATTCTACATCTTTCCCAACACAGTCAGCCTGGCAATGAATACATTTCTCCCAGGGAGACACCAGTTTGTTGTTACTGTCACTGCATAACTTTGTTGACAGAGCCACAACCTCACCACTTCATCACTATTTAAGAGAAGTCCTCAAAGATGTTCTTTAAGTTTTGGAAACATGGAAAATCTGATAGGGCCAAGTCAGGACAGTATGGAGGATGATCAATGACAGTGAACACGAGGTGCCAGTGTGTTGCAGGACTTTTGCGTGGATGACCTCGAATTTGTGCTTCAGTTTTCTGATGGTCTCTCAGTATCTTGTAGAGTTTATGGTAGTGCCTTCCAGCATGAATTCAATCTTTCCCCCTCCCCCCCCCCCCCCCCACCATCAGTGATCATTTGTGGTCTAACTCCAGTGATGATCTTGCTTTTGGGATCAAAATGGTGAACACAGCTTTCATCATGACACAATGTTGTTATGGAACCCATCACCCTCATGCTTCATGCTCAAAATGCAAAAGAAATTGTTGACAGATGCCCACTCTCCTTTGTTTGTCAGGAGTGAGCATTTGAGGCACCCACCATGCACATTGTTTTATGTTCTGCAATAATGGCCTGTAAATGATCTCGTGATATGCCACACTTACCTGAGAGCTGCATGTGCATTATCTGACAATTTTGTCTCATAAGTTCATCAACCCGATTCCGATGAGCCCTCAAAGGCCAAGATGAAGGCACCGTGGCAACCTGATTATCCCTCGGATCCCGGTGGACACGCCGGACGAAATGTACATCTTGCCACTCTAAATTGGCGCACAGCTCATCGTCAGACTGCAAAAGAAGGTCCCTGTGAAATATGACACCCTGAAACATATTTAAGCTTTTATGGGGCGTGATGGTTACAGAAACATCCCCCAGCTTGTCACAAGCAAGTAGCACCCGTGAATGGGCAGAGGATGCTGTTTTGATCAAGACTGACCCAGATCTCATTTTGGACAATCCCTCCACCTCCCCAAACTTGTCCTCTAAATGCTCAACAAAAAACAGAGGCTTCATCGTCATGAAAGATTCCCCATCAGCTCTTGAACATACACGGTACTGGGGTGAATAAGATCCGCTGCTGTCATTAGCCTGACATTCCTCCCATGGTGTGGCCAGGGAGGGGAACGACTTGGGGTCATACTTCTGTGCGTTGAATTGAGCTCGTGAATGCTTAGAGACTGCTGGTGATTTACCACCAGCAATAGATGATGGACTACGCTTCATCGCATGTAGTCCGCCCTGACCAGGGGCCCTCCCCACAGGTGCCACCCAGCCACAGCGAAGGCCACCTGGCATTATGGCCATTGCCTGGAGACCCAATGCCCCAGGGCGATGGGCATCTACCCCTTGGCATATGTGGGGAGTTAACAGCACAGGCATCAGCAGAGTGATCTCCTTGTGGTCAGGGGGCTACAACCAACAGGGTAAATGGTGAACTCACCACAACGGACTGGCTACCGTGCTGGATATCAGGTGCAAAGAAGTCCATGGTCATCGTCTACGCAGGAAGTGACACTGCATAGTGCGTTGTGGAAAACACACCCAGGGTGTCCTCGCCCAAGAGATGGAGAATGAATGGGACTGATATGCGACGGTGAGAAAGTGGGCTAAAGATCTCAATGGACGATGGACACGATGCACTATGTAAGACGCCCTTCCCCAATTCGCTTACTCTTTGGGAAAATTTTGAAGAACGGAGGTCAAACCCTACAGGGGACCATCACAAAGGCCGAAATATGTGAGACTTCTTTTAGTCGCCTCTTACGACAGGCAGGAATACTTCAGGCCTATTGTAAACCCCAGACCCGCAGGGGGGACAGGGGGGTTAGGCATGTTGAGATGGTATTCTGTCAATCAACTGTTGTGCTGAGCTGATCATGAGAACAAAATTGTTTCCAGTTCTTCATATAAAACACTCACAATGGGATGGAAGGGCCATATGGGGGACAATACCTCCCACTCCTCCCTCTGGAGACCAGTGACTTGTAACAGCACTAAATACTTTAGATAATGTTTCTGATTGTGAAAAGAAAAAAAAATGTCTCTTGAAAACATGTATTAGGCTAGCTAAAATTAGTAAGCTCAGAAATGAGGTACTTTTCATACAGACAGTGACTTGGTGTCAAGTTGCAGTTAAATTTCCAAATTAAATGAAGATTACCAAATTACGAGAGCATGCTGAAAAGTAATACCTCAAAATTTTTTGCTTCATTCTCGATATCAGTTGCGGTATTACATGTGATGGATATTACTCAGTTAATTTTCCTGCTTCGCTGACCAAAGTTGCAACCCTCTGCTGCCAGAGGGCTCCACATTGGTGTGTAGCGTAACTATCAGCGCATGAGAAGGTGAGGTGATGGTCTACCGCTGTGACATAAAGCCCTATATGCCTCCCCTGACACGGTGCTTTAAGTGCTGGAAGTTCAGCCATATGTCTTCTGGCTGCACCTCCAGCATCACATGTCAAGATTGTGCACACCCATCACATCCCAATACTCCATGTGCCCCGCCTCCCATCTGTGTCAACTACGGAGAGCACCATTCACCTTGCTCGCCAGACTGCAGGATTCTCCAGAAATAAAGGAAAATCATGAAGAACAAGACCCTGGACTGACTGACCTACACTGAGGCTAAGAGAAAATTTGAATGCCTACATCCTATACATATGACATCATCTTAGGCCGCCGCTACAACCGATCTGGCCCCATCAACTTTGCCAACCCCAGTAACCTCTCAGAGCCGGAAGACTACACCTGCCCCCTTGATGGTGCGGGGCATTTCCCTCCCTGTTGCTCCCACACCACCTAATTTGGGGGCAACACCCCCCCCCCAACCATCAGGGACGTCTGTCCCCACTTCTAAGCTGGGAAAGTGTAAGTCGTCTTCGGCTTCTCTCGCTAGAAAGGGGTCCCTTGGATCACACCTTTCCCAGGTTTCTGCTATTGGGAAAAAAGACACCCGCCAGTGACTGAGGAGCTCAAAAGCAGCTGGTTCTAGGGCTTCATGCTCATCCTGAGTCCCACAGACTGAATCAGTTAGGTCCTCCCAGCCAGGGAAACCCAAGGAGCAGCGAGAAAAATAAAAAAGGAAGACCCTAAGACAAAGGAAATTGTAGTGGCACCCACGCCACCGGTTGGTCACAGCCAGTGTGCTCCCTGCCGCCTTTGGATAAGCAGCTGCAGCAGCAAGTCGTATAACCCTAGCTTACTTATTTGTTACATAGTTTAATTCTTAATTTCTTTGCGTATTTTTGGGTACTTGCAGTGTTTAATTCATAAATTTCGGGCGTATTATAGTATTTGAGAGTTGTAGCATCGCGCTTTAGTGTTTACTTCGTAGATTCTTACTTAAATTGCGTGTGAGTTTCGTATAGGAGGTGTAATTTCGAGTTTTAGTTACTGTAATCGTAAATTCAGGCAGATTGTAGCGCAGTCGTTAGGCATTTGTACAGGTTAGTTAATACATTCTTTGCGTGTTTCCCTTACGTTATCTAGGCACTGACTCGTATTTCAGTAACTGTTGTTCAACATCGATTAGAATGGACAGGGACTGTGATTGCTGTGTTCGGATGAGGGCTGAGTTGGCATCCCTTCGCTCACAGCTGCAAGTGGCGCTGACTTAGGTCGCAGCTTGGGGCTGTTGCCAATGGGCACCACTGTGGGGAGCCGGACTTGGGTATCACGGGGATGTCAACCTCATCCCGTCTGTCCCCAGATCGGTCTGCCACTGTGGTTGCCCCGGTTGCTGCCCGCAGTGGGGCTGAGCCCTCGCCTGTGGTCGATTGGGAGGTCTTTCCAAGGCGTGGCAGGCAGCGAAAGACGTCCCCGGAGGCTGATCAGAAAGCCTCCCCGGTCCGTCTGACAAACAGGTTTCAGGCACTGTCTCTGGCTGAGCCAGATGCAGCTGCCTGTCCTGTTTCAGAGGATGATTCTCAGTCTTCAAGGTCCGGGCAATCACAGAGGGTGGGCTTATTGGTAGTTGGGAGCTCCAATGTTAGGCGCGTAATGGGGCCCGTTAGGGATATGGCGGCTAAGGAGGGGAAGAAATCCAGTGTGCACTCCGTGTGGAGTCGTTCCTTATGTGGAAAGGGTCCTTCCGGATAGCATGAAGAGCACAGGGTGCAGCCAGCTGCAGGTGGTGGCACATGTTGGCACTAATGACGTGTGTCGCTTTGGATCTGAGGAAATTCTCTCTGGATTCCAGCGGCTATCTGATTTGGTGAAGGCTGCCGGTCTTGCTTACGAGATGAAGGCAGAGCTCACCATCTGCAGCATCGTTGACAGAACCGACTGCGGACCTTTGGTGCAGAGCCGGGTGGAGGGTCTGAATCAGAGGCTCAGACGGTTTTGCGACCGTGTTGGCTGCAGATTCCTTGACTTGCGCCATAGGGTGGTGGGGTTTCGGGTTCCGCTGAATAGGTCAGGAGTTCACTACACTCAGCTGGCGGCTACACGGGTAGCGGAGGCTGTGTGGCGTGGACTGGGCGGTTTTTTAGGTTAGAAGGCCTCAGGAAAGTACGGGGTGGGCTGCAATCTCAAAGGGTGCATGGCAAATGCAGGACGTGCTTGGATCAAGGAACATTCGGAATTGTAGTTGTAAATTGTTGTAGTTGTGCTGGGAAAGTCCCTGAGCTTCAAGCACTAATAGAAAGCACAGAAGCCGAAATCGTTATAGGTACAGAAAGCTGGCTAAAGCCTGAAATAAGTTCTGCAGAAATTTTTACGAAGTCTCAGACGGTGTTCAGGAAAGATAGATTAGGCAGAATTGGTGGTGGAGTGTTTGTGCCTGTCAGTAGTGGTTTATCTTGTAGTGAAGTCGAAGTAGATACTCCGTGCGAATTGGTATGGGTGGAGGTTATACTTAACAGCCGAACTAAGTTAATAATTGGCTCCTTCTACCGACCCCCAGACTCCGATGATATAGTTGCGGAACAGTTCAGAGAAAATTTGAGTCTCGTAACAAATAAATACCCCACTCATACGGTTATAGTTGGTGGGGACTTCAACCTTCCCTCGATATGTTGGCAAAAATACTTGTTCAAAACCGGTGGTAGGCAGAAAACATCTTCCGAGATTGTCCTAAATGCTTTCTCCGAAAATTATTTCGAACAGTTAGTCCACGAACCCACGCGAATTGTAAATGGTTATGAAAACACACTTGACCTCTTAGCCACAAACAATCCAGAGCTGATAGCATCATGACTGATACAGGGATTAGTGATCACAAGGTCGTTGTAGCTAGGCTCAATAGCGTTTCTTCCAAATCCACCAGAAACAAACGCAAAATAATTTTATTTAAAAAAGCGGATAAAGTGTCACTAGAAGCCTTCCTGAGAGACAATCTCCATTCCTTCCGAACTGACTATGCAAATGTAGACGAGATGTGGCTCAAATTCAAAGATATAATAGCAACAGCAATTGAGAGATTCATACCTCATAAATTGGTAAGAGATGGAACTGATCCCCCGTGGTACACAAAACAGGTCCGAACTCTATTGCAGAGGCAACGGAAAAAGCATGCGAAGTTCAGAAGAACGCGAAATCCCGAAGATTGGCTAAAATTTACAGACGCGCGAAATTTGGCACGGACTTCAATGCGAGATGCCTTTAATACAGTGCCGGCCAAACGGTGCACAGTGTGCAGACGTGCGGAAGTGCTGCACATGTGCGCACGTGTGCGACAGGGAGCGACAGCGACATCTGTTATTAGACATGTGTCCTAAATGAACGGCGGCGGCTCCACTTCCCTGTTTATGTGGTACAAGCAAGAGGAAAATTGGTCATTAAACCGATTGTTTCAATGTATACTTACATTTAGGGTTTTTTTTTTATTATTTTTTTTTAATGTGTGAAGGGCTACGCTCAGCTGAAGTCGATAAAACATAACACTCATCAACTGTCGGTTATTATGCAGATTTCAGACGGAACTGATGAAAGATATAGCAATAATGGTATTGAAATAACAGGTGATCATCGAGAGGTGTGCGGTTGTTATTATGTTCAGAGGTCAGTGAGACAGAAATTATGTAGGTGTAACTGAGGGCACCGAGAATTAGTTATAGGAAACCTTGCATTAGTTTAATGTTATTTGAAATCATGAATAAGGTTCGTTGGAATTCGCTAAGTGCTCTCTTTCTTAAATACTAGCTCAAAAACATTACGCGTATTTACCTGCCGTCAGTCAAGCTTGCTTAATAAAAACCCACGATTTTTAACTGTATTAAATGTCTTACTGGGTTAAACTGTTAACATAAAAGTAGATGTCTCAATGAGTAGACTGCGACAGTATTTTAAATGTTTAATACGCGAAATACCTTCCCATGGTTGGCTTGCAAGCTGTGTAAAGAGCACTAGAATGCGCCGGTACAGAGTATCCCAGCAAGTGGATAAAGCGACATCTGTGCGTAGAAACATGCACTACATGGACGCTGACGGCTGCGACGTGCACGCCGTGACCCGGTAGTTGCACATGTGCAGGATCACCGCACGCGTGCAGAATTTCTGGTCGGCCCTGCTTTAATAGGTTCCACAACGAAACATTGTCTCGAAATTTGGTAGAAAATACGAAGAAATTCTGGTCGTATGTAAAGTACACAAGCGGCAAGACGCAGTCACTACCTTCGCTGCGCAGTGCCGATTGTACTGTTACAGACGACTGTGCCGCTAAAGCGGAGTTATTGAAGGCAGTTTTCCGAAATTCCTTCACCAGGGAAGATGAATGGAATATTCCAGAATTTGAAACACGAACAGCTGCTAGCATGAGTTTCTTAGAAGTAGATACCTTAGGGCAGGGCCGGCCAGAAATTCTGCACGCGTGCGGTGCTCCTGCACATGTGCAACTTCCGGGTCACAGCGTGCACGCCGTAGCCGTCAGCGTTCATGTAGTGCATGTTTCTACCCACTTGATGTCGCCTTATCCACTTGCTGGGATACTCTGTACCGGCGCATTCTAGTGCTCTTTCCACAGCTAGCAAGCCAACCATGGGAAGGTATTTCGCGTATTAAACATTTAAAATACTGTCACAGTCTATTCATTGAGACGTCTACTTTTATGTTAACAGTTTAACCCAGTAAGACAAGTAATACAGTTAACAACCGTGGGTTTTTATTAAGGCAGCTTGACTGACGGCACGTAAATACGAGTAATGTTTTTGATCTAGTATTTAAGAAAGAGAGCACTTAGCGAATTCCAACGAACCTTATTCATGATTTCAAATAACATTAAACTAATGCAAGGTTTCCTATAACTAATTCTCGGTGCCCTCAGTTACACCTACATAATTTCTGTCTCACTGACCTCTGAACAGAATGATAACCGCAGACCTCTCGAGGATCACCTGTTATTTCAATACCATTATTGCTACATCTTCCATCAGCTCCGTCTGAAATCTGCATAATAACCGACAATTAGATGAATGTTACGTTTTATCGACTTTAGCTGAGCGGAGCCCTTCACACATTTAAAAAAAAACCCTAAATGTTAGTATACATGTGAACAATCGGTTTAATGACCAACTTCCCTGATAATAATGTAACATGGAGCAAAATGAGGCACTAATGCACAGTTAGTAAACAATAATTTTTAATTATGAAAGGAATAAATCCAAACACGTTTATCACTGGTCATGAGAAATGATAATCGAGTTGTGTCTCATCCAATTTCTTAAGGACATTTAATTTTGCTTGCCGTTCTTCACTCTTGAGTATACTACACTCGTCTTTGTGATATGTATTGTAGTGTCTTTCAATTGAAAACTTACGCTGGCCGCCTATTATTCCGCGGCATAGCAAACACTGTGAGTTTTCACCAACGGACACAAAAAAGAATTGCAGTTCCCAGTCATTTTTAAACGACTGAGAACATAGATCTCCTGTCTTTTGCTTTTTCACAGTACCTGCCATTTCTCAGTACTTCTCTGTTAAGGTTACGGTTACCAGGGGTAAACGAGACTGGGTATGTTGCGCTCTTGCTTGTACCACATAAACAGAGAAGTGGAGCCGCCGCCGTTCATTTAGGACACGTGTCTGATAACAGATGTCGCTGTCGCTCGCTGTCGCACACGTGCGCACATGTGCAGCACTTCCGCACGTCTGCACACTGTGCAGCGTTTGGCCGGCCCTGCCTTAGGGGTTGCGAAGCAACTCAAATCGCTTGATACGGGCAAGTCTTCAGGTTCAGATTGTATACCGATTAGGTTCCTTTCAGATTACGCTGATGCAATAGCTCCCTACTTAGCACTCATATACAACCGCTCGGTCACCGATAGATCTATACCTACAGATTGGAAAATTGCGGAGGTCGCACCTGTGTTTAAGAAGGGTAGTAGGAGTAATCCTTCGAACTACAGACCTATATCATTGACGTCGGTTTGCAGTAGGGTTTTGGAGCATATACTGTATTCAAACATTATGAATCACCTCGAAGGGAACGATCTATTGATACGTAATCAGCATGGTTTCAGAAAACATCGTTCTTGTGCAACGCAGCTAGCTCTTTATTCACACGAGGTAATGGCCGCTATCGACAGGGGATCTCAAGTTGATTCCGTATTTCTAGATTTCCGGAAAGCTTTTGACGCCGATCCTGACAAGCGACTTCTAATCAAGCTGCGGGCCTATGAGGTATCGTCTCAGTTGTGCGACTGGATTCGTGATTTCCTGTCAGGAAGGTCGCAGTTCGTAGTAATAGACAGCAAATCATCGAGTAAAACTGAAGTGATATCAGGTGTTCCCCAGAGAAGCGTCCTCGGACCTCTGCTGTTCCTGATCTATATAAATGACCTGGGTGACTATCTGAGCAGTTCTCTTAGGTTGTTCGCAGATGATGCTGTAATTTACCATCTAGTAAGGTCATCCGAAGACCAGTATCAGTTGCAAAGCGATTTAGAAAAGATTGCTGTATGGTGTGGCAGGAGGCAGTTGACGCTAAATAACGAAAAGTGTGAGGTGATCCACATGAGTTCCAAAAGAAATCCGTTGGAATTCGATTACTCGATAAATAGTACAGTTCTCAAGGCTGTCAATTCAACTAACAAGGGAACCTCCCCATCGCACCCCTCTCAGATTTAGATATAAGTTGGCACACTGGATAGGCCTTGAAAAACTGAACACAGATCAACCGAGAAAACAGGAAGAAGTTGTATGGAACTATGAAAAAACAAGCAAAATATACAAACTGAGTAGTCCATGCCTAAGATAGGCAACATCAAGGCTTATGTGAGCTCAAGAGCGCCGTGGTCCCGTGGTTAGCGTGAGCAGGTGCGGAACGTGAGGTCCTTCGTTCAAGTCTTCCCTCCAGTGAAAAGTTTAATTTCTTTATTTTCGCAAAGTTATGATCTGTCCGTTCGTTCATTGACGTCTCTGTTCACTGTAATAAGTTTAGTGTCTGTGTTTTGCGATCGCACCGCAAAACCGTGTATTAGTAGACGAAAGGACGTGCCTCTCCAATGGGAACCGGAAACATTTGATCGCAAGGTCATAGGTCAACTGATTCCTCCACAGGAAAACGCGTCTGATATATTCTATGCGACACTGGTGACGGCATGTGCGTCACATGACAGGAATATATTATCGATCCACCTAACTTGTACACTTGGGAACGGGTAAAAAGATTCTTCTACCTTACGCGATTTCGGTTTTCTTGTGGATGTGATGATCACTCCCTAAAGAGTGATGAAAACACAAGAGTTTGTTACATAAACTGAAAATAAAAAATCAAACTTTTCGCTGGAGGGAGGACTTGAACCAAGGACTTTTCGTTCCGCAGCTGCTCACGCTAACCACGGGACCACGGAGCTCACCTTAGCCTTGATAATGCCTATCTTGCACATGGACTACTCAGTTTGTATATTTTGCTTATTTTTTCGTAGTTCCACACAACTTCTTCCTGTTTTCTCGGTTGATCTGTGTTCAGTTTTTCAAGGCCTATCAACTGTGCCAACTTGTAACTAAGTCTGAGGGGGGTGCGATGGGAAGGTTCCCTTGTAAGTACCTGGGTGCTAAAATTACGAACAACTTCAGTTGGAAAGACCACAGAGATAATATTGTGGGGAAGGCGAGCCAAAGGTTGCGTTTCATTGGTAGGACACTTAGAAGATGCAACAAGTCCACTAAAGAGACAGCTTACACTACACTCGTTCGTCCTCTGTTAGAATATTGCTGCGCGGTGTGGGATCCTTACCAGGTGGGATTGACGGAGGACATCGAAAGGGTGCAAAAAAGGGCAGCTCGTTTTGTGTTATCATGTAGTAGGGGAGAGAGTGTGGCAGATATGATACGCGAATTGGGATGGAAGTCATTACAGCAAAGACGTATTTCGTCGCGGCGAGATCTATTTACGAAATTTCAGTCACCAACTTTCTCTTCCGAATGCGAAAATATTTTGTTGAGCCCAACCTACATAGGTAGGAATGATCATCAAAATAAAATAAGAGAAATCAGAGCTCGAACAGAAAGGTTTATGTGTTCGTTTTTCCCGTGCGCTGTTCGGGAGTGGAATGGTAGAGAGATAGTATGATTGTGGTTCGACGAACCCTCTGCCAAGCACTTAAATGTGAATTGCAGAGTAGTCATGTAGATGTAGATGTACCTACAAGCTCTGTGTCTGAGGATGCAGTGGGGATCCTGGCGTCTGCTGAGGATCTAGATCTCACCAGACGCTCAGACACAATGGATATAGACTGCTCAGGCAATAAGTCGGTGGCAGCAAGTGACCCTGAGGTGTAAACTGCCTCATTGAATGTTCCATGCCTTCCCAGTCTCACGAACACATAATCCTCCAGTGGAATTGTGGCGGTTTTTTCCACCACCTGGCTGAGCTACAGCAACTGTTAAGCTTTACACCTGCTATCTGCATTGCCCTGCAGGAAACCCGATTCCCGTCAATGCAGACCCCTGCCCTCTGCAGCTATAAGGGATATTACAGGAACCGTAGCGACTATAATCGAGTGTCAGGTGGAGTTTGCATTTATGTCCTAAACTCAGACTGTAGTGACACTGTGCCCCTTCAAACCCCTCTTGAAGCTGTGGCTGTCAGAATAAGAACGACACAAGAAATAACTGTCTGCAATGTATATCTTCCTCCAGACGGTACAGTACCCCCTGCATGTATTAGCTGCACTGATTGATCAGCTCCCTAAACCTTTCCTCCTTTTGGGAGATTTTAATTCCCATAACCCCTTGTGGGGTGGCACCGTGCTTACTGACCGAGGCAGAGATGTCGAAACTTTACTGTCGAAATTCAACCTCTACCTCTTAAATACTGGGGCCGCCACACATTTCAGTGTGGCTCATGGTAGTTACTCGGCCATTTATTTATCAATTTGCAGCCCAGGACGTCCCCCATCTATCCCCTGGAGTCCGCCCCGATAGCTGAATGGTCAGCATGACGGACTGCCGTCCTAAGGGGCCCAGGTTTGATTCCCAGCTGGGTCAGGGATTTTCTCCACTCAGGGACTGAGTATTGTGTTGTCTTCATCATCATTTCATCCTCATCCAGCGCGCAGGTCACCCAATGTGGCGTCGAATGTAATAAGACCTGCACCAAGGCAGGTGGACCTGCCTCGTAAGCAGCCTTCCGGCCAAAGACGCCAAACGCTCATTTCCATTTTTATCCACTGGAGAGCACATGACAACCTGTGTGGTAGTGACCGCTGCCCCATCTTCCTGTCACTGCCCCAGTGTCAGGGCCATGGACGCCTGCCCAGATGGGCTTTAAACAAGGCGGACTGGGAAACTTTCACCTCTGCTGTTACCGGTGAATCTCCCCCACATGGTAACATCGATGTCATAGTTGAGCTGGTGACTACAACAATTGTTTCTGCGGCAGAAAACGTGATTCCTCGCTCTTCAGGGTGCCTCCTGCGTAAGACAGTCCCTTTGTGGTCTCCGGAAGTCGCTGAAGCAATTGAGGAGCGTCGGTGAGCTTTACAGTGGCACCCTTCCCTGGAGCACCTCATAGCCTTTGAACAGCTCCATGCCCGCATCCACCAGCTTATCAAAAGGCGGAAGCAGGAATGTTGGGAGAGAGATGTCTCGACCATTAGGTGCCATACGTCACCTTCCCAAGTCTGCGCAAAGATCAAACGTCTTTTCAGGTACGAGATCCCAGCAGGTGTTCCCATAAATGGCGTGTTATCTACTGACGCAAACACAATTGCCGAGCACTTTCCTCGAGCCTCTGCATTGGAGAATTACCCCCCAGCCTTTTGCACTCTCATACAGCGGCTGGAAGGGAAAGTCCTCTCATTCACTACATGCCACAGCGAATCCTATAACGCCCCATTTACAGAGTGGGAGCTCCTCAGTGCCCTTGCACGTTGCCCCAACACAGCTCCTGGGCCAGATTGGGTCCACAGACGATTAAACATCTCTCATCTGACTTCAAGTGACATCTCCTCATCATCTTCAACCGGATCTGGTGCGATGGCGTCTTTCCATTGCTATGGCGGGAGAGCACCATCATTCCAGTTCTCAAACCCAGTATAAACCCGCTTGATGTGAATAGCTATCAGCCCATCGGCCTCACCAACATTCTTTGTAAGCTGCTGAAATGTATAGTGTGTCGGCAGTTGGGTCCTGGAGTCATGGGGCCTACTGGCTCCATGCCAGGGCGGCTTCTGCCATGGTCGCTCTACCACTGATAATCTTGTGTCCCTCGAGTCTGCCATCCAAACAGCCTTTTCCAGAAGCCAACAGCTGGTTGCCATCTTTTTTGACTTATGTAAACCATACAGCACAACCTGGCGACATCATATCCCTGCCACATTGTACGAGTGTGGTCTCTGGGGCCTGCTCCCGATTTTTGTCCAAAACTTCCTTTCGCTCCGTACTTTCCGTGTCCAAGTTGGTGCCTCCCGTAGTTCCCTCCATACCCAGGAGAATAGGGTCCCGCAGGGATCTGTATTGAGTGTGTCTCTATTTTTAGTGGCCATTAAAGGCCTAGCAGCAGCTGTAGGGCTGTCCGTTTCACCCTCTCTGTATGCAGACGACTTCTGCATTTCCTACTGCTCCACCAGTACTGGTGTTGTTGAGCATTGCCTACAGGGAGCCATCCACAAGGCGCAGTCATGGGCTCTAGTCCATGGCTTCCAGTTTTCTGCCATGAAGACTTGTGTCATGCATTTGTAGGCGGCATGCCATTCATCAGAAACCAGCACTTTACCTTAATGACGATCCATTCACTGTAGTGGAGACATATTGATTCTTAGGTCTGGTTTTCAACACTCATTTGACTTGACTTCCTCATTTTTGTCGTCTTAAATGGAAGTGTTGGCAGCACCTCAACGTCCCCCACTGCCTGATCAACACCAACTGGGGTGCAGATTGGTCCACGCTGCTGCAGCTCTACAGAGCCATTTTTAGCGGCAACTTCTGCCACCAAATGTAACAGCAACACCAAATGTAGCAGGAAGAGGCAGAAGGCACCGTATTAAGACTTGTTTGAGCTTCCCAAGTGATTTATTGTACCCAACTACAGTGCCCTCGTTCCTCTCGGTCTGCGTCACGGGGTCCTGCAATGCTGAGGACACCAATTCGCTGTCTGCGAAACGGCTTGGTGCAGAATGGCTGCTTCAGAGACCCATGCACGCACTGCTGTGTGTCGGCCTTGTACAGCAGTGGAGTTGCGGTGTCGTCAGGATGCGCCGGCAGCTGATTCAGCGGACTTCGACTCTGCCACCTCAGCACCGCCCGCTGCAAGGCGACCCGCGACACGCTACCTCGCCAGTGTGACTAAGAATGCGGCGACAACAAGTGCCCGCGATCCGGCGTCTGAATCTGTGGCCCTCGCCCTGGATGTCTCCAGTGCATGTTGGGAGCCAAGACGACTGCCATCGGTAGCCTGCTGTGGAGTGGCCCGTCGCTGGCTGCCCACGGACCCTGCATCAGCCTCAGAGGGTCGAACCAGTGATCTGCCAGGGACTGGAATGCTGGCACCCCATCTGCTGCTGTGTGTAGCCAGTTGTGTGACACACCCCACCATCCAGGAGAGCTGCCACACTTGAATGCCTTATTAGAAAACCGGCACCTATTTATATGCAGCTGTGCACCTCTGTTTTCCTAACGCGCAACTCCTAGTCACGTACTCGTAACACTTAAGTAGGCCAGTGGGCCCTTTCTGCCTGTAACTTGCGCCATGCAAACCACTGCGTGTACTTTTTCTGGTGGCTCTATGCCTGTGTGGCGTCTATTTTACTTTGCAACTGCTGGCGAGCGTAACTCACTGTAAACAGGCCCGCACCTGACTGTAACTTGTGCACTCCGAAATATTGCACCAAAACTGTCTTTTCCTATCCCAAACAGTAGTGCTGCTACACCTTGTTCAATCCCACCTTGACTATGGGAGTGTGATTTATGGTTTGGTGGCGCCCTCAGCTTTGTGTTTGCTCGACCCATTGCACCATTGCGGAGTTCGACTAGCGACAGGAGCTTTTCGGATGAGTCCGGTGATAAGCGTACTGGTGGAGTCCCTCCATTGAAGATTAGACATGCACAACTGCTCGCCAGTTATGTTGCACACATTCATAGCTCTCCTGAACATCCTAATTACCGTCGTCTTTTCCCAACCATGGTGGTTCACCTCCCGCATTGGAGAACCAGGTCAGGGCTAACAATTGTGGTTTTTGTGCAATCGCTTCTGTCTGAACTGGAGTCCTTCCCGTTACCACCTCTCCTCGAGGTCCATTCACATACACCTCCATGGTGTAGCTGTAGGCTGAAGCTTCGCCTGGACCTTTCGTGTGACCCTAAGGACTCCATTAACCGTGCAGCTCTTTGCTGTCACTTCCTTTCGATTCTTGAACTGTTCCTGGGCTCTGAACTGGTTTACACCAACGGCTTAATGGCTGATTGTAATGTTGGCTTCGCCTTTGCCCACAGAGGCCATACTGAACAGCATTCCTTGACCGATGGCTGCAGTGTATTCACAGCAGAGCTCGTGGCGATATCTCATGTACTTCAGTATATCCGCTCATGTTCTTCTGTGTACTGACTCCTTGAGCAGCCTGCAAGTTATCGACCAGCGCTACCCTCGACATCCTTTGGTAGTGTCCTTCCACGAGTCCATCTATGCCCTGAACCAGTCCCGTCATTCAGTGGTGTTTGTGTGGAACCCAGGACACATCAGCATCCCAGGCAACAAACTTGCCAAACGGGCTACGCTTCTGGCGATGGGCATCTCTGAACCTGACCTGCATTCTGACTTACGCCACAGGGTTTTTCGGCTTTGGGAGACGGATTGGCATAACAATACACACAACAAACTGCGTGTCATTACGAAGACTACGAATGTGTGGAAGTCTTCCATGTGGGCCTCTCGCAGGGAATCAGTTGTCCTCTAGTGGCTCCACATTGGCCATGCTTGGGCGACCCACAGTTACCTCCTGCACCGTGAAGGCGCGCCTCAGTGATGGTGCAGTTCCCGGCTGGCAGTGGCCCATATTCTGGTGCACTGTCCCACTTTGACTGCCCAGCGACGAAATCTTGGATTACAGGACTCGTTGCCGCTCATTTTATCTGACAAGTGGCTGATTTAGTTTTACGTTTTATTCGTGAGGGTGGGTTTTATCATTTGATCTAAGTTTTAGCACATGTCTTGTGTCCCTCTGTGTCCTCCACCCTAGTGCTTTTAGGGTGGAGGTTTTAATGTGCTGCAGAGTGGCTGGTTTTCCTTTTTATTGTCGTGGTCGACCAGCCGCTGTAATCTGCTTTCTTGTCTTACTGTCTTCTGTTTCTAGTGTCACTCTGTTGTTTCCTTGTCCTCTTTTGTTCCTTTTAGTGTTCGTTGCTTTTCCTTCGTTCCTGTGGTTTTTCCTTTCTATCCATTTTGTGTTATATGTCTCGTCTGTTTTATTCTCACACTTGTGGCATTGTTTTATTAGGAACAAGGGGCCAATGGCCTTGTAGTTTGGTCCCGTCCCCCTCTTTTAAACCAACCAACCAACATGCCTAAAATGTGACATGCCACAGATGTTTCCCACAAAAGCTGCTTCTTCACAATAGTCATTCAGACTCACCCACATGTAGCACAGATTGAGATTCATGTTTCATGGGGTGCTCAACATTTTTCATAAAATGACCACATAACACACACAGATCTGACTGAAATAGGGTGTCCTGGTGCTGATAATATCACATTAGTCCCACTATTACACATGATATGGCCCCTGTTACTCTCTGTTGATACCTTATCCTGGATCTTGTATTCAATACCAAAAAATCATATTTTTAGTGCCAGGGTGGTCCAGTGGTTTGCACATCTGCTTAGTTAGCTGGAGACATGGTGTCAAATCCCAGTCTTGGTTGAAATTTTCATTCATCACTTCAGTCTGCATATGAGGCACTGAGAGCAATAGTGGACTAACCCCAACCTTCCTTCAACAGTGATAATCAAGGTAGAAAGATACTGGATTTAGCAAACATATTGTCACGTAGATGAAGGTGTAAGTAGATGAATGACGAACACTAACTTTACTTAACGAAGGTTTATTCAGCACTTGCACATACAGGAGCCCAGAGCGAACTGCCTCCGGCCAGAACACACATGGTATACAGGGTGTTACAAAAAGGTACGGCCAGACTTTCAGGAAACATTCCTCACACGCAAATAAAGAAAAGATGTTACGTGGACATGTGTCCGGAAACGCTTAATTTCCATGTTAGAGCTCATTTTATTACTTCTATTCAAATCACATTAATCATGGAATGGAAACACACAGCAACAGAACGTACCAGCGTAACTTCAAACACTTTGTTACAGGAAATGTTCAAAATGTCCTCCGTTAGCGATGATACATGCACCCACCCTCCGTCGCATGGAATCCCTGATGCGCTGATGCAGGCCTGGAGAATGGCGTATTGTATCACAACCGTCCACAATACGAGCACGAAGAGTCTCTACGTTTGGTACCGGGGTTGCGTAGACAAGAGCTTTCAAATGCCCCCATAAATGAAAGTCAAGAGGGTTGAGGTCAGGAGAGCGTGGAGGCCACGGAATTGGTCCGCCTCTACCAATCCATCGGTCACCGAATCTGTTGTTAAGAAGCATACGAACACTTCGACTGAAATGTGCAGGAGCTCCATTGTGCATGAACTACATGTTGTGTCGTACTTGTAAAGGCACATGTTCTAGCAGCACAGGTAGAGTATCCTGTATGAAATCATGATAACGTGCTCCATTGAGCGTAGGTGGAAGAATATGGGGCCCAATCAAGACATCACCAACAATGCCTGCCCAAACGTTCACAGAAAATCTGTGTTGATGACGTGACTGCACAATTGCGTGCGGATTCTCGCCAGCCCACACATGCTGATTGTGAAAATTTACAATTTCATCACGTTGGAATGAAGCCTCATCCGTAAAGAGAACATTTGCACTGAAATGAGGATTGACACATTGTTGGATGAAACATTCGCAGAAGTGTACCCGTGGAGGCCAATCAGCTGCTGATAGTGCCTGCACACGCTGTACATGGTACGGAAACAACTGGTTCTCCCGTAGCACTCTCCATACAGTGGCATGGTCAACGTTACCTTGTACAGCAACTTCTCTGACGCTGACTGCACGAAGAATTGCCTTGTCCATTGCAGGTGTCCTCGTCGTTCTAGGTCTTCCCCAGTCGCGAGTCATAGGCTGGAATGTTCCGTGCTCCCTAAGACGCCGATCAATTGCTTCGAACGTCTTCCTGTCGGGACACCTTCGTTCTGGAAATCTGTCTCAATACAAACGTACCGTGCCACGGCTATTGCCCCGTGCTGATCCATACATCAAATGGGCATCTGCCAACTCCGCATTTGTAAACATTGCACTGACTGCAAAACGACGTTCGTGATGAACACTATCCTGTTGATGCTACGTACTGATGTGCTTGATGCTAGTACTGTAGAGCAATGAGTCGCATGTCAACACAAGCACCGAAGTCAACATCTCCTACCTTGAATTGGGTCAACTGGCGGTGAATCGAGGAAGTACAGTACATACTGACGAAAATGAAATGAGCTCTAACATGGAAATTAAGCGTTTCCGGACACATGTCCACATAACATCTTTTCTTTATTTGTGTGTGAGGAAAGTTTCCTGAAAGTTTGGCCGTACCTTTTTGTAACACCCTGTATACTGCTATAGAACATTCCACTACAATGATTCTTGCCATTTGTAGATACAGGGTGTTTCAAAAATGACCGGTATATTTGAAACGGCAATAAAACCTAAACGAGCAGCGATAGAAATACACCGTTTGTTGCAATATGCTTGGGACAACAGTACATTTTCAGGCGGACTAACTTTCGAAATTACAGTAGTTACAATTTTCAACAACAGATGGCGCTGCAAGTGATGTGAAAGATATAGAAGACAACGCAGTCTGTGGGTGCGCCATTCTGTACGTCGTATTTCTGCTGTAAGCGTGTGCTGTTCACAACGTGCACGTGTGCTGTAGACAACATGGTTTATTCCTTAGAACAGAGGATTTTTCTGGTGTTGGAATTCCACCGCCTAGAACACAGTGTTGTTGCAACAAGACGAAGTTTTCAACGGAGGTTTAATGTAACCAAAGGACCTAAAAGTGATACAATAAAGGATCTGTTTGAAAAATTTTAACGGACTGGGAACGTGACGGATGAACGTGCTGGAAAGGTAGGGCGACCGCGTACGGCAACCACAGAGGGCAACGCGCAGCTAGTGCAGCAGGTGATCCAACAGCGGCCTCGGGTTTCCGTTCGCCGTGTTGCAGCTGCAGTCAAAATGACGCCAACGTCCACATATCGTCTCATGCGCCAGAGTTTACACCTCTATCCATACAAAATTCAAACGCGGCAACCCCTCAGCGCCGCTACCATTGCTGCATGAGAGACATTCGCTAACGATATAGTGCACAGGATTGATGACGGCGATATGCATGTGGGCAGCATTTGGTTTACTGACGAAGCTTATTTTTACCTGGACGGCTTCGTCAATAAACAGAACTGGCGCATATGGGGAACCGTAAAGCCCCATGTTGCAGTCCCATCGTCCCTGCATCGTAAAAAAGTACTGGTCTGGGCCGCCATTTCTTCCAAAGGAATCATTGGCCCATTTTTCAGATCCGAAACGATTACTGCATCACGCTATCTGGACATTCTTCGTGAATTTGTGGCGGTACAAACTGCCTTAGACGACACTGCGAACACCTCGTGGTTTATGCAAGATGGTGCCCGGCCACATCGCACGGCCGACGTCTTTAATTTGCTAAATGAATATTTCGATGATCGTGTGATTGCTTTGGGCTATCCGAAACATACAGGAGGCGGCGTGGATTGGCCTCCCTATTCGCCAGACATGAACCCCTGTGACTTCTTTCTGTGGGGACACTTGAAAGACCAGGTGTACCGCCAGAATCCAGAAACAATTGAACAGCTGAAGCAGTACATCTCATCTGCATGTGAAGCCATTCCGCCAGACACGTTGTCAAAGGTTTCGGGTAATTTCATTCAGAGACTACGCCATATTATTGCCACGCATGGTGGATATGTGGAAAATATCGTATTATAGAGTTTCCCAGACCGCAGCGCCATCTGTTGTTGAAAATTGTAACTACTGTAATTTCGAAAGTTTGTCGGCCTGAAAATGTACTGTTGTCCCAAGCATATTGCAACAAACAGTGTATTTCTATCGCTGCTCGTTTAGTTTTAATTGCCGTTTCAAATATACCGGTCATTTTTGAAACACCCTGTACTTCTAGAATGTATTCAAACCGAATATAGAAATTAAAATTGCACAGTCCAGGTGAGTTTTGAACTCACGACCCTCGCTGCAACAGCTTAGTATCATATCCGCTACACCACGGTGCTACTCAGCTTCTTTTGCGGCAATATTCTGTTCTTTACCCGGTTATTGTATGTTACAACTTTTAGCTTCTAGCAGTACTGCAGGTCTCATAAGTGGATTATACAACCAAATTACATCTTGACCTCTAAATTTCCCTATTTTTATGTGGGTTAGTCCACTTTTGCATTAGGTGTACAGCCTCTTTCACAAAAGGATTTCCATTTACTTTTGGATTCAAACATATTTTAGATTGTGTACTTTGCAATCCAAGTATGAAAACATCATCATTGGAAAAGAAAGTAAAGTAATGCACATGAAACAAATGAACAAGCAAATACAATGAGGAATGAAATACAACATATTCATTGAAATAGCTACAAAATAGTGAGAATACACACAGTTATTGTTTTTTATAGACTATTGTAGAGGAAAAGGATCTATAGTTTGTTTACAGCATTGAAAAGCTTTAAGAAACGGTGTAATGAAATAATGCAATTACAACAACCACAAAGGTTTCCAGAAACTGTTATTGCACATCATAATCTTCAGTATCAAGATATGATAAAGCACTTCGTCTTCAGGCCGCAAGCGGCCCATCGGGACCATCCGACCACCGTATCATCCTCAGGTGAGGATGCGGATAGGAGGGGCGTGTGGTCAGCACACCGCTCTCCCAGTCGTTATGATGGTTTTCTTTGACCAGAGCCGCTACTATTCGGTCGAGTAGCTCCTCAATTGGCATCACGAGGCTGAGTGCACCCCGAAAAATGGGAACAGTGCATGGCGGCTGGATGGTCACCAATCCAAGCGCCGGCCACGCCTGACAGCGCTTAACTTTGGTGATCTCACGGGAACCGGTATATCCACTGTGGCAAGGCCGTTGCCCATCAAGATATGATACAGGCAACATATTTGCAGGCTTGCCAACAGCTGTCATCAGGTTCTTATAAAAATCATGGTGAACTTAAGTCCAGTAGACTCAGTAAATCTTTCTTCTTCAGTTCACTCATTGCATTACCTTCTGGATACAGCCGTTCTAACTCCTTATGAGTTGATGTCTTTTTGGACACATCGACTTTATTAAATACATTAAGTGTTTCATTGGAATATTTAGAAAGTACATCAAAAGGAAGCTTTTCCACAAATTGTAGCCACTGGATCCTGAACCACTCTACTTTGGTTTGATCAACCGATATTTTGCAGTTTGTAATATTCCTTTCAAGCGTTTTTGTTGAAAAAAAGTCTTTACCCATGTGAACTAATTTGAAAGGCTTTTTCTTCCTAGCAGTCTCAATAATCTCATTCCAGTGTTCTAGAATGTAAAGATTTTTAAAATACTTTTGTTTTTCAATCACGCCAAAATCTTGATCACAAGGTAAATATGAATGACCACTGACTACAAATTTGTGATCAATTTCATTTACTATGTAAACAGAATTGGAAACTATTTGCTGGCACATAAGTGACAGTTTAATATTCCTATTTTGACCTCCACACTGACCCGAGTACATAATTAACCAGGAAGATTTCACAAAATGGTTCACGTAGTACAACAAATATGAGCCAATCTCCTGAGGACCTCTAGATGCTATCAACTTGTTCCAAAGAAACATGTTACCATCATCATTCCCTACGTTATGAATACCGAGATAGGTCCACATTTGCGTTTTGTAGTAGCATACCCCTGTTGATAATACAGGTGTAAGCGAAGTTTTCATCAGGTCAAATGTTATAACTGTAACATTATCATTTGGTTTAGCAAGCAAAGTATCGTTCTGCAAGCCTTTACGTGCACACACAGCAATCCTCAAATGTTTGTCTTTCTGCGAGATGAATGAACTGTCATTTGGTAAGGTCACTATTTTGATCTAGAAAGAATCACATTTCTTACATGAATCTGAACCAGCAACTGTGTGCCACCACACGAGACATCCTTCCGGGTTCTCTGTTGATGCTGGACAAGATCCAAACAAGTGGCTGAAGGTATATGAGCGTATAGCAAAATTTAACAAATGGGATGACACCGTGTGTTTGGCTAACGTATTTTTCTACTTGGAGGGCACTGCCAAGCAATGGTATGAGGACGACGATGGATGGGAAGAAACTGTTCATTGAAATATATGATCAAATACTGGGTTCACTGTTTCTTTGCAATATAATGAATACATACTGATACTATATCAAGTGCCAAATACTTTCTACTCAATTTGTGTATGGCGTAGTGACTTCCATATGCTGAAAATTAGTCAACAAAACGCTTCAGCTATTCTATCTGACAGTGTTTTGTTGGCAAATTCATATCACCCTCATCGGTCAAGTGTAGCAGTTAAGCTAACACATTTCTGCTTCAATATTCTATCCATTCAACCTGCATATACTGCTAATGTGTGCTGAAAAAAAAAATGGTTTGCACACTTTCACATCATTGCCATGAATATCAGGCAAAATGTATTGCCTGTTATTTTCCCGTTGAGAAAGGAATGTTATATACATTCATGATGTTTTACAAAAATGGATACTGTTAATTAGAAAGGCCAATTGCAAATCTAAGTTCGCCAATCCATAATAATCATGAAATATTCTACACTGCCTGGCTGCATTTATCTTTAGGTGGCATTGCTTCATCCAAGAACATGGTCCCATTCGAGATTCTTTTTGAGGTGTGAGCTTGCCCTTACCATTTACATATTCTTCCCCTTTGGCTCGTCCAATTTCTTACATTCTGTTTCCAATCTTTCTCATTCCTCAAATGCTTTTTGCCTTTCATACTGTTCACATTATCAGGGATGATGATGCAAATGGTCCTGTACTGAGGACATTTCCAAACCATCGTTAACATCGAGCTGCTCTCTATCACGTGCTTGATCGCCACCTCCCTCCTCCGATTGAAACCTATCTGTGAAGTTCAATGTCAAACATACGGGACTCAATATTTTCATATTATCGCTACACAATACGATAACACACACCAACAATAACAACATACCTTGTAATTTGTTCCTCTATAGTTTTAGGTTGTGTGTTTTCATCCATCATTGTAACTTCAACAACTATCACCCAACCAACACACTACAACTGTACTACGTGATTCCAGGATGTGAATCAATGCGGAGTGACGTGAATACTGTGATAGCACTACTACAGAAGGCAACATCGTTGCATCACACTGGGCACGACTGCACGTAGCGAACGCTGGATTTGGTTTAGGGAACTGCTGTCGGTGCAGCAGTGGACTAATTAATCCTAGTCCACTATTGCTCCATGAAAACGTGACAAAGGCTCAGCACAAATAGTAGTAATTGGCCCCTCATCTACATTTACCATACAGAATTTAAATGTGTGGTTTTGTACGGTTTTTATACTTCACATAGGCATCATTTCATGTAAGTAACTTAACAAGGCAACAAATGTGGGTTAGTCCACTCTTGCTCTCAGTGCCTCATATGAGGGTTGGAACTTTAATAGTGGCAACTATTTATCTACAGCTCCTACAAAATACGCGTTTCAAAGTTTTACTGACCTTTAAAGTAGTCACCAGCATTGAGTATAGCCCGTTGCCAGCAGTGTGGAAGTCGTAGAATACTCTTAGCAGTGCTAGTTGTATTTGCTTGAGCATTGTCCTGCAAAATGATGGTCAGGTCCTGCAGAAAGTGTCATCACTTCTGTCTCTATGCTGTTCACTTTTTGAACACAACCTACGACCAGCTTAGAGACAGAAGTGATGACACTTTCTGCAGGACCTGATCATCATTTTGCAGGACAATGTCCAAGCACGTAGAGTGCAACCTGTTACCGATTTGTTTGACTGATGGGGCTGCTAAGTTCTATACAATCTACTGCACTACCGACTTAAGCCCTCGTAAGTTCAACTCTATTTCTATACTGAAGGAAACACTTCACGGCAATCGTTTCAGAACTGCTACAAATTCGTTGGGCAATAAACCGCACCACTCTGTCAACACAACTGGCACTGCTAAGAGTATCCTACAACTTGAACATTGCTGGCAACGGATTAAACACACTCACAGTGAGACTCAAATGTCCATCGTATGCAGTAAGTGCCGAGGTGCTATTCCAATACAGTTGAAGAGCCTCTGTAATGCTGTTTGAGTTTATAGTGAATACCAAGGGGGCTGTGTGCACAGGCATTTGGACTGAGGAGGGAGGCATGCTAGGGTAGTTTGTGCAGTTGTTCAAAGCCACTGTGCCTGGGTGGTATAGACGTTAACGCATCTACCTAGCGAGCAGGAGAAACATATGGCAACTGATGAGACTCATTAGAACTGGGCTGATGTACACACCATAGAAACTTATTGGATAACGCGGAGACAGCTCTCAGCTAAGTGTGGCATATCGAGAGCATGTACACACCATCATTGCGGAGCTGTGGTACAGTACAGAAGAATTTTTCTAGTAACACTGTAAACATGGTTGCAGGACAACTCTCACCAAGTCTGCTAGTAACTTCCTAACTCATGTTCACAATAACCTAATAAAAGATTAAGCTGTGGTACAAAAATCAACCCAGAACATGACTTAATGTGAATCAAACAAGACTAAGAATAGTATGAAAAGGGTTGAGTGTTATTCATCACATGGGAGGCAGTGAGTTGCAAACAGGCACAATGAAAAGACTGCTAAACAGTTAAGCTTTTGGACAAAAAAGTCCTCTTTCAGAAACAGAAAATGTACACACATGGCTGTATGTGGCCCACCTGTTTTACAAGCAACCAGGCTATGTGCATTTTCTATTTCCGAAGAACTTTTTTGTTGTCTGAAAGCTAAAATGTTTAACAGTCTTTTCATTGTACCTGTCTGCAACTCTCTATATCTGTGTGTGGTACTTGGTAACGAATTACACACTACGGACTAATTGCGTAATTTAAAATGGTACAAAATTATGACACTGCACCACACTACCAATGTCCTGGCAACCAGTTTCTTTGGCTCATTAATGGCTTGCAGCTCTATGCTGCTATGACCAGTGTTCTTTTACAAGGTATGTACATAAAATAAAGAAAAGGTAATCACTCACCTGTAGCTGACATGTGGCACATAGCAACACAAAACAGTATTTATACTATCTTTTGAGCTCTTGGTCTTTCTCTAGTGAAAGTACACACACACACACACACACACACACACACACACACACACACACACACACAAACAAACAATTACACCCATGATGAGACTCAAATGTTCATTGCATGCTGTAGGCGTTGTGCTATTCTAATACAGATGGAGGAGCCTCTGAAATGCTGTTCGAGTTTAAGGTAAAACCCAAGTAGGCTGAGGAGTGAATGGGAATTTGGATTGATGAAGGAGACACGCTATGGTTTTCCACGCAGTTGTGCAAAGCAACTGTGCCAGGGTGGCGTAGTGGTTAGCACATCTGCCTAGTGAGCAGGAGACCTGGGTTCTAATCCCAGCCTTGGTAAAAATTTTCATTCATCACTTCAGCCTGCATACACATACTTCACAGTGTTCACTTGGAAACTGGCCAAGACGGACCTGCTTACACTTAAGCAGCAATTCCTGTTGGGTTTGAATCAGATTGTCACTGAGATGGCGTTACATTCTTCTCTACACCCTGTCAATTAGGATCTGTTTATGGCCAGTGTCCTTATGCTATGTTACATGGCTAGGTAACGTCACTCCTAGTCAAATTGGGCGGTGTGTTGATTTACCAACAAATAAGGAACCTTAATTCACAGTGGGATCATCCAAAATACCTCCTTTCCGTCGCGTCTCCATGCTGACCTATTTTATTGTGCCAATTCCATATAATCTATTCACATAAAAATAGCACTTCAATGTGAAAAGTCACATGATTAACTGGTATCAGTGATATGCAAACTACAACTCTCCAAAGTATCCAATGGGGTAACTTATTTTATCTGGCGAGCTTATGTATGAATATGTAATACACTATCTAGCACAATGCACATTATTTCCTTTCACTGCACCAACGAATGACATGTGAAGGACCCCATATTTTGATTTCACATGTCACAAAAGTTGCAGTGTTCTGGAAAAGCCATAAGAATTGCTACATTTTCAAGATTTTTCTCTCAAAGTTCTGGTTTAATAGCATTGATAAGATTTTTTTTAATGTCAGAAGAAAAATTAACTTTGTATTATTACTACATTTTAATTAACGTCTTGACGACTTAGAAAACAGCAACATTAAAACACCAGTTAACACTGCAAAATGTTTGAGATCTCTCTTTTGGTACTACATAATTAATTCATGTTCAGGACACAAATGTGAAATTTTCTTGCAATACTTCCACAGAAAGTACAATTTTTTTTTTGTACTTCAATCTATCTTTCCCACAGGTTTGCTATTATCTGCTTTCTTCAAAAAAGTGGAGGAAGGCTACTCTCCAACACACACACATGCAGTAGGCCATATCAATTGTCTAACTGCAAATTGGAATGCTCTTTTCTCACTCCAACTTGGTGTACATTTATGCATATAAACAATAAATTAGCTATGGAAATTCCATATTTTATAAACTGTGTCACTGACCATGGCCATCTTTTCAGTGTCACAACTTAAAGATGTTAGCTAACACTGTAAACACCATTATTAATAACCTACAGTGCAAGTTCTTTATTTAAATGAAAGAAAATGTAATAAATTTTTAATCTTGGTAAGAAGGTAGCATTACTGAATATTTCCTTCATGGCATAACGTTCACCATTACTTTACATGCTAAGCAAATCAAATATAAAAGCAATGCTAGTTAGATGTTCTTGCACCCACTGTTCTCACAGAGCACTCTCTCTCCTACCTTCCCTAAAAGCTTCATCACCAATAACATACATCAGAGTTCCTTTCCTCATTACAATGGAACTATTACAGACTGAAATGTGTGCACAATACTCACCATTGAGTTTCTCTGTGCAATGGTGTTACACTCAATGTGTTCGCATTAAGAATGATCAGTATTTTATTTCACAACAAAAATGCAGGGATAAACTACTGTTCATTTTGGTTGCTAAAATCTGCAAAGAAATTATTAACTTTAAAGATTTCTGTAATGTTTATTGTGAAACACAGGTTGGGTAGGATTGCATTTGTTTGAAGAGAATAACCAGTGTTTTGAGTACAGTACACTGCATGAAAATGAACATGAAAAGTCAAGCACCAGTTTAAATTTTTGTTCTGCATCCAAGTGGTGTTCATACAAATATGCCTCCTGCACTATGAGGAGAGAGGAAAAAAAACATACCTTTTCTGCAAACAATGGAACTACAAAGAAACAATTTTAATGCATAGATGACAAACTAGTCCCAGGATGATGTATGATGTGTGTCTTACACAACACAGGGGGTGGGTGGCGGGGGGGGGGGGGGTGTACACAATTAATAAGGAACTTTGTCAGGGTGAAATATCTTTTTTATATACCAGAAATATGAAACAAAATATTTCAGAAAAAATAAGAATTTGCATTTCAGTACTTTATACAATTAAGAATAACATCTTACAACATATCCACAATATAATAAAGAAATGTATTTACAAATTTCTTACCAGTGGTTACAGGAATGTAGCATGATGCATTTCATCCCTATGAAAACAGATCACGAACATAACTGTTTGCACTAGCAATAAATCTATCACACTGGGAAGCTTAGGAATGGTACATGCTATATGACACAAATCACGACTGACAAAACTTCCTTGCAGTCCAAAGGTAGGAGCAAACTGTCACTGACCAGTGAACTGAAGCTATTATATATAAAGATAGCACCCAAATACAAATTTTAATTTGCTAGGTAAAATAAAAATAAAGAGCTTGACAGACTTCAATGCTGCCCCATATATGTGTGGGGAAAAAAATAACTGCATAGGAAAATAAAGCCATTTTATTTGTCTATTCTCATATGTGAGAATAACTCTTTCAAAAGTCTTTAAACAAAAAACTGTCCTTTCAGCCATAATTCTACCTTCAACATCATCTCTCTAAACCCTTCTAACAATTTCTTCAGTAGATTTTTATCAGCTCTGCCACATGTTCATCTGGTAAGTGACAGCCCACCAATCCTCAGACTTCAAATTTCCCTAATTTTTTTCTAAGTAACCTCAGTTTTGTTACAAACTTAAGCATTAATCTACCGGAAAAAAAAAAAAAAGATTTCAGTTCTAAAAGAATTCCAGCTTCCACTTTTCAAATCTCACACATATATATGCCCTACATTGGACAAAATACTGAAGGGTTTTTACATCTGATACATACATACATATATATATATATATATTAAAATTTTTAGCTGCATTTAATTGTGCATTCACATTTAGCAATTAATGTCAAAAACCAATGTTATACTTTTACTGATCAGTTTTGTCATTTGGGAAGGGGGAAAAGTATTGTTTCTTTTGATAAATTAAACTTAATGGACACAGATGAACACCAGTCTGTAATGTTTTAAATAAGATCCAGTTAGTAACACAATCCAGAAAGATTTAACTGCAATGTCCTGTTGCTGCAGGTACTGTGACACAGTTCATATTTGAAGCACTGGCACTGTTCTCAGTCGTTTGTTGTGCATGTTTATCATCCTCCTCCATTTCTACTGCGTCATCATGCTCACAGTAATCATCTTCTTCAACCTCTTCCTCTTGCTCCATCAGCTTCCGAGCAAGCTTTACAGCATAATACTCATTGTAGTGAGCTTTTCGTTTGCTTTCAAATGCCACACGCTTGGCTGTAATGCAAGAAAATATATATTAACTTTGTGAATACAATAGTGAACTGAAATTCATAAAACAATAACTGAATGATTGTCCACAATAACATATGAGTTCTTAGCGATGATAAAAAAAAATATTCATAAACGTGATGCGATATCCAGAAGCTCTATTTATGCTCCACTGTACAACAATCTAAAATATGAAACTGGTATATGAATGCATCAACAGAATTACAAAACCCACAATTTCAGTGTGCTGACAGATCGTAAAACATATTCTGAACTATTTAACGTTATGATACCGTTTGATAAAAAGATTCTTCTAAAAAAATTATGAAGGGTCCAGAAACTAGCGCTCTTGTGAAACAGCAGCTCATTTTTTTCTCTGCACAATATCTTGCAAAAAAACTTGGGTGAATCATCAAATTCTGCAAGTACGGATAATAGCAGCTCTAATGTTCTCAATACAAAAACAATTTATCAGATAGGGTCACTAGCACTCTCAGATTGTCCACTGAGGATGCTATTGTCTACAGAAAAGTATCAGTCACTGAATGATACGGAGATGCAGTGACTATAGCATTTCCAATTGATGTACTTACAGGCAGTTCTCTTTAAATGTGGGTAAATACATAATAATGCTCATAAATAAAGGAATACAAAAGGTTCCAAGAAGTTCGCCACCAATTCTATTACTGAATATTGCCATAATGTTTAAATAAATGGGAAACTACATGAAATAGAAAGAAGAATAATTAGTATTTAACATCATGTTGGGAACTAAGTCATCAGAGATAGAGCACAAATGCAAATTTTGGCTAAGATGGAAAAGAATTTGGTTGTTACTCTCAAAGGAACCATCCATGTATGTAAAGTTATTGAAGACTATGGAAAACTTTAATCACAATGGCTGGATGGTAGTTGAACTGCTGTTCTTTGTAATGTGAGTACCATCTGTTCACCATTACACATTCTTGCTCAAAACCATGAAACAGAATGAATTCACGAAACCTGTACCACGGAAGACCAATGGAAGACTTCGATTTCATGGTAGGATTCTCAAAGCATGTGGCACCTCTAACAGAAATAATAATAATAATAATAATAATAATAATAATAATAATAATAATAATAATAAACCCCGTGGAGGCCCGGGAAAAGAATAGGCCTCCGGTATGATCTGCCAGTCGTAAAAGGCGACGAAAAGAACAAACCACTAATAGGGCTAACCCCCCCTTTTAGTGTGATTACTTGGTTCAGGACAGAACTAAAGAAGCCTCGGACAAGCGCCGTCATGGTCGGGGACGACGCTTGAACCCTATGCCCGCCCACAATGGTAACGACACTGCTAGCCAACTGGAAAATGATTTAAATCCAAATAGAGGTGTTTTGCAGGATATGCTTCCTGCAACCACCCTAGAAGGAAAACAAAGACAGAGGATGAGATGGTCAGATGAAGTTAATCGACACCTCATGTTCTGTTATTACCAAGCAACAAACCTAGGAACCAACACAACTGGATACAGATCACAAGTATACACAACATTTATTACCAGATACCCAGAATTAAAATTTTTAACAGAACAACGTCTAGCTGATCAGATTCGTGTAATAATAAAAAATAACAGGATACCCCAGTCAGAATTAGAAAACATCAAACAACAAGTACAACAAATACTGGAACAAAATAATGTGCAATTAGAAGAAGAAGAAAATACAGTAATGGACTCAAACATCCCAGAGCAAACAAACAAAGAACAACACGCATCAATTAAACAATCAGAGGAAAATGAAATTTTAAGACAGCCACCAGCACAAGCACAAATAGAACACGAAGTGACACACATGTTAGATATAGAAGAAAAATTTCAGTTGACATATATAGAATACAAAGACACAAATACAGACATTAGACCATTCTTGCATAGACCACCAAATAGCCCACAAGTCGAAACAACAATAAAAACTATCAACACAATCATACACAACAAAATAAATGAATACACAACTATGGAAGAGTTACAACTACTGGTTTATGTAGGAGCACTCACTACACTAAATATACACACTAGGCAGATATCAGAACCAACCAACACACAGAAGAAACCCACAAAACCAGCATGGCAACACAGGCTACAAATCAGAATAGAAAAACTGAGAAAAGACATCGGACAGTTAACACAATTTATAAGAAATGAAATATCAGACAAAAAACGAAAAAGGTTAGGTAAAATCTCACAACAAGAAGCAATAGAGCAATTAGATGAAAAGAAGCAAAAATTACAAGCTTTGGCGAAACGACTTAGAAGATACAAAAAAA
Organism: Schistocerca nitens; assembly: GCF_023898315.1. Classification (NCBI taxonomy): domain Eukaryota; kingdom Metazoa; phylum Arthropoda; class Insecta; order Orthoptera; family Acrididae; genus Schistocerca; species Schistocerca nitens. The sequence goes on along the minus strand of NC_064616.1, from coordinate 879,711,775 downwards.
GTGAAAATAGAAGGAAACAAAACCAAACATTCAACACAAACCAAAAGAAATTTTACCAAACAATAGATAACACACACATAAAAATAGACAATCCACCAAACATAACAGACATGGAACACTTCTGGAGCAGCATATGGTCAAACCCGGTACAACATAACAGGCATGCACGGTGGATACAAGCAGAAACAGATACATACAAGATGATACCACAAATGCCTGAAGTGATAATTTTGCAACATGAAGTCACCCGAGCAATTAATTCTACGTACAATTGGAAAGCCCCTGGAAATGATAAAATAGCAAATTTCTGGCTAAAGAAGTTCACCTCAACACATTCACATCTAACTAAATTATTTAACAGTTACATTGCAGACCCATACATATTCCCTGATACACTTACACATGGAATAACTTATCTGAAACCTAAAGATCAAGCAGACACAGCAAACCCAGCTAAATATCGCCCCATAACATGCCTACCAACAATCTACAAAATATTAACTTCAGTCATTACACAGAAATTAATGACACATACAACACAGAACAAAATTATAAATGAGGAACAAAAAGGCTGCTGCAAAGGAGCGCGAGGATGTAAAGAGCAACTGATAATAGATGCAGAGGTGACATATCAAGCTAAAACTAAACAAAGGTCTCTACACTACGCATACATTGATTACCAAAAAGCTTTTGATAGTGTACCCCACTCATGGTTACTACAAATATTGGAAATATACAAAGTAGATCCTAAATTGATACAGTTCCTAAACATAGTAATGAAAAACTGGAAAACCACACTTAATATCCAAACAAATTCAGATAATATCACATCACAGCCAATACAGATTAAGCGTGGAATATACCAAGGAGACTCATTAAGTCCTTTCTGGTTCTGCCTTGCTCTGAACCCACTATCCAACATGCTAAATAATACAAATTATGGATACAATATTACTGGAACATACCCACACAAAATCACACATTTGCTATACATGGATGATCTAAAACTACTGGCAGCAACAAATCAACAACTCAACCAATTACTAAAGATAACAAAAGTATTCAGCAATGATATAAGTATGGCGTTTGGAACAGACAAATGTAAGAAAAATAGCATAGTAAAGGGAAAACACACTAAACAAGAAGATTACATATTGGATAACCACAGCGACTGCATAGAAGCGATGGAAAAAACGGATGCCTATAAATATCTAGGATACAGACAAAAAATAGGAATAGATAATACAAATATTAAAGAAGAACTAAAAGAAAAATATAGACAAAGACTAACAAAAATACTGAAAACAGAATTGACAGCAAGAAACAAGACCAAAGCTATAAATACTTATGCCATACCAATATTGACCTACTCATTTGGAGTAGTGAAATGGAGTAACACAGACCTAGAAGCACTCAATACACTTACACGATCACAATGCCATAAATATAGAATACATCACATACATTCAGCAACAGAAAGATTCACATTAAGCAGAAAGGAAGGAGGAAGGGGATTTATCGATATAAAAAACCTACATTATGGACAGGTAGACAATTTAAGAAAATTCTTTATAGAACGAGCAGAAACTAGCAAAATACACAAAGCAATCACTCATATAAATACATCGGCTACACCACTACAATTTCATAACCACCTCTACAACCCGTTAGACCACGTAACATCAACAGATACGAAGAAAGTAAATTGGAAAGGGAAAGCACTTCATGGCAAGCACCCGTATCATCTAACACAGCCACACATCGATCAAGACGCATCCAACACATGGCTAAGAAAAGGCAATATATACAGTGAGACAGAAGGATTCATGATTGCAATACAGGATCAAACAATAAACACCAGGTATTACAGCAAGCATATTATTAAAGATCCCAATACCACAACAGATAAATGCAGACTTTGTAAACAACAAATAGAAACAGTAGATCACATCACAAGCGGATGTACAATACTAGCAAATACAGAATACCCCAGAAGACATGACAATGTAGCAAAAATAATACATCAACAGCTTGCCTTACAACATAAACTTTTAAAACAACAAGTTCCTACATACAAGTATGCACCACAAAATGTACTGGAGAATGATGAATACAAATTATACTGGAACAGGACCATTATAACAGATAAAACAACGCCACATAACAAACCTGACATCATACTCACCAATAAAAAGAAGAACTTAACACAACTAATCGAAATATCCATACCCAATACAACAAATATACAAAAGAAAACAGGAGAAAAAATTGAAAAATACATCCAACTGGCTGAGGAAGTCAAAGACATGTGGCATCAGGATAAAGTTGACATCATACCAATTATACTATCAACTACAGGAGTCATACCACACAATATCCACCAGTACATCAATGCAATAGAGCTACATCCAAACGTATATATACAACTACAGAAATCAGTAATTATTGATACATGTTCAATTACCCGAAAGTTCCTAAATGCAATATAACACATACCATACAGTTAAAAGGAAGTGACGCCTGATCAAGGTCCGCGTCACTTTTCATTTTTAACCAGACTTAACGTCTGAGAAAGTAAAGAATAATAATAATATGAATACTACAGCTCAGTCCCTATCAAGTAGGTCTGGTAGGATGCATCAGAGGAATTCAGACACACTGTCAAGATTTTAACACATCAGTATAGCTCACACACAAGTCTGAGATGCTTGGTGAAATAAAATAGGAGCAGTCTGAAGATGTGAAATAATATAGGAATAGTTTAAAGCCAGGCAAAATTCTTTTAAACCCACATTGAATGAATTTAGATGAACAATATTTCACGTATACTGTACATAAATTCTGCTGTCTTTGACATATCTTGCATAGGGTGATACACAGTTACTTCTACACCATATGCTAGTAGAATAGGATAGACAATGCCTATTATTAGTAAAGATTACACTCTGTCATTCACAGCACACTGGCTTGGGAGTATACATGTAAGAGAGAAGAGCAACTGTTGGATTCTTCCTGGTTGCACACTGAAAATATTTATCATGTTTGTACTAAGAGGGTACCAATAAAGTTATTTTCATATTTCAGTGCCTTTGTAAGCCATCCGTTCTGACATATGCCTTTAGAGGCACTTCAGGTATTTTTATGTAGATGTGAAATGAACAGTGTAAAATCTAATTAAATATTAATGAATCACATCATCATCATCATCATCATCATCATCTCTGGCAACAGAATTCAACATATCAATTGGCAATTAAAAATTATGCCATACTCAACAATCTCACCATTGGCGGTAACTAATATTTAACTCTAAATGTGTTTTTGCACCTACAAATCACACATGAAAACTCTTAACAAAAGCACAAAATTTACATGTCTTGAGTATCTTAGTAGATGGAAAAAATGCTTCTACATAACTATTTTATCTGTCCCGGTAAAAAAAATAGTATTAAAATGGTATATCTAAACTTTCTTCTACCACTGAATTTCTTATTACTGCTAATTCACAGCCAAACACCTCTTCTGTATGGTAAGTTGGTTTCTTAATCCAGTCTACTGTTCGCATTTGACCAACGATTTCCCACCACCATTTTAAATATAAACTTAATAGAGGTTGAAGTTGTTTTCAGGTGGAAGGTACGTACACTCTGTGAAGAAATATCAATAACGTACAGAACAAGTGCTATTAGTTTTTTCAAATAGGTGAATAATACAGCATTTGATCGGACTTATCAATGTTGGGTATGTCACTGACTGTCTTGGGTTTCTAAGATTTTTGTGATTTTTTATAATGAACTATCATTTCAGTATGAAACATGTTATAAAGAGAGGAAACATCCCTTTGGCTTCCTATTCTGAAACAGCAATGTTATTTATTTCCCATGGTGTCACAGACTTCTTCAGTTTAATAGAAACTAACATTTTTGAGTTATCCTTCCTGATATGTAATGACCCAAACATTTTATAAGTCTATGACAGGTTTGTTAAAATTCTTAAAATCATCCATAAATATCACACACCCTTGGTTCCTGGGAGTTTTAAAAGAAAAATCAAATACATTACTGATCTCTGCCTTTTCCTCTGACTTGCCACAGCAGAGTTTCATTTCACAAGCAAAATTAGCTTCATACAGTTCATAAAGTTTCAAACCATATTTGTTTTTATATACTGACTGGGAAATAGGCACCTGCATCACAAAGTCACCGATTTACCACAAAAAGAGTACTGCCCTGAAAATGATTACTACTAACAGGGATACTGAAATGGTCTAAAGCTAGTGTATTTTGGGGTGGGCGTCATTAATTCTGCACTGAGTTGTCAGAGACATTGATAACAGTTCAATTCTTTTCTATTTAGAACCTGATAATGAAATGAAAATTTTTACAGCATTAAGGTTATACTGAAGCAATAAATCAAGGGCCTATGTACAGCAAAACTTCAGAAACAACTATTTTATAAATATGTTTATTCCTCCAGTCAGAGGGCTGCCCTATTATTTTGATTCACATTTTTCTATGTCATGGTTTACAGAGACATTTGTTTCTTCAGTTAATGAAGCCATGAACTCTTTGGAATAGTACTGAAAAAACTGTCTAACAAGAAGAGCCAGACTTTGCGAACCACCAATTTCAATATGGTACTGCTATAAAGTGACACCTGAGGAAATGTTTAGGTAATTACAGTCCCATTAAAAATAACTAAGGTCCAAGATCTTGAGTAACAATATGTTTCAGAGCAGATGGAATCAGAGTACTCAATAACACAGAAATTTTATTTTTATTATCAGGTTCACAATCTAACAAGCTTCAAGATTTCAAATAATTAATGATTCTGATCCACTGCAGATGTACTTCAGGTGGAAATCCCTTGCTAACTGAAGCACTGACCAAATGGCATCATCAGGCTAGCATGCAGTTGTTTACTGCTTCTGTGCACATGGGTTCGAATCACTTCATACAATTTTTTTTTACTCCTTAGCGCGAGAAATTCTGCAGATTGATCACTACCACTTACAAAAAGGAAGGAAGGAGTGGATTTAGCGTCCTGTCGACAACAAGGTTTACACATGGACAAGGAAAAAATTTCTGGGTTTTTCCCCAAATTTTCCAGGTGAAAATGCACTTTTTCTATGTTAAGTGACAGTATGCTTTCCCTCTGAACTGTAAAAATTATCAACCTTTCCAATGGTTAAGGTTTTATACACCATCTTAGAACTTTCTGGCACTTACAAAATTTGAAAGATCTTTGATGTGCAGCAACATGTATTATGAAAGTATAAATTTGAATTCCACCAAAACTAGCACGTCATTTCCAAAGCATTGAAATTGAGATTGCAATGCGATTTTGTAAGCCAATCATAGCTCGTCACATGATCTCGCCAGTCGATGATACCAGGTATTCAGAGCATAGGGCACATGATGTAGTCACCCAATAGCAACAACACTTAAGTACCATGAACACACAAATAGAAGAAGTTAATGGTTTAATTTAATACACATGGTGTTGCTACAAGAAAAGCTAACAAAATTCTTTTAAGTGGCTGGTCCTCACAGTGTTAAGTTCTAAATGAGAATAAAATGCCCTGCGATTTAAGAAATTCATCGAACATTCTCACACATAGCATCCACTCGCAATGTTTTCCTGCTACCTGTTACAAACAGCAGTTGCTAGAGAGGGCCAGAAAATAGGCGTTACTGTGTGTACACATCCACGATGACGTGGGAAGCCCATATGCTCGTATGTGTAATCTTAACAAGAGGATACTCCAAGAGCATCGGAAATTTGTAAACCATAGGAAAATGCATAATTTGACTCATAGTGCACATTCTTATGTCCAGATTCGCTATGAAGCACACCCCAACCTGATGTTAAGCTTTCAGTGTGGTTTTCGGGATGTAAATTTTCTTGGAATACCACCACTGCTATTATGCCATAATAAAGAACAAAACATGAAATAATATCTCTCATGTTTTGTTCTTCATTATGGCATAATTCCATATGTGCCAGAAGATGAAAACGTGCACTTGAAACTCAGTGAACAGTTGAAAGTAGCAGGGAATACAGAATGAAACACTGTTTCACATAAATTGAATGCATCAGCAGAAAAGATTAATAAAAGCCAAATTTCTTTAGCAAACCGACAAAAATAACTTCATTGTCCTGCAAGGGGACAGTTCTTACTAGTCAAAATTACGAAAAATTAACTGAAAACTGAAACGATGAAAAGTTCCCAGAATTCTTAAATATTCCCAGTTTTATCCCAGATGAAAAAACTCCCGGGTTTCTCCCTTATTTCCCAGTTGTCCCATGGCGTATACACCCTGAACAATGACATTAGAGAGCATGAGCTCTGATTGTTTCATGGATGGGACAGACATTGACTGTGCCCTTCCAAAGGAACCACCCCAATATTTGCCTGGAGTACTTTATAGGGAAATAGCAGAAAACTGAATGGGCAAATTGATATAGTTACCTATAATTCCATATTTCTGGACAACCCAAGTCAGCAGGTTTATAGAACCAGAGTCATTCTGGCAGAAGTGTACATCCCTCTGCCAATCATGTGACTTTCTTCTCTCATTAAGTTAAGGACTTTGGAAATTATGAAACTGCTGCACACTTCTTGAAACATTTAGAGAACTGCATAACCAAGCATAAGGGTGCAAACTTTATGCACAGTTAGCTGTCTGTTCCAGGAGTTCACACAAAGTTGTCATGTCATCAACTGTGTAGAGGATTTCTCTGTTTTCCCCCCAATAGTGAGTACCATTTGATGCACTGAGAAGGCTTGCCCTGACACGGGATGTAAGATAATGAGATAGAGGGTTGGGTTGTTTGGGGGAAGAGACCAAAGTGCGAGGCCATCAGTCTCATTGAATAAGGGAAGGACAGGGAAGGAAGCAGGCCGTGCCCTTTCAAAGGAACCATCCCGGCATTTGCCTGGAGCGATTTAGGGAAATCGCGGAAAACCTAAAGCAGGATGGCCGGACGCGGGATTGAACCGTCGTCCTCCCAGAGAGAGAGAGAGAGAGAGAGAGAGAGAGAGAGAGAGAGAGAGAGGGGGGGGGGGTGATGATGAGAGATTACCAATAAGTATGTCATGCTTTATTGCTCCCATCTTGATATTCCCTAAAGCACTATAATATATTTTGTAAGAAATCCAGAAATCCACACAAAATCCAGTCTGCAATAAGGATCAACAAACGTTATCAATGTTCATATGGATATACACTGATTTTTTTCCTTGTTCAGAAGTTTTTTTTAATGATAAACAGATTTCACAACTACTTTCATTCCCCTGCCAAGAAGTTAATAGTAATGCATAAAAAGTGATTCACAATCCATGGGCATGGAAGCTGACATGTGAATGCAAGGCTTGCACTACTTCGCAACAGCCCCAATTAGCAAATGTATCCACAACAGATCGAAATTACTACCATTCTACAATCTCTGACACTAACAGGTTGTGGACCTGATACACATAACTAGAATTTTATTATTTATGAGTGATCTAATGATTTCATTGAGCTCAAAATGGATCCTATAGCAATTTTTTACCCCCGTTACTTTTCATAAACAGAAGAACAGCAACCTAAAGCCTTTCACAGGAGTTTCTTTCAAGTAATCCCATACAGTATGCTGAAGCCAATCAAAATTGGTGATACTTGGTCTGGCCTCTCATTGTAAGGCACATTTCAATCCCATCTTTCAGATTTTAAATAAAAAAATAAAAACAAAACAACAACAGATTATCTGGAGAAATTTTATTCCATACATCAATGTCACTTGTAATGTCTGCCAATGGACCAATCAGTTCTTCTCCACTACATCCACCACTGGTTGTACCTGAATCTGGAGCATCTTTTGGCAAAATTCACACTTAAAATTTTTTGTCTGTAAATGATGAGACATCCAAACTTAAAAGGTTGCCATGCTACATGCCTGAAGTTGAAGCCTTAGTGCTTCTTGACTGGAATATTTGGTTCTGCCAAAACTTCAACAATTTTTTTCTGAAATCATTATTGCTTGTTTTCTTCTTTTGGCTCTATTTATGCTTTCAACACGATAGTTTCTGTTAAGAACCAGCAGTGTTTTCCCACTGGTGAACATAATCTTTGCTGATTTAAGGTGTTCCTCCACATTTTTCTTTTCCCACCCACTTCAATGATTACAAACTTTGCAGAATATTGATTTCAATCTTTCATTGGCATTAATAGCGGGAGACCCACAACTGACATCGCTACAGGAAGAATTGATAAGGTATTTAGCATAGAAGTAGAATCTAAAGTAACTATTCATAAGTTAGGGGAAGATTTTGACACTGTTGAAATATGTTGACAGGTTTTGTTTTCCTGTCACTGTATTAGATCCTATAAACTGGCTGCCAGCCCTCAGTGTAAATAAACTAGCATTAGGACCACCAGAGGGGCAGTGGGGGGAAAGAAGCTGTGCCTCCCTCCTGCAGGGCAGCCACCTTACACACATATTGTGTGTTACTGCAATAGCCAAACTGCTGAAAGGTCATAGGGCTCACCGACCCCTTCTGGTGTGATGAAGATTGTAATCTAAGTCCATGATAGAATCATTTCAAAATAAGAAAACAACCACCAATGTACAACACTCAGCAATCGGTAACTGCTACTACAATATTGCTTGTTGAGGTTAGCAGTGTTGAACTTTGTAGTTCAGACCCAACCTCTCCTGGTATTTGATGCAACCACAGTTCAAAACAGCCAGAACCCAAAAGTCTCCAGACTGTACCAACTTTCGAATTTTAGCTAGCAGGCGAACTATACATTTCTTTGTTCCAAGATGTTAAGTCTGCAGCTGAGTCCTGTATTGCCCTATGCAGTGTGCGTTTTATAGCACCATCTGAACCACAGACAATTGGATTGACACTAGAGCACTGAGCACACAAATACGTCGCCGCAGTCATGCAGTTTTTTATTTTACAAATATGTTATTAAGCACATTTTCTTGCCTAATTTGTTAAGATGATGTGCAAACACCAGTGACTGAAAATTGCTCAATATCGCTGATATTGGTAAATATCAGCGATATGGCAGAAATCATAATTTCGAGCAAAAAGTCTAGTAAACATGGGTCTAAAATGCATGAAGAGCTATGAGCACTTTAGTAGGAGGTAGAACCCATGTTTACTATACTGTTTTGCTTCGGATCATTCCTGACATATGCCTGAATATTAACCATTCCTCCTGGGACACCATGTTTATGCAGAAAATAAACATATTTCACACACTCAGACAAAAATAGTTCATCTGGATACAATTCACCATCAAATAGCATTTATTAGGTACGAGGGCATGTTAGAAAGTAATGCCTCCGAGTTTTTTATTCACTTTTCAATATCGGCTGAGGTATTACAAGGCATGCATATATGCATATTACTCTGTTGACTTTCCTGCTTCACTGACAAGTAGCAATCCTCTGACACAAGAGGACTCTGAATGTAAGTGGGTAACATGGTGGTATGTAACTGTCACTGCATGACCCCCCCCCCCCAAAAAAAAAAAAAAAAAAAAAAAAAAAAAAAAAAAAAAAAAAAAAAATCTGGAAATTGAAAACACAAATTCAAAGAGAGTGTCCTACACATGGAGCACCCTCTCCTTCGGCACAACGCTGCCAGACCACACACGAGCGCCACAACAACTGCAACAATCTGGCGCCTTGCGTTCACTTTCATCGATCATCCTCCATACAGTCCTGACTTGGCCCAATTCAATTTTCATCTGTTTCCAAAACTTAAAGAACACCTTCGAGGACTTCTCTTTGACAATGATGAAGCAGTGCAAGCAGAGGTAAGGTTGTGGCTTCATTAGTGAAGTCAGCCACTCTACACTGACAGTATCAGTAATCCGGTATTTCTTTGTGCCAAATGTGTTCGTCGCCCTGGCAACTATTTTGATAAAGGTGTAGAATATTAAGAAAGGTTTTTTTTTTTTAATTTTAAAAGCCTAAAGAGTTCTCAAATTAAAAAATTCAGAGGCCTTACTTTTCAGCACACCCTAGTAATTTCACATTTTTGCATTCTGGGGCAGAATTTGAATCTATATTTGTATTTGTACCAAATGTTAATTTTTTCAGGTACCTAGTCATCATATAATCACAGGATATGTTGACCGCAACCTGATTCATCATTTTTTCTTCTGCCTAGGAGACTAGAGTGAAATTCAATCTGCAAACCACAATAATGATGAAATGCCACTAAAAACCTAGAAGAATTTGAACTAAACACTGAAAACAATCTTTGCAAATTATTAACAAATTTATACACTATTCTGAGTGAACTGATCATTAATGTTCATGGAACTATTTGATGCACTGCCTTAAATTGAAGATAAATATAATATTAGGAAACCAATTACACAAAAAATCCTGTCAATTTACCCTGGGCACAGTCAAATATGTCTGTTTATACCATCACGGATATACTTATTTGAGCAAATGCACTAAAATTACTGTACTGCTGAATATGTATTTCCTCCTTGTTTCATGCACACTACCAGCAGGCAAACTACTGACAGTGGAACACACAAAATACAATTACTACAAAAACACAATGTGTTCATTTTCAATTCTTGTAGTATCGAAAAGTGCTTTGTCAAGTATTACCTTTCATTTCATCAGTTTCATCTTCACTATCTTCTTCGCTTTCTGAATCTTCTTCAATGCTTTTTGGTGGCTTTGTTGCCTCAAGTCGAATTCTGTGGAAATAAGATCAAAATTAAAGAATGTACACATACGCTGAATTACTGAGAATATGCAACATTACAACTATGAAGGTAAATGGCAGAAAGTACAAGAAACAGAGCATAGTGAAGTTAGTGGTACTGGCAATCTGCTTTTATCAGTGATGCCACCAATGACATTTTATTTATTAATTTTGGTGTAAAAGTTCAGGTGACTGACTGGTCTGTAGTGTAAACCAAGGTCTACATTAGGTTGAAATGCGATTGTTTTGTTGTGATGAAATGCCACTACATACCGAGCCAACAAATTTATCGTGGCACTTTATACATAATTCATTCTGTATTTATATTAATGTCCCTACTTTGGGCTCAAATTCTCAAGTTTTTAGTGCTTTTGACGGCATTAAGAACAAGAAAATGCCCACCCAAAAGTCCTGTATTCCCATGAGGTTCCCATTACTTTCATGGTTAAAATACGCATTATTGTACGAAATATATACAATATATATATACTTTTTAATGTTGTGACTTACCAAACGTAAGCGCTGGCATGTCGATACACACACAAACAAACACAAACATACACACAAAATTCAAGCATTCACAACCAACGGTTGTTTCATCAGGAAAGAGAGGGAAAGACTTACCTTATGGGGGAAAAAAAGGACAGGTATACACTCGCGCGCGCGCACACACACACACACACACACACACACACACACACACACACACACACACACACACACACACACACACAAAAATATCCATCTGCACATACACAGACAGACATAAGCCCTGTGACTGATTATTTAGAAATACTTCTCAAAGAGAGAGAGAGAGAGAGAGAGAGAGAGAGAGAGAGAGAGAGAGAGAGGCGTGGGAAAAAGGAACACCTAAATCTTTCCATTTGAGCTCTGATTTCTCTTATTTTATTATGGTGATCATTTCTCCCTACGTAGGTGGGTGTCAACAAAATATTTTCCCATTCGGAAGAGAAAGTTTGTTACAAATTTCTTAAATAGATCTTGCCGCAAAGAAAACAACCTTTGTTTCACTGACTGGCAACCCAACTCGCGTATCACCCCTACTGTGCAATAACACGAAACGAGCTGCCCTTCTTTGCACTTTTTTGATGTCCTCCATCAAACGTACCAGGTAAGGATCCCACACCGCGCAGCAATATTCCAGCAGACGACGGACACGTGTAATGTAGGTTGTCTCTTTAGTGGGTTTGTCGCATCTTCTAAGTGTTCTGCCAACAAAGCGCAGTCATTGTTTCACCTTCCCCACAATATTATCTATGTGGTCTTTCCAATTTAAGTTGCTCATAATTGTAATTCCTAGGTATTTAATCGAATTGACAGCCCTTTGATTTGTGCGATTTACCACATACCCAAAATTTATCAGATTTCTTTTAGTACCCATATGGATGATCTCGCACTTTTCTTTGTTTAGTGCCAATTGCCACTTTTCACACCATACAGAAATTTTCTCTACATCATTTTGTAATTGATCGTCAGATGATTTTACTAGATGGTAAATTACAGCGTCATCTTCAAACAATCTAAGGGGGCTGCTCAGATTATCACCTAGATCATTTATGTAAATCAGGAACAGCAGAGGGCCTATGACACTACCTCACTTCTGTTCTTGATGATTTACAGTCTATCACTACGAACTGTGACCTCTCTGAGAGGAAATCACGAATCCAGTCACACAACTGAGACGATACTCTATATGCACGCAATTTGATTAATAGTCGTTTGTGAGAAACGGTACCAGAAACCTTCTGGAAATCTAGGAATATGGAATCTATCTGAGATCCCTTGTTGACAGCACTCACTACTTCTTGGGAATAAAGAGCTAGCTGTGTTGCACAAGAATGATATTTTCTGAATCTGTGTTGGTCATGTATCAAGTTATTTTCTTCAAGGTGATTCATAATGTTAGAGTACAGTATACGCTCCAAAATCCTACTGTAAATTGAGGTCAGTGGTATGGGACTGTAATTCAATGGGTTACTCCTATTTCCTTTCTTGAATATTGGTGTGACCTGTGCTACTTTCAAGTCTTTAGGAACAGACCTTTCATCATCAAGTGAGCGGTTGGATATGATTGCATACTGTCATATGTTCCAGAAGATGAAAATGTGCACTTGAAATTCAGAGAATGGTTGAAACTAGCCAATAGCGTGAAAAGCCATACTTATTTAGCAAACTGACAAAAATAGCTTCATTGTTCTGCAAAGCAACTGACTGACAAAAACCATGGAAATAAAATAAAACCAGAAAACTAACAACATATGTTAGCCTTCATAGTTATGTGAATGTATTTTAATTCACTTTAAGCTCTCACCCACATACACCTGTTTTGATTTCATTTGATGTGAAACATATAAACAAACACGAAACAGCAAAATCACTAAACATGAACACTGCTTACGTGGAAACTAACCCCCTCCCCACTACAACCCAGACTGCTATGCACATGCGGCAATCTTTGGCAGCTTGGGCGAGTCAGAGAAGTTTTTCTGGATAGCATCTGGCTGGTTGCTGCTACTGCTGATACAGCTAACAGCCACACGTCAAGTAGTTGGAAGAGGGAGAAGGTACTACCCATATGCAACTCAACTGTGCACGCAAGTGAGCCTGTGGGCAACTGCTCAAACATACTTTATGTAAACAGTTGTGACGTCACACTCGCTGGCAGCAGTTTATTGTTATTAAGTATTTCATAGTCTTCATCCTAAAGCCTTTGACATATTTTGCTGTTCATCACTTCTTACCAGTCAAAATTACAAAAATTTAACTCAAGTCTAAAATAATGAAAAATTTCCGGGTTTTTCCCGGATGTCCCAGAGTGTATACACCCTGTCAACCTTTGAGACTACTGTGAGAAACCAAACCTACAAATCAAGTAATTTGTCAAGTATAAATTGTTGCCAACATGAGATGTGCTATTTGCCAGTTGTTACTTCATTAGACAAAAATTTGCACCATTATTCTGTTTAAAAAAATTAAGAAGTAATTGCTACAACATTTTTGCAATGTGGTACAATTATGTACAAAAGGTACAAGGCAAAGCTCTTTAAGAGATTTCCTCTCAACAGCTTTACCACCGATCGTACCCCCTCAACAAAACTGACACAGCTCTGAAATTACACATACATACATCCATTCATTGTCACAATTTATGATCATGAAGACCAACATTATTTCCAGTACAGAAAATCTTATCAAAGCAAGAGTTGAACAGTTTCAACATTTTTTTTCTGATAGCCCTTATGAAACAAACCTACTCAACCTATGTTAATAAACTGAAGAATATATATATATATATATATATATATATATATATATATATATATATATATATATAACAGAGGGAAACATTCCACGTGGAAAAAATATATCTAAAAAGAAAGATGATGAGACTTACCAAACAAAAGCGCTGGCAGGTCGATAGACACACAAACAAACACAAATATACACACAAAATTCAAGCTTTCGCAACAAACTGTTGCCTCATCAGGAAAGAGGGAAGGAGAGGGAAAGACGAAAGGATGTAGGTTTTAAGGGAGAGGGTAAGGAGTCATTCCAATCCCGGGAGAGGAAAGACTTACCTTAGGGGGAAAAAAGGACAGGTATACACTCGCACACACACACACACACACACACACACACACCCATCCACACATACAGACACAAGCAGACATATGTCTGCTTGTGTCTGTATGTGTGGATGGATATGTGTGTGTGTGTGTGCGCGCGCGAGTGTATACCTGTCCTTTTTTCCCCCTAAGGTAAGTCTTTCCGCTCCCGGGATTGGAATCGTCTTTCCCTCTCCTTCCCTCTTTCCTGATGAGGCAACAGTTTGTTGCGAAAGCTTGAATTTTGTGTGTATATTTGTGTGTTTGTGTGTCTATCGACCTGCCAGCGCTTTTGTTTGGTATATATATATATATAATCAATGGTACAGCTATACATGAGCACAGGGAAAGAGGAGTCATAAGAAGATGCCGTTATCACCAAAACTATTCCAAGTAATCTTACAGTAAGTTTTGAGATCCTTGAACTGGGAGAACTTAGGAGTAAGGCATAACTAACACACCTTCGTTTTCCTGATGGCACTGTGTTGTTTGACACTAGAACACAAAAACTTCAACAACTAATCAGAGAACTTATTAGAGCAAGTTTGAAGCCAGGCCAGAAAATCATACAAAATTGATAACATCTCTTCCACAGAGACAGAGCAGCCATTCGTTTCCTTAGGAATGATGATGATGTAGTATTACCAGCTGACAAGGGGAATGCCATGGTTGTAGTAATGTGGGATGATTATGCCCTAAAAATGGATTTACAACTCAACAACCCGGTGTACAGAAGTCTATCTAGTGACCCCACAAAAAGGATTATGCACAAGGAGTCCGTTGTCTAAAGATTTATGTAAGAAACTTCATCCTGGTGCTGCCGTTCTGTCTGGGTTGTATGGTCTGCCGAAGTTGCATAAGGAAGGGGTTCCTCTATGCCCTATTGCTAGTAATTTGAGTGCACCCACTTATAACCTGGCGAAATATTTATCATCTGTTCTCAGTCCATATGTTGGCAAGTGTGAACACCATATCTCCAATTCAGTGGATTTTATTCGGCGACTGAAATCTTTGAGGCTGGGTACTTCAGATAAGCGAGTTTTGACGCGGTATCTCTGTTTATACGAGTCCTTTTGGAAGAGTCCCTTAGTTTGATCAGTGGAAAACTGGATGATGAGTTGGTGAAGATTTGTCATCATGTGCTGACATCCACATATTTTTTATTTAATGACAATATTTTTTAACAGAACGACGGGGTGGCTATGGGCAGTCCTTTATCACCCATATTTGCCAGTTTATTTATGGAGGACTTCGAGGATATGGTACTGAGGATTTCGGCTTTGCAACCAACGTGCTTCTGGAGATGTGTGGATGATACCTTCTTCATCTGACCCCATGGACGTGATGCTCTTAAAAGAGTTTTGGACCACTTCAACTGTCTTCATCCCCACATTAAATTTACCATGAAGGTTGAAAGTGATGGAATGGTTCCATTTTCAGACATTATGGTTTATAAAAAACCAGATGGTACTTTGGATCATAGTGTTCACCAAAAGCTGATGCACACAGATCGGAATCTGTATTCTACCAGTTGTCATCCACCACACCAATGCAGTGGAATCCTTAGGACTTTGGTACACAGAGCATATGCCATTTCTGACTAGGACAACTTAACCTAAGAACTTGCACATTTTATGGCTGTTTTTAAGGAAAATGGATACTCTGAGAAGCATATTCATCGGGCTATGGAGTATGGACCATCACTGGAGGTGCATGAAGAGGAACATAGATAGGTGGCCCTTCTTCCTTATGCTGGAGGGATATTGTTTAAGACTGGAAGAATTTTAAGGAATTTTAATATTAAGAGTGTGTCTCTTCCACCTTCCAAGATTAGGGAACTACTTGGCTGTGTGAAAGACTATTTGGGGCCTAGGAAACCCAGAGTATACAAAATTCTGTATCAATGTGGGAATGCTTACATTGGCCGTTCGATTCACACAATTCATGACAGGTGTGTGGAACATTGCTGTCATATGAAGCTACACCAGACAGAAAAAAATCAGCAGTAGCAGCAAAACATTGCTTAAATGAGGGACACGGTATGAAATTTGATGAAACTGAGATAGTTGCCAACACTTCCGGTTTTTGGAACAGTGTCTATGAAGAGGCACTTGAAATTAGGTTGGAGGATAAGTTAATCAACAGATACATTGGCTTCTGTCTCTGGTTCTTCGGCCGATGTTCATCTAATGATTTTTCTGACGTTTCGCCAGCACGAGTGGCTGGCATTGTCAAAGCTTCACCCTCCATTGCCAGTGGTGATCTGGAGCCAAGCTCGTGGGCGCGGACTATATGTACCTGGCGCCCCAACGTCCGAGGGCTTCTCCGCGGTCATTTCCGGTGCGGTTCTCCTCTTGCTACCTGCGACGGTAGTTCGCTGCAGTATGGGAAGCCAGGATCCGTTTACATTAAGGCTTTCCTCTTTCTTGTTCAAACTGTTCGCGTGTTTTTGTATCTCTACAGCTTCTCTGAACAAGCGCGTGTGTGAATGGTTCTCTACAGCCAGAACAGTTTGAACAAGAAAGAGGAAAGCCTTAAGGTAAACGGATCCTGGCTTCCCGTACTGCAGCGAACTACCGTCGCAGGTAGCAAGAGGAGAACCGCACCAGAAATGACCGCGGAGAAGCCCTCGGACGTTGGGGCGCCAGGTACATATAGTCTGCGCCCGCGAGCTCGGCTCCAGTTCACCACCGGCAATGGAGGGTGAAGCTTTGACAATGCCAGCCACTCGTGCTGGCGAAACGTCAGAAAAATCATTAGATGAACGTCGGCCGAAGAACCCGAGACAGAAGCCAATAGGCAGTTTGTCAACAAGTGGCCACGAAAGCCTCAACAATTTTGTAGATACATTGGGTTTACTCTTGGCAGGAAGTGGAATCCTGTGCTATCCCACATCAAAAAAGAACGTTCTTCGGTGCGGCCCTGAGTGCAATATATTGCTGCCGCCAGTGTTCTAAGGGCAGCGCCACCTCCCCGTCTTGGAGGGCAGCAACCGTGATGGGCGGTGCATGCGCCGTGTACTGTGTGGTGGCCTATATAGGACGTTATTTCGCAGCCTGGCATTGGTTCTCAGTGGGCCTCATCAGCAGAAGCAGCATAGCATTCTCCTGAAGACGGTGACCAGTTGGATTGCCGAAACATTGAACTGAGTTGATTTTAGGCTCCGGCAGCAAACCTGAAGAGACTTCCAAAAATTACAATGCTTAACCAATAAATTGAAATGGAAACAGAATACATTAGCAATGAAGTCCTAGAATCAGTTGACAAGTTTGCTTGTTCAGAACAGTGATTGGATGGACAGCACAGAACAAGCAAAGTACAATATCCTTGAAACTAAATACAGGTTTCAAAACCGCACTTCTGATGTGTCTCAAAGCAAAAGCTTAGAATCAGCATGTCCTGCCAGTTTTGACTCGTGAAAGCAAGACAGACTTAATGTGAAAACCATTAAAAAAGTTGAGGATTGTCCAGTGAGCAATGGAGGAAAAGAAACACATAAATTAGAAAACACACCAGAGTTGAAGATTTTATTATGGCTATTATGAAAATGCAAGGGAGGTAGATGGGCTGCAGCTGGGTAAATACACTCCTGGAAAATGAATGCCGAACACCATTAATTCGTAGCCTCCGCAGGGGGAATTTTTGTTGCCACATTCTTGAGGACATATATAACACATGATCACTCAGACAGAGCCACACACGAGTATGTCAACAGAGCATGCACAACGTCAGTGCTAGTACTGTGTATACCCTCCTTTTGCAGCAAAGTAGGCTGCAATTCTCCCATGGAGACAATCGTAGAGGTGCTGAATGTATTCTTGCAGAATGGACTGCCATTCAGTTTCCACCTGGTGCTCCAGCTGTGCCAGAGTTCATGCCATACATGCAGACGACGCAAGACAACATTTTGTCCAATCCCAAACATGCTAAATGGGGGAGAGATCCGGAGATAGTGCTGGCCAGGGTAGTTTATGTACAACTTCAAGAGCATGTTGGGTGACATGGGACACATGTGGATGTGCCTTGTCCTGTTGGAGAAGCCCATCACCTTGCCTGTCCATAAACAGTAGCATGATGGTTTGAATGTACCATGCACTGTTCAACACTATGTCAATCACAAGAGAGGTACAGCCACTGTAGGATATTGTTCCCCATATTCTGATGCCGAGTGATGGCCCTTTGTGCCTCTGTCATATACACACCCGATTTTAGCACTCACCTGCGTAATGCCACACATGCGTACGACCCTCATTGGCACCAAGGCAGAAGCAACTCCATCACTGAAGACGGCATATCTCCATTCGTCCTTCGATAAACACCTATCGCAACACCACTGGAAGCTGGCTGAATGACGATGGGGTGTGAGTAGAAGATGCTCTGACAGTACGCAGGACTGTAGCCCAGCTCCATGGAGATGGTTGCGAATGGTTCTCGCTGATACCCCTGGAGCAACAGTGTCCGTAAGTTGTTGTGAAGTGACAGTGCAGTCCAATACGGAATTTTGTAGGATGTGATGGTCTTAGCGTGCAGCTGTGCATCACCTCTGTCCAGACTCAGGTCGATGGGAATGTGCACCTTCTGCTGACCACTGGTGACAACATCGATGCACTGTGGAGACCTCATGACCCATGTGTTGCACAATTCTGGGATATGTCCGCCCAGCCTTCCACAGGCCCACTATATGCCCTCGTTCACACTCTGTCAATTGCACAAACGGTTCACGTACACACTGTTGTGGCATGCTAACAATGTTGCAGACAGAGCTCTGTATGCCACGGCAAACTGGCAGTGACCAACCACAGCGCAATTAGCAACATTCCACTACTGATAACGTAGTTCCTGGTGTGTCCACAGCACTGCATGTTTGATCATTGCATGCACTGCCCTCTCGTAGTGTCCAGTGCAAATGTACCTCATTGCATGCTATCATTTGGAAAAACCTTGTTTCGATAACATGAATAATTTATGAGATGTGATAATTGATATGACCACAATTTGCCATGGACAAGGATATGAATGGGCGCATCACATGCAACAATCTGTCGGATATATGACTCAGTAATTCGAGAATGAAATAACATGTTCTGCTCTGTGTTTTAAATGTAATTCTGATACCTTATCTACATTTCATTCACTGCAACCATATGCAAGTTTATCTCTGGAAACTATTTAAAATTTTATGCAATGCTTTACTTAACCATATGAAGCACAGTAAGTATGGCAGATAACTAAAAAGAAATTCAGTTCTTAATATAGTGTAAGATGTGCAAAAATCAAATGTTTTCACCTAAAAGTTTTCAAAAAGATTAGTTCACACTGGCCGGAATACCAGGCACCAGCATTTGGCAAGCAGTACAGACATAACAAAAAGGCGCCCTCATCACAGATTGCAGAGCAATTTTGTAGCAGCAAAAGATTTAACTTATTTGCCATGTTTTCTAATATAAGGTGTCCTCAACACCAAACATTCAAGCATCTCACTGGAGATGTCTTTTCTGTCCAGTCAGTGTATGTGACAATTTGCAGTTATGTGCTATATCTCAAAAACTCTTATCCCTAAGTTTATGGCATTTAGATTAAGGGATAAGTGGTTTCTCTTGTGGAAAAATAATCTAGTTATTGACTAACTGGCATTAACGTGCAATGGTAGAACTACAGTGAATGCACAATACTGCACACATGTCGAAAACAAGTATAAAATGAAAGTTTGAATGTCCCTATGTGGAAAAGAAAATCAATCATCATCAATGGAGAATAACTGAAGTTTAACAAAGACGAAAGCTGCTGAGATATTGGAATTCAAGTCAGCTGCCTTGATGCACCCCAGCACCTAAGAAAAGCTACATGAGAATTTAAGTGTTTGGTATGGCTTAGGGCAAAGTCACCAAAAAAGGCACGACAGTGAATTAATATGACAAAACATACAGATGCAGCAAATAATGATGAAGCATACTTATATGGGTAAAACGGAAAAACATTCTTTTAAATTAATGGATTCCTCAGAAGATCCATTTGCTTTTACACGTGTATTTTTCCACGCAAGAAAGGAAGATATAGGTCTCAATTTTACAACACACACTACTTTCTAGAAACTTTTCTAAAGTTTTGCACCAGTGTATTGACAATTTTTTTGATCTAAATAATTCTTTCTCAGTACCTACTAGATCACAGGAAGTCACTAGTACCTGTACGTACAGTCACCTGTGTCACGTAGGTAACAGTAAACCCCTATTTTCAGTGCAATTAAGTAGACCAAAGAGTCATCAACTGTGAACAAGACAATATGGCTTGTGTAGAATACTGGATCCATCAACACTTTACAGGCCATTTCAAGCTTAATCCACATTTACTCAGAGTCCAAAAACACGTTTCTGTTCATACCATTGTTTCTGAACAGGTCTGCAACATGTTTATCGTCGTCTCCCCATCCATCCTAGTGACAAAACATTTCTGTATGTTAATTCACACTGACTGCAACAATGAAGCTGCCAATATTTTACATAGTGTACTTAATTGTGTACAGCAAAGAAAGACATTGCCATCAGGTTGGATGAAAACATACATGGTATGAATGATATGCTGTGTATGCTAAATGTGGAAGAAGGTCCCGCTTCTAGTAACTTTGATGTTGCCACCCAATTTTGTAATTATAGTTTATTTGATGCAGCCTTTTGTTAAAAAAATTCAGAAAAGCAATTCCTGTGAAGCAGTTTGCTGTTATTCTTCAGTTTTTGGCAATGAGAGATTCATTTCATTGCACTGCACATTTATTTCACACACTCATTCTCAGGAAAGAAGCTGTTCCCAGAAGGACGAGGTGGACTGTGTGCAGATGGTTCCACACACATGAAATCTTAACACTTTCAACTTTGAGGGCCCAACATGTACTATGCTACGCTGCCACAAAATGTACTTGCTAAAATGGCATTGGATACCCATTATTGTCACTGGAAGGGTCCAGATGCCACGGAATGGAATTGTCAAGGTATCAGATTTTCCCCTGTAATACTCCATCCTATGCCGCTTGCACCTGATCAAGCAGATCCCACAGAGGTGAGGGTCCTGATGACATGCTTCACGGAACCTACACATTGTTATCTGGGGAGCAACCATGTTATGTGGCTGGCCGTAGCAGTGTATCTATAGCTGCACAGCACGATCAGGAGGTAGCAGCGGTATGAGGATAGCAGTTGTCCGGTAGAAATAGGGCATAAGTGTATTCACGAAAAGCAGAGCTACCAATTGCAGGACATCATTCATGTACCGTGCAGCTGTCACCGAGCCCATAAGGAATACCAACAGTGAATAAGCACAATAGGATATCACCATCACATCAGTCTGGTGGGACATGTAATGGGGGACTACAAACTACTCTTTGTGGCACTCTCCACTGCGCTTCCAGACATGGACTCAGCTGCAAGTCTGAAAAGCCCCATGTTCATTGTTGCCAACAGCAGGTGAGTCGGGTGCGACACTGTGTGTCAGGCATCGTAATGGTCAGTGTGCAGTGCGCCACTTAAGCTACCACCTGCCAACAGTACTAACACTTGCAGTATGTTGTATAGAAGGCAGACCATCCCACTGACTTGCCCTTATTGTTGTGGTTGGATCTGCTCAAATGCAGCGGATAATTCTGTGGTGCTCATTCCTTGTGGTTGTTGGGCATCTAGATCCTACATGTCCAGCACAAATGATTTCCTGTATCCAATGCCACCAACAATGGGCACTGGTGGTGTTCGCACAACTCGCGTAGTGTGCAGTATGATGACAGGACCACCCAACCTCTCATGGGGCCACAATGTGGCCCCTCTCCAACACTTCCAGCTGGGCACCTGATCAACAAACATTGCACATGTGCAAAGTGCATGCATGTCCAGGTGATGTACCCTACTTCATACTTGCCAGCACAGCTCTTTGGGGCACTTTTATATCAATTGATGGGCTTGAAATCGTGGCCTAACTGCGCTCCTTGAGTGAGCAGCCAACTGTGCAAACCAATAATTAGCATAGCTGATGATGTACAACATAACCACCCAGTTTGCAGTGTACCGGTCAGGTTCTTCTGGGTGCAGCTGTTTATGACAATGAGTATTTCAAAGCAAGCTATATATCTTACAGTTCTTGTAGTTTGTGAACTGTCGGTTAGGAAATATGCAAAAGCATTCCAATTATGTACATAACATGGAAGTATATGAAGATTACAGAAAAAGAACATGCTTTGTCCACTTTTTTCCCTAACTGAGTTGTGCATGCTATGAAATTTAGGATTCCGTGTCACCCACAGAGAACATCACTAGATAATGACTGCTAACTACAAATTATAACTCTTTAGCATTCCAAGGAGAAAGCAACAGATTTGCATGCTGTCCTTTTGGAGCAACTGAGAGGACTAGGGCTACCCCGAAACTATACAACCATCTCCACATGATAAGTTTGGCCACTATGCATCAATTACAGATAATAGTGAGCACCCCCCTCTCCATCCCCACCAGCACTTTAGTGGATGAAGAAAGTGGGCAAGTGAACACCTAAAACATAGCCTGCATCATTTGTTCTCTTCATTCTCATGCACAAGATTTGTCTGATACCTTAATATCACCATAGGTGTGTGTGGAGGGGACTGGTATCACCACAAATCTCAGGAAAGCAGTCTCTCATATTCAGTATGGTGGTGAGTCAGTCACATTCTGGGTCTAAATTATGTACAGATTTCTGACCAGGGTTGCCAAAAGTTTCCTGAAGTGAAATTCCATGACATTTCCCTGATTTCCAGACAAATTTTAGCGTATTTCCCTGACAAATTTTGAGATTTCAACTGTACGCACAGACATAAGTTGACAAAAAATGTAAGGACTTCTGTATTTCTAAATGTGTGAGCAAAAGTCATAAGTGTTAACATCAACATCTTTTGTAATGAACTGTTTTTAGATGGAGAAAGCAAGCCAAATGGTATATATGCTTCATTAAGACAACAGATGTTATTTTATTTCAATAAAATGAAACATTTGGTAACAAAAACACACGTTTCATTGGAGTTGCAAGACAGATTTAAAATACCTTCACTGATTTAAGTTATAACCCCAGAAAAAGTAGGCCCTGTGAGAGAAGTGTATAAGGCAGGGAAGAGTTGTGTAAACCAACACTATGGGTTACCACCAATACGACGTTGGTTCTGCTATGTTCATTACTGTAAGTTATTACCCACTGTGTTGTCTATTATTTTACAGGTACTGTGTGGTTTTTCCTTCAAGAAATACTTGACTACATAGCGTACAAACTGCCAGCGACTGCCACAATTTTTTTCCTTCTTATGGTCCATACTCTCTAATATATAAACTACTTTTGAAGTGCCAAAATGTACTAGAATAAATAAAATGTCTACACGACACCGCACTGTACAATTTACTAGCAGTCAGACAGTCACAATTACTGAAGTCCATTGCCTGTGGCCTCTGGACTGCCGAGGAGCACTGCAGTCCTCGGTCCACAGATAAACCACGAAAATCCACTGCATTATGCCACACACAAACAGATCTGGCTTGCAGGCAGATCAGTGAGACTAGATCTGACAGGCAGGGCCTGCACATTAGTGGAAAATGATGGATTCAGATCAGCAGGCCTGATCCGTTAAATATACTCATAGAAATGGCCTGTGGTTTAGGCCCATCATGGAAGTCTACTCATGTGGCCAGCTATTCACGTGTCGCAGACACAATGACGATGAAATGAGACTGCGATGATCAATCCACGCACAGATAAGTTGCACGAATACTCTGAAAATCAATATCAATGAGGATAGGTAGCAACCCACTGCAAAGAGGATTGCTGAGCTGCAGACAGGCACAGAGAAAAGGCAATCACACTCACTACTAAATTTTTAGCCATAGCCTTTGTCATAAAACCAGCACGCACACATTCACACAGTCACAAATGTGCACACCACCGTCTCTCGCCACTGTGTCAACGATCTCTAAGAATCGGATTCAAACAAACCACTCCTCGCGCCTCTCTGCCTTTTGTCGGCAGCTGCTAGGCCAGCAGCAAGAAGTGGTGGCAGCACTGACTGCAAGCTGAGGGGAGTGGCAGGAAGAGGAGAATCAGTAGGAACGAGGGCATAGGGAAGCAACACACGCATTCAGTTGCGCCCAGCCAGCGAAAATGCGTAACATCTCAGTAAACAAACCATTTCGTCCACTGAGACAGAAAACATTTTTTAGTCTCCCCCCCCCCCCAAATTTCCCGGACACATTTGAAATTCCCTGATCCCTGATTTCCAGAACTTGTGGCAACCATGTCACACTTCACGTCACTGCCAAGGGTTATTGGAGGCCTGTGCCATATTGAGATAGTAACCACCAACCTGCTGTCTAGTCTTACATTCAAGATCTAACTAACAGGTTTGCTTTCAAGACTGCAGTGCATGAGCACATTTTGCTAACTTCATTAACACCTTCCTTCAAGAGGCAGGAGTCAACCAAATGGAATGGCTTGCAGAACCTGCTGACATTACCCCAATTAAACATGTCTCAGACCAAACTTGCAATGCAGAGTTGCAGAAATCCTAATCACACACCAGATTAAGACAGAGCTACACTATCAATGAGTGGGGGTAAACTGAAGCGTCCGATTCCACCTGTCTGGTTTGACCCATGATGTATGGGTGTTGTGTGTGACGTCATTGCGGCGTGGAGTTTGAGTTGGTTGTGTTTGATGGCGCCCTGTGTGTGTGTGCGCGCGCGCAGGCGCGCGCACGATGGCCGGCCAAAATTTGTTGGTGGTAAGTAATTTTTTTTTGGTCTATTTTTCTCTAGATGTAATGTTTTGTGTGTTTATTGTGTATTGAATGCATTTTAATTTACATAGGGATGTTTCAGTTTTTAATTTTTGAGGTGTTGTGGTTTTGATTTTGTTTTTGTAGTTGTAGGTGTTGGCTCTTTTGTATCAGTAGTTATAGTTGACCTAAACAGGTTAAGGGAAATGACCTATTCCTATTTTCGTATGTAGGTATAGGTGTTTTGGTACTGTCAGCTGAGGTCAAAGCATATGGGTGGAATTGGACACTTCCCTATTCCCAACGAGTGGGACAAATGTGTGTAGCAGCGAGCTCTGCTACACTGTAGACAGCATGTCTAGGAGTATCCAGGCATATTACAATGAATTGTGTAAAGCAACACTGTTAAATTTTACCCTTAGTAGATTTTGATTTCACAGATATGCAATTTCACACTGACTGCAGCTTTGTTGCTGCTTTGTTTACACCCTAAAACAGTTAACTTTTTCAGTTTAATAAAACTTTTTGTTTTTTCCCACTCCCTCTGCATATAAGCAGTCACATGGCCACAGATATGCTAGTGGTGCAAATTATTCTTGAACAATTTATTTCTCAGTACACCAACAATATGGCACTTCCCACATTTTTTTGCTCTTTAATCTTATTTGAAAAAAACCACTTTCCAAGCAACAGTACCATACCATTTGTATTCTATTAGAAAGATGAGAAATTTCAGGTGTTTAAATAATTTTACATACACTCCCAACTCTACATTTTTCATTATAGAACCCTAAAAATTCTGCCGACGATAAAATGAAGAATTTTACAACATTCCACACAAAAAACCTGTTTGCTTTTCTGATAGTTTGCAAGACGTGGATAAATGTGTCTTGCTTTATTTTTGTGAGGTCTTCCTTGATTTAACAGTTCTGTTCATTCGTATTTAAGTGTTCTAGAGTGCTAAAGGCAAAGTCACCAGTGCCCACAACAGTTCAAACAACACTATACCATGCTGACAAAGCAATGCCAATAATATAGGAAAGTCTTTAATCAAGACAAAATATGTGACCGTGCATATGCGGAGATAAAGGCAAATGCGAAATTCTGAGAAATAGCACTAAAGTAGACCACTTGGTAACCAGAACTGTAAGAAAGGAATGGTTTTAAATCAAAGGTTGTTTTAACCAGGTGACATGACTTAAGCAACACACAAAACTATCTTTAAATTCATCTTGCTCTCAAAAAGGCATAAACAAGGTGTTAGTCCTTTTCTTAGTACAAAATGATTTAACTAAGCACAATTCCAGCCTCAATGCATTCACACTTCATTGGTATTACAAGAATCACCTGATGCACTATTAGAAACCACAAAGGAGAAAAAACTGTTAAACAAAAAAAATGGAACACAGTACAAATACCTTTACAGTCAAAAACATGCACAAGCAGAATTTAAAACCAACTCACTTCTCTGCGAGTACAGCCGCATCAAGTTCATCTACCATTGCATCTTCATCAACCCAATTGAATGGTGTTTTGGGTTCCTCGATCTTCATATGGCCATACTCTTTGTCAGGTG
Organism: Schistocerca nitens; assembly: GCF_023898315.1. Lineage (NCBI taxonomy): Eukaryota > Metazoa > Arthropoda > Insecta > Orthoptera > Acrididae > Schistocerca > Schistocerca nitens. Next base: position 879,685,070 of record NC_064616.1, on the reverse strand, counting down.
GATGAAGTGTTGCTATTATATTCATTTCATCCCATTTTGTCTCTTTCTGTTTCCTATGAAAACAAAACAGTAGCAAGAAAATGCAAACATCTAGGGAAACAACTTAGTTTTAATGTATGTAGTCAACTGGTTCTAATACAATACATTAAGATATTGTGGTACCTAGTCTGTTGATGCAGATTTGGTTTTCATTAACTTACAAAACTTAATGATTCAAGATTACTTCAATGCCTGCTGAAGAATATACATCTGAATGACACTTACGCGATGCAAAGAATCAATAGTATTACTTGAAATCTGTCTTTTTCACACACTGCATTAGCACTGAAGGAAAGTTCTCTGATGGAATCATATTCTCAAAGCATGTCAGATTGGAGCAACAATCAGTAATTACTCTTGATGTAGAAATATGAAGTTCTGGAACTCACAAATTCACAATGTACTAAACTAACTTTGAAATAATTACTGAAGCCAAATAGGAGTTTAGTTATGTTTCACAGAGATGTATGTGTGACTGGACTGCCAGGTATTCATATTTTTTTTTTTTTTTTTTTTTTTACCAAACTGTTCGGTATTTCAGCCCTGTGTTTGCTAGCAATGTACACATTGCCTGGTACTTTTAGAATTCCATTCATATCACTAATTTATTTACTCATTATAACTGTACCTGCTCAGTGCTTCAAAAGTTACAAAATCATTAAAGCTAGCTGCAATTGTTATGTCTTGCATAATGCAGCAAAACATTGCACGAAATTATTATCTTTCAATACTGAAAGTCTTGTGCCAAATGTTTTCCATGAATTTTGCTATCAATGCTGAAACAGTGGAGGTGTTTAAAAATGCTTTGCTTTTGTTATAGTTAGGTGGGCAACTTTACTGCCAGCCGTGGAAATGCTTTTGCTCGGGTGGAAAGTGATCAAAATACATTTTCACCAAGGGGGGTGAGAATGAGTGCAATTAGCTGATTTGGTCTTTTGTTTGTAATGAAGAAAGTGGATTACCAAAGTGCTACATTTATTTTGTACACGATTTATTAAATGAAGTCCACAAATGCATCAAAAGTCTGGAATCAGAATAGTACATAAATCCTGTAGAATTATGTAATATTTTCGTCACATTAGAAGAGGATATTGAATTATGCAGGAGCAATTGTTTCTTTGGAGCAAACGCGAACCAAGAAATGTTAAAATCAAATTAAACCAAGGAAAATAAATTCAAGAACCCAGCTCTCATAGCTTACAAAAAAGCTGAAGGTTATCTTAAAAGGTGGTTTGACAAAAAAAAACTTTTGCCAAAAAGACAAAAATAACAAAAATGTATTGGAAGCTGTAAATAGCAACAATAACTGAAATTTTTATGGCTTCTTAGTGTTTCACTGTAGTCTCTGATTAGCATATTATTTCACCTTGCAATGTTTGATATGTTCGTCAATTTAATCTGGCAACCCTAATGTGAGGAGACACCAGTATTATCATGAAGACTCACTTGTTGGTCAAGTGATCAACAAGCTTCAATTTACTGGTACAACATACAGTAACTGTAACTCTTACAAGAATTCTTTACAAAATATTTGTAGCATCTGTACTGCAATACAACTCGGCAGTAAATCTGAAAGTTGGAACAACACGACACCTAATACATATATAGAAGGACAGCTGAACTTGGAAATATTAAAATAATGAGTTTTGTACTTTATATTTCAAAAACACCAAGAACTAGTTTTCAGGACACAAATTATGGATATCATTGCACCCCTATCTATTGCTTCCACAAATAAATTAGAATGACAACACCTTTCACGGTAGCATCTAAGAATTCACCCCTCCCCCTCAAGTCAGTGGAAATAAGAACTGGCCTTTACATGCTACAGAGTACACGCATAGATGTAAAACTCACTCTGAATGATTGGACACAATTCATTACCCACTCAACTTTCTCATACAATGCTCTGCTAACACCATTTTCTGAAGAGAGAAAAGTAACAGTTGCATGTAGTGTACTCAACTGGCATGCATGAATAAACTAATCATATTCATAAAATTCAACAATGTTAGCAAATCGTTCTAAGTAAAGAACAGCGACACACAACTAGAGCTAACTAACTAAATCAGGAAAGCAACAGACTGTCGTCAATAGTATAGTATTGTTAACTTTAAATCACAACTAATGAAACAACAAAATATGAAAAACAAAACTAATATTTACAGTATTGTTCATTTCCGTTAATGAGGAAATCTTAGACTTCTTGATAATTCAGTTGAAAAATGTGTTAACCAGAATATCATCTTGTCTTGAAGACTACTGCAGTTATGGAACCGTTGCACAAAATGTCTTTTACACACACACACACACACACACACAGAGCCCTTGATACCTCGCAATTGATTAAAAAGACAAGAATATAACAGACAAATTATTTTATTAGTTGCAAAGCAATAGCAAACATGGAAGAAGCAAAGTTTTCCACGTCCAGCTACTGAACTAAAAAAGTATACTAAACATGTATTTAATACGAATTGCCAATAAAACAGCGAAAACAAAACGGGTAAGAAAACTACACCGAATACGTATTAGGACTAACCAATGTTTAATGTAGTACACAATACATGCCACGAGCATTGTTTTTTAAACACAATGTGTATTGAAAACAAACAGTTCAGTTCACGACTGAACTCCCAACGTAACTAAACATTGAAAGTTGTTAATGATATCCAATGCACAATGACCGGCGTCTTTTCATGACATTGCATACTACGCCCAAAACCTATGCGTAAACCTCTACGTTGCTCCATTATATTCATTGCTTTTATTATGAGTACTGAAAGTTAATTATTTCGTATTTCAGAGAAATGTATGCAATGTTTTAAATCCTTGATGCTCTAGTGGGTCACGGGAAAAAAATCAAAGCAAATATTTTGGGCGAATGAAAATCTACGACTTACGACGAAACAGGAATGTACAAACTATCAACATGTTCTTGTCTACATCACTGCAGGCTTCTTTAGAAGTCAAAGGCAGAATGTGACAACATCGAAAAAAGTATTAGATTTTCGAAACTCACGTACACACCAACATAAAAATCTATACATTTGGAAGCACCATTGTGTAATATTTCTTTCATAAGATTTCACTACGAAATTCTGCCATAAACTAAAGAAGCAAAGTTACCTCTTCGGTGCATCCGGCTTCTCAAAACTTGAAGAGGTTTTCAGAATACCCTTCGATGGTCGTTTTCCCAAATTTTCAGCCATCGTTCACTATACCGATAATTTTGCCTGCGATGCTTTGACATTCAATTCAAAGATAAACAATATACTTTGTCGCATAGCTGCGATTGTCGATAGTGCGGTCTATATAATAACAATCGCAGTTTCCACAGTGGTTGCATTGCGTGCTTCTCTGCGGAAATTTTTGTACTGTTTATGAGAATTAAATGAATGAGAATTTCCCTAGTTTTCTCTTTGCATCAGTTTATCACTAACAATTTTGTCTAATGTTCTCAATGAGCCTGATGCTCAGTAGCTTAAAAAAAAAATGCGAAAGACAGACTAT